>NC_092773.1:35750272-36350377 GCF_047496795.1 Chiloscyllium punctatum
GCAATGGCCTAGAACTAGCCTCTGCACCAACTCACTTACTGCTTCCATGCTAACGTCCTGTGATACGGACGCCCCTGCTCTCCCAGAAATGCCTACAACCCCGTTCCCTCTGTATTTTGTCTGTGAACAAATGGTCTGTGAACAAATCCACTCTCTGTTTTCCTAGCAAAAGCTTGTGAAAGGATTCCCATTGCGTTCCCCTGGCAACTGCCTGGAACCGATCCCCGCTCTGCTATCCAAACACTCGCCTGAGCAATCCCAACTGTGTTCTGCAAGCAATGGCCTGGGAAATTACTTCTACTCTGGCCCACGAGCAATGGCCTCTGACCCCATCCAAACTCTGTTTTCCGAACACCTCTCTCTGAACAGATGCACACGCTTTTCCCCGAGCAACTTATTGTTACCCCATCTGCACATTGTTGTCCTCGCATTGGCTTCTGAACCCATCCCCACTCTGTTCTCCCAGCAATGGCCTGTGAACCCAAGCCCAATCTATTATCCGAGTGACGACCTTTCATCCCAATCCTGCTGTGTTTCGCGAATAATGGCATGCAACCCCATTCCCACTCTATTTCACTCGCAACAACGAAGATTCCATCGTTGCCCTGTTCTCCTAGCATTGGTCCATTAACATGTCACAAATCTCCTCCCCTAGCAACGGCCTGTGAACCCATCCCTGCTCCCTTCCCTTTGAAACAGCCCGTTAGCACATCCTTAGTCTGTTTTTATCAGCAATGGCCCCTTAACCTGTCTGAAGTGCATTTGCCTAGCAACGGCATGTGAACCCATTTCCAGTGTTTCCCTCGGCACGGCCTGTGAACCTATCACAATTCTGTTCACCTAGCAATGGCCTGTGGTCCCATCTTCACTCTCCTCCCCTCGGAACAGTGCATGCTCCCATCCCGAGTCTATTTCCCATACAACAGCCTTTCATCAATTCCCATTTTGTTACCCTAGTACGGCCTGCGAACACATCTCCACTGTGTTCTCCAAGCAAAGGCCTGTGAAACAATTCTGAATCGGTTCTGCCCGTGAACCCACTCCAACCCTCTTTTACCAGCAACGGCCCCTTGACCTACCTCAATTCTCTTTCCTTAGAAACGGCCTGTGAACCCGTTCTCACTGTTGTCTGCGCCACAACCTGTGAATCCTTCAATTCTTTTCTCCCAGCAACGGCCTGTGAACCCATTCTTTGTCTGTCTTCGCAGAAACTGCCTATGAACATATCCACGCCCTGTTCTCCGAGCAATGATCTCTGAAAAGAACCTCACACTGTTCACCTTGAAAAGGCTTGTGAGCCCATTCCAATCATTTCGCTTAGTGATGGACTGTGAACCTATACCCACCTTCTTCCCCTGGCAACGACCTGTGACCCCATTCCCACTCTTTTTCTGATATCAACTGCATCTGTCTCGTAGCAATGGTTTGTGAACGCATCCCAACCCTGTTGTGCCAGCAACAGCCTGTGACCCGATCCGCACTCTGTTTCAATGGCAACACCTGTTAACACATCCCTCTTCTGTTTGCCTACCTGCGGCCTTTAAACCCATCTCCACTCTGCACTCCGAACAACAGTCCGTGTGTATATTCCAATTCTGTTCTGCTAGCAATGGTCTGGAAAATCATTCCCAATCTGTCACTCCAACAATGGCATCTGATCTCATCCACACGCTGTTCTCCAAGCAACAGTCACTGAATAAATGCGCACTCTTCTGTCACACCAACAGCCTATGACACCATTCATGCCCTGTTCCCCTATCAACAGCTTGCAAGCTCATCCCCACTTTGTTCACATTGCAAAGACATCTAACTCCATCAACAAACCCATCGCCTAGCAATATCCTGTGAACTGATCCCAGTCTCTTCAGCTACCAACTGCATGTGACTCCATCCCTGCTTTATTCTCCAAGCAACTGTATGAGAACCCAATCACAACTCTGTTCTCATCGCAACGGCTTGTGAAACCATCCCCACTCTGTTCTCATAGCAATGGCCTCTGATCCCATCAACACACTGATTTGCGAACCATTCCCAAATCTCTTACCTGAGCAAGGGCCTCTAAACACATTCCCACTCTGTTCTCCTGGCAATCCTCTGTCAACATATCTCCTCTGTTTGCCATTAAAATTACCTATGAATCCATTCTCCTGACATCGGACTGCGTTCCCATCTCCACTCTGTACTTTGAGAACCAGCCTGTGACCTTATTCCCACTCTGATCCCCCTGCAACAGCCTGTGATCCCTTCCACTGTGTTGCTCTCGAGATAGTCTATGAATGAATTCCAAACTCATCCCCAAGCAGCGACCTGATTAAATTACCCGTCTCTGTTCTTCCAGTAACGACCTGTGACCCCCCATTGTCATTCTGTCATCACAGCAATGGCCGATGTACCCATCCCAACGTGCCTCCTCGACCACGGTCTGTGAACCATCACCAACTCATTTCCACTAGCAACTACCTGTGTGCACCCATCACATCTTTAGCCTTCAATCAATAGCCTTAGAAACATTCCCCAATTTCGCACTGTTCACTGAGTTGAGAGAAACATTGAAATGTGTCCCCGTGAGATAAAGTTGGACAAAACAGCACGGACCTCAGTGTGTTAACAAAGCGGCAGACCGTTTCACTGCTGAAAAATTGAACGAAATGAGAAAGTCCTGGATGGATTGCTTAATAGGATAATTTTATTGATTGATAAATTCGGGTAAAGGAATATTTCAGCCCATTCTTCAACTGTTGTCTGAAATTAGTCTGCGTCACGGCATAAATTACGGTGTTTGTGCAGCAACTGAGGAGCTGCAGCATGAAACCCAATTCCTGTACAAAGCCATGTAGAAACACACCGGTATCCACAATGTACCACATTCGAGTCCATATAGAATACACCATTAACGTTGACCATAACAGGATGAAATTGGCAGAGATCGCAAACAGTAAAATTATGGATTTTTTTCGATTTCTCATTTCTGTGTCAGATTGACCGTCCCCATTGGTGTGATCCCGGAGTCTCCTTCGGGCTCTGCTGGTCACTAAAATATATCTAACGGTGATAACATTGAGCATCAGAATCAGGAGAAATGGGAGAGCCGGGGTTACAATGTGATGGAGGAACTCGATTGTGACCCAGATACGGGACTCATAAAGACCGTTTGTTAGAGCACAGAACCAGGGTATATTCCCCATCCAATACTGAGGTGTGAGCATAAAATACCAGAAAATGTTCTTTACACAGCTCAGCACAGTAACTGTTCCCAGAACCACAGCTGCCGTTTTCTCACTGCAATATTTTCTTTTCAGCTTCTGACAACAAATGGCCACAAACCGATCAAAGGTGAAAGTGACGGTGAACCAGACAGAGCAGTCAGTGGCTGCATAAAGCAGGACGGCGTGGATATTACACACGCGGATAGACAATAGGAAATTAAACTGTTCCTTAAAAACAATGGGAATGTGTCTCAATATCAGGTCGAGGATAATGACCAGTAGATCCGCAATTGCCATGGCCCCCAGGTAACGTCTGACGGATGAAGATAACCCACAATCTTTATAAAACAGGACGTAGATAGTCACTACGCTAACTGTGAGGAAGGAAAACATACATGTAGGACATCAGCCAAGAGTCAAAGTCACCAGTTGATTGCGGCCCCAGTGACATTTTCAAATGTATAACGCTATTCAGTTATTTATTGAAATAATGGGAGCTGAAATAATAAATGCTATTTTCTGAATTATTGACTAAACTGTGATGTGAAACACAAGAATCCCTCCCTCTCCAGACACACGTCCATAAGTACAGATGGTTTATAGAACATTTGCACACACTCGATCTATCGAGAGCAGGCACAGGCCTCTTTTCACCAGTCCCTGATACGAATGGTGAAAACCTTGCTGCCTTGAAAAATTCTCTCCCGTTCCTTCGAGACAAATGGAGGTTGGAAACTTCAGTCTTTTAGCCTTAATTTGGGTAGATCCTGTGTCGTGAAAAAATATAAACGCATGGGAAACGTATTCAGCCTTTTTAACTGCCTGAGAGGATTTCCAAGCACTATCTCATTCGTCATGGAACGGGATCTCATCCTTCAGGATCTCATCGTCTTTTCAATTGTCTGGCCGTTCAAAGAAAAAATGTTGGTTATAGAATGTTTTAGGGAATGTCAGTTCTAGAATGTTCCAGGGAATGTCGGGTATAGAATGCTCTGGGAAATATCGTTGTAGAATGTTCCGAGGAATGTCGGGTAGAGAATGTTCGGGAGAATGTCAGTAACCGAATGTTCTGGAGAATGTCGGGCTTAAAATGTTCCAGATATTGGTGGGTTGAAAATGTTATAGGACTTCTCCATTAAGGAATGTTACCTGTAATGTCAGTTTTGGAACGCGCTGTCAATTTCGGATATGGAATGCGACAGAGTCTTAAAAATCCACGTGACAAATGCCCTTCTGGCCTTCAAGTCTTCCCCAGTCGAAAACACCCACTGAACTCTACTTCAAGTATCATCAGGGTTAGAAAGATGCCTCATGACGTGAAAATAATAAAGTTTGTTCAAATAACAGGGACATACCATTAAGGTGAATCCCATGTCCTTTCAGCCCTTCAAAACAACTCGAGCATTCAGTATGATTCTGGATGATCAGACAGTATCCTGACTCCACATTCACAACCACTCCATAACAATCACTGACCCTGCTGTTCTGCATGAATCGTTTAGGCTCTTCCTCAAAAAAAAACTGACTATGCCTGCACTGCTACAGTAGGCCAGAGAGACCCAAACGCACGCAATCCGACGAGAATATAAAATAAATCTCCTCGTTCCTGTAATAAATCACATATGTATTATTCAACACTACTCTCAACACCCTAGGAATAATCTCACCACGTTGTATGCCTCCATTTGAGATTGCATCCATTTCTGAATCACAGGTTGTTGAGTTCTCAATGAAGCTTTCTAAAGCAAGAATAAAGTTTTGCTGAGTGCAGTGAAGCATTTGCTTAAAAATCTGCCAGAGTCTTTTTGACCACAAGGTATAGAAGCAGAAATCCAGCATTCAGCCTTTGAGTTGATTTTGCTATTTGATCAGGGCTACTTTGTTTTAAACCTCATTCCCATGCTTTCACCCTGTTTACACACTGAATTTCTACTTAATGTACTTATGCATCCCTCTGCAGACAGGATGTACGACAAGAGTTGCAATTTCTATTCTGATTGTTTACAATTCTTCAGTCTGTACTTCCCTGTGCGTCTGAACACATGGCCAGTTGAGGCGGACCACATTCTCCCAGTTTCTCCATCTCCTTAACATCTGTTTGAATGATGCTGAATTCCAGTGGGGTACCTCCGAAATGACCCACTTTTCCTCACCTGAGAATCCCCACATTTCCTCCACCCCCAAAACAGCCATCAACGCTGATGGGCAGGGCCTTCAGCAGTAACTGACACAGCTGCTGCCTCACCTCTTCCCCCACTTCCCAAATCAAGTAATTCATTAATATTGTTGTGTGCAAAATGCTAACTTGTCCAAAATAAGAAAAACAGCTGCTGATGCTGGAGATCGGAAACACGAAGTGTTCTGTTGAAGAGTTCCCAGATTTGCAATGTTATTTCTGCTTTCTTCATGACAGATTTTTGGAGACCTGCTGACTTTTGCCAGCAATGCCTTTACTAGCTGATCTAATTTGATGCTTATGGCACGCACAAAGTCTGCACCGCATATCACTAATATTTGTTTCTCTGTTGTTTCTAAGCTCCAGCCAAACTGTTGCTGTTTCACTTCAGTGATGTTGATTTTAGCGAGATGAATGTTGGATTCATCGAGATGTTTTGTGAGACCTTGATGTTGAGATAATTCAGTTGCCTCTTGTTTGTCCTTCTCAAGGGGATTGGTGAGATTCTCCCTCGGTCTCCCCTTACAGTGGCTAAGTGGAGAAGGAAAATTATCTCCCTCCAATGCTGTACATTCTTCACGATGGCTGACACTGCTGGTGGGGAGGGCAACTTCAGGGAAGGCAGGCATGGCCTGGTGTCATGGGCTCCACCCCTGGTATTGTTGATAGAGGAAGTATTGACTGCGACTATCCCCACCCAGGAGGAGTTCCATTCTCATACCCACGTTGCGCGTTTGGGGAGGGCAGTAATATCCCCCTGCATGCCACGTGCAAGCTTAGCTTGAGGGACTCTGCAGTGTAGCTCCACATGGTCTGTGCTTATCCCAGTGCAGGATGAATTTCAAAAGTTGCACTGATTCCCGGGATGCTGGATAATTACAGGAACTCCGGTGAGTGGGGAGTTGTTCTGGCAATGGTATATAATGAGAAGTGGGGGTCCAACGTGAGGGTTTGAACACCAATTAATGTGGGGAGTCTCGTGAGATCCACACAGCATATCAGAGGAAATCTCCCAAAATTGATACATTTGGCATTTTGGAAACAAAACCGACAAGATTAAGTGAATACCTTGATCTTTGGTTTTGTATAAAACTGGGGAATATTGCATGAAGCCAATCACCATGTCTGGGTAGATCCTGCCTCCACTGACAGGACAGATCCTTTCGCCGTGAGGGTACCATGCTATACAGTCAGGAAAGAAGTTACACTGCATTTTATCATCATTGATACCAGAAGCCAGAAAATCTCATGCTAACAGGTCGAGGATGGTCAAGGAAAGCGTCTGATGATCGCGATCTGTTGCCCTCGACACCAGCACTCAGCGATAACTCTCTTCTGCTCGATTTTAGAAATAAACTAGAGGGAGTACTGATGTTGGCAAGGAATCAGAACGTAGTCTGAATATGGAACGTCAATGTGCATCGCCAAGAGTGTCTCCGCAGACCCACGACTGACCGAGCAGTGTGTGTCCTCAAATACACAGCAGCCAGGCTGTGAGAAGTGATGGGGAAACCCACAAGAGTGAAATATTGTCAACAATCTACTTGTCACAAACTACTAATTTCTATCGGAGAACCCAGCACACAGTCCTAGTGGAGGGAAGATCTCAACCACATATTGACAATATCATCCACTGTGTCATTTGGGTCCACCTCCTGCAAAGGAGGATGCACTTCGAAAGGACAGAGGAAATGGAAACTGGGCATCCATGACGCACTGTTAGCCATCAGAAGCTGCAGCTTCAATAGTCTTCTCTCCATTGTAAAGTTTGAATGGTCTGTACACAGACAATGCTGCTCTTTTAACAAGGTTTTGTTGTATTTTTTTTAGCAGAGGAGTCATAAGTGCGGAATGGTCGAGAGGTCTGGTTTAGAAGGTTTTTAAGGCCAATTTGACTATAGCCAACAGATACTGCCTGAGCAAAAATACAATCATGTTAAAAAAATGCATGTGCAATGAATGGCGAGTGACCACTTCTTGCAGCTCAGTTTGTGTTTCGTTTGGTTGTTGCAAACTAGTCAGTTTTGAGGCTGCTGGTCCAAGAAAAAACCACATTGGAGAAGTTGTTCAATGCTCAATCTCATTGCCATCTCTCTCTTTCCCTCTCTTTCTCTCTCTCTCCTGTAAGACCCTGTATTTGATTTTAAAATTTGCGTCAAGGGATGTTTGTGAGGATTGTTGCAGGGTTTGGGAACACAATTGTTAAATTGTGATAATCCATTAAGATTTCAGAAGCATTAAAACATAGAATATAGAACAATACAGCACAGAACAGGCCCTTCGGCCCACGATGTTGTGCTGAACATTTGTCCAAGTTTAAGCACCTATCCATGTACCTATCCAATTGCCACTTAAAGGTCACCAATGATGCTGACTCCGCCACTCCCACAGGCAGTGCATTCCATGCCCCCACCACTCTCTGGGTAAAGAACCTACCCCTGACATCCCCCATGCCATCTACCCTTCACCTTAAATTTATGTCCCCTTCTAACACTCTGTTGTACGCGGGGAAAAAGATTCTGACTGTCTACTCTATTTCCCTGATCATCTTATAAACCTCGATCAAGTCACCACTCATCTTTCGCCGTTGCAACGAGAAAAGGCTTAGCACTCTCAACCTATCCTCGTACGACCTATTCTCCATTCTAGACAACATTGTGGTAAATCTCCTCTGTACCCTCTCCAAAGCTTCCACATCTTTCTTAAAATGTGGTGACCAGAACTGCAGACAGTACTCCAAATGTGGCCTTACCAAGGTCCTGTACAGCTGAAACATCACCTAATGACTCTTGAATTCAATCCCTCTGTTAATGAACGCTAATACACCATAGGCCTTCTTACAAGCTCTATCCACCTGAGTGGCAACTTTCAATGATCTATGAACATAGACTCCAAGATCCCTCTGCTCCTACACCTTACTACGAACCCTGCCGTTAATCCTGTATTCCGCAGTCTTATTTGTCCTTCCATAATGGACAACTTCACACTTGACAGATTTAAACTCCATCTGGCACTCTTCAGCCCAGCTCTGCATCATATCTAAGTCCCTTTGCAGCCGACAACAGCCCTCCTCATTATCCACAACTCCACCAATCTTTGTATTGTCTGCAAATTTACTGACCCATCCTTCGACTCCCTATTCCAAGTCATTAATAAAAATTACAAACAACGGAGGACCCAGAACTGATCCCTGCGGAACTCCATTTTTAACTGGGCTCCAGGCTGAATACTTGCCATTTACCACCACTGTCTGATTTTGACCGGTTAGCCAGTTCTCTCTCCAACTGGCCAAATTTCCCACTAACCCATGCCTCCTGACATTACGCATAAACCTACCATGGGGAACCTTATCAAATGCTTCACTAAAATCCATGTACACTGCATCCATTGCTCTACCCTCATCCACATGCTTGGTCACCTCATCAAATAATTCAATAAGACTTGTAAGGCAAGACCTACCCCTCACAAATCCGTGCTGGCTATCCATAATGAAGCAGTGTCTTTCCAGATACTCATAAATCCTTTCCCTCAGTACCCTTTCCATTACTTTGCCTACCACCGAAGTAAGGCTAACTGGCCTGTAATTCCCGGGGTTATCCCTATTCCCTTTTTTGAACTGGGGCACAACATTCGCCACTCTCCAGTGTCCTGGTACCACCCCCGTTGTCAGTGAAGACGAAAAGATCATTGCCAACGGCTCTGCAATTTCCTCTCTTGCTTCTCACATAATCCTAGGATATATCCCATCAGGCTCGGGGGACTTGTCTATCCTCAGGTTTTTCAAAATACCCAACACATCTTCCTTCCTAACAAGTATCTCCTCTAGCTTACAGTCCGTTTCATACTCTCCTCTTCAACAATATGGTCCCTCTCATTTGTAAATACTGAAGAAAAGTACTCATTCAAGGCCTCTCCTATCTCTTCTGACTCAATACACAGTCTCCCACTACTGTCCTTTATCGGACCTACCCTCGTTCTCGTCATTCTCGTGTTTCTCACATACGCATAAAAGGCCTTGGGGTCATCCTTGATCCTACCCGCCGAAGATTTTTCATGCCCGCTCTTAGCTCTCCTAATCCCTTTCTTCAGCTCCCTCCTTGCTATCCTGTATCCCTCCAACGCTCTGTCTGAACCTTGTTTCCTCAACCTTATGTAAGCCTCCTTTTTCCTCTTTACAAGACATTCAACCTCCTTCATCAACCAAGGTTCCCTCAAAAGCCCATCTCTTTCCTGCCTGACAGGTACATACATATCAAGGACACGTTATATCTGTTCCTTGAAAAAGTTCCACATTTCAACGACATCCTTCCATGACAGCCTATGCCCCCAACTTGTGCTCCTCAGATCCTGTCTTGCAGCATCGTATTTACCCTTCCCCCAATTGTAAAACCTAACCTGTTTCACGCACCTATGTCTCACGATAACCAAGTTGAAAGTCACAGAATTGTGGTCACCATCACCAAAATGCTCATCCACTAACAAGCCCATCACTTGTCCCGGTTCGTTACCAAGTAACAAATCCAATATGGTCTCCCCTCTGCTCGGACAATCTACATACTGAGTTAGAAAAGCTTCCTGGACACACTGCACAAACACCGCCCCGTCCAATCTACTTGATCTAAAGAGCTTCCAATCAATATTTGGGAAGTTGAAATCGCCTATGACGACGAGCCTGTGGCTTCTGCACCTTTCCAAAATCTGTTTCGCAATCTGTTTCTCCACATCTCTGCTGCTATTGGGGGCGGGAGGGGGGGGGGGGGGCTATAGTAAACACCCAACAAGATGACTGCACCTTTCCTATTTCTGACTTCAGCCCATACTACCTCCAAAGGCAGATCCCCCTCGAACAGACTTTCTGTAGCCGTTATACCATTTGCAATTAGCAATGCCACCCCCCCTCCTTTTTTACCACCCTCCCTAATCTTACTGAAACATCTGTAACCAGGAACCTCCAGCACCCATTCCTGTCCCTCTTCTATCCACGTTTCCCTGATGGCCACAACAGCGTAGTCCCAATTACCGATCCATGTCTTAAGTTCACCCACCTTATATCTGATACTCCTTGCATTGAAGTATACACACTTGAACCCATCTTTGTGTCCGCAAGTATTCACTGTCAGTGCTACCTTCTCCACAGCCTCCCTACATTTTTGGACATCCTGAAAAAGAGCTAACCTACTTGCTGGACTACAAGTCCCGATCCCATCCCCCTGCCAAATTAGTTTAACCACCCCCCCGAAGAATGCTCGCAAGCCTACCTCCCAGGATATTGGTGCCCTTCTGGTTCAGGGTGCAACCCGTCCTGCTTACACAGGTCCCACCTTCCTCAGAATGCAGTCCAATTGTCCAAATACCTGAAGCCCTCCCTCCTCCACCATCCTTGCAGCCACGTGTTCAATTGCACTCCCTCGCTATTCCTTGCCTCACTGTCACGTGGCACCGGCAACAACCCAGAGATGACCACTCTCTCCGTCCTAGCTTTTAGCTTCCAGCCTAACTACCTGAGCACCTGAATGACCTCCCCACCCCTCTTCCCACCTATGTCGTTGGTGCCAATGTGCACCACGACTTCTGGCTGCACACCCTGCCCCTTAAGGATTCTAAAGACACGGTCCGAGACGTCCCAGACCCTGGCACCCGGGAAGCAACAAACCATCCGAGAGTCTCGCCCATGTCCACAGAACCGCCTGTCTGTCCGTCTAACTATAGAGTATACTATAACGAGCGCTCTCCTCCTCTGTCCCTTTCCCTTCTGAGCCTCAGAGCCAGACATCGTGCCAGAGACCCAGTCACTGCAGCTTACCTTTGCTAGGACGTCCCACCCAACAGTATCCAATGCTGTATACTTATTGTTGAGGGGAACCACCACAGGGGATCCCTGCACTGCCTGCTTCCTCCCCTCCCCACGTCTAACTGTTAACCAGCTACTTCTGTTCTCTGGCATAACTATGTCCCTGCAGCTTCTATTTATCACCTTCTCAGCCTCTCGAATAATCTTCAGTTCATCCAACTCCAGCTCCAGTACCCTAACGTGGCCTGTGAGGAGATGGAACTGGCAGCACTTCCTGAAGATGAAGTCGGCAGGAGCATCGGTGGTCACCCCTACCTCAGACATCCTGCAGGAGGAACATTCCACTGCCTGCACTGCCATAACTCTACACTTAGTCTCCAAAACAAGAACACGAAGTACCTTACCTGTTGAGCCGACTGAATACTTTTTTTCTGTTCGAGGAGGAGGGAGGGTGGGAGACACTGCACGTGTAATGTCTCGGGTTCCTTCTCCACTAAAATAACAATCACTTACCTTCCCAAGCAGCTCTGCACTCAGACTTCACTTCCGTCCAGCTCCCGCCGCTCTCTGCTGCAAAAAGACCATTGGCGTCGAGGTAAGTTCTCATTTGTTTGTGTTTTATTCAGCAATCTTGTAAACATGGCTAGATTAGATTCCCGACAGTCTGCAAACAGGCCATTTGGCCCAACAAGTCCACTCCAAAGAGTAACCCACGCAGACCCGTTCCCCGGCACTATATTTACCCCTGACTAATGCACCTAACACTATGGGCAGTTTTGCATGGCCAATTCACCTGGCATGCACATTTTTGTATTGTGGGAGGAAATCTAAGCACCCGGAGAAAACCAATGCAGAAAAGGGAAGAATGTGCAAAATCCACACAGGCAGTCGATCGAGGTTGGAAGCGAACCTGGGTCTCTGATGCTGTGAAGCATCAGTGCTAGTAACCTAGCCACCATGTTTTGTTTCATGCGATGTGGTTTGAGCAGCTGTTTATCTCCGGGGATATCCAGTATACAACTGCTGAAAATAAATACAAATATAGTGTCTGGCCTACTTCCTTGAAATGCTTTGAAGGGGTCTGACCAGGTCCAGAACAACACTGATGGTTCCAACATGTACAGCACGATTCACAACTGGATCTATACTGAAGCAATTCATTCAGCCCAATTAGGAGTTTTAAACAGGAACAGAATGAGGCAATTCAGCCATTCGGGATTGAGAGTGCCGTGCTAGAAAAGCACAGTAGGTCAGGCAATATCCAAGGAGCAGAGGAATCGGAGTTTCATGATCGAGTGCTTCATCAAGAATGAGGCTTCCAAACCAGGGGTGTTGAGAGATAAATAGGAGGGCATTGGACTGTTGAGAAGTTGCTGGGAATGTGATAGGTCGATGGGAGTTGGGAGTTATCGTGCTAAGTCAGAAAGGAGCCTTTAGCGGATTGGTGGGAATGAAAATTGACAGGTCAAGCTGGCGGTGCCAAATTGGAGGCTTGGGACTGGAATAAGGTGGAGGGAGGAGAAATGAAGAAATTGGTGAAATCCACATTGATCCCATGGTGTTGCAGCGTCCCAAAGTGGAAGGTGAGGCTTTCATCCTCAAGGCGTCAGTTGGTTAGAAAGTGGCGATGGAGGGAACACAGGATCTGCAAGCCCTTTGTGGAGCGGAAGGGGACATTGAAGTGTTCGTACACTGGGTAGTGTGGTTCTTTGGTGAGGGTGTCCCCGAGCTGTTCTCTGTAACATCCAACAAGTTGGCGTCCTGGCTGCCCGATGTAGAGAAGAGCACATCGTGTGGAATGGATACAGTAGAGGATGTGTGTACAAGTACAGGTAAACATTTGTCTGATGTCAAAAGATCCTTTGGGGCCTTGGATGGAGAGAAGTGGGGAGGTGTACGCGTAGGCCTTGCACGTCTTGCAGTGCCAGCCGATTTTGCTGGGAGCGGGGGGGGGGGAGGGGGGAGTGGGTTGATGGGGCAGGCATGGATCTGATAAGGGAATCGCTTTAGGGAATGCAGATAGTGGTCCAGAGGGAAATATGTCCCCAGTAGTAGGGTCTGTTTGCGGGTTGCTGAAGTGGCAGAGAATGATACGATTTATACGGAGGTTGGTTGGTTGGACGTTGAGGACGAGGGAGTTTGGTCTTTATTGTGATTGGAGAGGTGGAGCTCAAAGCCGGAGGTGTGCGGAGTGCAGGAGATGCGCTGGACGTTATTGTCGAATATGTAGGATGGTAGTTCATGTTCTTTGTAGAAGGAGGCCATCTGGGATGTTCACTGGTTGAAAGGGGCCTCTTGGGTGCAGATGCGATGGAGACAATGGAATTGGGAATAAGGGTGAGCGTATTTAAAGGAGGCAGGGTGGGAAAATTGTAGTCCAGGTAGCTGTGGGAGTCGGTGAGTTTTTTTTAGGAAATGTCCATGTTTACTTGGCACTTGAGACTGGAGATGGAGAGGTCTAGGAACGGTGGTTAGGAGGCGTCTGAGATGGTCCAGGTGAAGTTGATGTCGGATTGGGCGGAGTTTGTGAATTTGATGAACTTTACAATCTCCTCGTGGGAGCACAAGATAGTGCCGATACAGTTTTTGATGTAGTGGAGGAAAATATGGGGAATGGTACCGAGGTATCTGCAGAGGATGGACTATTTCACGTAGCGATGAAGAGGCATACATATCTGGGGCCCATTTGGGGGCCCATGGTGACACATTTGCTGAGGAGGAAGTGGGAATATTGGAAAGAGAAGTTGTAGAAGGTGATGACCAGTTTATCCAAGTAAAAGGGTGTGTCAGTCGAGGGTTCAGCTTTGTTCAGCATGAGAGGGATAAACTGAGGGCCTGGATGCCTTCATCGTGGCAGATGCATGTGCACAGGGATGGGATAACCATGGTCAAGAATAGCTGTTGGGGTCCGGTGAAACGGAAGAGTGGAGAAGTTGAAGGACGTGAGTGTTTTCTCTAACATAGGTGGGGAGGTCCTGTACTAACGGGGACAGGACGGTTTCAAGGTATTCAGAGATGCGTTTAGTGCAGCACGAGCAGGCCGAGACAATGAGTCAACTGGGGCAGTTAGGATTAACTATGTGGTGGGAGAGTGATTTCGGTTGTATGGGGCTGTCAGACTATGAGGTTGGATTCTGTAGATGGAAATCCTCAGATGTGATGAGATTGTGGATGTTCTGGGAGATAGTGGTTTGGTGATGGGAGGTGAGTTCGTGGTCGTGGGGCAGTATTAGGAGTTTTCTACTAGTTAGCACCTGGTTTCTCCGATGTCGAGGTCAGTTCATGAATGGCTGTGCATTGTGAGTGTGAGAGTGTGAAGTGGGTGAGGGCTATGGGCAGGTTGAGGTCATCCAAGGCATGACAGGCGTGAGAAATGAAGAGATCAAGGGCGGGTAACAGACCAGCACGACATTTCCAGGTGGATTGGGTGTGATGGAGGCGGAGATGGAGTCGTGAAAGGTTAAGCGGCTATCTTGATGGGAACAGTCTCCCGGGGCGGAGGCGACGGAAGAAATGTGCAATGCTACAACACCTGTCAAACTCATTAATCTGGGAGTGTAGTGGGATGAAGTTGTGGCCGTTACTGTGGATAACTTATTCATCTTAAGTGAGGGAGGTCTGGGGAAGGGCAAAAACACAGCAAGGCTGAGAGCTAGTACCTGGGAGGGGACAGGAACTGGGAGTGGGGGTGGAGACAGCCACTGGAGACAGTGTGGCATGGAGTCAGGAGTGACACCACTCACGGAAGTGAGGCTCAAAATGGGTGTTGAAATGGCGGAAGTGCTGCAACACATGCAGTCCACTATGACGTCCAGTGTTTATTTGAACAACATCATTGTGTGTGGGCAAGACGTCGGCTGTGTCATCATCAATGTTCCACCGAGTAGCATCACCAGGTGGTAGAATTGGCTGTGGCAGCAGCAACGACGGACGTGAAAGAGACGTAAAATGTAGTTATGTCGGTTCTGGTATTGGTGGATCTTGCGGCAGTCACAGCAACAGTGGATCGTGCTGTTTTCATGGAGGCAGTCATCTACCTGGCGATCACAGAGGCGTTTGACTGAACCGCAATCGCAGAGCTGGTGTGGACAGCAGAGGCTGCAATCTGTGGGGTGGTGGGGCGAAGGTGATCGCATTATTCGCTGTGGAGGTAGTGGATGTAGTAGCCGTGTGACTAATGCCGTCTGGGCAGTTCCAGAGGCCAGGAGAAGTTTCTGGATTTGTCCAAGGAATCCAGGGTGTGTAACAAAAAGCCTTTTATTCTTCATGAAAAATTCATAGATACACATTTACCCACATTATATTGCATTATTCAACCATTCAGGGCTTTCTCTCAGCAATTGGAGGATATATTCAAAGTCTCATGCCTTTTACGCAAAAAAATGGAAGGGAACATACAGCTTTTCAAAGTAGCTGCACAGGAGGACTGGTTACTGAGCTGACAGCAGGGATAAATTAGACACAAATTAGCCTTCATTAATGTAGCAGAATGTAATTACTGCGCTGGCACAGTGAGCAGTATTGTTGGCACAACTAGTTGCAAATTATCTCAACCGTTCAGATCAATGGAATAAATGAATACCTAAACAATACTTCAGAGGCATCTGTTTCTCACATTGGGCAGTTTGTATATGTAATGAGCTGTCGGAGGAAGTGGTACACGGGAGCACAATTATAACATTTCAAAGAAAATTGGCTGGTTAGGGTTTAGAGAGTTGTTTTAAATGAAGGCAAACAGGAATAGTTCAGTTTAGGAAACCTCATTGGCATGAACAGTTTGAGCCAAATGGTCTGTTTCCAAATTGCATTACGCGAAGTCTCTTTGACTCTATATCTCTTCTTGAATTGTGAAATCTTTTTTGTCCTCAATTCATTTCCAGATCAAAAACTCTCGTGACATATTTTCAATGCTCGAGCTCTGGAGCTTTGAAAAGAGTTATCCTGACATTGATTTGGTATTGTAACCACCACAGCAGCCAGAGCAGAATTGTATGCATGCAAAACCTGAAAATATTTGCTCTGAGATAATCCCTCAGTCTGCCATTACCAACAAGCACATCTATGGTTCAGTGACAAGTGTGCATGAAAATGCCAGGGCCAGAGCCATGTGTACCGAAACCTGATGACAACCCGTTCAACCTACCGCACTTGACTGCTTACATTCCAAACAGAACTAACATCTGAGGCAGAGGGTGAACTGATCCCAAACAAGCAGTTCAGGTCTACGCTCTGCAGTGCTGCCAAATACAATCATAAATGTAAATGATTCATCTCACCCTCTTGATGATGCCACAGAACCCCTCACTCCAGGAGTAAATCAATTATAATGACTGTACGTGACGTTAATAAACAGCTGAACACAGTCTATATGACGAAGCAATGGGCCCTGGATGTCATTGCTGCAATAGGGCTGAAGACTTGCAATGCAAAACAAGCCGAGTCCCTGAGGAAGCGGTTTCATTCCAGCCCCAATTCTGACATCTCCATGACAATGTGGAAAATTACTCAAATATTTCCAGTCCCCTAAGAGGAGAATAATAAAAATTTAACCAACCATCACCACCCTCAGGCCCAGCACGATCCAAAATTTGGTGGGAGGTATTTTTGACAGACCTAACAGATAGCACAGAAATAATCTGCTCAGCATGGTTTCTGATAGACCCACATATGGAGTTAGTGCTGTAGTGGAAATGTCACGGGATTACTAATCCATACCAGGCTAATGCTCTGACAGCTGGATAGAGTTTACAAAAAGGAGATCAAAAATCTGGAGTCAGTAAAAGTGACCTTGAAGCTAGTGTCGATTGTAAAGACACATTTGGTTCACCAATGTACTTGCAGGAAGCAAATCTACAGTGTTTTCTTGGTTTGGGCGAAACTTGACCCCAGAGACACAGACATGTGATAAACTCTTCAATGGACTCGGCCAAGCAAGACACTCAATTGTACAAAACTACTCCGAGGTCTTAATGGATAAATTCGTACAGAACGCCCAACACCAGCTTTGGCATTGTAAAAGGGAGCGGAAAACATAATCCTGCCGACCCGCCAGAGACCTCCTTTACATCTGAGAGTTTGTGATAACATTTACAGAGCTTTTCCACAGACTGAACAGAATCATGGGAAAATGAGCATCCTCCATTTAGTTCATGACCAAACATCTCGACAATGCACTTTTCCCACGCAATGTATTTATCACTTGTCACTGGCCATCGGAAACATGTAAAGTAGCAACTGCAGTACATTGCGTTTTCTACCCGATTAATTATAATGACGGTTTATCCAATATCTTCACAACATACCCATCCTCTTTCCCCATCTCCTTCGTGCCTAGACACCCATACTTATATTCAGTGCCTTGACTTCCATAGCCTTATGGGGCAGAGAATTCTCGACGTTCACCAGTCGTTCAGTGCAGACATTTATTCTCATCTCAATGTCGAATGGTCTGCCTGAACCTAATATTGTGGGCCAGTATTTTAGAGGTGCCAGTTAGGAGAATTCTCATCCCTCATTTCAATCTGTCTCGACCTGTCAGAGTTTTATATATTTCACTGAGATCTCCATTCATTTTCTTAAAACACATTGAATACTGGCCTATTCGACCCAGACTCTGCTCCCAGGACAAGCCTGTCATCCCAGAGATCAATCTGGTCATCGTTCACAGCAGTCGCTCAATGTCAGTTTTGTCCTTTATTAGCTATGGAGACCAAAACTTCACATCATACTGCACAATGTTCGAGACAAGATCGCATCAAGGCCCTCTGAAGCTGCCATAAGGCATCCTTTATCCTGTAATGATCCCCTTGAAATGATGGTCAATACACCATTTACATTCCTATCCGCTTTCTGTTCCTGAAATATTGCTTTCAGTGCCTGATGCACAAGGAGATCCAGATCATTTTCAATGTTACAGATCCCCAATTGGGGCACCTATGTACACTGGTCAGCTTGCCAACGTCATTGCCAGTATTGACTTATGGCTTCTGAAATCGCTGCCTTGGAT
Organism: Chiloscyllium punctatum; assembly: GCF_047496795.1. Lineage (NCBI taxonomy): Eukaryota > Metazoa > Chordata > Chondrichthyes > Orectolobiformes > Hemiscylliidae > Chiloscyllium > Chiloscyllium punctatum. Next base: position 35,768,452 of record NC_092773.1, read on the forward strand.
GGACCTCGGAGTGCTGCGCAGAACGAAACAACAAAAGGGAGACAGGCCCGGGGGTGGGGGGGTGGGGAAGAGACCCCGAGCTGTGCCTAGCGATAGGGCCTTGAGCCAGACCCATGGCGGGGACATTAAGCTGGGCCTAAGGCGGCGACCTCGAGCCAGGACAGAGGAATGTTCGTCAATCTGGGCAAAGGGAGGACACCTCGAGAAGGATACAATGTGCAGGAGGTTCCACACCAAGTTGCTTTTCTGGCGCAAGCAAATTACATGAAATTCCCATCTGCAACATTGTTATTGGTGATGTCATTGAGATTGGTCCAACCGTAATAAATGATTGTGTTTTTGGTTAAGTCCGGTTCTGGTGGTGGCAAAGTGATGCTGGTAGGGCATCACAGTCACACCAATGAGATTTACCCGTTGGGGAGAGACATGAATCTGATTGTGGTGGGTCCAGCATAGGAGGTGACAAGGTGGTAGAGTGCAGAAGAATATCAGCCTAGCTGCAAACCAATTCTGGAGAGACTGCATTACAGGCGACTTTTAATATAACGGTTGGTCTCAGGAAGAATGAACTCTCCCGAAACTACATCTTTCTTAAAATATTCATACTTTGATGACGACAAATGAAAGCATTTCGTTGTATTTCTTTACATTTCTACTGTAAAATTAACCTGACACTAAAACCAGCATCAAAAAACAGTCTACCCAGCTAGCTCTCCCATTCGAAAACAATGTCCATGTATTAGCTCCTTTCCCATAAGAGCTTGCACACGAGGCTTGGGACTTTATCAAAATTCTTGCTTCAAATCCAAATGCTTGGCATTCATTGCTTCTCCATAGTACTCCACAAGCATTCTGCTTCTCAAATACGATTCCCACTTCAGAAGTCTATGTTAATTTTGTTTGCACCCAATCCTTTCTGTCTAATAAACTCTCCAAAAATGTTTTTTTTAAATTAATTTCTATCGTTTCGTTTTGTCACCAGACTAAGGCTTACTCGTGTTGCTGTGAAGATTTAGCATTTTTTTGTTTTCTCCTTCTGTGAAGACAGAACTGAAGCTGTTGGATCGTCGTTCTGCCACTTTCCCGTTCTGGATTCGCTGGCTTCAGGCTGTAAAGAACTGTCCCTTGTTTTCTCTTACCTTTGTCATTGATATACGTGGAGAAGCTATTACAGTTCACTCTTAAAACCTTGTGGATATGCTTTGCAAAAACCCAAAACTTCCTGGGTTAACCTGCTCAGTGTTTGACCATCGTCAATCAAAGAAACAATAATAGAGGTATAGACGGTGTATTGTCTGAAATAGAAAACTATTTGCATTAGTCCCAGTTTCCTATACACCAGGTCGGTAAACGGGTATGTTATGACACTTCATGTGCTCGTCCAAATACGTTTTAATGGTTGTGAGTTTACCCGTGACAACTCCCCTATCAGGAACTGGATTCCTGTACTCAACATTCTCTGGGCGGAAAACAAACCTTAAATCTTCGCCAAACATCATTTTTTTTCGCTTTAAATATCTGTTTCCATGTTCTTCGCAATTTAACTAAAGGAAACAGGTGCTGTCTGTCCATCTTGTCCATGCCGCTCGTAATCTTATCCTTCTGAATCACGTACCCAGCACCCTTCTTAGCTCCCAAAGATACAACCCGAGCTTATCCAGCCTATCTTCATAGCTGATCTGCTCCATGCCAGGGGACATCCTGGTGATTCTCTCCAGTGAGATCACATCCTTCCTATAATGTCGCTCCTTAAACTGCACACAGTATTCCATCTCGGCCGAAGCAAAGAAGTCTATATCTCATATAATCTGTAGCTTTTTGTATAAAGGTGATGCGTGCCCCCTCCAACCCCATGACTTCTCAACTCGACAACTAACCTGTCCAGTCACATTCAAGCATCTTTGTTAAACCACCCTCTGAACTTCCTCGTGTGCTGCCATTCCCTGAAAGTTACCTTCTTCCAAATCACATCACCTCATCTATCTTAGTGTTACGTTCTACCAGCCATTGATCGGCCCTTCTGAACATTCCACCTGTGTCTTCCTGTAAAATGAGACTTTCTGCCTCATTGTTGCCACGACACGCGGTAAACCCCCTGTGTTAATTTTAATCAGCAACACAGAAAAAAATTATCTTGTGCAGAAATCTTGAAATTCGAGAGACCATGAACCATTTGAAGTATAAAGTAACAACGTTGTTTCTTAAAGTATGACAGAGAATAATTAACGAACACCTCTTGAGAACTCATACCAATAATCTATCGTTACTTCCCCTTCTTTAATACTAGTCTGATAAAACCCCCGATGAAGATTTACCCAAATTCAAATTTTCGAACATACGCAGCTGTCGAATCTTCCTTTTTTTTCATTTTCCTCTGTAGATTGTCTTCTTCTTAAGATGGCTTTTTTTTTTAACGTTATTGATAGCTAAGTGCACATTTAACAGAAACATTTCTGGGCTGTCTGCAGATGCTGTTGGCATAGCTATTCTCTCTCAACTGTTCAAAGTTTTCTGGTCTACAACCCCACAGCGTCAGACTATGTCATTGGCTTTTAATATTGCCAATCTACTAAATTCAAATGTGATTGGAGTTTTTGGGGGGAGTAAATTAAACTGACTGACAGCATTCCAATTTGTTCTTGTATCCAGGCAATCCGCTACTCTGGGGTCTGTAGCACATATTAAGTTGTAAATTCTTTAGAACTCGGTATGTCTCTTTATGTCCTTCACTCTCGTACACCACACTTCTACGCCTTCTTCGCACTGCCAACCACACTGCCAATCTTTGTGTCAAACACAATCTGACTTACTTCCGTCCCTCAGTCCCCTCCGCATTCACATCTCCATCATTTATGAATACTACAAATAATAAGTGACACAGCACTGATCCCTGTGGTATACCAGGGGACTTTGATTTCCAGTGACACAAGCAGTCTAATATCAACGTCCTGTTTCCTGCCACTGAGACAATTCTGGATGTAACTTGCCAGGTTAACGTTAGTACGATGAAATTTTAATTGTTTTATCATGTGGGGCTTTGTCAAACGTCTTGGCTGTAAAATCATATAAACGACGTCCACTTAAACAAAAAACGATAAAATTCGTCAGGCATGATTTCCCACTGAAAAAGTCATGCAGACTATCCCCGATCAAACATTGCTCCTCTAAATGGGATTGATTTTCTACAACCGTTTCCCTAACACTGATCTGATACTCACTGATCTATAGTTCCCCGGTCTATCTTCACTGCAATTGCAATAAAGCGCGTTCTCCCGTCCGCTGGTACCTCTACTGTGACCAGATTCTACTGAAACGGTGGGGTCAGGGTCTTTCCTCTCTTGTCTCCCACTGCAGCCTGAGATACAACTCATCCAGACATGGGATATGCCCAATTTTAAACCATCCAGATCCATCAATATCGATTCATATCTGAAATGAATTTGCTCAAGAGCTCAAGAGCTTCCCAGTCCATCTTTTCGAATTTTGTGACTGCATCCTTCTTCTCTCATGTGCCATTCTATTTATTATCTCTAGTTACACACATGAATTGCCCCTTGCTTTCTAAAGGGCCCTAATTGTTTCCTGGCTATTCTGTTCTGTCTGATGTACTTGGAGAATATTTTGGATTCTCACTCACCGTGCCTGCTCCCACCTCTACATGCCGCCATGTTAGTCAGTTCCCTCTGTGTGAATTTTCTATGTTTCACTGTGATCACCTCTCATTCTTTCAAACTTGAGGGAACGCAGATTGCGTTTCCTCATCAGACAACGTTACCATGTGAGGGAGTAATCTATAGAATGTCCATTCAGGATATGTGATTAGTGTATTTTACTTAGCTCAGACCACGAAAACTGTACACAGTGTTCCAGGTATAATCTCACCAACAACTCTGTGTAACTTGTGCAGGACATCATTCCTTCCCGTTAGAGCAAGTAACAGCTGTTGCTGAAATTTGTATGGAAAACATGAAATGCTGGTGATCACACCGAGTTAGATAGCATTCATAGACAGAGAGAAAGCTTACATTTCCAGTGTTGAATAAAGACATACCAAGTATTTACCTTCTACCATTTTCCTGCACTTGTCCCAATGTCCTTTGATTCATACATTTCCACTAATTTCTTGTGCGAATTCTTTAAAAGACCTCCTGAATATGCAACTATACCACATACACTAGTTAGCCACTGTTTATGTCACAGGTATCTTTAGGGAAAAAAAGTTTGCAAAGTATGACTTCCCTGCCATAAATGCGTACACTTTCTCTTTAGTTCGCTGTTACTTTCTAACTGTCAAATACCACAATCTTTATCATGGATTTGAACAGATTCCAATTAAATTGCAATGCGACTGGTTTGTCGTTCCCCCAAAGATGCTGTGAAACTTGAAAGGATTCAGAAAAGAATTACAAGGATGTTGTCAGAGTTGGAGGATTTGTGCGATGGGCAGAGGATAAACCGGTTGGGGTTGTTTTCCTTGGAGCGTTGGAGGCTGAGGGATGATCATATAGAGGTATAAAAAGTTATGAGGGGCATTAATCGTCTTTTCCCTGGGGTCGGATAGTCTAGGACTAGAGAGCATAGGTTTAAGGTGAGAGGGGAAAGATATGAAAGGAATCTAAGGGGCAATGTTTTCATGCAGAGGGTGGTACGTGTATGGAATGAGTTGCTAGACGAAGCGGTATGAGCTTGGTGCAATTGCAACATTTAATTGGCATTTGGATGGGTGTATGAATAGGAAGGATTTGGAGGGATGTGGGCTGGGCGCTAGTAGGTGGGACGAGATTGGGTTGGGATATCTGGTCGGCATGGGCGGGTTGGACCGAAGTGTCTGCTTCCATGCTGTACATCTCTGTGACTCTATGACTCTTCCTCCATTCTAAATGCATTGGAAAGTGTTTGATTTTTTTCCCCAAATTGAATTAGGAATCATGCAGCGACCCCCAAATAAACCAATATGGTCCTTTGCTGCTTTCCCTGTATTTCTGGTGTGAAGTTTTAGAATTAGAACCCATACCATGTGGAAGCAGGCCCTTCGGCCCAACAAGTCCGCATGATTATTTGAAAAGTAACCCAATCAAACCCATCTATTTGCCTAATGTATCCTGACTGACACACCCCTGAATGCTAAGTGTAATTTAAGCTAGATTACTTACAGTGTGGAAACAAGCCGTTCGGCCCAACATGTCCACACCGACCCTCCAAAGAGCAATCCACACAAACCCATTCCCGTACATTTACATCTTCACCTAACACTACGGGCAATTTAGCCGGGCCAAATCATCTAACCTGCACAACTTTGGACTGTGGGAGGAAACTGAAGACTCCGAGAAAACCCACGCAGACACGGGGAGAATGTGCAAAGTCCACACAGACAGTTGCCTGAGACATGAATTGAATCCGCGTCTCTGGCGCTGTGAGACAGCAGTGCTAACCACTGTGCCACCGTGCAGCGAATTTACCCAGCCTGCATATCTTTGGGTTGTGGGAGGAAACCGGACCGCACAGAGCCGCAGTGCGCATCACTGAGGAACCCATCAGCTGGCCGATGAAACTCATCAATGCTCAAAGCAGCTGTGTTCTCACAAACTACCTCGTCACTGATATGACTGATTTTAGTCTTTAATTGCACACGCTCCATTGTCACACAGTATTTCTCAGAGATTTTCTGAATTTTCCACCATGAAGACAGACACAAAGTAATTTCCCTGTCATTTGTTTACAGTTCTCTACATTAATTTATCCTGTCAACACGTTCACTGTTCCAGATTTGACATTACTTTTATTTTCCTTTCAAGTATTGACCGACATTTTTCGTCAGTTTTTATGTTTCTTGTTAGTTTGCATTCTTTTTCTCTTTTTGACTTCTCTATCAATTTCTTAATCGTCCATTGTTAAGTCCTAATTCCGCTGAAACCATAATATCTGGCATATCTCTTTGATCTAATGTAATGTCGAAATTCTTCTTTTAATCACCGTTGTCACCTTTGCCTTTTGTGGTGTGCACCTTCGAGGGATATATGTATGCTGTACTCGTCACAGCATTTCTACAAATAAAATACATTACCTGACATCCATTACATCTCTTCCATGTACTGATTCAATTCACTGAAGCCAATTTGTTCCTTATACCTTCATGGCTTGCATGATTCAGTTATGCACCCATTATTTACGATAAAAAGGTTTGTATTCAGAAGCCATGTAAAATTCAATATATTATGATCTCTTTTTTTAAAAAAGCTACCTTATGCATTGTTTTCAATTAGCTCTTTTGATCATACAGCACCAATTCAAAAACTACCTGATCTCCAGCTCCGTGCTCAACATCTGTTAAAGCACTCCATCTCATACACGGTCATGAAATCCATTTTACCTGTATAAACATTCACTTCGGTTAACGGTGTTCAGATACAACTTGAATTGAATTTGCCCAATAGTATTGCAGTACCCACAAAGGTATATATTTAGTTTCCTATTATATCATGCCCAACATTCCTATTGCAGTTTTGTGTAGATAAATAACTCGTCTCAATGCTTTCTTCTCCTCGTTGATTCTAAACTCCACCTTACCAGATTCAGCGGAGTCTGAGCGACGTGCACTGTGGAGAGATTAGTAGTAGATTCAGCCCAGATATTTAGCGAGGCATATTTCAACATTGAAATCATTTTGCTACATCTTACCTGTTCTTCTCAAGCGTTGTCTGAGATTTTCACCTGTTCTCCCGTTATGCTGATGGGGTAGAGATGGACAATGATCTTTGAATAGTGCTGCACATTCATCCGGATAACTGAGACTACTCTAACATCGGCGGGAAACTTACAGCAGGCAGATAAAGTGTTCCTGGTGCTGCACAGGATCTCAGTTCGATAACATCTGGGGTAGTGTGTACAGATTTAAACTGCTCAATGAGGAATTGAGATTGGAATTAACTCAGAGATTGCTTCCTCAACTGATTTCTGCAACAAACGTGTTCATCATCGAATCCCTACTGTGTGGAGGTAGGGCATTTGACCCATCATCTCCACATCACTTCTCTGTAGACCATCCCATCCAAACACAACCCATCACCTCCAACTAAACTCTGCAACCCTGCGTTTCCCATGGCCAATGCACCGATATTGCGCATCTTGGCAATGTGGGACGACACTGGATGACACTGCAGAAACCTGCGAGGACACAGCGTTAACATGCCACCTCCACACAGACAGTCACGGGAGGTTGAATTTGAACCCTGATTCATGCTGCTGTGAGCCATAAGTGTTGCCTATGGTGGGCAACGCCACTTGCCTGCTCAATGAAGCAGAAACACAAACTTCTTCCTGCCCAGTGACATTTCGCATGTGGTGCCATAGAAATGTTGCATGTTCAAATACAAATTGGCAGCTGACCAGACGAAGTTTCTGTGCTGACTCTCAGCATGAATGACTTGTGATAAACAAATAATATTTTTTGTGTTCAGCTTAAACAGAACTCAACCGCACCAAAATTTGTTGGGACACGTTATTGGCAGCAGTGGGATTCATAACCACGCCTCTTCTCAGAATGGGGCCGAATCCAGCCTTTGCCCAGCCGGTCACATTGTATAGAATCCATAAGCAGGATTTGAATCCAGCTCATGAGGGCATCACTGCATCACCGCTTGCATTGGGAAGTGATAATAACAGTGGGCCATCACCTTAACTGAACACAACAATTCCTGATATGGGTCAAACCCAGGCAACAGCAGTGGTAGCACTGCTTCCTGTCAACACAAGAATAACATTTATTAAACAGCTATCACCTTCCACAGCGCCATGTTGGATCATCAACCTGATGAATTAACAACATGTGTTTTGAGAGAGGTTTAAGCAAGGAATGATTAATGTGAGGTGCAGGCGCCACTTGGGTTTGCACCCAGGATCTCCATGGTTACTATGCAGTTGCTTTAACCAACTCAGCCACAGCGTTATGAAAGCTTATGAGGCGGGGACAAGTGGGCTGATCCAATACTTATTAAAGTTGGCAGGAAGGGCAGATGATCTTGTATTCAGTCTCAGCTACAGAAGACAATTATGCATCAAATTGGTGAGTTTGTTCCACTTCTCGAACGTGAAACATAGGAACAGCAGGAAGTAGATTCTTCGACCCTTTTACAACAAATGAGGAGGAGGTCGTTTCGTTCCTGGATTCTGATATGCAGATTCAGGAAAAGGCCAGTCATCCCCTCAAGAATACAACACGGGATTCATAATTGAACATTCTGCACCTATATCCTGCTACACAACAGGATCAGACCATTCAGCATTCCAAATTTTCCAATACAAGAATTCGAAGAGGCCAGAAATTTGACTGTAAATTGTCACACGAGGGTAAGACATTCAGCTCATTGAGTGCTACACCGTTTGAGGAGAAGGGCGTGAAACTGTTTGAGATGTATTTTTTTCTGTGATCTGGAGTAGATAATTTAACCTACGTATCTATTGTATAGGAACAGGAGACGACCAATCACTCCCTCGATCCCATTTCAGGGATATAGGAGGATATACGTCAGTATGTCGAGCCTGTTATGGAGGAAGATGAGAAGATATTTCAAAACTTCAAAATGTTGCACGTCGACAGGATGATTACGTAAGTCTCTAAACTTCCCTCCAAAAATACTACGTGCTTATTCAGAACTTGAGCTGCTTGGTCAGGAAAAGCGAAAGGACAATTAAGCCATTGTGAGTTTCATGCAGGAACACCAGGAAACATTAAGACCATCGAGTGCGTAAATGAGGAGCGGATTGATTCAATTCAGCCATTCATGCCTCTTATGTCGTAATCAGAGCAAATCTTTTTCAGCCTTGTGCCTGTTAAACAGGAATAGAAAGGGAACGTGCATATTATAGAAAGGGAAGAATTTCGAATTACCAGCTTCAGAAGGAATGAAATGTCGTGAGGAACCTACTGGATTTGAAGGCAATTTGTTATATTCTGTTATTAAGGAATCGACAACACGAGATTTTCAAAGTCAAACCGCGATCCATCACAGTCAACGTTTTTTTGAAAGAATTTTATGAATTATTTGCCTAAGTTCTTTCAAAATGAGAGAAGCAGAGTGGCAAAAGGCTGTAGTATATCTGGGCTTCCGGAAACCATTGCATAATGTGACACAAAGAACATTAATATGCAAGAGCACATCAAGTCATAGAGTAATAGAGATGTACAGCGTGGAAACAAACCCTGCAGTCCAACCCATTCATGTCGATCAGATATGCCAACCCAATCTAGTCCCACCTGCCAGCATCCAGCCCATATTACTCCAAACACTTCCTGTTCATATGCTCATCCAACTGCCTCTTAAATGTTGCAATTGTACCAGCCTCCATCACTTCCTCTGGTAGCTCATTCCATACACGTACCACCCTCTGTGTGAAAAAGTTGCCACGTAGATCTCTTTTATATCTTTCCCCTCTCACCCTAAACTTATGCCCTCTAGTTCTGGATTCTCCGACCCCAGGAAAATAACTTTGGCTATTTTTCCTATCCATTCCCCTCAGAATTTTCTAAACCACTATAAGGTCACGCCTCAGTCTCCGACTCTCCAGGGAAAATAACCACAGCCTGTTCAGCCTCTCCCTATAGCTCAAATCTTCCAAAGCTGGCTCAATTCTTGAAAATCTTTTCTGATCCCTTTCAAGTTACACAACATATTTCCAATAGGACGGAGACCAGAATTTCACGCAATATTCCTACAGTGGCCTAACCAATGTCCTGTGCAGTCGTAACATGACCTCCCACCTCAATACTCTGACCAATAAAGGAATGCATAACCAAACGCCTTCTTCACTATCCTGGGGTGAGGAATAAAAATGATTGGCGAGAGGATTGGCTAACCAATGAAAAGCATGATGTGTAGGTGCTGATGTCAAAGCTCACACGACACCAGCTGAAGGTCTATCCGGTTTTTCTGAAAGCAAGAGCTTTCAGAGCACTGGTACCTTAACAGGTGTTCCTGAGAGAGGTAATCCTTAGGCACAGTATTTATAAGAAACGCTCAAAAGGTAATACAACTCAAGCGAACAAATTGAAGACACCGAAGATGCCTTTGAAAACTTGATTGGGTGTGTATGTGTGTGTGCGTGTCTGTGCGTGAGAGCAAGGACACTGATAGAGTGCATGTATATCTATGGGTGTGTTTGTGAGTGCGTTCAGGTTAAGACACAGACAGATATGCAAGGTCCCCTTCCCCCACACACACTTACACAGTAGTTTCAGAGATTTCCCTTTCTGCAGCCTGTGCTCCGTTTGTTGTTCATGTTTCAGACGCAGATGTTGTAACCACAGTCCCCATGTTCCATCCAGAGTTGGTTTAGCGAATCCTCAGGTCTCCCTGAATGTCTGAGGCAGCTCAAAGCGCAAACCATTCCCAGCACATCCACTAACTTTCCAATAACAGGAGTCAGTCAGAACTCCCTCAGCTACATATATGGTCCTGTACAATAACATTCGAGGGGCTTATTCGTGTTCCTGACCACACGAACAGCTGAGAAGAACAAACACAGGCTTTCAGAAGTCAGACACAGACCAAGTTTCAAGGATGTGATTCAAAGCTTCTGAAAGCATGTCCAACGTGGAGTACCACATGGGGCATAGTGGATAGTGAACAAGAGCCTGACATATACCATTTCATTGTTTCTGAGCTTCACAATGCCAGCACTTGATACACTCGGGAGCCAAACACCAAGGTCAGGGAAGGATACAGAGGGAGACTCACATTAAAGATAGGAACAGACAATTAATTAACGGAGAACATGATATAGAAATATTGAGGAACGAAAACACGAGACTGGGACGAACTGGAAGAGTTAGACGTTGTTGAGTCCAATCATACATTGAGGGTATGAATAATGACATTGTATGATCAGCTGAAATTATTTGTTGCATCCCTTTCTGAATTTCCCCCAGAGAACCACTTTAGACGCCATAAATTGGGACAAGTTGACTGCCCAAGGTGGAGAACAGTGCAGACGGTTGAAGTGTATTGCTCAGTAAACTGGGCTATCGGCCCAGCATGGGGAGAACTGAAACCCTTTGCCAGTATATTGCTCCTACAGCTGCACTAGGTAACTGCTAGCACAGGATTACTAGAAGACATTGACAGTAAATTTGTTTCCCAGAAGTTTATTTATCTATATCTCTATGCATCAGCACAGGGCAAGGGGGTAGTCTTTGCACGCGTGTGTGTTTCTGGGGTATGGTAGATGTGAAAGTAATGTCTTAGAGAGAACATGCATGGAGGAAATCAGTTTAAATATAAACATCTAGTAGGCGTTTGGGTAATGGAATGAAGGAGACTGAGAGACGTTTCATGGACAGGTGCAATTACGTGCATGAGAATATGAAAATGCATACATTGCCAGAACAGCAATATAGATCAGTGTGCCCACGAATGGTGGATGGATGGGATTTTCACGTAAGTTCGGTGATGAGTCATGGACTTTCGAATCAGATTTGCTTTGCTCGTTTGAAGCTGGGAGTGTCAGCCACAGAATTTTGGTTTCATTTCAACTGTGTTTTATAGATTGAAGTTCAATTAACAGATGGGATGAGGTAGTGAAGTATTTTCTGGAGTTATCAGCAGTTAGGAATAGCCAGGATATGATGTCAGGAATCAGCTCATGGCAAGAGAAATCACCACAGTTATGATTCTTCTGTTTCAGCCTCAGATATTGGCCAGGATGAGAGTCAGAGGAAGGAAATGGAGTTTGTTGCCAAAACAAGAAACAGTGAGCTCCATGCTGCCGATATTGGAATAACAAGGGCAGCGATACAACGAATCATGGTTCACTGCTGAAATTGACCTGGTCAATATTGGGACGCAGAAGGCACACTGTCAGAAGCAAAGAGGGAAAGAGTGAACGAATAGGGTCGCGGATGCAGTAAGAATGAATATTTGGATTCTGAGTCACAACAGGAACAAGAACTGCGGCAAAGATCGGAGAGTCAATTAAAAGAATAGCATTACAACAAAACACTGGTTACAGAACTAACAGTGAGACTTACCAGGTACACCAATAATAGACAAGGTTGGATAATAAAAGTATTGAATAATCCAAAGTACATATTCGATCCGCCGTGATAATGATATCCAATCATAATATATGGAAAGGAACAAAGCATGACTTGATAAACTCCTGCCCATGGTTGGGACATTCCATTCAAATGCTCTCAGATTCTGATCTCTCATCGTCATTTCTCTGGAGCTGCTGATCTCTGTTAGTGCTCTCGGTGATGCTCCTGCTCATACAATGGAAGAACACAATGAAACTAGCTCATTTATCATTAAGAGATGGAAACCCTCCACTGGGATAATTATAACCTATGGCGACTTAAATTAATCACAGGCACTGAACAAACACATTCAGTTAACCCCATCTTCCCGTCAATCTTCAAATCGCAATAAAAAGGAACATTGACTTGGTGTGGATGAATGGATAAGGTTTGCTGAGCGATGGACCATAAATCTTTCAAATTTTAAAATTCTTTCTTCCTTCCTTATATGTCGAAGAATTGCCAGATTTCCACACGGTTGTATATGTCCCACCCTATTTCCAACAGAAGATTTGGATGAAATAACAGACCAGCTGAAAAAGATGATTGGTGGGGTTCTAGAGACCAAAAACCTGTGTAAAAATGTTTCTTGCCCATTGACTTTGTGTACTACCACTTCCAGTTTTCAGTGCTCTGTTATCAAATTCTTCCCTAACCTCGGGATGTCATCAGAGTTCTGGGAGTGCTGGCCATGGACAGGAGAAAGCAGTTCTCCCCCTTTTCACGTGCCTTTTAGAGTTGAGCAAGAGTTGGTCATTCAGCCCCTTGAGCTGGTTACACAGCGACGGAACGATGTCATTATACTTCTTGAGCTTGTTCTGCAGTAACTCGTAGTTTTAAAGGACATATGGAGAATATTAGTCTTGATTAAATGTTAACGTTCTCACCTGAATAAGGCCAATTTTGATCCTTTTACTCAGGCACATTCAAAAGCTACTTGGGAGAAGCTAGTGACATGAAACTGGGAGGACTTCACCAATAAGAGAGCAACAAAATGCTCCTGTTCCTGAGGGGGGCAAGGGTGGTGGGTGTAGAGAATGCTGGATGTCTTTCGTAATTTCAATTCTGGTCAAGAACCAGATGGGTACATTTGATAGGTACAGATAACAGGAATCGAGTGAATCCATCGGCAGTAGGATAACAAGAGGGAAATCAGGAGGTCAGCATGGGGACATGAGATATCTTTGGCAAGAACGTGCAGGGAGAAGCCAAAGTGATTCCACAAAGAAATTATGGCCCAAGAGTAACTATGAAGACAACATCTCTGCTGAAAAATCAGCAAGGCCACTCATTTGTGGAGAAACAGGAGATGGGTTTGAAAACGAATGAATATTTTGCATCAGTAGTTATTGTGCAGAAGAATATGGAAGCGAATGAAATATGAGAAATAAATCGTGATGTCTTGAAAAGTGTCCCCATTATAGAAGAGGAGAAGCTGGATGTCTTAAAATGCATAAAGATGGATATATTCCTGGGACCAGATTAGGTGTGGGAAACTTTGTGGGAATCTGGGAAAGTGATTGTTGTCACCATTGCAGAGATATTTGTACCATGGTCAGTCACAGGTGTGATGCCAGATGACTGGTGAATGACACATGTTGTGCCCTGGTGTCAGAAAGGTGGTAAGGAAATGCCAGAAATATATTGACTGGCATGCCTGATGTTAGTAGCATGTAAATTGTTAGAACGAATTCTGCGGGACAGGATTTAAATGACTTAGGAAAGACAAGACCTGATTTAGGGATAGGCGAACGTAAGAACAGGATATGCTGGTGTTTCAAATCGGGAGTGTATTGCAATAAAAGAGCAGCAGGTCAGACAGCATCAAGAAGCAAGAGAGTCGATGTTTCGGGCAAAAGCGTTTCATGAGGAATGCATCTTGGAGCCCAGGATGTGGAGAGATAACTAGGAGGGCGCTGCGACTCATGGAAGCTCGGTGAGAGTACGATAGATTGGATGGAAGTGGGTCTAATGCTGTTAGGTCAGAGGGGAAGGTGGAGTAGATAGTTGGGAAGGAAGATCGACAGGTCGGTCAGGTCATTAGGACGGTGCTGAGTTGGAAAATTGCATCTGGGATAAGGTGGGGTGCGTAAATGTGGAAACTGGTGAAATCCACATTGATATCATGGGGTTTTGAGGTTCCCGAGGATTAAGATGAGATGCTCTTTCTACAGAGGTCTTGTGGTTATGGAGTGGAGTAGGAGGCCCAGAAACTGCATGTCCTTTGTGAAGTGGGGTAAGGGGACTTGAATTGTTCGGCCACAGGATGGTGGGGTTGGGTTGGTGTAGGTTTCCCGGACATGTTTTCGAAAGTGGTCTACGAATAGACATCCTGCCTATACATCGTAGATGAGAACACATCTGGAGCAATGAATGCAGTAAATGACTTGTGTGGAATTGCAGATGAAACCTTGGTGGATGTGGAAGGCTCCTTTGCGGCCTTGGACGGAGTTGATGAGGTGAGATGTGGCCCATTTTTTGCGATTTCTGAGGTGGCAGGGAAAGGTGCCAGGAGGGGAGGGCTGGTTAGTGGAGGCGTGGACCTGACGAGATAATCGATGAGGGAAGCATCTTTATGGATAACGCAAAGGGGTGGAGAAAGAAACGTATCTATGCTGGTGGGGTCCGTTTGTAGGTGGCAGAGATGGCAGAGTATTATGTATTGTTTACAGAGCTTGTGGGTTGAATGCTTATGACCGGGGGTCTTTCTATCCTTATTGTTGTTGGAGGTATGGGGTTTGAGGACAGAGATGCAGTAAGTGGATGAGATGTGTTTCAGGGCATCATGGAAAAGTGTGAGGGGAAATTGCAGTCTTCAAAGAAGGAGGCCATCTGTTGTGTTCTACTGTGCCACTGGTCCTCTTGCAAAAGGATGCGGCGCAGGTGGAGCAATTGGGACTAAGTGATAGCATTTTTACAGGAGACTGATTGGGAGGAGGTGTAGCCCAGATAGCTGTGGGAGTTGTTGGGTTTCTGTAAGATGTCAGTGTTGAGTCGGTCACCCTTGATGGAGATGGAGATTTCCTGGAAGGAGAGGGATGTGTCTGAGATGGTCCAAGTTAATTTAAGGTCGACGTGGAATATGTTGGTCAAGTTGATGAACTGTTCAACCTCCTGGGAGCACGAGGTGGCGTCAATGCAGTCTGAATGAGGGATATCGTGATTTAGGGATAGTCAACATGGCTTTGTGCGTGAAACTCATGTCTCACTAACTTGGACTTCAGTAAGGCGTTTGACAAGGTTCCTCATGGTAAACTAGTTAGCATGGTTAGATGACATGGACTCCACGGAGAAGTGAAGGTAATTGGCTCGAAGGTAAGGGAGTTGGGTGGTTGTGAATGGTTGTTTTCTGGATTGCAGACCTGTGTCCAGCATTGTGCCTTTTCATTTATATAAAGGAATTTTTATTGAGTTTGCAGAAAACACCAAAATTGGTGGTGAAGTGAACAGAGAAAATGGTTAACTCAGAACAACGCGACCTTATTCAGATGAGCTAAAGAGAAGAGGAGTGAGAGATGTAGTTCATTTTAGACAAACGGAAGGGTTAACAGTTAGGTAAGGCAACTCAGGGTGGCATTTATATGTTGGATCCTGGGAAGTGTCACCGAATGCAGACACCTTAATAGCAATTATAGAAATCCTGCAAAGTAGAAACATGCCATGTGGCTGATCGAGTTCACACTGACCTTCCAAATAGCACTCCAGCAGACACATACCCATTTATTACTCCTGCAACTCTACACTTCCCCAGCTAATGCACCTAAACTGCACACCCCTGGATAATATGCAGACGTACTGCAAGTGCACGGCACCTAATCTGCACATCTTTGACCATAAGGTTGCAGTCTGAATGAGTTGTATAGAATACGATTCTGCTGCTCCCGATGGCGAACTGCACCTCATGGACGCCTCATTGTTCGTTGTTCGATCTGTTTTAAGTCTGTCTCATTCAGCACACTGGTTGCGACGTAACATGGTGGGGAGAGTCGACAAAATGTGAAGATGGCCCTTCCTCCCCGCAAAGACTGTGGCGTGGCTGTTCTTGAGAATGTATTACATGGAGACGTGCCACAGGATGAAACATCAATGCTGAGTGCTATATTGACTTTAACCCAAGGATCTGCCCCGTTCTGCCTGGCTGTGTGACACCTCGATGGGACAGAAACTACCAGAGAGTGTTGGGATGCTGCCTGGGACACAGTCCTGTTCATAGAATCCTGCATTACAGACAACGTCTGTCTGTTGCTTGATTAGTCTGTGGGACAAATAGCAGGTCACGTTTACATATATTCAATGAAGAGTTAATATTCTTTAATTTCTCACATATTTTAACAAAAAGCAAACAGTATTATATTTCACTTAAAAGTTATTGAATTGAAAAAAAATAATTAAATTATCAGAGTACAAAGCGAACTATTACACAACTCAGTGACTGTGGTAAACAGGATATTCAGGTCAGTGAACACACCACCTTGCGGTCAGCAAAGCTGTTGAAAATGACTTGGAAAATACTTGAATGCCGACACGGTGCTTCTGGGCATCACCACTACCTACAACACGCTGGCAATCTCCAAAATCTGCCCAGAGAGCTACCATGCTTGAGCTAGACAGTTATTCGCACATTGCTTTGCAACAGAACAGTTAGAGACATGCATGAAAAAACAGGGAAACGTCTTGGGCAGACTGGCCAATGGACTAGCACAGGACTGGGTGTTAGTGCAAACGCAGTTCAACATATGTAAAAACATCACCTGACAATATGCATGTCCTGCAAGTTTTTGTCTTCTGGTGTGTCACCTGAAGCCTGTAATTCTGCATACACGACTCAATTTTGAATGAAGGTGTTATGAATGTGACAGATATCTACAGCATAAGGTACCTTATGTTGAACCCTTCATAAACCATATCCAGTGAATATCAGCTCCAATCAGAATTGCTGTACTCCATTAATGCCAGCATGATCCCAAGCCAGCATCCTCGTGTACGACTACTTGAGCTGAAAATGTCTATGTGAATGATTTAAAGGTTGTTCTGACCATTAACAGCAACGTCTCTACTGATGATCAGACATCCTTGTAACATCATAACTTTTCGATTATCTAAAAACACAAACTTCATTGATTTATTCAGTCCACTTTTATGACGCAAAATGACGAAAACAATGCACAAATCAGCGTAAGATGTTTTTAAATGATGAGTCTCGTTACCACACCCAAGAACTAATTATTAATATGAAGTGCAAGGACTTCGAAAATATGCAGTTATTTTCCCATGTACTGATATTGAGTGCTAGTATTCACACATAACAATTTTAATGGAACAATATCACTGTGTGTCTTAATATTCTGTAGTCAGATATGAGTACATTTTCAATTGCTTCTGTTATCTCACAGTTCAGTGATGTGGCATGTGAATGTTAGTGTCTGTGTCATGCCTGGTATGTAGGCCATGCCTCTGAAAGAGTTGTGATTTTTTTAACAGCTTATCCCTTCAGCTATTCACAACAAGCAAGGTACTAACTCGACCCAACCATCCTGTGCTCTCAAATCACAAACTTCATTTTCCATCATGTTTACATAATATTTTACATTCTAATGTATTAATGGAATGTGGTAAAGACAGTATTCATTGCCCATCCTGCGATGCCATTGAGAAGGTGGTCTTGTGCTGCCACATTGAAACGCTTAGGTTTATATGCTGTTGGTAGACTTACGATACCATTAGGGAGGGAGCTTAAACAGTGACAATGAAAGATCAGGAATATATTTCCAAATCAGGATGGTGGGTGGCTTGGGAAGGAAAGTGAATATGGAGCATGTCCCAATTATGTGATGCCGTTGTCCTTCTTGATGGTCGTGGTTTGAAAGGGACTTTGTGGGGATCCTTGGTAAATTTCTGCAGAGCACCGCGTAGGTGGCAGATATTGCTACTACTGAGTGTCAGTAATTGAGAAGTGAAGCTCCCCTCAGCCAGAAAAATGGGGATACTTCATCACACACACACACACACACACATACACACACATTCAGCTTGTATCTTGTAAATGATGTGCAGACATTTGGAAATCATGAGGCAAGTTATTTCTGCAGGGATGTTCTCCCCTAGCATATTCATTTAGCATATGAATTTATATTTGTCTAAAAATGTGGTTCTTGTAACCACAGGTCAGGCAGCATCGGAGGCACAGGAGAATCGAAGTTTGAGCATAAACCCTTCATAGGAATGGGTAATGAATTTATATGGTCACTCCAGTTCTGGATAATGATAATCCCCAGGACATTGCCAGTTGGGAGTTCAGTGATAGTGATGACATTGAATGTTAGAGGATTAGCGTTTAATTTTGTGTTGTTACTTGTCACTTCTAAGAGCTCGCCTGCATATTTTACACATCTCTGTCATCACAAATGGTGTTCAATATTGTCAACTCATAGAGTAGAAAGTGAGGACTGCAGATGCTGGAGTTCAGAGCTGAAAATGTGTTGCTGGAAAAGCGCAGCAGGTCAGGCAGCATCCAAGGAGCAGGAGAATCGACGTTTCGGGCATGAGCCCTTCTTCAGGAATGAGGAAAGTTTCTGAAGGATGGTCATTAATGTCCCAGTTGAAGATTGTTGGGCTTAGGGCAGAGAATATTATTGCATCTCACTGGTAGTGTTCCTCTGTCTGAGAGAGAAATCATATTTAAAGTTCCACCTACTCCAAATGTGTAAAATATAACATCATAACAGATAAATATTAAAATTTCCACTCTAAGGAACTGAGTGTGGACTCGGTTAGCTCAATCATTTGGACTGGCATTTTGTAATGCAGATTCTTGCAATCATTATAGGTGCAATTGCAGTACTGACTGAAGTGACGATAAGGGACTCCCCTACTCAATCTCTCCCCTGACCTGGGGTATGATAACTGTTCAGTTAAACTCCAATCAGTCGTCTCTCTCTAACCAGAGAGAAACCCAATCATCCCATTGGAGCATGGTACCTTACCTTTGCAATTCTGACTGCAGGCCTATCCGGAAAAACCTCCCCGAGTGAACTGCTGGAGAGCTTTCCTGTAGCCAAGAGGGTTTCTCTCAACTAACGGCAACCATCAATTACATATACCAGCTTTAACTTCAACCAGTGAAGAGATTTCACCAATTCCCATTTGATCTCAGTTTTGCTAAATCCTCGATGCCAAACTTGGTCAAGTACAGTTATGATAATGTTAAGTGCAGTCAATGTTGTCTCAGTTCGAGATTTCAGTTGTGTGCTGTCTTGCTTTCCATATTTAAACACATAACTTCAATGAGGTCGCGGGATGAGTGGTCCTGGCAGATCCCAAACTGAGCTTCTGTGAGCAGGTTGGTGCTGAGGAAAAGCTGACTTATTTCACTGTAGATAATAGCTTTCATCACTTTATTAGTGCTAGAGATTAGACAGGTGTGGTAATGATTGATTGTCTGATGCTTTATCTGTGCCTGTACAGGTCACACCAGGGTAGATTCCCTCATTTTCAGGTTGATGCCAATAGCCCAGCAGGAACAGCTTGAGTGGAATATTATCAAGCCTCACAGCCTTTGCATTATTCAATCCCTCCACCCGTTTGCTGATACCACACAAAATGAATCGAACCAGCTAAAGACTGCAATCTGTACAAGACAACCCATAGATCATCCCACCGACACTTCTGTCTGAACATTGTTCCAGCCTTATTTTTTCCATTGTTGTTCTGGGCACTTCCATCATCAAGGAGTGTGATGCATGTGGAGCCATCTCCTCCAGTAAGATGTCTCATGACCCACCAGCATTGACCCTGACTGGATTTGACATGATTGCAGAGATTCGGTCTTAATTGTTGGCTCGATCTCTCTATCACTTGCTGCTTAAGCTCCTTGGTAACTTTAGTAACTTGACCTCTTTTTGAGGCGTATCTGGTGCTGCCCTTGGTAGGCCCTCCGATATTCCTCATCAAACAAGCATTTATCCTGTGGCTTGATGGTCAGGGTAAAGTGATGCATATGCCAGGCTGTGACAGTGAAAATTATGCTGGAGACCAATTCTGCTGCTGTTGCTAACTACCCGAATCACCTCACACAGCTCAGTGCTGATTTCGCAGATCTATTTGAAATGTGTCGCGTTCAGTACGGTGATAGTCTTTCCCTGGGTAGAAGCAATGGGTAGCAATTACAGAGATAGATTAGATTAGATTCCTTACAGTGTGGAAACAGGCCCTGCCAGCCAACGAGTCCACACCGACCGTCCGAATATTAACCCACCCAGACCCATTTCCCTCTGACTGATGCATCTAACACACTGCGCAATTTATAATGGCCAATTTACCTGACATGCACATGTTTGGACTGCGGTAGGAAACCAGAGTACCCGATGGATACCTACGGGGAGAATGTGCAAACTCCACACAGACAGTCACCCGAGGCTGGAATCGAACCTGGGACCCTGGAAATGGGAGGCAGCAGTGCTAACCACTGAACCAACGTGTCACCCTGAACAGGTCGGCATGCCTGGGCCGGAGAACATTATAAAGTTTTGGAAGACGATACGGCCTGGAAGAGATGTTAGGGCGAGGGAGTGGTGTTGAGGCTGCAACAGGATATGAAGTTATGGAGAACTGCGTGGGCTGCAGGAAGTTACAGACATAAGGGATGGTGTACCTGCTTGTTGACGTTGTGGAGGTACCGAGGACTGTCATAATTGCTGGAGGAAGTTACAAAGATAAGGATTGGTAAATATGCTTGTGGATGTTGCAGTGGCACCGGGGACTGTAATACATGCTGGAGTTTACGTAGGTAGGGAGGTGCATCAGCCTGCAGGATGTACCAATATCATAGAAAGCGACAAGAGCTCGGAGAGGTTATGCAGATTGGATGTATTAGTCAGAACAATGTTCGAGTTAGTGTACAGCCTGGAAGAGTTTGCTGAAATGGGAATGGGACATGGACTCAAGGCAATGTAAGAAATACTAAGGAATGTGGATGTTGAAGGATGATAAAGAGATACGATGTGGCTGAAAGAGACTACAGACGGAGAAAATGAAGGCAGAGATGGGAGCGGGCTAAGTGTTTGTGGATATTAGAGTGATAGAAATGGGTGTGAGGCCTCGGCACATTTATGGAGATCCGGAGGTGTGAAGGTGCTGGAGTTTTTTTTTATTCGTTCGTCGAATATTGCTGTGGTCTGCTAGTATTTATTACCTACCACTCGCTTCCTTGAGAAGATAGCAGTTAGTCTGAACCACTGCCGTCCTGTATTCTCCTCCTTCAACTGATGGACCATTGTGTGACATTTCAATGCAGACTGCCAAGTGTGGCTTGGCAATGGCACAATGGATTGAGTTATTTGGGTTCTGAAGGACATAGCTACTAAACTAAGTCTGTGGTGTGGGATTTGGTGGAGTCAGGGGCAGGACGACGCAGCAATACCCGCGCCTGGTAGACCTAAAAATGAGGGGAAGTTACCGTTTTGGATTTCTGACACCGCAAATAACAGAAGGAGCAAGTGACAGACAGGTAGTAGCGAAGCACAGCAGGTCAGGAAGCAACGAAGGTCTTATACCCGAAACGTCGATTCTCCTTCTCCTTTGATGCTGCCTGACCTGCTGCGCTTTTCCAGTAACACCTTTTTAAGCTCTGATCCTAGCATCTGCAGTCCTCACTTTCTCCTAGATATTAGCTGAACCAAAACAAACAGATGCAGCCGAATCGATGCAATCTTATCACACTGAATCATGAATGGTGGTGAACAACCAATCAACTCACTGGAGAAAAATCCACAAATATTACTTTCCTCAAAGATGGCAAAGCCCAGAATAACAATAGAAAGGATAAGGCTGAAATATTCGCAGTGTCTAGATTAGAGTGCTCTGGAAAAAGAAATAATCAGCAGGACATTCGGACTTTTGCCCGAAACGTCGCTTTTCCTGCTCATCAGATGCTGTCTGACCTGCTGTGCTTTTCCAGCACCACTCAAATCTAGATCTGATTTCCAGCATCTGCAGTCCTCACTTTTGCCTGCCTGAAACATTCACAGCATTGTTCAAATAGATGTGTCAAAGGGATGATCTAGTTCAGTCCCCTCCAAAGATTCCCCAGCATCACAGATGGCAGCTTTCTTCAATTTAGATTCATTTTGCGTGATATCGAGAAAGGCTGGAGGGATTGGATAATACAAAAGCTGGAGGCCCTGACAGCGCTGCATTTAAGCTGTTCCTGCTGGGCTACAACGCTGTTATCTCTGTGGCAATATGTAATGAGCAAAACTAATGTAGTGTACAAAATCCCATGCAAGGACTGCAGAAAACACTACATCGGACAAACAGGAAGACAGTTAACGATCCGTATACGTGAACACCAACTAGCCACGAAACGACACGACCAGCTATCCTTAGTAGCCACACACACAGACGACAAGCAACATGAATTCGACTGGGACAACACTACCATTATCGGGCAATCCAAACAGAGAACAACCAGGGAATTCCGAGAGGCATGGCACTCATCCACAGACTTCTGGACCCAATATACCGGCCACTACAGTGGACAGCTCGAACTGACAACCGGAAGCGGCAGAGACAGGCCACTGTAAATGCCGGAGGAAACAGCACAGAAGCGCTTCACAGGAGACTCCCAAGCACTGAGGATGTCACCTAGACAGGGGACGAAACGTTTGCAAGACAAATTCGGCGAACAGAACCACAACAACGAGCACCCGAGCTACAAATCTTCTACCAAACTTTGAACAATATGTAATACATTCGCGTGTGTCCTGTGCCTCCATACATGCACACACACGCATATAAAACCAGTCAGCCAATGACTGCCCCGTGAGTCTAATCCATCTCATTAAGAAAGTGATGGAAGTAATATCAAACACCACTTCCTCAGCTCCAACCTGATCATTGTAGCTCTGTTTGGATTCTGTCAGGGCCTCCCAGCCCCTGACATCATTGAAGCCTTGATTGAAAGATGGAGAATAAAGCGAAAAAAAAACCTCGATCCCTGAGCTGCAATGAATGCAATTGCAATTGTCATTTTAATGCATTTGACCAAGTCTGGCATTAAAGAGCCACAACAAAACCGAAGCAAACGGGAATTAGGGAAACCTCGGGCCTGGTGGAAATCATACCTTGTTTGAAGTAAGTTGATTGCGCTAACATGACAGCAGCCATTTCAGCTCCAGTACAGCACTGAAGCAGTTCGTCAGGGAAGGCGTTTCTGAATAAACCTGCAGGTCAGAAATGAAAAGCTCAGGCACTATATTGCGAGAGGATGATTGGTTTGTTCCCTGGTTAGGCAGAGACGGCTGGTGGTAGTTCAAATGGACCGTCATATTGCTTCAAGCAAAGGAAAACTTTGAGAGGGACAGTCTTTTCCATTCATCTCAGTCCGTGGAGGAGTTGAATCTCCGCTGTTAGCATTAGTTTGCATTAAAAACTAGCATCCATCTGATTGCGTTAACCAAACCTTCTATCAAATCCTTTGGGTAGATATTTTGCCATCTATTCCGAGATGTTATGATACATCTCACGAGCAGGTCGAACTGGAAACAAGCTTCCTAGCTCAGAGGGAAGACACTCTCGGTGTGCCTCAATAGCACTCGCTGTCTCGGCCACACACCATCAGCTGATTCATAAATGACCTCTCACCACCGTAAAGTCATAAGTGGGTGTTTTCCCAAATGATTTCGCAACATCCAACACCGTGTTTTGTCACGACTAAGAACCTGAAGCAGGTTTCACACAGGTGCAGAAAGACCTCAAAATTATACAGGCCTGGGCTGAAAAATGACAAGAAAGATACATACAAACACACACACACACACACACACACACACACACACACACACACACACACACACACACACACACACACACAGACACCCAGCATTACACTCACGCCAGACAATGATAACCTCTGACATGAGAGAACTGAACCAGCATCCTTTGACATTCAAAATTATTAGCATGAATGAACACTTCCAAACTCCAAACCTTTGCCTCCCCTCTCTTTCTCTCCATATCACCACCACCGTCTCTGCACACTCTCCTTTGCTGCATCCCAACAACCTCCTCCGAGTTACACATATCCCAGCATAATCATTAACCAGAGACTGAACGGGACTCTCCAAATAAATTTATTGCCTCCAAAGGGCGAGGAATCCTATGCCAATAATGCATATGATGATTTACCGAAGCCTGCGCGTCATCTATAAGGCAAATGTTGAATGTGTATGTGATGAAATTTACACCCATTTGCCTGTCTGAGTGCAGCTTCATCCCTCATCCACTACCAGTCATAGTAGCAATGTCTGCCATTTACATGGTGCTCTGCAGATCTTTACCAGGGCTTCATAAAGTACCTCTGAATCAATGGCCATCAGGAAGGACAAGACAGCAGGGAGTTTGGGGCCACCACCCGCCATTCTGATAAAAAAATATATTGCTCTTCCTTCAGTTTCAAGGTTTCAAGAGTCCTCCTAATGGTATTGTAAGTCTACCACAGAACACTGACTGCTGCGATTCCATGTGACAGTTCAGCTCCAGCTTCTCAATGGCGTCAAGAGATGGACCATAAATTCTGGCTCAACAACAATCAATAAATAAATTAGAATGAGAAATGTTGTCCAAACATGCCCAATGTTGGGCACTGATGTTTGGGTTTTGTGAGCACAGGGTGTTTGGGACCGTGTTTGTCTTCAACACCTGAAGGGATATGATGTTTGAAACTATCTGTCACGCTTTCGTGAGTATGGCCTGCAAAACGAGCATCACACAGGCACTGACATCCATCGACCTCATTACTGACCTGTGAAAGAGACAGAAACAATTTAAAGTGTGCTCGTCTCTGACAGGAGAATGTTTAGACAAAAAGTAATTTTGTTGCCATGAAAATGATTACGTGTTAATTTTAGCAGACAATAGTATTACAAGGGAAAAATAATTGAATACTTTTAAAGTTCTTGCACTTAAGATTTTGGACTTCGGTGTGGTAACGAGATTCATCATTTCGAAGTCCCTTATTATGATTTGTGCAGTTTATTCATCGTAATATTGTCATAAAATTGAACTGAATAAGTAGACGGACTTGTACTTAATGGGCAATTGAATACAGGGTATTATCAAAGGATGTCGGACGTTCAGTGATGGAACTTTGCTGTTGATGGTGAGAACAATGCTGAAAACCTTTGCAGACATATTTCCATCTCGAGTCACAGACATGTATCAGGCGCCCATTTACGTAGATGCACAATTTTCTTTGGATACTGACATTCTGCAGTTGGCATAAAATGGATATTGTTTATGAAATGTTCAATGCAAGACGTCATGTGCTGTAGGCAACCATCAGCTTCATGACACCATAATTAAGGATCATGTCCAAGGTGCAAAATTACAAAGCTAAGGTGGCACACCAGAAGTCATCAGTAGAGATAAACTAACGAGGCATGATTATTGGCAGTTCATTTATACAATGTTGACCTGTGTTTGGATCAGGGGTTTGAACCGTTCTAGTCCATTGTTCAGTCTGCCCCATGCATTTCCCTATTTATCGGGTGGTTTCTCATAAGTTGGTTGTGAGGGATTTAGTGATTTACTGTTCAGCTCCAGCTTGAAAGCCCTTCTGTACAGGTATAGGAGATGGTCAGTGCTTTGGAGGTAGTGGTGAGGCCCAGTACAACTTTATCTAAATTCAAGCTTTTCAAAAGTCATTTGCAACTGATTTGTAGACTTCAAGATGCTGCATTCACTGATCTGCACATGAATCAGCAATTTACGACAGTCATGAATTGTGTAATTGTTTGGTGTGTCTTCTTCCTAACGGAAAGATGTACTTAAACTTGAAAGTGTTCAGGAAAGAGGAACAAGAACGTTGCCAGGGTTGGAGGATTTGAGCTATAGGGAGAGGTTAAACAGGCTGGAGTTGTTTTCCCTGGAGAGTCAGAGGCTGACGGGTGACCCTATGGAGATTTACAAAATCATGAGAGACATGCATAGCAGAAGTAGACAAAGTCTTTTCCCTAGGGTAGGGAGTCCAGAACTAGAGGTAATCGGTTTAGGGTGAGTGCAGAAAGACATAAAAGAGACTTGAGGTGCAACTTTTTCACACAGACGGTGGTATGAGCATGGAATGATCTGCTAGAGGAAGTGGTGGAGGCTAGTACAATTGCAATATTTAAAAGGCATTTGAATGAGCATGTGAATAGGAAGGGTTGGGAAGGATATGGGCCAGGTGCTGGCAGGTGGGACTAGGTTAGGTTGGGATAGCTGGTCGCCATTGGACCAATGGGTATTTTTCTGTGCTCGCAGTCTCTATGCCTCTATGATTCTATAACTAATGACCCGGCGTCGATGATGTGCAGTGATCATCGGCAACAGGTGATACATACTCTGTACAATTCATAAAGTCTGCAACGTCATGGCCCAGCTTGCCTCCCACTACAGTAATCAATAAATCAGGAATCCATTCTTTGTTCAATGAAGAGTGTAGAAGGACATCACGGGAGCAGCATCATCCGGATCTAGATATGAGGGAACAACCTGGAGAAGCTCTTATCACCTTTCGTTCAAAACAGAACGCAATGTATGTTAAGCAGCATAAATAGCAAGTGATGGACAGAGCTCAGTGATCCCACAAACAATGGTTCAGATCTCTCTCTGCGGTGTTTCCATATGTAGTCATAAAATATAGTTCACAATGTAAGAGACCATTGAGGAAGAGAATGCTCCACAATAAGGAAAACCCCAGTGATAGGGGAACGCAGCACATCAGGGCAACAATAAAGCTGATGCATTTGGAACAATCTTCAGCCAGAAGGGCTGAGCAGATGTTCAATTGCGGTGTCCTTCAGTCTGCCTCAGCATCACAGACCCCAATCTTCAGACAAGTGGATTCACTCCACAGAATTTCAAGAAACGGCTGGAGACACTGGAAACTGTGATATAACTTGAGACATTGCCACATCTCTAGTAAAGCTGTTCCATTCCTGCAAGAATACTGACACCCACCAACAACATCATAAATGGCCCAAGTATGTCCTGTACACAAAAAGCAGAACACATGCATTGCAGCCAGTCACTGACCAAACTGTGTACGGTCTACCATGTAAATGTGAAAGAAGGTGTCATAAATAACGTGATGAATGAGCAATAACCAGCTTAGTGACATTCAATTAGTGTCCCGTCAGGCTCAGTCAGTTCCTGACTCCCTTGCAAGCTCAGTTCAATGGAATGGAATTGCAAACGGGCAAAGAGAGTAATTACTCTGACCATCGAGGCAACATTTCCCGGCGTAAAACTAAAGGAGACGACGTAAAAATATAGTTCGTCGGAAACTGGGCAAGGTATTCTCGTAATTGGAATTATCACCAGAAAAAAAAAGAAAGATTGTTGTAACTGTCAGCAATTCGAACTCCAGGACGACTCTGCAGCCATTATTCAGGGAAGAGAATGTCCGAGGCTCAACGATTTGCAGTGTCTGCAATGACCACTCTCCATATCTTGTCAGGTGTGGGAAAGTTCACTGATTGTACCATTCCCAAACACTAAAACAGTCTATGTTCATATAAAACAAGACCTGGAATACAACAGGTCAATGGTAAATAATATTCACGCCATTCAAATGCTAGATAAATACGAGAATAAAGTATCAAACCGTTCTTATTTAATTTTCAGTAACATTACCACAACTGAGTACCCAGCATGGTATTTAATCACAGCTAGGGTGTTATTATCGACCAGAAATTGTCCTGGACTCACTGTATAAATAAGCTCTCTTTAACCTGATTGAATATTTTGAGTAAGTGACAAAGGTGATTGATGAGAAAATGAGGCTTGATCATAGTCATGTGGAAATTAGCATGGCTTTTGATACGGCTCCTTATGGCAGGCTAATACAGAAGGTGAAGTCAAATGGGATCAGCGGTGAGTCGGTAAGATGGATCCATAAATGCTTGGCCATAGATGATAGTGGAGATTTGGAAGCGTATTTTTGTGACTGGAGATCAGTGAATAGATGGGTGGAAGGACGTTGCAGACAGAGAGTAGTTTTGCCAGAGGATACAGCATAATATGGATAGGTTGGTGCCTTAGATAAAGAAAGGTAGATATAATTTAATCTGAACAGCTACGAGGTGATGCATTTAGAAGATGTGATACAGGAGTGAAATGTCCACGAAATGCACAAAAAAAAAATCCGTCGCAGTAACAACCGAAGGGATCTCAACGTACAACCCCACAGTTCCCTGAAAGTGGCAGCACGGGTGGATAGGATAGTCAAGAAGACTTATGGAAAATTTGGGGACAGATTTCGGAACATGCAGCATAATAATTGTAGTGTGAAATACTGGGAGTTTTAAACTTATAGAAATGGGAATGATAAAAGAGATTCACATCTTGAAAAGGGGATAACACAATTTTCCAGGCTGTTAAAAGGATAAAACAATCCCTGCCTGAAACTGACCATCATCATCCAATCCTCAATCTATTCAGGGATTGTGTCGAAGGACTGGAGAACTCTTAACACCGCTTCTTTGTTCAACACAGTGCAAGGGATTAACCTAATAGGTCGAAGCTGGAATTATGAAACACAGGAAAAACGATTGTTGAGGATGTCCCACAGACTGAAATACAGTCGGCTTGGACGTTTACTTGGAACATTGTGCTAAATTAAAAGGACTCTGTCGTTTTGAGGCAGTAACTTTTAAGCTAATGTGACTTGCTTGGAATTGATAAACGATCACATGACAGACTGTTTAAAACAGAAACTATGTGTCCGAGATAAATGGAGCAAACAATCCACAGAAGTACAAGACAAGCCATTTCGGGATATCAACAATAGAGTGGAATACATAATATATGAGAGAATGGTAAGCGTGGACAGATCCTTGAGGGACGCTGGATGCATTAATAATCTTGGTATGTCAGTAAATGTCATCATTCCCTCTTTCTGCCAAAATGTACAATATAAAAGCAGGAATATTACGTTGGAACTGTATAAATAATTAGTTCAGTCACAGCTTGTGTACTGTGTGCAGTTGTGTTGACCCCATTGCATGGAGAATGCGATTGAACTGGAGAGAGTACAGAGGGAATTCGTTACTGTGTGAATGTGAAAGTGCCATTATGAGGGAAAATTTGCAACAGAGAATGCCGATAAAAGATTTTATTGGGGTTCAAATGTTGTCAGGGTCCTGGATAGAGATGGAGAGAACACCTTGTTCCTGTTGGGGAGCTCAGTTACCAGCAGCGAATATTGAATAACAAAAGTTGAAATATTTGATAGATGTTGAACAAAGTTATTGTTTCACCTTGCGTATGGTCGAGATCGAGAAGTCATGACTTGAAGCGGATTTTTTAAAAGATTCCCTACAGTTTGAAAACAGGGCATTTGGCCCAAGAGTTCCACAACACCCCGGCGAAGACTAACCCACCCAGCCGCATTCCCCGACCCAATATGTAACTATGACCAACGCACCGAACAGTATGGACAAATTAGCATGGTCAAATCGCTGATGCTGCACATGTGAGGACAATGAGAGGAAATTGCAGCCCCTGGACGAAACCCCCGAAGATGCAGGGAGAATATGCAAACTCCATACAGAATGTTGGGCATCAACCCCGGGTTCCTAGCACTGTAAAGCAACAGTGGTAACCACTGAGCAACCCGTTAAAATACACCATCCGTGAAGACAAAGCTGAGATTCGAAATTAGGCTCAATTCTTTATTAGGCAGTGTTTTAACCAACTAAACGACGGCGCCACCTTATAGCCTCTGCACATTGTATTCCCAGGTGGTCTCTAATCCAAGTACTAAACAGGCCTCAGACTGTATAGTTTCCGAGATCAGATGAGATGGGGCGTTTTCAGATGGGATAGAGGCAGAAAGTCAAACTTTTCAAAAAAAGTTCCCTTAATCTGCACCTGACGTCCTATAGTCTCACAAACGTCAGACGAAGGGCATTAAAAAAAAACACATTATTTTTGTCCAATGTAGAGAATTTACAGAGAGTTCCATTTATGTTGTGTTATTTCATGAAGTTTCCAGGTGTTACCAATATCTGATAGGATAAATAAGCGGGGACAAGGGTAGAGGCCATGCAGGAGCAGTGCGCCAAATGATTAGCATCATACTAACTGTGATCCCATCTTAGAAACATAATGCTACCTCACTGTGATGGCCTATTCATTCTTCCTGTTTTTGTGTTTAAAACCCTTGAATACACAGTTCACAGCCCTGTTCACACTGCAGCCATATTTACATAATCCCAGCTACGTCTGAATTCAGGGGAGGCAGCAAATGACAGAGACAGGGATGGCTGTCGGGTCCGGAGGAGGTTACAGAGATAGGAAAGTGTCTGAAGGTTGGGGGATTTTACAGTGATATGGATTGTTCTAGGGGCTGAAAGAGATTACAAAGACAAGAATAGTATTAGGTTTTGGTTGAGGTGAAAATGGCGTTAGAAAAGTCAGATCAATATCGTGGCAACAAGAGCATTTTAAAGGTATCCCCTGAACGAATCCTGACTAAATGAGACCTTGGAAAAAATATCATATGGCTTAGCTCTCTGCGTGTATCTGTAGCAGACATAAAATTTGAGAAGGAGATAGGGCAGGTGAAAGTGAATACTGCAGATGCTGGAGATCAGAGTCCAGATTAGACTGCTGCTGGAAAAGCGAGCAGGTCAGGCAGTATCCGTGGAGCAGGAACTTCGACGGAACAGGCAAAAGCCCTTCATCAGGAATCACCTATCTGGTGCACGTGAGGCCAGTAGATTGAGCCCACAGTGTGACAGGGGAAGTGAATTATTGCTCTCCACAGATTCTGGTCAATAATGCAGTTTCAATCCACATCAAGTGAAGCATTTGTTTTACAATTGCAACGCTTCAGAAATTGATAATTTAGTCTGATCTCAGTAACTGTTGAGCTGACAACCAAAAATGAATTAATAGGTGTGAGTTATTGAGGTGTCTCATTTCTTTTGTGCTTGTGTCATTTCAGAATCAATTCGAGACATGGACACAGAATAGGTAAATACATTAATAACTGTAAAAGCTCAGCACATAACGCATTTAAAGCTACTCACATCCATTCTGGAAAAATGTCGCACAATGAGCTCAGGAAGATCCCAGGTTCCCCCTTTCACCTCAACATGATCAGCTGCTCTCACCTATCCGGGAATCGAGCACCAAAATCCAATCAGGAGATCATAGACTATCTCGCCAGTCTGCAGTGTACAGAGTCCCATAGTCAGAACAGGCAGATCCCAGGTTCGGTAATGTGCCTATGCATTTGCACCTCAACAACAACTTACCTATTTTCCCTTGAAATGCAAATCCAATCAGGCAAACCTCAGATTTTTCCTCGGTTTAAGACTTGCATTAAGATTTATAGCTCAGGTGCCGATTGCCCTGGTTACGGGTGTGTTCACCGAGCTGGGAATTCGATTTGCTGACATTTCATCTCCTTTCTATATGGCGACTTCAGTGCTTTGGATGCTCCTGTGAAGCGCTGTTGTATTGTGTTTTCCAGAATTCACTTGGTTCAATTTCAGTTGCGTTTTCTTCATTAAAAGTATTGTCAGGATGAATGTGTCTCTATCGTTTATCCCTAATTGCCCAGAGGGCTGCTGAGAGTCAACTCTATTGCTAATGTCTGAGAGTCACATGCCGGTCAGACCAAGTAAGGACAGCAGCTTGATACAAAAAGTCAGTCACTTAACTACGGATGTTTCCAACCATTCGGAATGGATTTATAGTAATCATTATATTATTCATTCCAGATTTCTACTGAGAGCAAATTCCACCAACTGTCATGGAGGAATTCAAACACAGCTCCCCAGAACACCACCTGTGTCTCTGGATTAAAAGTCCAAAGGTAATATAACTCGGCCATTGCTTACAGTTGCAGGGTTTGGTTGTTCATAAAGTGGCCGGCCTATTAGGTTTAGGTCTGTGCGTTTGTTGAAGGATTTGTGGCT
The DNA here is from genome assembly GCF_047496795.1 of Chiloscyllium punctatum. NCBI lineage: Eukaryota > Metazoa > Chordata > Chondrichthyes > Orectolobiformes > Hemiscylliidae > Chiloscyllium > Chiloscyllium punctatum. Next base: position 35,800,489 of record NC_092773.1, read on the forward strand.
GAGGGGCATTTTTCAAGGAATTCTCTGGTTGCGCCCTCTTTCGCTTGTCCTATAGTCGTTCTGTTGTCCCAGTCGAATTTGTCGTCCTTGTTATTTGTATATATGGCTACTAGGGACAGCTCCTCGTGACGTGAAGTAGCTAGTTGGTGTTCCTGAATGCAGATTGTTCATTGTCTGCCTGGTTGTCCTGCATGTTAGTTCTTGCAGTTTTAGAGTGGAATCTTATAAATTACGATTGCATTACACATGATTGATATAGGGTCTTTTGTCCTGGTGGGCTGTTCTCTGACAATGGCTGGCATGAATCCCAGTGGTCGGAGAAGTCTGGCTGTTCGTTCCAAGATGCGTTCTCTTTTTTTCTGTCAAGTAGAGTGCAAAACACGCAGACAACTGGGAATCCACAGCCACGATCACCAACTCACCATTAAACGCCACTAGCAGTTCTTCCTAAAACCAAACACACAGATGTCAGGGACCAGAAATTCAACTGGGACAACACAACAATCATAGGACGTGCTCAACAGAGGACAACCAGAGAATTCCTAGATGCATGGCATTCTTACACGGACTCCATCAACAAACGCATAGACCAAGATCTAATATACAGGCAATGAAAATGAACAAACAGAATTGGAAACCAGAGCTAAATAAGTCCCAGAAGACACCATACAGCAGTACTTCACAGGAGGCTCCAAAACACTGAAGATGTCACAAGACTTGGGACAAAAGTCTGCAGAACGTCTTCCCAGCTATTTCCTCTGTGGCTACAGACTTCCCAGTTTCTGTAAAGTTCTTCATGTTCAATAATGATTCCCACTTCAGGTAACCCAGTAGGTACGACAAACATTCTTACTTATGTACAGTTCTCCACGCCCTATGTCACTCGCTGCTTTGCAAACTCCTTTCTCCCGAAGGAGAAGGTTGCACACATATTGCGGGTCGATTCCTTTTTATTACGGTTAGAGATTACTAAAAGACGTTCTGTGTGGAGGAAATTGAAATCGAGAGTTACAAGAAAACAGAAAAATGCTCGTATTGATCCTGCAGAAGACTGATCAGACTGTACTGAAAAGTATTGGACTTCCCTTGCGGTATTTTGCAGAGAGAGGGTTTTAACAGATGGTTTCGGTGTGGGGGGTGGGGGGGGGGGTGCGCGAAGATTTGTCGATGTTAATGAACGTGAAGGAATGTGGCGTTTTTTGTCGTGAGTGGAACGAGATCAGCCAGATAAGAGTCAGTCATATGTGTTCCTTGATTGGGACGGTTAAACTGGCCAAATCAAGAAATACTGGCTGATAGAAGTTAGCAGCTGTGTTCAAGATACAAGCTCTTTCTGAGCTCGCGTGGGTCAGTGCCATGTATCATGCATTGAGAAATAAATGACGATTTTGTGACGGCATACAGACCACTGAGGTATTATTTCAGTTTTAACATCTGGTGGAAATTACAGAGAAAGTAAGATGGATTTCAATCTGCAGACATTGTGAGCTATGTAATGGCAGTAGGTGAATACAGAATCGGTAGCACTGTAGTAACTGGAACATTTTGCACAACTGTTTAGACATTGGAGTAGGTTATACGACAAGGAATATGTCAGGTGCTGAAACAAAGAAAAGGGACTGATGTCAGTGCAGAGAAAGCTGCAGACATAATGAACACTGCAGTGGCCTGAGGAGGTGATGGAGATAATGCGATTTGTAAGGGCCGCAGGGAGGTAGCGATGTTGGTGATTGTGTAGGACTGGAGGTGATCGCAAAGATTGGGAAGCTTGTATGTATCGAGTAGTTACAGAGAAACGGAGAACTGTTAGGACTTGAGAAATATTATATGAAGCAGGAGGAATTTTGGGGCTGGAGGACATTTCAGGGAAAGAAGGCATATAACTTACAGACATAAGAAAGGTCGCATTGGCTGTTAAAGTTTTCAGGGAATCATAAAATCACCACAGTGTAGAAACTGGCCATTTGTCACAAGAAGTCCACAAGAGCGAGTCAGATAAACTTAGGGCTTGGATTGGTGACTAGGAATATGGCGTTCTTGCAATCAAAGCGACTTGATTGAAGGGAGGGTATAATTGGTAACTTATGGGTGGCACGGTGGCTCAGTGTTTAGCATTGCTGTCTCAAAGTGCCAGAGACCGGGTCCAATTCCCGCCTCAGGCGACTATCATTGTGGAGTTTGCAAATTCTTACCGTGTCGGCTTGGGATTCCTCCGAGTGCTCCGTGTTCCTCCCACAGTCCAGAAATGTGCAGGTTAGGTGAATTGGCCATGCTAAATTGCCAGTAGTGTTAAGTGAAGGGGTAAATGTAGGGGAATAGGTCTGTGTGGGCTGCGCTTCGGCGGGTTGGTGTGGACTTACTGGGCCAAAGGGCCTGTTTCCACATTGTAAGTAATCTAATCTAATCTAAATTTTCCAGGCTATAAACGCTTCAACAGGAAGGGGAGGGAAGAATAAGGGGGGTGGAGTTGCATTGCTTGTCAGGGATGATATCACGGCTGTGGTAAAGGAGGACACTATGGAGGTCTTGGGTAGTGAGGCATTATGCGTGGAGTGGAGAAATAACAAGGGTGAAGTTACATTGTTGGGGCTGTATTACAGGCCTCACAACAGTGTAGCGTGCGGTCGAAGAACAAATAGGTAAACTGATTATGGAAAGATGTAGAGGCAATTGGGACGTGGTAATGGGAGATTTTAATTTTCCCAATATTGACTGGGATGCACTTAGCGTCAGAGATCGGGATGGGGTATAATTTGCAAGAAGCGTCCAGAAGAGTTTTCAACAGCAGTACATCATTAGTCCGACTAGGGAAAGGGCCATATTGGACCTGGTCTCGGTGAATGAGACAGGACAGGTGATAGAATTTGCGTTGAGGGATTTGCTTGGGAACAGAGCCCTCAATTCTGCAAGTTTTATTATGCTCATAGACAACGATGAGAGTGGTCATAAGGGAAGAGGACTAAACTGGGCAAAGGCCAATTATATCAAAATTACGCAGGGGCTTGGAAATGTGGGTTGGACACAGCTATTTGAAGGGAAGTCCACAGTTGATATGTGCGAGTCATTCAAAGATAGGTTAAAGGTAGTGCAGGATAGGCATGTCCCGTTGAAAGCAAAGGTTAGAAAAGGCAAGATTCGTGAACCACGGATGACAGGAGAAATTGTACGACGATGAAATCTGTTACAGGCAGCCAGTCAGTCCGACACAAGACTGCAGATTCAGAGTAATGTGGTTACCTCTCAATCGCCTTCTGACGTGGGATAGCAAGTTACTCAGTTCAAGGGCAGCTAGGGGTGGGCAATCAATGCTGGCCAACCAGAGACAACCACATTCCACGAGTAAATTGATAGTAACGCTGCTGGGACCAGTGTCGTGGCCAGTCATGTCGGTATATTGATGGTCATGGCTTGAAACTGAGAGGGAGATGCAGAGACATGTTTCAGGTGAAAGGATCTATGCGAATCCAAAGACATAAAGGTGAATAATCGAAATAGAATGGTGATGTGGCTGAAGACAAGGAGAAGGTAACAGGAAGGGACAGAGAGTAAATAAAACTGTCGATCAAAGAACAGATTTGTGATAGGAAATGTGTGAAACCGTAAATTATAATGTTCCTTTGGTATGGACAAAATACCATAGGAATACCATATGGAGGTCTTGGGTAGTGAGGCATTATGCGTGGAGTGGAGAAATAACAAGGGTGAAGTTACATTGTTGGGGCTGTATTACAGGCCTCACAACAGTGTAGCGTGCGGTAGAAGAACAAATAGGTAAACTGATTATGGAAAGATGTAGAGGCAAATGTGACGCAAATGAGACATAGACACAATAAAGACGTGGTTATAGGGCGAACATAAATACAGCATCATTATTCAACAGGGTACAAACTTTCAGAAGGTCAGACATACTGGGAAAGTACAATGGCTGACACTGACAGTAATGGAGATCAAAGGCATTGCAGAGAATGCATTTGGCCTCGGATGATGCAGTTGAATTCGCCTGAATTCAAATGATGGGTACTACTGTGTCAAAACAGAAGCAGAGGTGCAATTTCTGTGTGAAAAAGTTGCCCTTTAGGTCTCTTTCATATCTTTCCCCTGTCATCCTAAACCCTTGCCCTCAATTTCTGAACTCCTGGACCCCAGGGAAAATATTTTGCCTATTTATCCTATCCATGCCCCTTTTAATTTAAAACCTCTATGAGGTCAACCCTCAGCCACAGACGCTCCGGGAAAAGCAGCACCAGCCTGTTCAGCCTCTCCCTATAGCTCAAATGCTCCAACCCTGGCAACATCCTTGTAAATATTTTCTGAACCCTCTCAAGTTTGATAACGTCTTTCCGATAGGAAGGACACCAAATAACATGCAATATTCCAACAGCGGCCAAAACAATGTCCTGTACAGCCGCAAAATGATCTCCCAATCCCTGTACTCACTATCCTATCTATCTGCAACTCCACTTTCAAAGAGCTATGAACCTGTATCCAAGGTCTCTTTGCTCAGCAACACTCTCTAGGACCATACCTTTGAACCAGTTGTGTATCCAAATAGCTAGTGCTCCCTGTATTCCGTGAGATCTAACCTTGCTCATCTGTCTCCCATGGGGAACCTTGTCGAACGCCTTACTGAAGTTCATTTAGATCACATCTACCACTCTGCCCTCATCAATCTTCTTTGTTACTTCTTCAAAAACCACAATCAAGTTTGTGAGACATGATTTCCCACGCACAAAACCATGTTGATTGTCCCTAATCAGTCCTTCCGTTTCCAAATACATGTACATTCCGTCCCTCAGGATTCCCTCCACCAACCTACCCACCACCGACGTCATGCTCCCTGGTCTATGGGTCCCTGGTTTGTCCTTATCACGCTTCTTAAACATTGGCACCACGTTAGCCATCCTCCAGTCTTCTGGCACCTCACCTGTGATTATCAATGGTGCAAATATCTCACCAAGAGGCCTAGCTATCACTTCTCTCGCTTCCCATCGAATTCTAGTGTACATCTGATCAGGTCCTGGGGATTTATCCACCTTTACCCGTTTCAAGAAACCTAGCACTTCCTCCTCTGTAATAAGGACATTTTGCAAGATGCCCCCATCTGTACCTTCCATATCCTTTTCCACAGAAAATACTGATGCAAAATTCTCATTTAGTATCTGCCCCATTTTCTGCGGTTCTACGCAAATTCATTGGAATTAGCAACAAAGGCATGGTGACAATGTTGGCAGATTTCAATCTTTGTATGATCTGGGCCAGTCATGTAGCCAAGATTGAGATTTGAGTAGGATTCTGGAAAATGCTTTTTGTCAGTGTTTCTTTCAGACAGAAATTGTGCAACTGTCAAGGGATGTAACTGTCTCAGATCGACCGTTGGGTGATGAAGATGAGTGAATGAGTGATGTCACACCAAGGGATCCTCAGGGAAATTTTAATTGCAGGTGCACAGTGGAATTCAAAGAGATTATGATGTTTTAAAGTAACCATGAAGGATATCTAATAATCAGAAGCAAAGCTCATCATATGAGCCTGAGTGCAGAACTGAAAACAGTCAACAGGGTATCGGACTCAAATGTATGGCTGCAAATGAAGTGGAAAACACTTGAAGGAATTATTAAAATATTCTGTAAACTGACCTAAACTAAACAAGACATCCCCAGCTGTGCTCAAAGTATGGCGTGAAGGATCAGATTTGATTTCAGAGATACATAGAAGATAAAAGAACTAATGCTTCAGAAGAAACCAATGCTTTGGAAATATGGTAATATTTGTTTAAGGCATTGCAAGGAGTCTCCAGGCAGGCGGGGTACTGCATGAAAAGTAAATATTTTCAGCGTTGACTGAGATGAAAAGAACAGGGACAGATGAAATACCTCGAGGTGGTGAGAGCATTACAGAGAGTTCCAAGGGCCTGAACAGTGTTACAAATCCTACGCTAAGTGTTGCAGCTGAGCGTACTTGCAGGGATAGGAAGGGTATATGTAGTTTTATTTATTCATGCTTTCAGAATGCCACCGATTGAGCCACTATGCATTTCCCACTGTTAATTTCCAAGAGGCGTCTCAGTTACATCGATATTGCTGTTTATCTCGAGTCACATGTCGGCGAGACCAGCTGAGAATATTATAAATCCTTCCCTAAAGTATGTGTGTGAACCTTTTGAATTTTTGTTTTACCCCAGATGAACATAATTGCTGTTATCTTGGCCTCACTAATCTCTTGTTCAGCGACAACATGAAATAATAACTACACTCTCAGCGTTCGGACCAATGCAGGTAAGTATCCCAAACGCCTGCTTCAGCTCTCTGTCTATCTGTGACGGAACTTTCAAACAACTGTGTACCTGTATTCAGAGGTCTCTTTGTTTGACAACACTACCTCGGACACTAACATTAACTGTATACGTCCCGCCCTGGTTTGCCTCAGCAAAATGCAAGATCCTGCTTTCTCCATCTGCTATTCCTCTGCGCACTGGCCCAGCTGTACTGTTGATAGAGTTTACCCTGACATAACACTCTCCACTGTCCACTTGATCAAGAATTTCATTGTCTCTCACATCCAAGTCGTGAATATACGTAATGCACTTCAATGGACCGAGCACAGTTAGGAAGAGGCCTGTAGCTTCAGCAGCAATCCTCTTTGAGCCTAGTCCGTCTCCTGGCGCCAACCCAATTTTGAATCCAATTGTTGAGTGCTTCCTGATTACCTGTGATATAAAATTTCATATTTCGAAGGGGTGTTGATTTATGATGCAGTGGTATCTATACTCAGGAATGAGCAGGCGAAATGATGTCGTGGTGGTATTATCATTCGAAAAGACAGAGTTTATCTAAGACTGCACATCAGCGATTAAGTCTGCAACAAGAAATTGCCGTGACAGTAAGTGATGATTTGTTTTTCTGAAATGGAAAAAAAAATCTGCAATAACGTAATTGAATATGTGATACAGAGTTAATTGAGATTTATTGACGGGAGATACCTGGTTACAGGTTGAATAAAAGGTGGAACGTTAATATTCAATGTTTAAAAATTGTGGAGATTCGTGCAGAATGGGAAATCATGATCGCTTACCCTGACAGTAATGGATAACAAGTATTTGAAGAGAAAGCAGTTCGATTCAGACTATGCAGTTGAATCGGTCTGATTACAAATTTTGGATAATATATAATAAAACACGGTAAGACAATTTTAATCACACTAACAGTGTTTCATTGTTCATCACTGTATTGAACAGGAACACATTGAAATTTGCAACAAAGGCATTGAGATAATTTTGGAAGACTTCAATCTTCATATAATCTGAGTCATTACACTGGAAAGAATGACATTCGAAGAGAAGTTCAGAGAATTTGTTTTATCAGTATTTCTTTGAAAATCCCGTTAGGGACATAACTATTCCAGATCGACCATTGAGGGAAGAAGCTGATCAATGTGCGGTGTGACACTGAGATCCTGCAGGAAATTGTGACATGGTGAAATTCAAAGGAATTATAAAGTTTTAAAGTGATGACAATAAGAACCATCTACCTTTAATCACAGAAACAAAACCGATTACATGAGTTTGAAACGAGAACTGAACAAGCTTAAATAGGGAAAACAGACTGAAATATGCTTCTGTAAGAGAACAGTAGAAAGCACCTGTAGGAAACGTGCAAAACATTCAACAAAAGGATATTTCATTGAAATAGATAAACCCTCAGCAAGAAAATTCCAACTGGCTCTCACCAGGATGGAAAGGGTTAGTTTCAATTCAAAGAGGCCCAGAAGACTTCTGAAAAAAGTAACAATGTTGATAAAGTTGCTGTTTTAGGAACAAGCAAAGTGCAAGGAAGCCATTGAAGTAGACGTCAAAAGGATTGCACGAGTTCTCCTAATAGGAGCAGTGCATTAGTAAGAGCTAACATTTTGCAAGGTTTGTGAAGGTTTGTAGCTCAAATTAAGGTTTAGGGTGTAGGTTTGCTCGCTGAGCTGTGGGTGTTAAAGCCAGACATTTCGTTACCTGGCTAGGTAACATCATCAGTGGCGACCTCCAAGTAAAGCGAAGCTGTAGTCTCCTGCTTTCTATTTATATGTTTGTCCTGGATTGTGTTCCTGGGGTTTGTGGTGGTGTCATTCCCTGTTCGCGTTCTGAGGGGTTAATAGATGGTATCTAGCTCTATGTGTTTGTTTATGGCGGGTGGTTGGAGTACCAGGCCTCTAGGAATTCTCTGGCATGTCTTTGCTTAGCCTGTCCCAGGATAGATGTGTTGTCCCAGTTGAATTGGTGTTTTTTTCATCCGTGTGTAGGGCTACGAGGGAGAGGGGGTCGTGTCTTTTGGTGGCTAGCTGGTGTTCGTGTATCCTGTTCGCTAACTTTCTTCCTGTTTGTCCGACGTAATGTTTGTGGTAGTCCTTACATGGAATTTTGTAGATGACTTGTTTTTGTCCATGGGTTGTACTAGATCTTTTAAGTTTGTTACTTTTTGTTTTGAGAGTGTTGGTGGTTTTGTGTGCTACTCGGATTCCGAGGCGTCTTAGTAGTCTGGCTGTAATTTCTGAAACTTCTCGTTGAAGAGTCACAGCACTCCATCCACTACACCCAGGAATTCCTAAACATCATCAAAATTTTCAAAATAGAGGAAGATGAAACAATGATCTCCTTCGACATAACAGCACTGTTAACCTCTACCAACTTTGACCTGGCAAAGGAAACAGTTACCACACTTCTAGAAGAGACCAACACACACACCCGAACCACCATTAATCACATTACCAATGAAAACCTCACGAACCTAGTGGACCTATGCCTCACCACCCACTTCACCTTCAACAACATAATCTACAACCAAACCAACGGCACACCCATGGGATCTCCGCTATCAGGATTCACAGCAGAAGTGGTAATGCAAAGACAAACACAAAGCCCTACAAACCATCAAAACAAAAATCTGGGTCCGCTATGTCGATGACACCTTTGTCATCGCAAAACGAAACAAGATTTAAGAGACAGAAAACATCATCAACAACACCCTCACAGGCATAATGTTCACCAAGGAGGAAGAAACCAACAACACACTCGCATTCCCAGACGTCCTAGTCGAAAGAAAGGGCAAGGGAGAACTACAAGCCTGCGAAAACAGAAAAACACTGACAAGCATTGACCAAATACTTAACTACACCAGCAATCATCCCAACACACACAAACTAAGCTGCATCAGAACACTATTCCAACGAGCCATCAATCACTGCAACACAGACAAACTTCAAAAAACAGAGGAGAACCACTTATACGATATATTCAAGAAGAAAATATACTCAAAAAATACAGTCCGCAGATTCCTCAAGAACAAACCACGACAGCAAACCAAACACAGCCAGAAACCCTCACCAACTTACCATAAATAAAAGAAGTTTCAGAAATGACAGCCAGACTACTAAGACCCCTCGGAATCCTAGTAGCACACAAAACCACCAACACTCTCAAACAAAAAGTAACAAACTTAAAAGACCCAGTACAATCCATGGACAAAACCGATGTCATCTACAAAATTCCATGCAAGGACTGCCACAAACACTACGTAGGACAAACAGGAAGAACGCTAGCCACCAGGCTACACGAACACCAGCTAGCCACAAAAAGACACGACCCTCTCTCCCTAGTAGCCCTACACATCGATGAAAAGAACCACCAATTCGACTGGGACAGCACATCTATCCTGGGACAGGCTAAGCAAAGACATGCCAGAGAATTCCTAGAGGCCTGACACTCTAACCACAACGCCATAAACAAACACATAGATCTAGATACCATCTATCAACCCCTCAGAAAACGAACAGGAAATGACATCACCACAAAGACCAGGAACCCCATCCAGTACAAACATATAAATAGAAAGCAGGAGACAACAGCTTCGCTTCACTTGGAGGTTGCCACTGATGATGTTACCTAGCAAGGTAATGAAACGTCTGGATATCAAACCTACAGCTCAGCGAGCAAACCGACACCCACGAGCGAACATTATTGGAATTGTATGAAGAACAATAACAGCAACAGTTGCCCGCCCGACAGAGAACTCATTAGGGTCTCAACGGGTGAGATGACTGAGACAAATCTATCCCACTGAGTGAGCAGTTAACAACTTCTGACCAGTGTGTATTTGCTGGCGTTTCAGAAAGTTGTTGAGTGAACAAATAATTTCCCACTCACGTAGCAGGGGAAAGGCGTATTCCCAGTGTCAACGTGTTGGTGACTCAACAAATCACATCTGCTTTTCAAGCTGTTCTCTAAGCGCGAACATTTGAACGTTCCCTCATCAGTGTTAGCCATTTGGTGAGACTTAAGGTGGAATAACTGACAGAATGCCTTCCTAAATTCAGAAAAGGAAACGGCCTGTCCCCATAGTGAACACCCGGTACGTCAGCACTTCGGTGAAGAAGGAGAATCCCCTGTCATATTCAGAGCAGATGAATGGACTGCCCCCACAGTAAAGTCGCTGGTGTGTCGGTAGGTGGGCTGAGCAATTGAATTCCTTCCCAAAAAAAGAGAAACTGTACGGCGTCTCAGCAGTGTTACCGCATCAATGATTTTGTCCAGCCGGAATGGGCATCCGCACCGTCCACACACTTTTCCACGGTATCTCTCTTCTGAAGGGGTCCTTATTTCTTTGCACATTCGATGACCAATCTGCTTCTCAACCACACATAGGGCAGGCATGTAATTTTCCCTCAGAGCAGAAACAAATTTTCTGGAATGTGGAGAACTGAAACAAAGAGAGAAGATACTGAAAATACGGATTACAGCAGCAAATAATCGTTGTGCCACTCCACCAGTAACAGCCGACTCCAAAGAGTGGTGCATTTAATCCAAATCTGCTTTTCAGTGATAATAAATTCATTGTCAATATTGGCACATTTTCTCCAATCGCTTGCAATCTTATTTTATTTGTTAACGTTGTCTGGCATTTTTTAACAAAATCAGTTCTCCTTAATCTACCCTACAAATAATGTCCTCAATATCTTATTTTTTGAGCCATGGTTTCATTTTCATAAATTCATGCTGAATATTGCCAAAGTTTACTACTAATTTTGAAAGATTCAGTGATTTAGAAGAAATAGATTGCAATATTTTCCCTTCTGCTGACATAAAACTAACATTTACACAGGCTACAGAATTTGGAAGATAATAACCAATGCATCCTCGCTCTCTCTCTGTCCTTCTTCAACGCTTTGGGAAAAAAGACAATGTGGTCCTTGTGCCGTATCAAACCCCCATCCATTTCACTATTCAACTGCTACCACTTTCCTGTGACAAGTTTCTGTCACAGAAATCTCCTGATCTCCTTGTGTTTCTGACACATTGAAATTCACATCAATTAGACCAAAGTAACTGTCTTTTTTTGTGTAACATTTCCATGTATTGTAATATATACTCTCCTGTCAATACAAACCACAAATGTGTGCGCGGCATTTTTTTCTTTCATGCACCCAATCAAGTTTTATTTTACAATTTCCTTTCGCTTTTGCTTCACATTTTCTTTCCAATTTTAAAATTCACCCCCTCATTAGAGTCACAACAACTTCCAGTGCCCTTAAAAATAATCACTTCTTCATTAACTCTGTACATCTGTTGCAGACCAGGTGGAGCTTCTTTGGACAAAAGGCTACCTTCAAACATTTTTACACTTTCCCAATGTACAGTACCAAATTGCATTCGAAATCTTTATAATTGTGTTCCTTCCGACTCAAAACCGATTTCCAGAATGAGCTTATGTTCTGTTTTTCAATCAGATTTAACCTGATTACAATTTTGTTTGAAGTCCAGCTTTCCCAAACGCTATTTTACAGCAAAGTTAAAAATGAGCATTTTCTATGACAGAGCATGAAAGCCAAAATAACCAATATTTTGTTTAGTCCTCAATGTGAATGCGATTAACATCAAAATTCAACAATGTCCCCACTGAAGTAATCACTGCTTGTTCACCATGTTGGGATGACAATATGAATTCCATTCTACGTACAATTCGTTAAATACCATCTCCTGAGTGTGTATTTGCTGATATATAATATGTTGAGATGATCGCCTGAACACGGTCACGTAGGGAGTGCAATTTAAGCATCTCTCATTTTTGTGATTAATTTTCCAGTAATTACTGGAATCAGAGATGGTCCCAGATAACTGAGAAATATCTAATGCAACACCCCGTTCAAGAAACGAGTGAGGCAAAGGCAGGAAAGGAAAGGCCATGGAGCCGGACCTCAGTGTTTCGTAACGTTTTAGATCCATTCCTACTAATAAGACTGCAGACTACTTCAAAGTGTATGATAAAATAACGCAGAGTCAGCACAGCTTTTGCAAAAGAAAATAACACCTAACAAATCTGATAGAATTATTTGAGGTGATAACTATCAAGTTAGACAAAGGACAGCCAGTGAACATGTTCTCCTTGGTTTTCGAAAAGACCTTTGTCAAGGTACTACACTATTTTGAGTGCGAGCAGCAGCGGAGGTAAGACGAACCCGAAAGAGGGCTAAGGTAAGGCAGTTTTTTAAAATTACTTCCCGGTAGCGGACAGCGATGTTTTCCCTTTCACAGAAGGAGCGGGAGCAGTGGAGGAAGTGACAAGGTCCAGAGGGGCAGCCGGGAAGGAAAACAGTGTCCATATATATCAGCAAGGTGGCTAAACCCGAGACTCCATAACTGTAGTGTCTCTCACCCGCCCTTCTCCTCTAACCTAGTCAATAAGGTAAAGTTCATTCTAAACTTCCTCTATTGAATATAAGTTTGTTATTAATTTTATCGCAACTTGAACTAAGATCCCCTGTGGACATTCCCCTCAGCAATAAATTCACCAGTTTGGATAATGCTGTGGGGGATGACCTACCAGAGAAAAGCCAAAGCAGTCAGTTCTCTGGCATTGAGCCTGAAACTGTAGCAAAGAAGGGAAGGGGGCAGAATAGAAAATTACTCGTGGTAGGGGACTCGATAGTTAGGGGAATCGACAGGGAATTTTGTGGTCAGGATCGGGATTCCCGGAAGGTATGTTGCCTCCCTGGTGCCACGATCGAGGACATAAAAAGTGATTTCAGGGAGTTAGGATGGAGGCTGCAAAGCAGGACGAACAGAGTAGTGTTCTCTAGTTTACCACCGGTGCCACAAGATAGCGAGGCGAGGAACAGGGCGCGTGCGTAGCTTAACACGTGGCTGCACAGCTGGAAGGAGGGAGGGCTTCAGATATGTCGATAATTGGGATGTCTTCTGGGGAAGGTGGCATCTGTACAAGAAGGACGGGTTGCATCTGAACTGGAAGGGGACCAATGTCCTGGGTGGAAGGTTTGCCCGAGTAGTTCGAGTGGGTTTAAACTAGTATGGCAGGGGGGTGGGAACCTGAGATGTATACCAGAGGTGAGAGTTGATGCAGATAAGGCAACAGAAAGAGGTAGACCAGGTCGTGGGAAGGATTTTCCTGGGAAGGAACCAAGGGATCAGTTAAAGTGTGTTTGCTTTAACGCAAGGAGTATCAGAAATAAAAGTGATGAAGTTCGAGCATGGATCAGTACCTGGTGCTATGATGTTGTGGCCACAAAAGAGACATGGGTTTCTCAGGGGCAGGAATGGTTGCTGGATGTTCCAGGGTTTAGAGCATTTAAAAAGAATGGAGGGGAGGTGGGAGAGGAGGGGGTGTAGCACCACTAATCAGAGAGGATATCACAGCTACAGAAGCTTCCATTGTCGAGGAAGATCTGCCAGCCGAGTCAGTATGAGTGGAAATTAGGAACAGCAAGGGAGCAGACACCTCGTTAAGTGTTTACTAACACCCCCCCCCCCCACCCAATAGCAGCAGGAAGATGGAAGAAAGCATCGGCCGGCAGATTTTGGAAAAGTGTGGACGTAGTAGTGTTGTTGTAATGGGTGACTTTAACTTTCCCAATATTGATTGGAACCTCCTTCGAGTAGAAGATTTGAATGTAGCTGTTTTTGTAAAGTGTGTTCAGGAGGGTTTCCTAACTCAGTACGTTGACAGGTCGACGAAGGGAGAGGCCATTCTAGACTTGATGCTCGGAAACGAGCCGGGGCAGGTATCAGATCTTGTGATGGGAGAGCATTTTGGTGATAGTGACCACAACTGCCGCACATTCGACATAGCTATGGAGAAGGAGAGGATTAGGCAAAATGGGAGGATACTTAATTGGGGAAGAGGAAAGTACGATGCGATTAGACGTGAGTTAGGAAGCATGGATTGGAAGCATTTGTTCCATGTTAAAGGCACTATAGACATGTGGAGACTGTTTAAGGAACAGTTGTTGCAATTGATGCAATTGTCCCTCTGGGACAGGAAAGAAGTGGTAAGATAAAGAAACCTTGGATGACGAGAGCGGTGGAGCTTCTTGTCAAAAGGAAAAAGGTAGCTTACATAAGGTGGAGGAGGCTAGGTTCAATCTCAGCTCTAGATGATTACAGGCAGGCGAGGAAGGAGCTCAGAAATGGTCTGAGGAGAGCCAGGAGGGGGCACGAGAAAGGCTTGGCAGAATGGATTAGGATGAACACAAAGGCATTTTACACTTATGTGAGGAATAAGAGAATGGTCAAAGAAAGAGTAGGGACAATCAAGGATAGCATAGGGAATTTGTGTTTGGAGTCTGAGGAGGTAGGGGGAAGCCCTAAATGAGTTTTTTGCTTCTGTCTTTACCAAAGAAACGAACTTTGTAATGAATGAAACCTTTGAAGAGCAGTTGTGCATGCTGGAATGGATAGATATAGAGGAAGCTGATGTGCTGAAAATTTTGTCAAACATGAAGATTGACAAGTCGCCAGGCCCAGACCAGATTTGTCCTCGGCTGCATTGGGAAATGAGAAATGCAATTGATTCGCCACTTGCGAAGATCTTTGCATCCTCGCTCTCCACTGGAGTCGTACCTGAGGACTGGAGAGAGGCAAATGTAATTACTCTCTTCAAGAAAGTAAATAGGGAAATCCCCGGCAATTATAGAGCAGTAAGTCTCAAGCCTGTCGTCTGCAATGTGTCCGAAAGAATTCTGAGGGATAGGATTTATGACCATCTGGAAGAGCATGGCTTGATTAAATGCATTCAACACGGCTTTGTGAGGGGCAGCTCATGCCTCACAAACCTTATCGGTTCTTTGAGGATGTGACTAGAAAAGTTGATGAGGGTCGAGCTGTGGATGTGGTGTACATGGACTTCAGCAAGGCATTTGATAAGGTTCCCCATGGTAGGCTCATTCAAAAGGTCAGGCGGAATGGGATACAGGGGAAATTAGCTGCCTGGATACAGAATTGGCTGGCCAACAGAAGACAGCGAGTGGTAGTAGAAGGAAAATATTCTGTCTGGAAGTCTGTGGTAAGTACTGTTCCATAGGGCTCTGTCCTTGGGCACTTACTGTTTGTAATTTTGATCATGATTTAGATGAGGGATTTGAAGGATGGGTCAGCAAGTTTGCAGACGACACAAAAGTTGGAGGTGTCATTGACAGTTTAGAGGGCTGTTGTAGCCTGCAGCGGGACATTGACAGGATGCAGAGTTGGGCTGAGAGGTGGCAGATGGAGTTCAACCTGGATAAATGCGAGGTGATGTATTTTGGAAGGTCGAATTTGAAAGCTGAGTACAGGATTAAGGATAGGATTCTTGGCAGTGTGGAGGAACAGAGGGATCTTGGTGTGCAGGTACATAGATCCCTTAAAATGGCCACCCAAGTGGACAGGGTTGTTAAGAAAGCATATGGTGTTTTGGATTTCATTAACAGAGGGATTGAGTTTAAGAGTCATGAGACCTTGTTGCAGCTCTATAAAACTTTGGTTAGACCGCACTTAGAATACTGCATCCAGTTCTGGTCGCCCTATTATACGAAACATGTGGATGCTTTGGAGAGGGTTCAGAGGAGGTTTCCCAGGATGCTGCCTGGACTGGAGGGCTTATCTTATGAAGCGAGGTTGACTGAGCTCGGACTTTTTTCATTGGAGAAAAGGAGGTGGAGAGGGGTCCTAATTGAGGTATACAATATAATGAGAGGCATAGATAGCCAGAGACCATTTCCCAGGGCAGAAATGATTAACACGAGGGATCATAGTTTAAAGCTGGTTGGAGGAAAGTATAGAGGGGATGTCAGTGGCGGGTTGTTTACACAGAGTTGTGAGAGCATAGAATGCGTCGCCAGCAGCAGTTGTGGAAGCAAGGTCATCGGTGACATTTAAGAGACTATTGGACATGCATATGGTCACAGAAATTTGAGAGTGCATACATGAGGATTAGTGGTCGGCACAACATCGTGGGCTGAAGGGCCTGTTCTGTGCTGTACTGTTCTATGTTCTATGTCTACAGCAGGTTGATGAATAAGAGAAACACAATGGTGTTCTACTGTGGACCAGTTTATTCAGCTGAAACAGATTAATGTTACAAAAGTGAATGCACTGGAAATTCTGGGAAACATCTATATATATATATATATATATATATATATATATATATATAATATATATATACATATATGTCCCCAGAGCCGAAACACATGTGTTCAAGTTTACTACAGGAAACGAGGAGTGAATCTCCATGTAAATAGAACGGGATGATTGAAGCGTG
Source organism: Chiloscyllium punctatum (assembly GCF_047496795.1). Lineage (NCBI taxonomy): Eukaryota > Metazoa > Chordata > Chondrichthyes > Orectolobiformes > Hemiscylliidae > Chiloscyllium > Chiloscyllium punctatum. The sequence goes on from NC_092773.1 coordinate 35,817,060, forward strand.
GGAGAATGCTGTTCCTCTGTTCAAGAAAGGGAATAGGGAAATCCCTGGGAATTACAGACCAGTTAGTCTTACGTCTGTGGTAAGCAAGGTACTTAAAATGTTTCTAAGATATAGGATTTATGACTAATTGGGAAACAAATATCGTTCTATTAAAGATAATGTAGTTTAGCGAAGGATAGTTTATGCCACACAAGTCGTATTGAGTTATTTGTGGACGTGATGTTACTGTTTGAAGATTATCAAGCAGTGGATATGGAGTATATGGATTTCAGTAAGGTGCTTGATAAGCTTTCCCACGGTCGTCTCATTGAGAAAGTTCGCAGGTATGGGATATGGCGAAATTTAGCTCTCTGGATACAGAAATGTCTGGCTGATAGAATACATCGAGTGGGATTCCACATGGAGGTTGGTGAGCAGTGGTGACCCGCTGGGATCAATTCACGGACTTCTGCCCTTTATAAGTTATTCAAATGAATTTATCTACAGGTATGTCATGACTAAAATAATAGACTCTCGAGTAAGTATAGGGCCAATCAATGACATCAGAGGAAAATTACACGTGGAGTCTGAACAATTAGAAGCGTTAAACGGTTATATTTTTCCGCAGTTTTCACACTGGAAAAGTACAAGGCTGTTGAGGAGAATAAAGATATATTTGCAAACAGACTAAACAGGACTGAATGTCACAAGGAACTGATGGTAGCAATTCTGATCAGTATGAAAATAGATAGGTCCCATGGGCTGGATGGAGTTTATACTGTAATTCTCTGGGAAGCCAGGGAGGATCTTACAGAATCTTTGGCTTTGATATTTATGTCGTAATGTTCGACAGGAATAGTGTCAGAATACTGGAGAATAGCAAAAGTTATCTCCTTGCTCAAGAATGGGAGTAGAGTGGGAGCAGCGGCCGAGGAAAAGCGAACCCGGGAGACTACAGCTAAGGTAAGGCAGTTTGTTTCAAAATTACTTACCTGTAGCGGACAGCGGTGTTTTTTTTTTCTCTCTATTCACAAAAAGAGCGGGAGCAGCAGAGGAAGTGACGGCAAACAGAGGGGCAGCCGGGAAGGAGAACTGTGAGTATAAATACTCACCCTTTAATCACCAACGGTCATTTGAGTGGGAGCAGCGGCCGAGGAAAAGCGAACCCGGGAGACTACAGCTAAGGTAAGACAGTTTGTTTCAAAATTACTTACCTTTAGCGGGCAGCGGAAGTGAGTTGGGAGCGCATAGCAGGGCGGGAAGGTAAGTGATTAGTATTTGAGTGGGTGTGTTCTAGACCTCAGGTCCTACTTCCGTAGGGCCTCCTCCTCTAACCTAACTTTAAAGTCCACAGGTAAGTGACTCAGTGTTATTGACTCAGTGTTCTTGTTTTTGGAGACAAAGTGTACAGTCATGGCAGCGCAGGCGGTGGAATGTTCCTCCTGCAGGATGTTTGAGGTAGGGGTGACCACCAATACTCCTGCCGACTTCGTCTGCAGGAAATGCAGTCAGATCCTGATCCTCACTGAACGAGTTAGGGAACTGGAACTGGAGCTGGATGAATTGAGGATTATTCGAGAGGCTGAGAGGGTGATTGATAGAAGCTACAGGGACATAGTTACGCTGGAGAACAGAGGTAGCTGGGTAACAGTTAGAGGTGGGAAGGGGAAGAAGCAGGCAGTGCAGGGCTCCCCTGTGGTCGTTCCCCTAAAAAATAAGTATACCGCTTTGGAAACTGTTGGGGGGGGGACAGCCTTGCAGGTGTAAGCTGCAGTGAAGGGGTCTGTGGCTCTGAGACTCAGAAGGGAAAGGGGGAGAGGAGGAGAGCGCTAGTTATAGGGGACTCTCTTGTTAGAGGGACGGACAGGCGGTTCTGTGGACATGGGCGAGACTCTAGTATGGTTTGTTGCCTCCCGGATGCTAGGGTCCGAGAGATTAAGCACCCATCCACGTACCTATCCAAATGCCGCTTAAAGATCGCCAATGAATCTGACTCTACCACTCCCACGGGCAGCGCATTCCATGCCCCCACTACTCTCTGGGTAAAGAACCCACCCCTGACATCTCCCCTATACCTTCCACCCTTCACCTTAAATTTATGTCCCCTTGTAGCACTCTGTTGTACCCGGGGAAAAAGTTTCTGACTGTCTACTCTATCTATTCCTCTGATCATCTTTTAAACCTCTATCAAGTCACCCCTCATCCTTCGCCGTTCCAACGAGAAAAGGCTGAGAACTATCAACCTATCCTCGTTAGACCTAATCTCCATTACAGGCAACATCCTGGTAAATCTTCTCTGCACCCTCTCCAAAGCTTCCACATCTTTCCTAAAGTGAGGCGACCAGAACTGCACACAGTACTCCAAATGTGGCCTAACCAAAGTCCTGTACAGCTGCAACATCTCTTCACGACTCTTGAATTCAATCCCTCTGCTAATGAACGATAATACTCCATAGGCCTTCTTACAAACTCTATCCACCTGAGTGGAAACCTTCAAAGATCTATGTACATAGACCCCAAGATCCCTCTGTTCCTCCACCTGACCAAGAACCCTACCATTAACCCTGTATTCCGCATTCTTATTTGTTCTTCCAAAATGGACAACCTCACACTTGGCAGGGTTGAACTCCATCTGCCACTCCTCAGCCCAGCTCTGCATCATATCTAAGTCCCTCTGCAGCCGACAACAGCCCTCCTCACTGTCCACAACTCCACCTATCTTTGTATCATCTGCAAATTTACTGACCCACCCTTCGACTCCCTCATCTAAGTCATTAATAAAAATTACAAACAGCGGAGGACCCAGAACTGATCCCTGCGGAACTCCACTTGTAACTGGACTCCATGCTGAATATTTACCATCTACCACCACTCTCTGACTTCGACCGGTTAGCCAGTTTTCTATCCAATTGGCCAAATTTCCCTCGATCCCATGCCTCCTGACTTTCCGCATAAGCCTACCATGGGGAACCTTATCAAATGCCTTACTAAAATCCATGTACACTGCATTCACTGCTCTCCCCTCATCCACATGCTTGGTCACCTCCTCGAAGAATTCAATAAGACTTGTAAGGCAAGACCTACCCCTCACAAATCCGTGCTGGCTGTCCCTAATCAAGCAGTGTCTTTCCAGATACTCGTAAATCCTATCCCTCAGTACCCTTTCCATTACTTTGCCTACCACAGAAGTAAGACTAACTGGCCTGTAATTCCCGGGGTTATCCCTATTCCCTTTTTTGAACAGGGGCACAACATTCGCTACTCTCCAGTCCCCTGGTACCACCCCAGTTGCCGGTGAAGACGAGAAGATCATTGCCAACGGTACTGCAATTTCATCTCTTGCTTCCCACATAATCCTAGGATATATCCCGTCAGGCCCGGGGGACTTGTCTATCCTCAAGTTGTTCAAAATGTCCAACACATCTTCCTTCCTAACAGGTATCTCTTCTAGCTTATCAGTCCGTTTCACACTCTCCTCTTCAACAATACGGTCCCTCTCGTTCGTAAATACTGAAGAGAAGTACTTGTTCAAGACCTCTCCTATCTCTTCCGACTCAATACAGTCTCCCACCACTGTCCTTGATCGGACCTACCCTCGTTCTCGTCATTCTCAGGTTTCTCACATACGCATAAAATGCCTTGGGGTTATCCTTGATCCTATCCGCCAAGGATTTTTCATGCCCTCTCTTAGCTCTCCTAATCCCTTTCTTCAGGTCCCTTCTGGCTATCCTGTATCCCTCCACTGCTCTGTCTGAACCTTGTTTCCTCAACCTTATGTAAGCCTCCTTCTTCCTCTTTACTGGACATTCAACCTCCCTCGTTAACCAAGGCTGGAGGTGCATTGTATCCAGAATCACAGATATCCGCGGATAAGCTGAGATGAGTATGTAATCGAGGGAATAAGGGATAGTATTGTACAAAATAATTGATACCAGAGTGACTGATCGACCTGAATACAGGAATTAGGACCGATTTACACACAGTATATCACATCACAGGAGAAAGGTACAGACTTGAATCTAACTGAGGGCCTCAAGATAGTTTATCGACAGGGTCACATAGATGTATGTGATTTGAATATTCGAATCTAATAATGATGACCTGGGTGGTTGACAAAATAAATAATAGAATTATGTGAATGAGTTGCAGACGTGAATCTAATCAAAGGGCAAATAACAATTTTTTAAAAAATATAATGGAAAAGCAGATACCTTGGAATCTAATTGAAACGTTAAGCATGGCTTCTGCACAGAGTCACATGGAGTGAGTTAACGTTTGGAATCTAATTGAGATGCTCCATGTGGTTACTAATTTAGAAAAGCAAATATCCTGGATTATGTTAGAGGGAATATAGTTAAAGTGTTTCGGTCTTTTAAAAATCGGGAGCACAGTTTAGAGCTATTAATTTGTAGAGTGTGACTGGGAGTGTCACAAATGTGAAAGATTGCCATTACAAAATGTGGGGTGGTTTTAAATTACGAATGGGCAGGAATGTGGGCAGCGACACTGTTTATGGAACGTCAAAAAACTGGGGGGAAGGTGAGTGCGAAGTCTGATGGGAGCACTTTTGAGAATATGTAAAATTTGATGTGAAAAAAACTGAAGCTTGAAAAATTATTGGGGAAACTGAAAACTATGGGTAACTCAAAACTGTTGGTCTCGTGCACAATAGGGGTGGATGCAAATTTTTGGCAGGTGCATCGTTGGCATGAGCGTACTTTGTGGAGTGCCTGCAAAAGCAGGAATGGTGGTGTGTTGGCAAATATAGGCTCATTGAATAGATGGCAGAGTTAGGGAAGGCTGGATCTGCAAATACGTGAATGCATTATTGTAGCAGTCAATATTTAGGACACAAAACTTGGCAGAGGCACAAATCTTGAAGGTGTTAAAAATTTGGGGGAGAATGCAAAAATTTATTGGAGTGGGTGAAGATATGATTGGAGACAAAATGAGGGAGTGCATAATTGTAGGGTCAAACGTGTGGGTCTGTCAGAGACAATAATATCGTTTATAAAACAGGTTAGATACGTACATGATCGATGGCACAAAGTTGAGAATGGGTTCAAAACAGGGGCATCAAATATCTGTTGGCAGAATTTGTTAACGCCACATTCAGGCTTTGCATGAGCAATATCTGAGTTGGTGGGGAGTCACGGGGTGTTAGCTTTTGGGGGAATTCAAATCTTTGGGATGTACAAAATGTTCGAACGTGTGGAATATTTTGGAGATACAAGTGTGTTGGGGACACAACTTGGTGGGGGTGCAGAGGAGCTTATTTTATCGAAACACTGCAAGATCCTGCGAGGGTCCACTGAGAGATGGGGTAGGGAGGGGGGTGAATATTAGTGGGGGGAGAGAAATTAGGATGGGAAAGAGCAGTTACAAAGTCAGAAATTGCAGACACATTTGGAGTGTGGCCCACAGCTGTAATCACCTCATTGTCGGAAGAATGTGTAAGCTTTGGAAAGGGCTGTGAGGAGATATACTAGGATTGTCTGGTATGGAGGGAATGTTTTCTGAGGAAAAGCTTAGGGACTTACGGTTGTTTTCATTGCAGAAGTTTTAGACGTGACTTAACTGAGACATATAAGATTATCAAAGGTTTGGTTAAGGTGGACAGTGAGACCCTCCTTCCTCGGATGATGATGGCTAGCATGAAGGGACATTGCGCATAGCTTGAAACTGAGGCGTGATATAGTACAGATGTCAGTTAGCTTCTTTATTCTGAGCATAGTCGGTGTGGAACATAATTCTGGCAACAGTAGTAGACTCGCCAACGTTAATGCCATTTCACACAGAGAGCCTTGGTTCAACAGACCTTCTGCTCTGGATATGGGTTTGCTCGTGGAGCTGGAATAAAAGTCAGCTCCCTTATGGGAAGGAGGGAGTGTGAGTATTTCTCGGTAGAGCTGGGACCACTGAAATGAAGGTTTGTTTCCAGAAGTTTCGCTACCCTATTAGGTAACATCTTCAGTCGACCTCTGGCGAAGCAACTGTGAAAGTTTCTGCTTTCTATTTACATGATAGGATTTCTTCGGGTTGATGATGTCACTACTTGTGGTGATGATTATTCAAATGGCGATGTCACTTCCTGTTACTTTTCTCAGGGGGTGGTAGATGGGGTCTCACTCGATGTGTTTATTGGTAGAGTTCTAGTTGGAATGCCATGCTTCTAGGAATTCTCGTGCGTGTCTTTGTTTGGCTTGTCCGAGGATGGATGTGTTGTCCTAATCGAAGTGGTGCCTTTCCTCATCCATATGTGATGATACTACTGAGACAGCATAATGTCTTTTTGTGGCTATTTGGTGCTAATGTGTCGTGGTGGCTAGTTTTCTATCCGTTTGTCCAATGTAATGTTTTTACAGTCCTTACACGGTATTTTGTAAATGACATTAGTTTTGCTTGTTGCCTGTATGGGGTCTTTCAAATTCATTAGGTGCGGTTTTAGTGTGATGGTGGTTTTGTGTGCCACCACGATGCCAAGGGTTCTGAGTAGTCTGGCAGTCGTTTCCGAGATGCCATTGATGGAGGGGAGAGTGTCAAGAGTTTCTGGACGTGTTTTGTCTGCTGATTTGGGGTTGTTGCTGAGATATCGACGGACTGTGTTCATTGAGCACCTATTCTTTTTGAATACATGGTATAGTTCATTTTCCTCTGCTCTGTGTAGTTCCACTGTGCTGCAGTATGTGTTTTCTCGTTGAAATAATGTTCTGTTGCAGCTTCATTCGTGGGTGTTGGGATGATTTCTTCTGTAGTTCAATATTTGCTCCGAATGTGTTGTTTTGCTGAAGATACTGGTTTGAAGTTCCCCATCGGCAGATCGCTCGACTGTGAAATCTAGCAATGGCAGCTTGTTGTTGTTTTCCTTCTCCTGAGTGAATTTTATGCCAGTAAGGGTATGATTGATGGTGTTGAACGTTTCCTCTGATACGTTTCATTTCATGATAAAGGTGTTATCCAAGTAGCGGGCACAAGGTTTGTGTTGGATGGTGGGCAGAGCTGATTGTTCAAGTCTCTGCATTAGGTGGCATGGTGGCACAGTGCTTAGCACTGCTGCCTCACAGCGCCAGAGGCCCGGGTTTAATCCCCCCCTCAGACAACTGTCCGTGTGGAGTTTGCACATTCTCCTTGTGTCTGCTTGGGTTTCCTCTGGGTGCTCTGGTTTCCTCCCACAGTCCAAATATGTGCAGGTTAGGTGAATTGTCCATGCTGAATTGACAATAGTGGTAAATGTAGGGGAATGTTTCTGGGTGGGTTGCTTTTCGGAGGGTCGGTGCGCTGAAGGGCCTTTTTCCACCCTGTAAGTAATCTAATCATTACTGTGTGTTAAGCACCATGATATTGGAGATCCCATGGGTGTAATGTTGGTTTTGTTGTTGAAGGTGAAGTGTCTGGTAAGGCATAGGTCCACTAACTTGATTATCCAAGCCTTGTTGATGAAGTTAGTGGTGTTTTGTGTATGTCTTTCGGTTTTCTGATAGTGTAGTCCCTGTTTCCTTGACCAGGTTAAAGGTGATTGAAGTAAACAGGACTGTTATTCAAAGGAGACCATTATTTCATTCTGTGTCTTTGATGTTCTTCAGGAATTCTTGAGTGGTGTGAGTCTTCTACTAAGTGTTTTAGTCTTTAGCATAGCTCCTTGGCCAATCTGCAAGTTGATGTCGCAGGTAGTGATGCTATGGAACTGAGGGGGGACTCCTGGTTTTTGAATTTTGTGTATTCTGTAGAAGCGTGGTTTGTTGGATCCGTCTGGTTTCATTTTTTTAGAAGTCGATCTTATTTATTTCTCCAGATTTCCGATGTTTTGAGTCGGGCGTCATTCGGTTCTCTCGTTGTGTGGTCGGGTATATCGCCATCTATTGGTAGGTGTTGGCATCTGTAAGTGTTGTGTTCGCTTTTTCAATGCCGTGTCTTCGATTTAGAATGACTGTCAAGGATCGTTGTCTGTCGGTTGGACAACAATGTATTTATCTTTTTAGTCTTTTAATGCCTTCCTTTCTTTTGTATTTAGTGTGATCCTTCCCTTTCTCTGCTTAATGTTGGTGTGACTACCTGTCTGTTGTTTTGCTGGTTTTTTTTCTAAGTTGGTTGTCTTTTAGTCTTGTTTCCAATGCTGCTAATTAACTTCACCGCAGGAAATTATATCACCTTACGAAATGGCATCACCAACATATAAATAGAAAGCAGGGATTTTTAACATTGTTTCACCTGAGTCCCACGCCCGAGTCCCATTGACCTTCAGTAATGAAACGTCTGGAAATGAACCTTCCAGCTCCATGAGCAAACCTGCATCCAAACCCTCAAACTGAGCGACAAATCTTCTCAAAACACCGCAAGATCTTTTGTTCATTTATAAAAACAGTCTAATTATCATACAGGCCTCGTCTTAAACATTCAGCGTTCTAGTAACACAGTAACTCTATGAATATTGCCGATTATTTTAATTTTAATCATCAACTGCCAATACTCTGGCTTTCCATTTCATCCAAATCACTAATACTAAAAATTAAACAAACCTATATGTTTCTGGACGTGCAGACCCCCATATTTCCTTGTCTTTTTGTCTTGTCTTGTTTTTCTTTATTTTCTTAAAAATAGAGCGACATCCACAGAAACATAAACACAGCGCGTGGATATTTTTCTCAATCTCATTACTCTATAACTATTAATCCCATGTGCAATTTTCTTGAAGAATCAAATTTTAATTTACCATTCACCATTTGTTTCTTTGGATCTTTACACACGCCAGCAACGTTTTTGCACTTCTGCGTTCCTGAGAAACTCCATTGACAGAATATATTCCAAATCAAAGCAAAATACTCAACCATCCCTTTTTGGGTTCGCAACTCTTTAATGTGTCTGTCTCCGGAGAGCCCTTGGTTCAACTGGGAATTGCCCTGCGGATGCGGCCTATTTTCGGAGGAAAAGGTCTCTTCCTGGTCCCATCAGGAGTACCAACGTTGTTGTGGAAGAATCGCTCCATGTTCTGTCAAAGAATTGTCGGCAAACGCTGGAGATCTATCACCAAACTAAATTTTAATCATGCAAGATCCAAGCTGTGGCAGCCAGAAAACTTTCTTCCCTGACTGCACACATGCTCTTCGTTCCTTTGCAGCTTGTGCAGTTGTTGTTCCTGCGCTTCTCGGATAAAATTAGCATGGCCAATCATGGTGATTTGCTTTGGCTTTCAAAACTAATGTTCATCTACGACACTGGCTCCCTCCATTACACTTAACCCATCACATTACAGCACTATCGTCTTCAGCATTAGCTCGTCTATCAGAGATGCAACTAGCTATCACAATGCACTACCATTATTGACAACTGGGGCCCTTTTAATATGATCCGAGATCTGCATCACAACATTAAGCTAACTACATAACTGCTAGAGTAACTTCTATAAAACCAGTTTCACCATGATCATACGAAATGGAAGAACAAATTGAGAAGCTGAATTGTCTTAGTTTTTATGTTATTATGTTTGAGTTGCAGAAACTCTAGAGTAGCCTAGGTACTTCCAACATGAGGCTTCACTACATTTGTCAGTGTGGTTTTAACCCTTCAACCCTTTTTGTCCATTAGATCTTGTGTTTTGCGATTTCTCTTTGATGAATAAGCTGCAGGTTTATAGATTATTTGCCATTTGTAATTACGGGTCAGTTTTCAGAAGACTGAAAAAAATGTTGTGATATCGCAAGTCTGGAACGCTCATCTGAGCAGGGCAAGCTCGATCCGAAACAGTTACTCTGATTTTTAAATAGAAACGCTGCCAGACACGATGAGCATCTTCCAAGTTCTGATTTTGTTTGAGATATATGTCATGAGATTTATAGCCAGGATGGATAGCAAGAAGCTTTTCTCCCCGACGGGGAGATACTTACTAGACGAGAAGGGACAAGTTCAGGGGAGACAATTTTGAAAAGTTCTGAACGTAGATGATGGTTCCTTGGAATACGGTGACAGTGGAGGTGGTAGGGGCTGGCACGATAGCGTCATTTAAAATATTTCAGGACAGATATGTGAATGGGAAGTGAGCAGAGTGTTATGCCTCGAAAATGGGCGACCGGTTTTAATATAGTCTCTGCATGCTTCAAGTGCTAAATGACCTGCATCTGTGTTCTTTGATTTTTATTTTTGGAAGCGTAATGCACCTCCACAGTTATTCAATGGAAAAGAATATCAATTTGCAAGAGAAGCAAACTGAGTTTTCCAAAGGAAATGTGCATTTACAGCATGGCTAGTCTTTTGACGTAGCTAAGTTCTGTGTCCACTAATCGCGCAGTCTTGTCCATCAATGATAATGAAATTAGTTGAAATGATTCTGCAAATTCTGTTTACTAATTTTTACAACTGCGACCCAGCCAGTTAACACAAAATATTGATGTCCTCTACAGCATAAAACCAAGCTGACTAGCCGCTGTGCTGATCTGTTGAAAACTATTAATGCAATATCTTAAAATAACCAATTATATCCATGGGCACCGACATGAGGTATATCAGATAACATTTTTTGCTCGTTGGAATAGTGTTCTGATACAGTTTCTATTGTGTGTTGGGATGGTTGCTGGTGTAGTGGTGTATTTGGTCAGTGTTTGTCGGTTTTCTGCATACGCAGGTTTGTAATACTGCCTTGTCCTTTCTTTCTACTGTGACGTCCAGAAATGCGAGTTTGTTGTCAGTTTCTTCCTCCTTGGTGAATTTTATGCCTGTCAGCGTGTTGTTGATGATGTTAAATGTCTCTTCTATCTTGTTTCGTTTTATGATGACAAAGGTGACATCTACATAGCGAACCCAGATTTTTGGTTTGATTGGGAGGGCTGTTTGTTCTAGCCTTTGCATTACCGCTTCCGCTATTAATCCTGATAGCGGAGATCCCATGGGTGTGCCGTTGGTATATCTGTAGACTATATTGTTGTAGGTGAAGTGGGTGGTGAGGCACAGGTCCACTAGCTTCATGAGGTTTTCGTTGGAAATGTGATTGGTGGTTGTAGCTGTATCAGAACACTATTCCAACGAGCCACCACACACTGCAGCACAGACGAACTTCGAAAAACAGAGGAGAATCACCCATATGACGTATTCAAGAAGAACAGATAGTCAAAAAACACAATGCGCAGATTCCTCAAGAACAAACTCCGACAAGCAGACAAAACATAGCCAGAAACCCTAACCACCTTACCATATATCAAAGAAGTTTCAGAAATGACAGCCAGACTACTGAGACGCCTCGGAATCCTCGTAGCGCACAAACCCACCAACACTCTCAAACAAAAACGAACAAACTTAAAAGACCCAGTACAACCCATGGACAAAACCAACGTCATGTACAAAATTCCATGCAAGGACTGCCACAAACACTACGTAGGACAAACAGGACGAAAGTTAGCCACCAGGATACATGAAAACCAGCTCTCCACAAAAAGACACGACCCCCTCTCCCTCAGCACTACACACGGAGGAAAAAAACCCACCATTTCGACTGGGATACCAGATCTATCTTGGGACAGGCTAATCAAAGCCATGCCAGAGAATTCCTAGAGGCCTAGCACTCCAACCACAACGCCATAAACAAGCACAGAGATCTAGATGCCATCTATCAACCCCTCAAAAAACGAACAGGAAATGACATCACCACAAACCCCAGGAACCCCATCCAGGAAAAAGATATAAATAGAACGCAGGGTACAACAGCTTCGCTTCACTTGGAGGTCACCACTGATGATGTTACCTACCCAGGTAATGAAACGTCTGGATATCAAACGTACAGCTCACGAGCAAACCTACATCCTAAATTATTTACCATATAGTGCGAACACTCAACAGTCGCTGTACACATTTCTTGTGGTATTCAAACGACGCCTCTTGCAAAATGTCGGCCTTTTAATCCTGTAATCCTGACTGGAACCCCTGCTGTAACATATCAGTAATAAATTTCAGCAAACCTTCCCTGATATACACTACACCAGACTATTAATTCTTCAGCTAAGACAAAGCTACTAATTTCATTGATCTTGATGGCAAAGATGTTGCCAATAACGTCGCTATTCGTGCCCTTCCTCTCTCAACAGTACCTTGTCCTGGGCAGTGGAGAAGTCAGTGGAACCTTCCTCTGAGGAGGTGCAGCGGTCGTTCTCAGCCATCGTTTTCACCAAGTGGGAGGATCTCAAGATACTAGGGGACAATTCAGGACACTCAATAGGCTGGGGAATCCTGACTACCTTGAGTTTGGGAGGATCGGCAGGGGTGGTGAGTCAAATGTCCGCAATTGCCTCATCTGCGGCCTGACCATTCTAGGAAATAAGACCAAACAGACTCTGGAACAGATTTATGTGGGATTATCAGATCAGCGTCTTCATTCCATGCAGAATCGGTGTTCCATACAAATGCATTATGGACTTTCCTGACCGACATGACAAAATTACCAAGTTACAAAACGAGATCTAGGTGTTCCTTAATGAGATGACTGAAGGGGCCAGTTGGAGATATGGGGCTTGGGCTCATGGTACAATTGGGTTATCAATTTGACTGTGTATTATAATCATTCGCCTCTCTCTGTTTGCAGGTATTGCTATTGTTAAGTGTTTAATTGCAAAATTTATGAGCTCCCTTCGTGATATAGCTTCACCCCACAACATGCTCCTTTTGCAATCTGAAGGCTCACCCACGTCTGTTAATGACGATGATAAATATGCCCAGGTGAGCAGTGAAGAGGATGTTGATGGTTGGAATGCCTTGAAGTGCATTCGTTTGCATTAGCCTTCTCCTTTGGTGATCGCACAACGATCAAGGGGGAATGAGGATACAGGCCCTCTGGGAGGGAGAACAAACTGGCATGATCTGGGCCTCTGGGAAGTAGGTCAAAATAGCTTCTGCGAACCACACCTGTAAACCTCGAATCTATGTAGAATAACTACTAAACTATATCTTGCAAGCTGTGACAAGGTGACATAAGCCATTACAACTTAATCAATATAATTGTTTCAAATTACTACACATGAAGAAATCATAATTATTCATTGGTTCTAACTAGGAGCTTTCATATTCTGGGTAAATCAAAGTCTGCCAACCCAGCGCCGAAACATACAATAAATGATTGTTTGCTTGTTGGACAAAGAGACGTTCACAGGTGTGATAACTGACCGATCGTGGAACCGATTGATTATTAGATACTCATTTCGCAGCTTGCAAATGTGGTTAGTTTTTTATATGCCTTTAAGGACTAACTGAAGGATTGTCATATCGGGAATCATTTTTCCCTATCTCCATCGTTATTTCTGTTTATTTTTTATCTGAAGTACATCAGGCTGCGGTTTCCTGTTTCTGACTGGTCCAGAGCAAATTTAATTTAGTAATGCAGAAGTTCTTTTGTGCAATTTGCACAAGACATTTTGTCCTACCTCATGGATGCCAATATCCACAAGAGCACATCTGCAATAATCTGAGCAGCTTTGTTCCACTTATATAAGGAAAGAGTTCAGTTCGTTGGAGGCATTTCGGACCATTATCATTGGGATGATCCCTGGTTTGCAGGGAATACCGTATAAGCAAATGATGAACAGGTTGGGAGTCACCTCGCTTGATTTTGTAAGAATGAGAGATGATTTTATTGAAACAAATAGGATTCTTAAGGGGTTTGGCCGGGTAACTCTGAGAGGATGATTCCCATCATGGGAGAGTCGAGCATCACTGAGCTGGAGTGAGGAGGAGAGAAGCAACATTTCAGAGAGTTAAATTTCCAGGGTTATTTATTGTGGAAATATGTGGTCAGAAGGATATCTTGGCATCAGACATGAGAAGGAGTAGAGTTAAGAGTGTAGTTCTGCCTCAGGCTGTTCCCAGTGAGAGGGGTTGACTCAATGGGAAGGGAAAGTAATTTGAAAAATAAATACTTAAAGCAATGGGTTTAAATACTTCAATGTTTCACTGGAAGAAATTGCAGCAGATCGATTGGTGGAAGCGTGATAAGCAGTTTGGTAACTGAGGTAAAGGTCACACAGCACGGGGATAGTCCAAGAAGTTCATTTGGAAGCACCAGCGTTCGAAGCACTGCTCTGAAATCGTTTTTTTCCAAATAAACCTGGGGGACTGTAACCTGTTGTTGTGTGATTTTTAAAAAATCTTTGTCCACCACAGTCCAACATCGACAACTCCAAATCATTTGATAAATAATCAACAGTGGACCTATCGAGAGGGATGTTTCTGAGTAGAGTTGGTAATTGTCAGTGTACATGTGAAGCTACCATGATTTGGATGAAGTCACCTTCTTACAGAATGTAGTTGAGATACAGAAGGAAGAAAGGATAGATCCTTGAGAGACACCAAACAGAAGGAATTCAGAAAGGAAAGGGAGCGTAGAGATTGAGCAGGATTTTCAAGCCATGATGAGGTCAAATATTAATTTTTCGCAGAATGGATGAAACGCACATAAAAGAAAAGAGAGCGACACAGAACTAAGAGCGATATCTGTCATTTGGAGGGAGTGACAAGGAGGAGAGAGAACGTGGGCAAGTTGGAATGTGTGCAGTTGTCCCAGATTAGGATAAAAGACTGGAGAAAGAACAAAGTTTTGGACTGAAACGCAAAGCCACATTGGAGGCAAATTGTCTTGGAGGACTCGTAGATGGAAAGGAAGCAGCCGTGGCAGCTGATCAGATTCTCTCGAGCTCAATGACAGAAAAGATGTCTGTGCTCTTCACGCTCGTTGTAGGAGAGGGTGAACGTGACAGGACGATGGGCAGTGTTTTGAAAATAAGCAAAACTTTGTTACTGATATTTACAAATAATTGAACGAACTTGATGTATTGAAGTTTTGTCCACAAAATTAAAATTTACGTCAACAATCTGGAATAGAATTCCACCTCAGCCGATCTTGGAATTTGAAATTAATTAAAAAAAAGTTGGCTCAGTGGTTAGAATTTCCACTTCACGGAACCAGGGACCTAGGTTCTATTCTTTATCTCGCTGTTATGAATTTGCTAGCTGCAGATGCATCTGTCTGTGAAAGCATCATTAACGTGACCTCCTCCCAATTCATTTGGAGACAAAGCCTTGCCTAAAATTGAGAGTACCCTCCATCATATTCTGTGGCGCGAACAATATGTTCAATGGATTCAAATTTCATACAAGTCTGGGAACTCAAAACGAGACACCGCGGAAGTACTGTGGGCAATGAACAGCAGCAGAACGGTATTCAAGCACAATCTGAAATCTCATGGGCTGGCATATCTCATAATCAACTATTACTATCAATCCAGGGTATCAAGGGGCTTCAATGTATTGTATAACAGGTCATGCCAGGATCAGCACAAGGCATAACTAAACTGAGGGGCCAACTTGGTGAAACTATTAAGCAATACACACATCATAAGCAGCGCGAGATCAAGCTAGGCATTCCCATAATCAATTGAGTAAATTTCAGTTGTGACGTTCTGCCACACCCACGCAATAATGGTGAAAGACAACTAAGCAACTCTCGAGAGGAAGCATCAGAAAAATCATCACCTTTACGGATGGAGCGACCAAACCCATCCATTTAAGAGACAAGACGGCAGCATTTACAGCAATTGTCAGCCATAAGTGCCAATTGTTTGATCGGTCTTGCCCGACAACAGTGGAACCCAACATAACAATGTGAGTTTTCAGCCATAGAATCACAAAACATTTACAACACAGAAACAGAGCCTTCCAGCCCACTCGTCCATGCCGACCAGATCTCCTAACCGAATCTATTCCCATTCGTCAGCACTGAGCCCATATCCATCGAAACACTTCCCATTCGAATACCCATCTTGATTTCGTTTAAATCCTGCAATTGTACTAGCCTCCACCACTTCGTCTGGAAGCTCATCACATACACCTAATGTAATGAGTGAAGAAGTTACTCCTGATGTCCACTTTATATCTTCCCCTCTCACAATAAGTTCAATACTCCACCACCTCAGGGAAAATACTTTGTCTGGTTATCCTATCCATGCCTGGCATGATTTTATAAACGTTCAAGGCTAGCCTTCAGCTTCAGATGCTCCAGGGAAATCAGAACAGGCCTATTCTGCATCTCCTTATTACTCAAATCCTCTGACCCCGGCAACATCCCTGTAAATATTTTCTGAACCCTGTCAAGTCTCAAAACATCCTTCTGATAAGAAGGAGACAAAATTTGAACACAATATTCCAACAATGAAAACTATTGTCAGATCCAACTTAAGCTGAACTCCCAAAAGAAAGTACAGCATACCAAACGCTTTATTTATTAAAGCACCTGCCCGCGACTCCACTTTCATTGAGTTATGAACATTCATTCCAAGATATCTTTGTTCAGCAACACTCCCTGAAGCTTAAAATAATGTGGATAAGTACTGCTAAATTTGCTTTCCCACAATGAAGTACCTGACATTTTATCTAAATTAAACTCCATCTGCCACTCCTCACAACATTAACCCATCTGATCAAAATCCCGTCGTTCTCTGAGGTAACCTTCCTTCCTATGGACGACACCTCCAACACTGGCGTCATCTGCAAACTTAATAAACATACCTCCTATGTTCACATCCAAATTATTTAAGTAATTGATGAAAGGTAGTGGACTCATCATAGATCTGTGTGGCACTTCACTGGTCAAACTTCTCCAGTCTGAAAAGCAGCAATCCACCACCGCCCTCTATCTTTTGCCTTCCAGCCAGTTCTGCACCCAAATGTTATCCTGGTCTGTAAGTTATTCCTAGATATTTGTGACGTCGTCATAAATCACCACGCCCCTTCGATCTGCTTCCATTTTTTTCACTCTTGAATATCTGTTCTGAAATCAACAAGTGGTGTAGATCACAGCGGGTCAGGCACCATATGTGGAAAAAGAGTGAGGTAACGCTTGGAATCTAGACGACTCTTCATTTGAGATTGCATGAAATATGGAGGATGTAACATTTCTGAACGATGAGTGGCTCAGAGTGGAATGAGGTGGCGGGGGGTTAAGGTGTTTTGATAGCTCGGATTAAGTGATTCGGAATATAATAATGGAAAAAAATGATGTTGTGTTTAGTTGCCAGACTGGCAAGGACACAGGGTCCCACTAGATATGTTCGGATTCAAGATAGGACAGAGCGACAGTGAATGCAAGAAGTAAAGCAACGTGTTTTCAATCTGTGAGTGTAACACACAAAATAATATCCAGATGGTTATAAAGTATGTAATCTATAGATGAGAGGTTATTGCTGAAGTTTGCGCTGTGATTAGCTAGAGCATTGCACCATGCCAAGGATTGAACCATGTATATGTGAACAGGACGATTTGATAAAATAACTGTTGGTGGGAAGGCCGAGGTCACTCTTGTGTCGGGACTGCAGTTGTTCTGTTATGTAATCACCCAGTCTGTAGTTGCCTGACATCGGCATGCTGCACTACTCCAGAGAATCGCAACACGAAGTAAAGGATTTATATTTCAACTTCAAACTAGGGAGGTTGCAATCATCTGGCCATAATACTGAGTTCTGCACCATCAGAATGTGAAACCAGTCCCATTCCCACCCAACACAAACCGAAATACCTGCGGATGCTAGGAATCAATAATCAAATAGAAATTGCTGGAAACGCTCGTCAGGTCTGGCAACAACTGTGGGGAGCTGAAGTTTTCAGGAAATGTCACTCCATCCGTAACATTATCTCTTCTTTCCAATTTTTTCCCATTTTTTCCGCTTAACTGGTTGCAATTCACCAAGATTTTTCTCTCCATCTCACCCCCACTATTACAGTGTTCTTCCCAGCCTGGCAGTTAGACACACAAATTATTCTGCCATTCTCACATTTCAATCACTTAATCTGTTCTGTCACCACCTTTTCTCCCTCAGCACTCCAACCCCACCCATTGCACAAATTTTGCCCTCTCCACACTACACTCAGCTCTGATTATGAATCATCTGGACTCGAACAGTTACCTTGCTGTCTCTCTGTAGTTGCTGCCTAAACTTCAGCATTTGTTGTTTTCTCTCCTTGCCCAGCGTGCTCTGTACGGCCGCGGAAACTGAACGTGGACGTCAGTAACACCGAGTCTCAGCGACTAATAGAGTCCATGTTAGTGTTATCAGCACTGGCCGACATGCAGCAAGCGTTCCAGGGCTGAGGAATACATTGCGCGGCTATAAATTGAACAGCGAATGTCAGTGAGTTTTAATGTTTTCTATCGCTCTCCATCTCTCTCTCTCTTTTTCTCTCTCCCCTTCCCTCGCTCTTCCCAGGGATACTGCCTGAGCTACTGGAGATTTGCAGTATTATTACATTCATTGAGGAACTGAGGCCTGCAGATGCTGGAAATGAGAGTCGAGAGTGTGGTGCTGGAAAAACACAGCAGGGAAGGCAGCGTCCGTGGATGAAGAGGATCGACATTTCGGGCATAATTCGTTCATCAGAAACCCTGATGAGTAGCTTCTGCCCAAAAATCAATTTTCACTTTGTTGCCGTATTCGCGCTGCAGCACATTCTTGTCTTTTGTAGGTATTGAAGTACAGTGGTATCATTTAAATTGTTGATCCATATCAGGGTGTGTGATTGAATGCGGACATTGGTCCTTGGCCTTCTGCGTGCATTTGTATTTGATGTTTCATTTCCATTTGCAGTGGATGCCAACAAGAAACCCAACATTGTTGAGATTAATTAGCTCTGATGGGAAGCTGTGACCATAACTAATCCCAGGGTTTAATTATTAACCCGGAATGACTTGTTCCAAGATCAGGCATTAATTTTAGGATAAAGTATTTCTGAGCAATACTCTGAATCTAATTTATACATCATGTTATGACTGGGTCGGGCGCAAGGTTAAAGAGGCCAATGTTCACTGCTGTGCTGTTGTACCAGTTCTCCCACAACGCTTTTCATTGAGGAGTTTCAGGATTGTCAGGCAGCAGTTGTTATGAAACAGCGGCATATATCCACAAGAGAGCAGTGTGTATCTAGGCGGAGAGTTTATATGTGATGTTGACCCAGCACCACTTGTCTTGACCTTCTTAAAGAGAGGATGTGTCAGTTACTCGTGTGATAACGATAGTGAAAACCGTGTCATGAAGTATCTCACCGCACTCACTGTCTCTCCTCCCCATCAGGGCTATATCTAGTAGTGGCTCAGGACCCTTCCCCACAGGACAATCGTGAAACAGTTGAGCATTTATGACAATCCAGTAACTTGTCATGGTCAATAGTTTTGAATGTAGTTTATGTAAATTAACGGGTTCAACGAACCCCATTTCATAACTTACTTCAGCGTTACAAACAGTTCTAAAACCATAAGTTATTGCAGCAATTAGGCAACTCCGCACATCGAGTCTGATCCAACATTCAATCTTGTGTATGGGCACGTGGCTGGAATAACACTGCAAGCCACGCAGCATCAGGAGGTGTAGAATTCGACGTTTCGGACAAACGATTCTTCAGGACTGAGAAAGGTTAACACCAGAAACGTCGACTCCTGCGCTGCTTGATCCTGCCTGCCTTGCTATGCTCATTCAGCCTCATGCCTATCCACTTTGGATTCCAGCATCTGCAGTTCATTTTCTCTCAATTCAACATTCAATCATTCATGGTAGTTTTCCCATCCTCATTGTAATGCCTTTTCCTCTAACCCCTGATGCCCTCGACAATAAAGAACACAGCTAGCTTCTTCTTAAATACACTTAATAAACTAGTCTCCACAACCTTTTTATGCCAATGCATTCCATACCACAACCACTCTCCGGCTGAAGAAGTTTCATCTTATCTCAGTGGAAAAGGTCTTCCCTTTATTCTCAGGCTTGTGCCACGCGTAGTAGTTTCTCTTATCAAAGAAAACATCTTCCCAACATCCACTCTGTAGAGGTCTTTCAGTATTCCACGTTCAGGATTGCTGATGAAGGGCTGTTACGCCAATTATCGATTCTCCTGCTCCTCGGATGTTGCATGATCTGCTGTGTTTTTCCTGCATGGCACACTCCGACTCATCCAGTATTTTGTCAGCTTCAGTTAGATCACCCCTAATTCTTCTAAACCCCATTGAATATAGAACATTACAGTGGAGTGAAGACCCTCAGGCTCAAGATGTTGCGCTGATCTTTGGTATCAAAATAAAGCCTATCTCACTTATACTGTACCGTTTCCGTCCATATATTTATCCAATGACCAATAAAATGGCCCTTGAAGTTGGCGAGTCTACTACTGTTGCAAGCAGGGCATTCCATGCTCTTTCTATTCTCTGGGTATTGAAACTATCTCTGATGTCTGTTAAAGCAATGTCCCCTCATGGTCGCCATCGACATCCAAGTTAAAATGTTCCCACTGCCCACCTGATCTAATCCTCTGATTGTCTTATCTGTCTCAATTAGATCACTTCCCAACCTTCTTCACTCTAAAGAGGACAGATTCAAGTCAGTCAGCCTTTCCTCGGAAGACGTTCCCTCCATACCAGGCAACATTACAAGAAATCACCTCTGAGCTCTTTCAAAAGCTTCCACAACTTTCCTATAATGAGGTGACCAGACCTGTCTGCAATACTCCAAGTGCGGCCTCACCAGATAATTGTGCAGCTGCAAAACTCACCTGGTCTATCAGAATCTTATCCTCGGAATGACTCACTGCTGTGTTTCTTGAATCACTTCCAGAAGCACCTGCCATTGCTGTTCACTGTTGCTCCTGCTCAGCTTTTCTCTCAGTGAATTCGACCTAGCTCCTCTCCCATGTCCATGTTGTTGGCCTTGATTCAGTTGTAATACCATTACTTCTGATTCACATTTCTCTCTCTCTCAAATTGCAAAGTAAGAGCCAATAACAATATTGCCTCTTAAGTTTTCCTTTACCGTAAGCTCACTTATCAAACCTGCCACATTGCAAACGACCAAATTCAGTTTTACCGATTTCCAGAGGTCTTCAAGAAAACCTGCTCCAAAAAGCCAGGCAATCCACGATTTCCTTCCCTTGCAATCCACTGTGGACTCGATTTTACCTAGCCTTTTGCATGTTAAAATCACCAGTTATCACTATAACTTTGGCGTTCCGGCACATCTTTTGTATCTCTTGGTGTATTTTGAGCCCGATCTCCTGACCGTTGATTGACAGTTGGTACATAACTCCAACAGTGCTTTTGTTACCCTTGTGGTTCCTCAATTCCACCAAAACAAATTCGATACCATCTGCCCCAAATTTGTGATTTACTGTTAATTTTATTTTATTTTTTACTCCGAAGGAAACCCCACCCCCTTTCTCCCAATCTATAATTGTAATAAGACGTATATACCCTTGAATATTTGGCTCTCAAGTCTGATCGGCGTGTAGCAATTCTCACCATTTCCTTATTGGAACATGCCTCGCAGAGAATCAAAGATGTGCATTTAACACCAAGAGTTCCAAATAAACAACCCATCAAAAAATGAGACTGAGTCAATTCCTCCGGTCTTGAAAAGTATTGGATACTGAACATTTGTTTGTTCTGTCTGTCAGAAAATGTTTCAAACATTAGAATGACTGGTAATCTACCAAGGGGTATCCACACAAGTGTCTGTACAAGTGAACTGACGATGGAGAGACCATTTGCCAGTTCCATAACTTAAATAAAAATTCTCCATTCTCAGTGAGGAGAAAGTGTATCCCTGCCCTGCGTCTACGCGAGAAGTCACCTGATCCTCCAATATAGAGAGACAGAAGGCGTTTGGTATGCTTTCCTTTATTGGTCAGAGAATTGAGTACTGGAGTTGGGAGGTCATGTTGCGGCTGTACAGGACATTGGTTAGGCCACTGTTGGAATATTGCGTGCAATTCTGTTCTCCTTCCTATCGGAATGATGTTGTGAAACTTGAACGGGTTCAGAAATGATTTACAAGGATGTTGCCAGGGTTGGACGATCTGAGCTACAGGGAGAGGCTGAACAGGCTGGGGCTGTTTTGCCTGGAGTGTCGGAGGCTGAGGGGGTGACCTTATATAGGTTTACAAAATTATGAGGGGCATGGATAGGATAAATAGGCAAAGTCTTTTCCCTGGGGTCAGGGAGTCCAGAACTAGAGGGAATAGGTTTACGGTGAGAGGGGAAAGATATAAAAGAGACCTCAGGAGCAACTTTTTCACGCAGAGGGTGGTAATTGTATGGAATGAGCTACCAGAGAATATGTTGGAGGCTGGTACATTTGCATCATTTAAGAGCCATTTGGATGGGCATATGAATAGGAAGGGTTTGGAAGGATATGGGTCGGGTGCTGGAAGGTGGGACTAGATTGGGTTGGGATATCTGCTTGGCGTGGACGGGTGGGACCGAAGGGTCTGTTTCCATGCTGTACATCTTATGACTCTATGACTTGCACCTAGGAGAAAGTATGGAAATGTGCGGTATGTGGGAAGGGATTCAAATACCCATCCCAGTTGGAAACTCATTGGCACACTCAAACTAGGGAAAGCCAATTCAGCTGTCCCAAGTTTAGGAAGCGATTCAGGGATTCGCTCACCCTGTGCAAGCACCAGCAAATCACTCTGGGGAGAAATCATTCCCCTGTTCTGAATGTGGCTATGCATTCTCTTGGTTATCAAGCCTCCATGAAGAACAAATAGTTCACACTGATGAGAGGCCTTTCAAAAGTTCGCAATGTGAGAAGAGCTTGAAAAGCAGACAAGTGCAAAGATATCAATGCATTAACTTTGGGGAAGATGTCGTTCCCTTGTACTGAGTGTGTGAAACGATTTGTCCGTTACAACAGCCTCTGAGTCACTAGCGACTGCACACTGCTGACAACTGATAACCTGCTTGTCCTGTGGGAAATGATTTACTCAGTCCTCCCCACGTGTTAAGACTTCGGCGTGTTCAACAGTGACTGTTGCTGTTGTTAAATTTTTAAAACTTTTATTGTTCCAGAACCCTGGCAGATCGAGTGATTAATGTGATGTAAGATTAAACCAGCCTTCTGCAGAACGAGGAATCACATGTCATGGAACAGAAATATTTGGTGTTTATGATGTGATATGGAAACGGCAGCAGAGGGTCACTATCATCACCAGAGGGACTGAGAGTGACAGAGGGATTCTGACATTTTATTCATCGTTTGTCCAATTGCAGGCAGAGCTGCAATCACATGTGCACGTGGACACACACAGACACACACAGACACACACACACACACACACACACACAAACACACAGACACAGACACACACAGAGAGACACAGACACACACACATACACACAGACACACACACATAACTACAGTTGATATTTTTCATAAACTCAAGTACAATTTGTAAAATAAACCTGTGCTAATTCAAACAATGTCTTTGTGTAATCCCTGTTTCTAAAATGAATTGCCTCATGTGTAAAATTATCAGAAACGCATTAAAACTGTACCAGCTGACTTGTTCATTTCTATCCCACTCACACCTTTTTGTTAACCAGTGTGAACATTCGGTGTTTCCTTGTCGAATAAGTTTGGAACCATTGGGTGCAGACGCCTGTGTTCCATTGACGAAATTAACCTGCGTTCCAGCTGCTAATAACATGTATCTGCAAATTTGTCTCTGTGGATTTTACGTCTGGGGCGAGTATGTGTGAGATGAAGAGGTGGTAGAGGTGAGGAACTGACAGAGGCAGTCTCAATACATAATTGAGCTGTTGATTCCTCTGACAACTTTTTTCTCCGCCCGATCTCACGAGGTTGCCTGTTGATGTGCACCAGGTAGAGAGAGCCGGGAGCTGGCTGTCTAATTTGGGACTTGGGATGGGCCGGTGTTAGATCTGATGGTTCTTAAAGGAAGTCCTGGCAGCCGTACTTCCAAAGTAAATGAGAAAGCATACAATGTGGCGAATGGAAGGGGGGAAACCATAGGATTGTGAACCATACAAGGACTAACAGAGGACAACACGAGAAAGTAATAAGTTGGGAAACGATTAGATAAAAGGGTAAAGTAGCAAGTAATTCAACGGAAGAATGTAAGAGATTCTTTAGATACATAAAGGGCAAAAGACGGAGCAAAGTGGAATTGAGCCAATTGAAAATGACACTGGATAGATAGTCGTGTGGACTAAGGAAATGTCTGGAACTGAATAATTAATTTCTGTCAGTCTTCATGTCGGAAGACTCGAGCAATATCCAAACAATTCACGGGAGTGAGGGGACAGAGATGAGTATGGTGGCCATCACCAAGGAGAAGATGCTAGAAAGACTGAATGGCCTGAATTTGGATAGAATACCTGGACCAAATGGATTGTACCCCAGAGGTCTTCGGGAGATAGCTGACGAGATGATAGAGACGTTAGTTGCGATCACTCAGAATTGGTGGAGGCAGGGAGGGTCCCTATCTTCTGGAACAACGTTAATGTGAAACTCCTGTTTAAAAAGGCATAAAGTGAAAAGGCAGCAAATTACAAACTGATTGCCATAAACTCAGTCATGTGTAAGATTATTGGAGTCCAATCGGGAGGATGAGATCGTTGAATAATGAATGTGTATGGGACAACTGGACAAAGGATCATTGTTTCTTTGAGGGGAGGTCACATCAGACAAATCTGCCAGAATTCTCTGAGGTAGTAGAGAGCAGGTTGGACCAAGGAAATCTACCACGACAGGAAGAAAGCCTTAAGCAAGCCGCCACACATGCGACTGCTGAATAAGCTGAAGGCCCATAGTGATAGAGGCAAGTTGTGAGCATGATTTGAGATCTAGCTGGTTTTTACATCAATCTAGCGATAGTATCATGGCCACTATTAATGTTTCGTAATGCAAATTGGATTTATTTGAAATGAAATCCATCCAGCTGTCATGAAAACATGGAAATAGGATCAGGTGTAGGGCATTTAGCCCTTCTAGCCTTTTCCTTATTCAATATTATCAGACCTGATCATGCATTCAGATCTCTGTTTCCCCTTTCTCTCCATGCCTTTCATCCCTTTCGAACTAAGATGTATAGATAAAATGGTGAGATATTCACCGGTGTCCACAGACCATTAGCCAGGGCTTCCAGATGACCCATCCAGTGACAACCCCACGTCATTGCTGAATTTTCTCAAATCTGGAGCTCAAAACTGCATGAACATTAACAAGTGTAGGCCACATGTCCGCTCAAATCTGTTCTGTCATTCGATAAGATTGTAGCTGATCTGATTTGAACCTCGTCTCGACATTCCTGCATCTTCCACCCCCTTGGTCATTGAGAATCTATTTACATCTGTCCAAAAAGAAATGAAAGAAAAAAAGCCACTGCGTTTTCAGTAGGATAATTCCAAATTCCCCCAACCCTCTAAGAGAAGATCTGTTTCCCCATCTCAAGATACGGCAACTGAAGTTTGAAGCTTCCTCTCGATGACACCTCCTCTGTGTGTCAAGATCTCACCAGAAACTAGCCCACAAGTAAGCACACGACCAATGCGTAACAGAACCTGCCTATCAAAAATATGAGCAGCCAAATGAAATGGCCTGTTCCTTTGCTGTTGACTATTTGGAGAGGTGAAGGCCTAGTAGCATTATTGCTAAATGATAAATCCAGAAATCGAGATGTCCTGCAGACCCAGGTTCAAACCCCGGCCTTGTAGGAGGTCGATTTTGAATTCAGTTTCTAAATTGAATGTCTAATGATGGCTGTTTAACTGTGTCCGAATTTTGGAAAATCTTACCAGGTTCACTGATACATTTCAGCGAAGGAAACTGCCAACCTTTGCTGGTCTAGCCTACATGTGACTTCAGACACACAGCAACTGTTGCCTCTTATCTGCGCTCTGGGGAATTAGGGATTGGTAACAAACGCTAACAAGTCAGAAACAGTCACATTCGATGGATGAATGAGAAACCAAGGACTATACCACGCACGAACTGCAGAATCAAAAGGAAGCAGCTGGATTGAATTGACTGGGAGAGGAGCATAGCAGGAAAGACAGTATACCAGAAATTGCAGGAGTTTCTGGGAGTAATTCAGGAGACACAGCAGAGTTTCATTCCGAGGGTAAAGAACCATGATACAAGAAGGATGAGGCAGTCACGGTGGAAGACGTGAGTAATATCTCAAACATTCAACTGAATGAGAGAAAGAGCTGAGGGTGGTGGCTACCACTGAGGAAGGGTTTCTAGATAAACTGAATGGTAGAAGGATGATGAATCAGCTGGACCGAATGGTCTGCAACCCAGAGTTCTAAGGGAAATATCTGAAGAGATAGTGCAGTCGATAGTGTTGCCTTTTAAGTAATCGCAAAATTCAGGTAGGGTCCCAAAGGACGAGTAAGTTGGACAGTGACACACCTGTTTAAAATGTGAGTAAAAGATGGAAAATTATAGGCCGATTACCTTAGTATCAGTTGTGGATAAGATCCTGGAATCCATTGAGAACGACGAGCTTTCAAAATACTTGGAAGTGAAAACACAAAGAACAAAGAAAATTTACAGTCCAGGATCAGGCCCTTCGACCCTCCAAGTTTGAATCCATCCAAATGTACTGTCTAAACCTGTCGGTCAATTCCTAAACATTTGTATCCCTCTGCTCCCCACCTACCCATGCATCTACCAGTTGCATATTAAATCGATTTACCATGTCTGCATCTAACCTCTCTGCTGGCAACACATACCAAACGCCCACCACCCTCTGTGTGAAGTAGTTGCTGCGTGTATCCCCCTTATACTTTCAACCTCTCACCTTGAAAGCATGATCTTTCGTTACTGAATCCTTCACCAAAGGAAAAAGCTTGTCTCTATCCACCCTGTCGTTATCTTTCATGATTTGGGAAACCTCAATCAGGTCCCCCCTCAAACTACGTTTTCCTCATGAAAATAAACTTAACCTACTCAATCTCTCTGCATAGTTAGCACCTTCAATACCAGGCAACATCCTCGTAAACCGTCTCTGAAACCTTTCGAAACCGTCCAAAAACCTTTTGGTAATGTGGCAACCAGAACTGCACACAGTATTCTAAATGCGACCGAATCAATGTCTTCAACAATTTTAACATGACTTGCCAGCTCTTATATCCAATATTCCGTCCAATGCATGCAAGCATACTGTATGCCTTCTTCAAGACTCTATCCACCTATGCAGCAACCTTCAGGTACAATGGTCCTGCGCTCCCACAACTCGCTGCCCATCAACCTTTCCCAAGCGTTTTCCGTTCATTGTATATTTCACTCCAAAATTAGTCTTTCCTAAATGCACCACCTCGCATTTGTCCGGTTGAAAGCCATCTGCCAATTTTCCACCCAACTCTTCAGGCTAGCTGTACACTCCTTTATTCTCTGACAGTCTCTTATGATTTCTTCTACTCCACCAGTCTTCATGTCATCTGAAAACTTGCTGATCATACCAACAGTGCCCTCTTTCAGATCATTTATGTACATTACAAGCAACAGTGGCCCCAACACTGACCCCTGTGGAACACCACCCCATTTCATCTATCAACTTGGTCACTTTAGCAGAGCTCTATTAAGTTGGTGAGGCACAATCTCCCCTGCACAAAACCACGTTGCCAATAAGCCCTTTTTTTCTGTCACAGAAATAGATCCGGTCACTCAGTATGCTCTGCTGCAAAATCACCACCACCAACTCAAGCTCACTGGTCTGTAGTTATCGGGAATATCCCTTCTAACCTTCTTGTACAATGCGACAACATGAGCAAACTTCCATTCCTCCGGCATCTGACCTGTATTAAGGATGTCACAAAGATATCTACCAGAGCCCCAGCTATTTCCTCTCCTGCCTCATCAGCAACCTGGGATAGATCCCTTCAAGTCCTGGGCATTTGTCCGCCTTAATAACCTCTAGCTGACTCGTCAGATCTTCCCTACTTATGCCAACGTGATCCAGACTAAACACACTTCTATCTCTAATCTCAAGATTCATCATGTTCCTCTCCTCAGTGAACACTGATGCAAACTACTCATTTAGAATCTCAACCATTCTCTCAGATTCGACACACAGCTTTCCTTCACTATCCTTGAGTGGACCAACCCTTTCTGTAGTTACCCGCCTGCATCTTATATAAGAAAAAAATGCTTTGGGATCCTCCTCAATTCTGCTCGCTAACGCTAATTCATGACCCCCTTTAGCCCGCTTCATTCCTCATTTAAGTCTTGTCCTACTCTTCCAATATTCCTCCAGGCCCGTTCTGTTCTTCAAGCTGAGACATGATATATGCTTGCCTTTTCCTCTTCGCTCATCTTACAATTTCTCCTGTCATCCATGGTTCACGAATCTTGCCCTTCCCATCTTTAGCCTTCAATGGAACATGCCTATCTTGCACCATCTTCAACGTATTTGAAAGACTCCCACATTTCAAATGTGGACTTCCCTTCAAATAGCTGTGTCCAATCCACATTTCCGAGCTAATGTCTAATTTTGACATAATTGGCCTTGTCCCAGCTGAATACTCTACCCTTAGGACCACCCTATTCTTTATCGTCGAGTATTCTAAAACTTACAGAATTGTGGTCACTGTTCCTAAAGAAATCCCCCACCACAACTTCTGCCACCTCTCCTGTTTCATTCCCCAGTTCCGGCTCCAATATGGCCCCTTCCTTCATTGGACTACTGGCATACTGAGAGTAGGGTAAAATAAGGTAAAGTCAGCATGCTTTGAGGCCTGACAAATCTGCTAAATGTTTTGAGGAAGTAATGAACATGTTAAAACAAATAGAGTCAACGTATGTAACCGACCTGAAAATCAAGAAGGCCTTTGTCAATGTGTCGCATAGGAGGCTACTGAGTAAGATAAGGGTTCATAGTTTTAGAGACAAGTTTCTGGGATGGATATAAACTTGGCTGTCCAGCAGAAAGCAGAGACTTTTGATAATAAAATCTTTTGCAAGATCGGAGCCAGTGACAAATGGTGTTCCGCAAGTCTCAGTATTATGACCACAAATTTTCACTTGACAAATTAACGATCCTGATGAAGGAACTGAGGGCATTCTGCCTAAGTTTACAGATGATACAAAGGTCGGTAGCGGAACAGGCAGCATTGAGTAAGGAGAGGGGCTGCAGAAGGATCTTGACAGCTTAACAGAGTGGACAAAGAAGTGGCAGATGAAGCAAATTCGCAGGAGACACCAGGAGAGGAGGCAGCACCTTAAAGTGGACGCAAGAGCTTTTGATATAAGAAGAAACATCTTCAGTCAGAAAGTGGCGAATCTGTCTAATTCATTGTAATAGAAGGCTGCGAGTGTCAGGTCATTGAATATATTTGAGACAGAGATCGATAGATAATTGGTGTCAAGGGGATCACTGCCTAGGATATGAAAATGGGAGAGTGTATTTTAAAAGCTTCTCAGGCATGACCAATGGCTGAGCAGAGTCAATGGGCTGAATGTTCAAATTCTGATCCTCTGTCTTATGGTCTACCTTCACCAAGTGAACTGCGTAGGAGGTCAATATCAGAGGATTCATGTCTGTTTCTCACTGTGAGAGAGAATGTAATTACTTATTGAATTTCAGCTCTACCATCTTGAACCATCTATTAAGCATCCCCTTGGATCAGTGTCTATCGTTCATCATAGACAGTGAGTGTGAGAAATCATATTGAAAGATGGGACCCACAGAAGCGTGGGCATCCCCTCCGCAGTCTTCATGTCTTTCCTAAGCGAAGGTCTGTTTACCTCCGATTGATCTTTCAATTTTCCGTCTCTTTCTCTCTCTCTGTCTGTATTAGCCACTCTTGTTTACATTCTCTTTCGCTAATTTTCATAATTCTGTATTTGAGACGCTTACCTCCACTTCCTTACTTTGGTTTCTCCCCCATTTACTTTTTTCTGCATTTCTTTCTTTAGCCTGTTTCAGTCGTTGTGGCTACCCAATTTCTCTATCTCGCTCTGTCTCTCTCTCTCTACATTTCAGTCTCTTTCTTTTCTACCAAATTGACGCGTGTTATAGTAAAAATGAAATTGCTTTTCAAAGTTAAATTTATGAGTTCGACTATTACAGGCATACTACGTTTGAGGGCTGACATGCACAAAAACGCAACTCAGTCCTGTAGTTCTGGAGGCATGGAGCACAGACTCGATGCAGGGATTGGAATGCGATGGCCGATGGATTGGATGACCAGGTGGATGACTCGCAGTAAACAAATGTTGACCTGTTCTCTGTGAAGAACTATGGTCAACTTTTACACGACATGTATGGAAAATTCCAGATATAGTCGGTCAGAAATTGGGTTTCGCATTTTACATGACATCGAGTATTACTGACCTCTTCTTTATTCACACCCTTACTTTTCCCCTCCATTGTGTTCTCACTGCGATCCCCCATGACACATTCCCCTGCCTTGCTGCAGTTCCCCAGCCTCGTTTTGAAGCCCCTTCAGAAATTAAGCAGTCCTCACCCACATCTGATAGTCCAAAAATATTATTCACCCAATCATCTGTGTTCCCGTAACACTGGTTCCCCCATTCACCTCCGCGCCGGTTAGAGTGCATCCCCCTTCAATTTTACAACCTGAAAATATTGCTGTTCTCTCAGCTGCACGTTTTAACTTCCCTGCAAAACTGGAGACGCTATTGTGCCCGCCAAAACTGGACCGCCCCATCCCTGATATTGCACAAGCCCCATAATGATATATGCCCCACAAATTGTTCTCCCACCACGTTCGTTGCGTCCCAGCAAATAGTGTGGCAGACACAGTTTTTCACACACCTAATTACTTTCCCAATTTGGTGTCCACAATCTTCTGCTTATCCAACCAATTTTCCTGCCCTTACGCTGTTCCCAAGTCCAGGCCTCACAATTCACCCTGAATTATGCAATAAAACATTCTGCACCCCACCATTTGGTCACCCACCCCCAACGATCCAACACCCAGAATTTTGAGGAGCCCCATAAAATATTTTTACCCTACTTCCAATTTTGCTCACCCATAAAAGTTGGTCCCTCGAAAAATCTTGCATCCTAAATATTGACTACTAATGTATTGAACTCCCCTATTGTTAAACCTCTTCAACTTCACGCCTATTGTATGCGCTACCAAGTTTTGCACATTCCCAAATGTTGCATGTTCATCAATTATGCAGAGTCGTCCAACTTTGTGAATCATAATTAGCAATACTCCAAGCACTTTGGAGACACTACGTTTCCCTGATTGCTGTCCTCCAAATATTGTGCCTCCTCAAACGTTGACCTTAACACTTCCCTCAGAAATTGCAACCACATCGCCCTCCACGATGGCCATCTCCCAAATAATAGTTCTGCTTCATATACGCGGCCATTCACAATGTACACTAATTCCACGTTATCTGCAGCCACAGTTTCCATCGCACGATTGTTTGCCCATTCCAATCACAAAACCCAAGTCTCACACGTCTGAAGTTTGTCGTCAATTTTTAACACCCCAATCCTTCAATTATGTTCAATCTCTGACACGCTCCAGTTTATTATTCTATATTATTACCCTCTTAAACAACTCAATAAAATTCCATTCTCTAAATCAGTCCCACAGATTTGTGACGTTTTGCAAGAACCATCTGAATTGCTCGATTCGATTAAACTTTATATTACACTGCTAGGCACCTTCTATTCTATACGCAAGTTACCCTGAACCCTTCGATTACATTCCAGTCTGTAACTCGCTCCTGCATATCTACATTGCACGTCTTAAACATCCCTGAGACTCACAGATACTGGTCTGTAACTCACATGGCATTATCTGCTGTTTTACATGTGAACTACTCCAAAACCCCTGATCTGAACTCTAGTCTGGTATGCAGTTCTGAGTATCTGTTACTCTGTACATTTTCTAAGTACATGTTAGAGTAGATTCTATGTTGTAATTCACTCCCTGCTAGCTGTTACTGAGCATAAATTATTCAAATCTCTGCAGCACATTTCTGATGGTAACACATTCCCCATTGTGTTATGCTCTATGTAAACTGGTTGAGATCATCAATGCGATTGAAATGTCTAACTGACTAGAAACTGAATTATTTCATGTTCAAATGGGAGCAGCAAAGGAAAAAGCTGCAGTTTACTTTCCATTACGTTCTGTTTCTCCATAAACAAAAATTTTGCAATACAGTAGTTCAGAAAGGCATAAAACGACCACCTTCTTGATGGCTGACGGGAATGTCGGGTAAATGCTGTCAAAGCTAGTGATGCTGTCTTCCTGTGAACAAATCAAAACCAAAATATCCCTTTGCCTTCCTCATTACTTGCTGTCCTTGCAGCCAAACTCTGTATCATGCATATCCCAGGACCCCCAGATCTTTCTGTACATCAGACTCCTTCAATATCTCTCCCTTAAAGTTAGATGCCATTTGTTGATTATTCCTGACAAACATCACACTGTCCAATTTCTACCACATCAGGCAATATTTACCAACTTACTGAACATCTCTATCATTTTATTCGAATACCACTCAGATCCACTTCAGGATTTATCTTCCAAACTATTTTCTACAAAACAAAGTAAGTTTTGAAATGAAGACCGAGCTGAACTGATTCCTGTTTGAAGTTCAAGCATTCTTCTGTTCCTCTGAGCTCATTGATCTCAGTCCCAACCCTCGGACTCAGCACCGACTTCTTGACCTGCAATCTTCTTCCCGACCTCTCCGCCTCCACCCCTTCGCCGCCCTATCACACTCACCTTAACCTCCTTCCACCAATCGCATTTCCACCGCCCTTCTCCCAGTCCCTCCTCCCTACCTTTTATCTTCGCCTGCTTGGCACACCTTCCTCATTCCTGAAGAAGGGCTTATGCCCGAAACGCCGATTTCCCTGCTCCTTGGATGCTGCCTGGCCTGCTGCACTTTTCCAGCAACACATTTTTCAGCTCTGATCTCCAGCATCTGCAGTCCTCACTTTCTTCTAGTTTGTCTGTGTGTCTGCCTGTTTCTCTTTCTTCTCATAGAATACCTTTTAGTTTCCACATACATCTGCTCTTCTTTTTGAGTTGATTGTGGTGATCACGTCTCCTGTAAAATCAGAGGGAGACATCCTCATTTCCCTCACCCCATACCACGATTAAAAATGGCCTCAGTTGTTCTAATATTTGGTGTGACCATCGCATTACCTTTCTGTAATTTGTGTACAAGGATGCAGACTACAATATGTCTCATTAATGTTACTTCCTTGTGAAGAATCTTCCTTCTCCCCTGTCTCATCCAATCTCATTCCATTTAGGTCGTAATCTGCCTTCCTGTTCTTGCCACCAAAGTGGATAAACATACATTTATCCACATTAAACTGCATCTGCCATGCATCTGCCCACTCACCTAACTTGTCCAGGTCACCCTGTAATCTCCTAACCTCCTCATCACATTTCACCCTGCCACCCAGCTTTGTATCATCAGCAAACTTGCTAATGTTATTGCTGATACCATCTTCTTTATAATTCACATATATCGTAAAAAGCTGCAGCCCCAGTACTTATCCCTGCGTTACCGCATTGGTCACTGCCTGCCATTCCGAAATGGAGCCGTTTATCATGACCCTTTGTTTCCTATCAGCCAACCAATCTTCAATCCAATCAAGTACTTTGTCCCCAATTCCATGCGCCCTAATTTTACTCACTATTCTCCTGTGTGGGACTTTATCAAAAGATTTCCGAAAGTCCAGGTATACAACATCTACTGGATCTCCCTCGTCCACCTTCAGAGTTACATGCTCAAAAAACTCAAGAAAATTAGTCAAGCATGACTTTCCCTTCATAAATCCATGCTGACTCTGTCCTATCCTGTTACTACTATCCAGATGTGCCGTAATTTCATCCTTTATAATAGAGTCCAGCATCTTTCCCACCACTGAGGTCAGACTAACTGGTCTATAATTTCCTGCTTTCTCTCTCCCACCTTTGGTAAAAAGTGGTATGACATTAGCCACCCTCAAATACTCAGGAACTGACTCCGAATCTATCGAACTCTGGAAAATAGTCACCAACGTATCCACGATTTCCCGAGTCACCTCCTTCAGTACCGTGGGATGTCGACCATCAGGCCCCGGAGACTTATCAACCTTCAGACCTAACAGTCTCTCCAACACCAAATCCTGGCAAATGTAAATTTCCTTAAGTTCAGGTCCTTCAGCGACTGTTACCTCAGGGAGATTTCTTGTGTCTTCCCCAGTGAACACAGATCTGAAGTACACATTTAATTCTTCTACCATTTCTTTGTTCCCCGTAATATATTCCCCTGTTTCTGTCTTCAAGGGCCCAATTTTAGTCCTAACCATTTTTTGCCTTGCACATACCTAAAAAAGCTTTTACTATCCTCCTTTATATTATTTCCAGTTTACCTTCGTACCTCATTTTCCCTCTGCGTATCTACTTCTTAGTAATCCTCTGTTGCTCTTTAAAAGCTTCCCAGTCCTCAGATTTCCCACTTATCTTTGCTATATTTTATTTTTTCTCTTTCAACTTTATATGTTTCTTAACTTCCCACGTCAGCCACGGCCGCCCATGCCTCCTCCTGGGATCTTTCTTCCTTTTAGGAATGAACTGATCCAGCAACGTCTGCATTATGCACAGAAATATCCGCCATTGTTCCTCCACAGTCATCCCTGCTAAGGTATTGCACCATTGAACTTTGGCCAGCTCCTCCCTCATAGCTGTATAGTTCCCTTCATTCAACAGAAGTACTGTCACATCCGACTGTACCCTCTCCCTCTCAAATTGCAGATTGAAGCTTAATGTATTATGGTCACTACTTCCCAATGACTCCTTCACTTCGAGGTCTCTGACCAATTCTGGTTCGTTACACAATACCAGACCCAGAATTGCCTTCTCCCTGGTCGGCTCCAGCACCAGCTGCTCTAAGAATCCATCTCTGAGGCACTCTACAAAGTCTCTTTCTTGAAGTCCAATATCATCCTGATTCTCCCAGTCTACCTGCATGTTAAAATCCCCATAACAACTGTAGTAACATGTATGCGACAGGCCAATTTCAGCTCCTGATTCAACTTACATGCGACATCCAGACTACTGTTTGGGGGCCTGTAGATGACTCCCAAGAGGGTCTTTTTACCCTTAGTATTTCGCAGCTCTATGCACACTGACTCTACATCCCCTGACTCTAGGTCCCCCCGCGCAAGGGACTGAATTCCTCCCTTACCAATAAGGCCACCCCACCCCCTCTGCTCGTCAGTCTGTCCTTACGATAGCACGTGTGGCCTTGAATATACATTTCCGAGGCCCTGGCCACTTGAACTGTCTCAGTTATCCCCACATTATCGTATCTGCCAATTTCCAAAAGACCCTCAAGCTCATCCATCTTATGCCTAATGCTTCGTGCGTTCATGTATAGTATTTTTACCTTGTTACTCCTCTCACCCTCCCCAACAACCCCTTTTTCACTCAAACTTACAGCATGATCCCTTCGAGATTTCTGCCACATTTGATACAGTTGTCTTTCTTGACTATACTTGTTCTAACTTTCCCTTCAATTTCCTTTTTTTAAACATCCAGTTCGTCCCCTCCCCCCGCTACTTAGTTTAAATGTAGTGGTGTTGCAGTAGAAAATCTGCCTGCCAGAATGCTGGTCCCTAACCTATTAAGGTGCAAACCGTCTCTCTTGTAGAATTTATGCTGACCACAACATATACCCCAGTGATCCAAGAACTTAAATCCTTGCTTCGTGCACCAGTTCCCCAACCACACGTTCAAGTCCATTATCTCCATGTTTCTGGCCACACCAGGCCGAAGATCTGAAAGCAAACCGGAGATAACCACCTTTAACGTCCTGCTTTTCAGCATTCTTCCTAGTTCTCCGAAGTCCCGCTGAAGTAGGGTCCTCCTCTTCTTCCCGACATAATTTTTGCTGACATGTACTTCTGGCTCTTCACCCTCGTCCTTGAGGATTTCCTGCAGCCTGTCCGCGATGTCTTTCACCCTGGCACCAGGAAGGCAACACACCATCCTAAATCCGGTCTGCTGCCACAAAACCCCAGTCAGTTCCTCTCACGATGGAGTCCCCTATTACCACGGCTCTGTGCGATATCCGACTCTTCCGCTCTGCCTCTGCGCCAACTTTTGATTAACAGACCTGGCCGCCTTGCGAACTGACAGTGTCATCAGTCTCTTCTGTTTCCAAAAGCTTCAACTAGTTCCTGACAGGTACTTCGCCCGGTGTCTCTTGCACCTGTCTCCTCTCTGCCTTCCTCATCGTCTGCCCTCTTCTGCTCTCTTCTGGCATGATTGGTGTAATAACCTCGTTGAAGGTCTTGTCCAATAAGATCTCGTTCTCTCGGATGAGCCTAAGGTCCTCCAGTTCTTTCATCAGTGCTGCAATATGCTCGGTCAATAGCTAAATGTGCTCACACTTTCCACACATGTACGAGTCAGACACACCAGAGTCGTTGACCTCCCACATCAAGCACGTAGCGCACTGAACCAGCTGGGCAGTCATGTCTTCACCCTCTTCAACTGTGGCGTAACCACTTCACTCAACCTCCTTGTCAAAGACTCCTGAGCTGAAGCCTCACTCTGCGATCCAATCTTCCTTAGACCCTATTTTTGTGCCAAGTCTGTGGACCCTACTTTGTAGGGCCTGGGGTTTAGAACACACCCACTCTAATAGCATCACTTACCTTCCCGACTGGCTTTGCACTCCGCCTGACCTTCCGCCAAGCTCTCGCCGCTCTCTGCTGCGAAATCTTCTTGTTACTCCGACCAAAGCGAATGACTTCACACTTAGCTACATTGAATTCCATTTGCCACCCTACTGCCCAGCTCTGCCCAGGACTAACCAATGGGAATTAACTGGTGTTCCCTCAGTCCATGGAGACAATTAAAACTCTAATCTCAGTTACATAGAACATAGAAAAATACAGCGCAGTACAGGCCCTTCAGCCCTCGATGTTGCACCGACCGAAGCCTACCTAACCTACACTAGCCCAATAACCTCCACATGCTTGTCCAATGCCCGCTTAAATGACCATAAAGAGGGAGAGTCCACCACTGCTACTGGCAGGGCATTCCATGAACTCACAACCCGCTGAGTAAAAAATCTAACCATAACATCTGTCCTATACCTACCATCCCTTAATTTAAAGCCGTGTCCCCTAGTAACAGCTGACTCCATATGCGGAAAAAGGTTCTCACTGTCAACCCTATCTAAACCCCTAGTCATCTTGTACACCTCTATCAAATCTTCCTTAAACCTTCTTTTCTCCAATGAGAAAAGTCCCAAGTGCCTCAGCCTTTCCTCATACGATCTTCCTACCATACCAGGCAACATCCTGGTCAACCTCCTCTGCACTCGTTCCAATGCCTCCACATCCTTCCTGTAGTATGGCGACCAAAACTGCACACAATACTCCAGATGCGGCCGCACCAGAGTCTTATACAACTGCAACATGACCTCAGGACTCCGGAACTCAATTCCTCTAAAAATAAATCCCAGTACACCATATGCCTTCTTCACAGCACTATTTACCTGGGTGGCAACTTTCAAAGATCTGTGTACATGGACACCAAGATCCCTCTGCTCATCCACACTACCAAGTAGTCTACCATTAGCCCAGTAATCCATCTTCTTGTTACTCCTACCAAAGCGAATGACTTCACACTTAGTTACATTGAATTCCATTTGCCACCTTACTGCCCATCTCTGCAACTTATCTATATCGTGCTGTAACTTGCCACATCCTTCTTCGCTGTCCACAACTCCACCGACTTTCGTGTCATCCGCAAACCTGCTCACCCAGCCTTCAAGCCCCTCCTCCAGGTCATTTATAGAAATGACAAACAGCAATGGTCCCAAAACAGATCCTTGTGGTACACCGCTAGTTACTGCGCTCCGAGATGAACCTATACCATCAACTCCTACCTTCTGTCTCCTTCCAGCCAGCCAATTCCTAATCCAAACCTGTAATGCACCCTCAATGCCATACCTCCGTAGCTTTTGCATTAGCCTGCCATGGGGTACCTTATCGAACGCCTTGCTAAAATCCATATACAAGTTATAGTAATCGCAGATAAAGTTAAAGTGCATGCCTTCCATTACACGGAACAGGTAAGTTGCCTCACCCCAGATTGAACCTGGCGTGTGTCAGCAGGTTGGATGAGTGAACAAAGTATTTTTCCCATCCAATGTAGCAGAATAGTCTCTCCACCTCTGTGACTGTGTCAACGAATTTGGAGCTCATAGGACCAATTGAATACGTTCCCATTGCCTTCACGTTTACGTGGTTTCTTGTGGGTGCGATTCTGCTTCAGTCTTCAAAATCCAGATGACGGACTGTATCCGTGTCCACACAGAGAACATGTGTACAGTTTCCTCCCACTGCGAATGGTGCTTTCTGTTTTTATTATCACTGGCTATTAATGTTCAGATTCTGGGGAAAGGAGTATCATTGTAAGATCCTGATGTGATGGTGTGTGTTTCATTTCCCAGTCTTTTCAATTTAATATCGCGTGAAATGAATTGAAATAAAAGTAGAGAAACCACAAAAAATGCAAAGACAAAACGTGAAAATGAGCTGAATGAATGTGATGTTTTATGGGTCAGCATGCGAAATGGAAACTATAAAGGTTGCCTGAGTATTGCAAAAAATCAACTGTATCAACTGTATTCATCAGGAAATAGAATCCGCCATTAGGCTTGGGCCTAGACAAGAAACGTCGACAAGGTAGCAAAGACGTGTTTCTGTATTGCACATCAACGTGATGTTTGACAGAAATTGCCGCTTCTGGAAAGCCAAGAACAGCAGGGCAATGACAACGTTATACTCAAATCCCCTTCGATTCACAGTCCGATTTGCACAAAAAAAATGCTGATCTGAGATTGTTTCTGTGTGAAATCCCTTTCAATATTCATCACAAAGCATTGCAGCTCCGTCTTTACCACCTTTGCTGCTGCAGTTCAATACCTGGAAAACCATGACCATCTCAGTGCAGAAATTGGAACAGACAGATTGTCTCAAATTCCATTTTCTAATATTTAGGGTTAGTTTTCGAGTTAATAGCTAATGTGTTTTCTGTGCATCTGAAGTTCTCAATGAAACTTAGAACATAGAAAAATTCACCACAGAAAAGGCATTTCAGCCCTTGATGTTGTGCCGACCATTGATCCTCATGTAAGGTAAACCTAATGTATGAACCTTCAAATTTCTGTGATCATATGCATGTCCAGCAGTCTCTTAAATATCTCCAATGACCTCGTTTCCACAACTGCTGCTGGCAACGCATTCCATGCTCTCAACTCTCTGCGTAAAGAACCCGCCTCTGACATCCCCTTTATACTTTCCGCCAAACAACTTAAAACTATGAGCCCTCGTGTTAACAATTTCTGCCCTGGCAAAAAGTGTCTGGCTATCAACTCTATCTACGTCTCTCATTATCATGTACACCTCCATTTAGTTGCCTCTCATCCTTTTTTTTCCAATGAAAAATGTCCGAGCTCAGTCAACCTCTCTTCGTAAGATAAGCCCTCCATTCCAGGCAGCATCCTGGTACACCTCCTCTGAACCCTCTCCAAAGCATCCACATCTTTCCTATAATAGGCCGATCAGAACTGGACACAGTATTTCAAGTGCGGTCTAACCAAAGTTTTATAGATCTGCAACAAGATCTCACGGCTCTTAAACTCAATCCCTTGTCAATAAAAGTCAAAATACCATATGCTTTCTTAACAAACCCGTCCACATCGGTAGTAATTACAAGGGATCTATGTACCTGCACACCAAGATCCCGTTGTTTCTCCACACTACCAATAATCTGTCTTTAATCCTGTACTCAACGTTCCATTTCGACCTTCCAAAATACATCACTTCGCATTTATCCAGGTTGAACTCCATCTGCCACCTCTCTGCCCATCACTGTATCCTGTCAATGTCAAGCGGCAGACTACAACAGTCATCTATACTGTCAAGTACATCTTCAACCTTTGTTTCATCTGTAAACTTGCTAACCCATTCTTCAATCTCCTCAGGCAAGTCATTCATAAAAATTACAAAGAGTAGAGGCCCAAGAACAGAGCCCTGTGGAAAACCACTCACCACTGACTTCCAGGCAGAATACTTTTTTTCCACTACCACTCGCTGTCTTCTGTCGACCAGCCAATTCTGTATCCAGGCAATTACATTTCCCTGTATCCCATTCGTCCTGACCTTCTGAACGAGCCTACCATGGAGAACCTTATCAAATGCCTTGCTGAATTCCATATACAATCCATCGCTCGACCCTCATCAATGTGCCTAATAACATCCTAATAGAAATCAATCAGATTGGTGAGGCATGGCTTGCCCCTCAGAAAGCCGTGCTGACTGCATTTAATCAAGCCATGCTCGTCCAGATGGTCATAACTCCTATCCCTCAGAACTTTCTAACACCGTGCAGACGACAGACGTGAGACTGACTGGTCTGTAATTGCACGGGATTTTCCGATTTTCTTTGTTGAATAGAGGAATTACATTTGCCTCCCTCCAGTCCTCAGGTGCGACTCCGGTGGAGAGCGAGGATGCAAAGATCTTCGCAAGCGACGAAGCAATCACATTTGTCGCTTCCCAAAGCAGCCGAGGACAAATCTGGTCTGGCCCTGGTGATTGTCAATCTTAATGTTTGTCAAAAGTTTCAGCACATAAGCTTCCTCAATCTCTATCCGTTCCAGCATGTTTACCTGCTCCTCAACGGTTTCATTCACTAAAAGTTGCTTTTCTTTCGTAAAGACAGAAGCAAAGAACTCATTTCGGGCTTCGCCGACCTCCTCAGACTCTATACGCAAGTTCCCTATGCAATCACCGATCGCCCCTACTATTTCTTTGATCATTCTCCTATTCCGCCCATACGTCTAAAACACCTTTGTATTCTCCCTAATCCATCCTGCCAAGCCTTTTTCGTGCCCCTCCTGGCTCTCCTCAGATCATTTTTGAGCTCCTTGCTTCCTCCACCATATGTAAGCTGCGCTCTTTCTTTTGACAAGAAGCTTCTCCGCTCTCGTCATCCAAGGTTCCTTTACCTTACCCCTTCTTTCCTGTCTCTGAAGAACACACTTCTGCATCACTCGCAACAACTGTGTTTTAAAAAGTCTCCACATGTCTATAATGCCTTTACCATGGAACAATTGCGCACAGTCCATGCTTTCCAACTTACGTCTGATAGCATCATAGATTCCTTTTCCCCAATTAAAGATGCTCCCATTGTGCCTGCTTCTCTCCTTCTTCATAGCTATGTAGAATTTGAGGCAGTTGTGGTTACTATTATGAAAATGCTCTCCCACCGCAAGATTTGACACCTGCCCGGGCTCATTGCCGAGCAGCAAATCCAAAATGGCCTCTTCCCTCGTCAGTCTGTCAGCATCCTGAGTTAGGAAACCCTCCTGAACACACCTTACAAAAACAGCTCCTTCCAAACCATCTGCTCGAAATTTGTACTACTGCAGACGCAGTGATATGTTTTACAAGTTTTCTGAGACCTGGAGATGAACTGAACATGTTTCTTTGCAGAACTAATGGATTTTCCTTCATTTAGGTTGTTTTGTGAACTCAATAAGGAAAGTCATGGAGCCTCAAGGTGTAGTTCAGACGTACAGAACGTTTTTTAACACTTGGTGAAATGCCCACAGTTGTGAGTTGGAAACGATAAGTTTCAGGTTAACTTTGAATTTTGAGCTGTTCTATGTCGATGTTGGAGTAGGATGGCTGTTCAGTACAGTGGTCCAAAGAGGGAAGAGGATACTGTGAACTCAGTAACCTTAGAATGGACAGTTAGAACAACAGAACAATAGAACAATACAGCACAGAACAGGCCCTTCGGCCCACGATGTTGTGCCGAACTTCTATCCTAGATTAAGCACCCATCCATGTATCTATCCAAATGCCGCTTAATGGTCGCCAATGATTCTGACTCTACCACTCCCACGGGCAGCGCATTCCATGCCCCCACCACTCTCTGGGTAAAGAACCCACCCCTGACATCTCCCCTCTCCCTTCCACCCTTCACCTTAAATTTATGTCCCCTTGTAACATTCTGTTGTACCCGGGGAAAAAGTTTCTAACTGTCTACTCTATCTATTCCTCTGATCATCTTATAAACCTCTGTCAAGTCACCCCTCATCCTTCGCCGTTCCAACGAGAAAAGGCCGAGAACTCTCAACCTATCCTCGTACGACCTATTCTCCATTCCAGGCGACATCCTGGTAAATCTTCTCTGCACCCTCTCCAAAGCTTCCACATCTTTCCTAAGGTGAGGCGATCAGAACTGCACACCGTACTCCACATGTGGCCTAACCAAAGTCCAGTACAGCTGCAACATCACTTCACGACTCTTGAATTCAATCCCTCTGCGAATGAACGATAATACACCATAGGCCTTCTTCCAAACTCTATCCACCTGATGGCAACTTTCAAAGATCTATGTACATAGACCCCAAGATCCCTCTGTTCCTCCACCTGACTAAGAACCCTACAATTAACCCTGTGTTACGCATTCTTATTTGGCAGGGTTGAACTCCATCTGCCACTCCCCAGCCCAGCTCTGCATCATATCTAAGTCCCTTTGCAAACGAAAA
The DNA here is from genome assembly GCF_047496795.1 of Chiloscyllium punctatum. NCBI lineage: Eukaryota > Metazoa > Chordata > Chondrichthyes > Orectolobiformes > Hemiscylliidae > Chiloscyllium > Chiloscyllium punctatum. Next base: position 35,859,422 of record NC_092773.1, read on the forward strand.
ATGCCCTCCTCACTGTCTACAACTCCACCTATCTTCGTATCATCTGCAAATTTACTGACCCACCCTTCGACTCCCTCATCCAAGTCATTAATAAACATTACAAACAGCAGCGGACCCAGAACTGATCCCTGTGGAACTCCACTTGTAACTGGGCTCCAGGCTGAATATTTACCATCTACCACCACTCTCTGCCTTCGACCGGTTAGCCAGTTTTCTATCCAATTGGCCAAATTTCCCTCTATCCCATGCCTCCTGACTTTCCGCATAAGTCTACCATGGGGAACCTTATCAAATGCCTTACTAAAATCCATGTACACTACATCCACTGCTCTACCCTCATCCACATGCTTGGTTTCCTCCTCGAAGAATTCAATAAGACTTGTAAGGCAAGACCTACCCTTCACATATCCGTGCTGGCTGTCCCTAATCAAGCAATGTCTTTCCAGATACTCATAAATCCTATCCCTCAGTACCCTTTCCATTACTTTGCCTACCACCGAAGTAAGACTAACTGGCCTGTAATTCCCGGGGTTATCCCTATTCCCTTTTTTGAACAGGGGCACAACAGTCGCTACTCTCCAGTGCCCTGGTACCACCCCCGTTGACAGTGAAGACGGGAAGACCATTGCCAACGGTACTGCAATTTCCTGTCTTGCGTCCCACATAATCCTAAAATATATCCCGTCAGGCTGGAGGGACTTGTCTATCCTCAAGTTGTTCAAAATGTCCAACACATCTTCCTTCCTAACAAGTATCTCTTCTAGCTTACCAGTCCGTTTCACACTCTCCTCTTCAACAATACGGTCCCTCTCGTTCGTAAATACTGAAGAGAAGTAATTGTTCAAGACCTCTCCTATCTCTTCCGACTCAATACACAATCTCCCACTACTGTCCTTGATCGGGCCTACCCTCGTTCTCGTCATTCTCAGGTTTCTCACATACGCATAAAATGCCTTGGGGTTATCCTTGATCCTATCCGCCAAGGATTTTTCATGCCCTCTCTTAGCTCTACTAATCCCTTTCTTCAGGTCCCTTCTGGCTATCCTGTATCCCTCCACTGCTCTGTCTGAACCCTGTTTCCTGAACTTTATGGAAGCCTCCTTCTTCCTCTTTACTAGACATTCAACCTCCCTCGTCAACCAAGGCTCCCTCACACGACCATTTCTTTCCTGCCTGATAGGTACATACATATCAAGGACACGTCGTATCTGCTCCATGAAAAAGTTCCACATTTCCACCACATCCTTCCCTCACAGCCTATGCTCCCAACTTATGCTCCTCAAATCCTGTCTTACAGCATCGTAATTTCCCTTCCCCCAATTGTGAAATCTACCTTGTTGTGCGCACCTATCTCCCTCCATAACCAAGGTGAAAGTCACAGAATTGTGGTCACCATCACCAAAATGTTCACCCACTAACAAGCCCATCACTTCTCCCGGTTCATTACCGAGTACCAAATCCAATATAGCCTCCCCTCTGGTTGGACATTCTACATACTGAGTTGGAAAAGCTTCCTGGACACACTGCACAAACACCGCCCCATCCAATCTACTTGATCTAAAGAGCTTCCAATCAATATTTGGGAAGTTGAAGTCGCCCATGACTACGACCCTGTGGCTTCTGCACCTTTCCAAAATCTGTTTCCCAATCTGTTTCTCCACATCTCTGCTGCTATTGGGGGGCCTATAGTAAACACCCAACAAGGTGACTGCACCTTTCCTATTTCTGACTTCAGTCCATACTACCTCCAAAGGCAGATCCCCCTCAAACTTCCTTTCTGCAGCCGTTATAGCATTTCTAATCATCAATGCCACCCCCTTCCTTTTTTACCACCCTCCCTAATCTTACTGAAACATCTGTAACCTGGAACCTCCAACAGCCATTCCTGTCCCTCATCTATCCATGTTTCCGTGATGGCCACAACATCGTAGTCCCAGGTACCGATCCACGCCTTAAGTTCACCCACCTTATTTCTGATACTCCTTGCGTTGAAGTATACGCACTTGAGCCCATCTCTGTGTCCGCAAGTATTCCCTGTCAGTGCTACCTTCTCCACAGCCTCCCTACAGTCTTGGACATCCTGACACACAGCTTGCTTACTTGCTGGACTACAAGTCCGGATCCCATCCCCCTGCCAAATTAGTTTAAACCCGCCCGAAGAGTGCTAGCAAACCTACCCCCCAGGATATTGGTGCCCTTCTGGTTCAGGTGAAACCCGTCCTGTTTGTACAGGTCCCACCTTCCCCAGAATGCAGTCCAATTGTTCAAATACCTGAAGCTCTCCCTCCTACACCATCCTTGCAGCCATGTGTTCAACTGCATTTCTCCCTATTCCTTGCCTCACTGTCACGTGGCACCGGCAACAACCCAGAGATGATGAACACACCCATTCAAATACTCATCACTTACCTTCCCGACCAGCTCTGCGCTCCAACCTCACTTCCGCCCAGCTCGCGCCGCTCTCTGCGGTGAAAAGTATCCCGGGTTCGCTTTTACTCGGCCGCTGCTCCCACTCAAATGACCGTTGGTGTTAAAGGGTGAGTATTAATACTCACTGTTCTCCTTCCCGGCTGCCCCTCTGCTTGACGTCACTTCCTCTGCTGCTCCCGCTGTTTCTGTGAAGAGAGAGAAAAAAATACACCGTTGCCCGCTACAGGTAAGTAATTTTAAAACAAACTGTCTTACCTTAGCTGTAGTCTCCCGAGTTCGCTTTTACTCGGCCGCTGCTCCCACTCCCATCTGAAATGTTGTTATTAAACACTGAAGCAGTCATTTCAAACCAATATATTTAAGGTCAGGTTAAAAAAAAAACAGAAACCTCTCAAACATGATCAGAAAGCATTGTAGTTCCATCTTCACCACCTTCTCTTGAGCACTTCAATAAGAGACAGATCATCTCATTCTCGATGGGTACATTGGAGTTGACAGATGCTCTCAAATACCCTTGATCTCAATAGATCATTGGTGAAGCTCAGCAGTTCCTATTCAAAAGTGTTAAGTGTTTTCATCCAAGGTGTAGATACCAGGACTGTGGCGTATGCGTTGCAAAAATCAGGATCAGTTATGATGATTCTGAATAGCAGAGCAAGCTCAACGACTGAATGGCCTACCTAGCTTCTGCGTTTCAATGAGTGATATGTGGGACATTGTGCGAAACTGTTCTCCTCCTTTCCGATTTACAACGGAGATTTTGTTTTGTGTGGGATTAAGTATTTCCTGGAATTTTGATAATTATGCTTTCAGCGAGTTCTGAGAAGATTTGTAGCTCAGGTCGTGATTTTGGATGTAGGTTTGCACGCTGAGCTGTGAGGCTCATTTCCAGACATTTAGTCACATCTTCAGTGGGTATCCGGCGAAGCACACTTGATAACTCCTGCTTTGTATTTAAATGTATTGGTTTCGTTTGGTTCGTGATGTCATTTGCTGTGGTGACATCATTTCCTATGCTGATGTCATTTCTTTAAACAGGTAGTGGTCGATGGTGTCTTATTCGATGTGTTTGTTGATAGAGTTCTGGTTGGAATGCCATGCTTCTAGGAATTCTCGCGCGTGTCTCTCTTTGTCATGTCCTTAACTGGATGGTTTATCCCAGTTGAAATGGTGTCCTTCCTTATCTCTTTGTAAGCGTACTCGTGAGAGAGAGTCACGTCGTTTTGTGGCTCGTTGATTTTCATGTATCCTGGTGGCGAGTTTTCTGCCTGCTTGTCCAATGTAGAGTTTGTTACAGTTCGTGCACGGTATTTTGTAAATGACATTAGCTTTGCTTGTTGTCTGTTTAGCGTCTTTCAAGTTCATTTGCTGCTGTTTTAGTGTGTTGGTGTGTTTGTGGGCTAAAATGATGCCAAGGCGTATGAGTCGTCTGGCAGTCATTTCCGAGATGTCTCAGATGAAAGGCAGAATAATGTTTTGAATTTGTATTACAAGTAAATGGTTTGTTTCATTCTAGTTTGATAATCATGACTTTTTCTATTAAACAGCTATTTTGTTATCGCAAAATTTGCTGCACTGTATGCTCCTGTTTCAGTGAGAGACCATATTGTAATAACAAAACAAATTAAAACAGAAGAAGTCAAGATGATGGCAGAGTAGCACACTCCAACTAAAACTCTTCCACTTCTTCCATTTATTTCCTGTTTCCTTCTCTTTTCTTCATTTCGTTCTGAGGTGGACAGGGCTGGATATGGTCCAGAGTGTGTTGGAAGACTGGACAATTAGGACATCGCCAGCACACCTTGAGCGAAATTGGCCAGTGGGCTCGATTCCTGTGCAGAGCGGGGGCAGACAGATTGCTGGTGACGGGTGTAGAGCGCGGAGACAGAGGGGGCTGGAGGCCAGTGTAGAGAGCGGACAGACTCCGGTCTGGACGTCTGAGTGGAGCAGGGCCGACCAGTGGGCTGGAAGCCTCTGCACAATGGGTACTCCCACGGACTGGAGGCCAGTGTGGAACGGAAGCACACAGAGCGTTGGAACCTGTGTGGAGCTGGGCCACTTATTGGAATGGGTACTGGGCAGTTAACGAGCCCGGGCAGATCATGTGAGAAACCCTGCTGAGCTGATCTACTGTAGCTGATCTATGAAAGGACGAGTCTAATGATTTTCTTTTCAGCTTCACTTCTTTTCTTTAAACTAATGCAGACAACTGTACGCAATGAAACAAAAACAGAGGTTGTTGCATATCTCGGCAGATCGTGCAGCATCCGTGAAGAGAAATCAGAGTTAAACTTTCGGGTCTGGTGACCCCTCCTCAGAAATAGTTAAAAGAAGACTTTGAGAAGAAAACGTCACGCCTTTTGCAAACTTTACACTTTTCCACCCTAAAATCAATCTTATATTCTGGAACAAATTAAAAAGAAATCACAACAGTTCTGGAGAAGGATCACTGGACTGAAAACGTTAACTGTGATCCCTCTCCACAGATGATACCAGACCTGCTGAGTATATCCAGCAATTTCTGTTTTTAGTTCTGTTTTGCAGCATCTGCAGCTCTTTCGATTTTTATTTTGTAAGTCATGTCAATTTTTTCCCCCTCTTTTCCTTTTAATTCTGTAATTTGGAAATGAGATCTGTACTGAAAATTGCATCTTGTCAGCTAGATTGTAAACTTATGCCCTTAAGTACACCTGACGATAGAGAATATTATTTACTCTTCGATTTTAATGTCAGGGTTCTCTCTAGCGGGGATCAAAACAGGTGGATGACCACTGCGATCCATTGATGCGATTTTTGAGACCAGTTGATTTATTACGGATGTCCTTTGCTGAAGTATTTGTATCATCGATCATCACAGGTGAGGAGCCGGGAGATGGGATGTAGGCTAGCGTGGTGCCACTGTTTAAAAAGGGTGGTAACAGAAGTTCAGGGAGCTGTAGACTAGTGGGCCTGATGTCGGTGGTGGGCAAGTTGTTGGAGGGAATCCTGAGGGACAGGATGTACATATAATTTGAAAGTGAAGGCCTGATTACGCATAGTCAACATGGCTTTGTGCATGGGAAATCGTGTCTCATAAACATGATAGAGGTTTTCTAAGATTTAACAAAGAGGATTGATGATTGCTTAGCGATAGATGTGATCTATGTGGACTTCAGTAAGGCATTCGAAAAGGTTTGCCATTGGAAACTGATTAGCAAATTTCGATCTCACAGCATACATGAAGAACGAGCCATATTGATACAGAACTGGCTCAAAGGTAATAGACAGAAGCTGGTGGTGGGGGGTTGTTTTTCAGACTGGAGGCCTGTGACCAGTGGAGTGCCACAAGATTATGTGCTGGGTCCAACACTTTTGATCATTTATATAAATATTTTGGATGTGAGCATAAGTGATATAGTTAGTAAGTTGGGAGATGACACCAAAATTGGAGGTATAGTGGACAGCAAAGAATGTTACCTTAGATTACCATAATACATTAATCAGATGGGCCAATGGGCTGAGAAGTTGAAGATGGAGTTAAATTCAAATAAATGCGAGGTGCTGCATTTTGGGAAACCAAAACTTACCAGGACTTATGCACGTACTGATAAGGTCCTAGGGAGTGTTCCTGAACAAAGAGACTTTGAAGTGCAGGTTCATAGCTCCTTGAGTGTGGAGATGCAGGTAGATAGTTTAGTGAAGAAGGTGTTTAGTATGCTTGACTTTATTTGTCAGAGTATTGGGTATAGGAGTTGGGAGAGCATGTTGCGGCTTTACAGGATATTGGTTAGGCCACTGTTGCAATTCTGGTTTCCTTCCTATCGGAAAGATGTGAAAACTGAAAGGGTTCAGGAAAGATTGACAAGGATGTTTCCAGGGTTGGCGGATTTGAACTATAGGGAGAGGTTGAACAGGCTGGGATTTTTTTCCCTGTAGTGTGGCAGGCTGTGGGGTGACCTTATAGAGGTTTGCCAAATTATGGAGAGCAGAGGTAGGGTAAATAGGCAAAGTCGTTTCCTTGCCGTGGCGGCTCCAGAACCAGTGGGAAAAGGTTTAGAATAAGAGCGGAAAGTCACAAAAGGGACCTAAGGGGCAAGTGTTTCATGCAGTGGGTGTTACATGCATAGAATGTGCTGCCAGAAGAAGTAGTGGAGGCGGATACAATTTCAACATTTAAAAAGCATCTGCATGAGTATACGAATAGAAAGAGTTTGGATGGATATGGGTCGGATGCGGGAAGGTGGGACTCGTTTGCGTTGGGATATCTGGTCGGCATGAATGTGTTGGACCAAAGGGCCTGTTTCTGGGCTGATTATCTCTATGAATCTCTGACTCTCATAGCTGCAGAATGGTTCTGTGGAATGAAGCAGGCTTGTAGTGGCGAAATATATTGGACAAAATATAACAACTGCTTTGGACGTTACTAAGAATTTTCTGGAAGTGGAAGATACAGCAGTTGATACCTGAAATCTTTGATGAAAGCTAAGCAGAGGGTTAACGTCTCATTTGAACTGGTAAATACTAGTATCTCGTGAGGACGAGCTATTTTAAGTCATTGTACATATTTAGAGTTGGACATAAGGAAACTTAGAACCAGAATGTCACATTTGGAATCGGTTAGCATATATGTAAAAATGAATAAAACGACAATACTTGGTAAAACAGAAGTGAAGCAAAATTTTGAAATTGAGGAAAATGAAGAACAGATACAAATGTGACTGAAAGACAAGTAAAATCAGAGAAAAATATAAAATAAGAAGAAAGAAAAAATTAATTCAAAGAGATAAAGAAACTGACTTGCTGTCGGAATCCTCAGAAGAGCGAAGGAAGAAGCAGGTCTCAGTGTGAAGAATGACTACGACTCACTTGAAGAAATTGATTTTACCCAAGAATATAAGCATCTTATCTCAATTATACAAGTATGCTCCCAAAATGGAAATTACCTCTTTTGAGAAGATATTTGGATAGAAGAAATTGGATCCGTGTTTCTGCTCATCAAATTAGCGAAAAACTTTGAAAATGTGAGAGAAATCATTCTCATAAAATAATCAATAAAGATGTATTTAAATTTCGGGAATGGTATAGAAGAGCATCAAATATTGAAGAGCACTGAAGGAGGCAATTTTGCAGTTATCTACACTTTCGCACGGAGTCGACTGCATATGGACAAAAGACAGGTAGGTATTCTTCAATTCAACTGATCTTAAGTTACTAAAGGTGTTCTTTTCTCTTTCTTGCTCAGTTAATTCTTGTTGGCATCAAAAGTAATGTGGTGATTCTTTGGTGTGTGGGTAAGTGCAGCTAGCTCTTGCTAGCAGACAATTAGTCAGTCATCAACCCGAGAATGAAGGTGCAGCATCGAAATAACAGTGAAGCATTGAAAATGTCAGAATTAAAACAGTGTATGAGAAGCAGCATCTGCAATCAAGAACAAGGTCAGGTCTCATGCCTGAGGTTTGTTGAAGGGCAGACGTTGAAATAGATTCAACATGAAACTCAAAATACATCTTCTATGATGTAGACGAAAGGAAGGACGGCAGATGCTGGGGATTAGTCGAGAGTATGGAAATCGACAAGCCCAACATTTCAGGCAGCATCCAAGGAGGAGTAAAATCGACGTTTCGGCAGATGTTCTTCATCAGTGTTGATTGTGAGAGCCTCGGGGGTGGAGACATAAATGGCAGGTGTGTGGGGCTGGCGAGAGGGCAGCTGAGAGTGCAATAGGTGCATGGATATGGGGCTAATGATGATAGGTCAGAGGGGAGTGTGGGTCGGATAATTGGGAAGCAAGATGTACAGGTAGGACAAGTCATGAGCACCGTGCTGAGATGGAAGTTTGGAAGTGGGATTAGGTGGGAGGAGGGGATATGGGGAATCTGGTGAAATCCACATTGATGCCTTGGGGCTGGAGTTTCCAAGAGGTGGAAAATGAGGTGTGCTTCCTCCAACGTCGGGTGGTAGGGGAGTGGTGATGGAGGTGGCCCAGGAACTGCGGAGTCGGAGTGGTAGTTGAAGTGTTTGGCCATGAAGTGGTGCGAATGGTTGGTGCAGGTTTCCTGGAGATGATCTCTGAAGCCCTCTTCGAGTCAGCATCCTGTCTCCTAACTGTAGAGGAGACTGCATCGGGAGAAATGGATACAATAAGTGACATGTACGAAAATGGAGATAAAAGTCTGATGGATGTGGAAGTCTGCTTTGCCGCTTTGGACGGAGGTGGGGGAACTGTGGGCGCAGGTTTTGCAATTTCTGTGGTTTCACAGGAAGTTGCCGGGGTGGGGGGTGGGTGGATTGGTGGGTGCGTGGACCTGACGAGAGAGTTGCAGACAGAATGGTCTTTTTTTAAAGCGGGCCAGAGTGGAGAGAGTAATATATCTCTGGATTTGGGGACCGTTTTTAAGTGGCGGAAATGTCGGGGACTGGTAGTATGAAAACCGAGGTTATTGGGGTGGAAGGTGTGGACCAGGGAGGATCTGCTCTTTTTGGGGTTGGAGCGGTGTAGTTTGAGGGTGATAGTGCAGGGATGGGATGAGATGCACTGGAGGGCATCATCAACCACTTGGGAGAGGAAGTTGCTGTCTTTGGTGTGATCTGTGGGGAACTAGTCATAGCGTCATAGAGTTATAGAGATGTACAGCATGGAAGCAGACATTTCTGCCCAATTCGTCCATGCCACCCAGATACCCCAACGCAATCTAGTCCCACCTGCCAGCATCCAGCCCATATCTCCCGACCCGTCCTATTCATATACCTTTATAAATGCCTTTTAATATTGCAATTGTATCAGCCTCCACCACTTCCTCTGGCAGGTCATTCCATACACGTACCACAGTCTGTGTAAAACAGTTGCCTCTTAGGTCTCTTTTACATCTTTCCCCTCTCACCGTAAACCTATGCCCTCTAGTTCTGCACTCCCCCACACCAGAGAAAAGACATTGTCACTTTTTCCTACCCATGCACCTCATAATTTTGTAAAACTCTATAAGGTAACCCCTCAACGTCCGACGCTCGAGAGAAAATAATCTCAGCTGGTTTAGCCTCTCCCGATAGCTCAAGTACTCCAAACCTGGCAACATCCTTGCCAATCTTTTCTGAACTCTTTCAAGTTTTGCAACATCTTTCTGATAGGAAGATGACCAGAATTGCAGGCAATAATCCAACAGTGGCCTAACCAATGTCCTGTACAGCCGCAAAATGACCTCTCAACATCTATATTCATTATCCTGACCAATAAAAGAAAGCATACCAAACGTCTTCTTCACTATCCCATCGACTCGCGCCTATATTTTCAAGTAGCTATGAACCTGCACTTCATGGTGTCTTTGTTCAGCAACACTCCCTAGGACTTTACCATTAAGTGGAGAAGTTCTGCTAAGATTTGCTTTCCCAAAATGCAGTTATCTGAATTAAACTGCAACTGCCAAATCTCAGCCCACTGGCCTATCTGATAAAGATCCTGTTGTAATCTGATGTAACCATCTTTGCTGTCCATTACACCTTCAATTTTGCTTTTATCTTCAAACCTACTAACTCCTCCTCTTATGCTCACATCCAAATCATTTACTTAAATGACGAAAAGTAGAGGACTCAGCACGTAACCTTGTAGCTCTCCAATGGTCACAGTCCACCAGTCTGAAAACCAAACCCTCCACCACCACCCTCTGCCTTCTAAGGATCAGCCAGTTCTGTATCCAAATGGCTATTTCTCCCTATAATTTGTGAGATCAAAACTTGCTAATCAGTTTCCCATGTTAAACCTTGTCAAACGCCTTACTGAATTCGACATAGATCACATCTACCGATGAGCCCTCGTCAATCCTCTTTCTTATTACTTCAAAAACTCATAAAGTTTTTGAGACACGATTTCCCACGGACAAAGCCATGTTGACTATCCCTAATCAGTCCTTGCTTTTGAGATACATTCTCATACTGTCCCTCAGAATTTCTTCCAACAACTTGCCCACCACCGAAGTTATGCTCACTGGTCTGTAGTATCCTGGCTTCTCCTTACCAGCCTTCTTAAACAGTGGCACCATGTTAGCCAAACTCCAGTCTTCTGGCACCTCACCTTGGACCAACGATGATGCAAATGTGTCAGCAAGAGGCACAGCACTCACTTCCTTACCTTCCTACAGCGTTCTAGGGTACACCTGATCCTGTCCTGGAAACTGATGCAGTGGAAGCCCAGAAAGTGGGAATAATCTTTACAGTAAGCAGGGTCGTAATCAGGTGTAGTCCAGGTGGAAGTCGATGGATTTTTATAAGATGTCAGTGTTGTATCTGTCACCTTTGACGGAGATGGTGAGGACCAGGAAGAAGAGGGAGGCGTCTGAGATATTCCAGGTGAACTTGAGGTCGGGGTGGAATGTTTTGCTCAAGTTGATGATCTGTTCAACCTTCTCATGTGAGCACGAGATGGCGCCAACAGAGTCATCAAAACAGAGGAGATTGACATGGGGAAAGGATTTCCATGTTCCATGTTCTATTTTCATATTCCTAACTGTCTCTCCCACATTTTTGTGCCAATCCTCCAAATCTTCACCATGTTCACATTCTCCTGCAGATTCTAATCCTACATCTGTCTATCCCTTTGGCACCTCACCATTTAATCAGGAATGCTTGATACTTCAATATTGACGAAAAAAAGAATCTGTTCTCACCTGTCTCTTCATCTTCCTCGCAGCTTTGCTGGATCGTGGTGCTCTTCTCTGTTGATCATTTTGTTCGCATTGCAGTGGCGCACCCAGTCTCTCAGCTCTACATCTCATTTTTTTTTGCAAATCTCTCTCCATCTGTGTCCTATGTCTCTCCCTAAGATTTCTCTCTTGCAGTCTCTCCCCTTCTTTCATCCTCGTCCTGAGAGTTCCCTTCCTTTATCCCCTCTTTCTCCTGTACCTGTCTTATATTATGTTTCTTCCTCTAAGTTTTCAGTCTATAACTCTAGATTTAAGTTTCTGTCGAGTCCTGAAGGGACAGGGTGACCAGGCCCAAATCCTGGTCCATAAAAGTAGCAAGAACATAGGTAGAAAGTGGGATAGGTTTGTAAGCCTGGACTTCAGGCAGCCTGGGTTGAAGCTGAGAGCTAGAACAAACAGAGTTGTTATCTCTGATGTTTTGTATGTGTCACGTGATAGCGAGGCAATGAATAAGGAAATACATCAGCTGTACAGTTGGCTGCAGGAATATTGCAGGAGGGTGTGATTGGGGCTCATTCTGAGAAAGGTGGGACCTCTACAAACAAGACGGTAGTCACTTCAACCAGAGGGATAATAATATGCTGGGTGGGTAATTTGCTGGTTTTATTCAGGTGTAATTAAAATAGGTCAGTGGGAGCATGGGATATGGAGGTGCAGTTCCAGTGCAGAGGAGGATGAGAGTAGGGAGAGCATGGGCAAGCTTTCATGCTCACAGGAATGTGCTGGCCGGCAGAAATCTGATTAGGAGCGTGTCTACTTCAACGCAAAAAGTATCCGAAATAAGGTAGGCGGGCTTGCAGGGTGGATAGGTAACTGGGACTTCGATATTGTGGCAGTTTCAGCGACATGGGTACAGTAGGTTCAGGAACGGCTGTGCAGTTTCCAGGGTTTGGATTTTCCAATAAGTACAGGGAAGGCTGTAAAAGACGAGGAGATGTGGTCTTGTCAGTTAAGGACAGTACAACGGTGGCTGAAAGAATAAAGGACTCGTCCACTGAGGTAGTATGGGCATGGCGGTTCAGTGATTAGCACTGCTGTAGCACAAGCCCAGGGAGCCATATTCGTTTCTCACCTCGGGCGACTGTCGTGGTGATTTTACATGTTTTCGCCGTGTTTGCTTGGGTTTCTACAGTGTGCTCCGGTTTCCTTCCACAATCCAAAAATGTGCAGATAAATGAATTGGCCATGCTAAATTGCTGATAGTGATAGGCGTAATAATAAGGGGTAGATGTATGGGAATAGGTCTGGGAGTGTTGCTCTTCCGAGGGTGGTGCGGACTTGTTGGTCCGAAGCACCTGTTTCCATACTGTAGGGAATCTAATCTAATCTACTGCAGTGGATGAAGACAATCGAAACGTGGAACTTGTTTAAGGAAAATATATCGCGTGTCCTTGACAGATGTGCCGCTGTCAGGCAGGGAGGAAGTGATACGGCCAGGGAACCGTGGTTTCCTACAGAAAGATCATGTCTTCTTAAACGGAAGAAGGACGATCATGTGATGATGAAACAAATGCTCAGATAAGGCGATGGAAACTAAAAGATTAAAGTTTATATTCAGTGAGTTAAGTATAGCGAAGAGAAGGGATGAGCTATCTTTAGCAGGTAGAATATAGGAGATCCTAAAAGCTTTTTCTAGGCATGTGTGGAATAAAAGGATGACTAGGGTCGGAATACGGCCAGTCAACGACAGAAGGTGGAAGTTGTGTGTGGACCCTGCGGACACTGGAGAGATCCTAAACGAATGTTTCTCATTCGGTTTTCAATCAGGAAAAGGAGAATATTGTAGCGGGGAAGAATGGGATATGCGACATTAAACTAGAGAGGAGCGATATTAGTTACGAAGACGTGTTATCAATACCAAAAGGAGTGAAAATAGGGAAGTCCTCTGGATCGGATGGGATCTATCCGAGCATTCTCCGCGGTGCTAGGGAGCAGAGGTTGGAGTCTTTGGTGACGAACTTGAGTCGTCATTGTCCAGAGGTTTCGTATCATAGGACTGGAAGATTGCAAAAGCTGTGCCGTTGTTCAATAAGGGTCGTAGAAATGACCCAGTTAGTTATAGAGCAGTGATCCTTGCCTCTGTTCTAGGAACAGTTCTGGAAAGGATTATTAGAGATATGATTTATAATAATCGAGCAAGCAATAGTATCATTGCAGATTGTCAACATTGTTTCGTCAAGGGGAGGTAATGTCTCACAAACCTCATTGAGTTTTCTGTTAAATGGACCAAACATGTGGATGAGTATAGAGCAGGTGCACATGGAATTCAGTAAAGCCTTTGATAAGATTTCACATGGTCATCTGTTGGAGTAAATGCAGAAGCAAGGAATTGAGGGTGATTAATCAGTTTGGATTAGAAACTGGCTTTCTGTAAGAATGCAGCGAATGTTGGTTGATGGAACACATTCAGCCTGAAGTCCGGTTTCTCGTGGTGTGCTACTGGGACCAATGCTGTTTTTCATTTTTATAAATGACTTAGATACAGGCATAGGTGAATAGGTTAGTATGCGGATGACACTAAAGTTGGTGGAGTAGAGCACAATGTGAAAGAATGTTGCAGACTGCCGGTGGACTTGGATAAACTGCAGAATTGGGCTGAGAGGTGGCAAATGGAGTTCGAGGCAGGTAAATGTGTGGTGATTCTCTTTTTGAAGAGCAACAGGAATGCAGAATACTGGGACAATGCAAAGATTCTTGTCAGTGTGAATGTGCAGAGAGATCTTGAAGTCCATGTACATAGATCCAAAAGGCGCCACCCAGGTTTATAGTGCTATTAAGAAGGCATACGGTGTGTTACGTTTTATTGGGAGAGGGATTGAGTTCTGGAGCTGCAATGTCATGCTGCAACTATACAAAAAAGTTAGTGCGGCTGCATTTTGAATATTGTGTACAGTTCTGGTCCACCAATTAAGCATATGGAAGCATTGGAAAGGGTGCAGAGGAGAATTAGCAGAACGTTGCCTGGTCTATAGGGAAAGTGTTATGAAGAAAGGCTTTGAGACTTAGGTCTGTTCTCATAGGAAAGAAGAAGGCTAAGATGGGATTTGATCGAGACATGCAAGATGATCAGAGAATTTGATGGGATGGATGATGATAAGCATTTTTATTGGATGAGGGGCCATAGCTTCAAATTGTGCAGTGATCGATTTAAGACTGATGTCAGAAGGAGGTTATTTACTCAGACAGTGGTAAGGGCATGAACTCCCTGTCTTTCAATGTAGTTAACTCAGCCACATTAGAGAGATTTAAACAATCGTTGGATAAGCACGTGGAATTTGATGGGATAGCGAGAGGGAATGGGTGTAGTTTAGTTCACAGATCGGCACAACATCTAAGGTAGAAAGACTTGTTCTGCACTGTATTGTTCTACATTATAAGTTCTCTGTAGCTTTTACCCTCTGTCTGTCAATCTCTCATTCTCGAACTCACTTCCACTGTCTGCCGGTCGTTCTCTCGTTTCCTGTTTGTATTTCCACTCGCTTATTCTCTCTGATTGCTCTGCTCTGTCGAAGGTACGAAACTGAAAAAGCGAACACACTACTTAAGATACCAACACTTAGCAACAAGTAGCGATGGACCCGACCCCAACAAGAGAAACGAATCATAGCCCTTCTCAAAAAAAAGTCAGAAATCTGGAGAAATAAATAAGACCGATTTCCAAAAAAAACCCCAAACGGATCCAACACACCACGCTTCTATGGATTACTCAAAATTCACAGACCAGGATCCACCCTCAGACTCATAGTCTCGTTACTTGTAACACCAATTTAAATATTGTCCAAGAGACTAAAACAATTAGTGGAAGGCTCACGCCACTCCATCCACTCCACTCAAGATTTCCTGGAGACCATCAAAGACACGAAGATGGAAGAGGATGAAATAGTGGTCTCCTTTCATGTAACAGCCTTGTTTACATAAATCAACATTTACCTGGACAAAAAAAACATTGACTACACTATTAGAAGAATCAAAGACACATACAACAAATGCCACTAATTTCATCAGCAAGGTCAGTATCGTCAGGACAGTTGACCTATGCCTTACCACACACTTCACCTTCAACAACAACACCGACAGACAAATCAATGGAACTTCCATGGGATCTCCGAAATCATGGTAGTAATGCAGAGACTCGAACTCACAGATCTGTCAACCATCCAACTCAAACTTTGGGTCCGCTCCGTGAATGACACCTTTGTCATACCTAAACGAAATAAATTAGAAGAAACCATCGACACCATAAGTAATACACTTACTTGCGAAAAAAAGCACTAAATAGGAGGAAAACCACAACAAACTGCCATTTCAAGATGTTGCAGTATAGCAAACAGTCAATGGGGACCTTGAAAGCAGCGTTTACAGGAAAGCAACACGTACGGACTAAATAATGAACTACAGAAGAAATCACGCCAACGTCTACAAACGAAGCTGCATTAAAGCCAACACACACTGCAGCACAGAGGAACTACGCAGAGCAGAGGAAAATCACCGATATGGTGTGTTCAAATTGAACGGGTACCCAATGAATACAGTCCGCAGATTTCTCAGCAACAGACCCCACAGACAAAACACGTTCAGAAAAACTAGCCACTCCCACCTACATCAAAGACATCTCGGAAATGACTGCCAGACTACTCAGTCCCCGTGAAAGCATAGCAGCCCACAATCCCGCCAACACATTAAAACAGCAGCTAATGAAGTTGAAGATGCAGACAACAAGCAAAAGTAATTTCATTTACATAATACCATACGAGGACTGGAACTGCATTGAACAAACGGGCAGAAAATTACCCACCAGGATAAATGAACATCTACTAGCCACAAAAGGATATGACCCTCTCTCATTAGTTTCCTTGCAGACAGATGCCAGAGGGCACCATTTTGAATGGGACAGCAGATCCATACTTGGACAAGCCAAACAGAGACAGGCACGAGAATTCCTAGAAGCATGGCATTTCAACCGCGACTCAATCAACAAACACATCGATTTAGACCCCACCTACCACTTCCTGAGAAAAAGAACAGGAAATGTCGTCACCACATGAAATGATGTCACCACACGAAATGACACCACCAACCCAAAGAAACCCAAATATTGAAATAGAAACCAGGAGTTATCAGCAGTGCGTCGCCAGAGGCCCACTGAACATGTTATCCAGTCGGGTGAAGTAATTTCTGGAAATGAACCTTCCAGTTCAGCGAGCAAACCTACGTCCAGAAAATGGGTGACTTCACAGTTCTTAACATTGCACTCCTTTTGCCAGACATTTTCGCACTCACGTAACTACCTATCTTGCTCTGCCAACTTTCTCAGTCCTCTGCACACGTTTCTCTACCACGCATTATAATGTCATCCTCAAATTTTGACACACTACACGTGGTCCCCTACTTCAAATCATCCATGTAAATTATGGATAATTGCAGTCGCAATACTGTCTCCTGAGACACACCCCCAATCACTGATCACCAACGAAACAAAATGCTCATTTTCCTTCTCTATTTGCTTGATTTAAGTTCACCAATACGCTATTCATACTTATAGCTTCCCTATAATACCCGGCATCTTCACCTTATCCAGCAATATTTTGTGTCGCAAGTTGTACAATACCTTTTGCAAATCTGTAAAAACCACATCTACCCGTTTGCACAATTCTCGCAATGTCTTCATAGAATTCAAGGGATTTCGTTTAGGATGACCTCCCGTTCATGAACTCATGCTGCGTCTGTCAAATGAGACAATTAATATCGAGTTATTTTACTATTTCTTCCGTGACCATAGATTCAAGTATTTCCCCACTACAGAAGTTACGATAACCTGCCTATAATTTCCCAACTTCTGTCTTAATCATACTTTTGAAACAAACGTATTACATTTGCTTTTCTCCAAGCAGCTAGAACTACATCGAGTCCAGTGAATTTTGGAAAACTACCAAAAGTGCATTTGCTAGTTCTTCCACTATCTCTTTTAATACCGTGAGATGCATTCAATGAGGACTGGGAGACTTGTTTAGCTTTCGCTCCATTAATCTGCCCCGCTACTAAATTTTTCGTGTGTATGATTGTTCCGAGGTCCTCACCAACCTTAGTTTCCTTGTCAATTGCTGCCATGTTTTTCGTGTCCTCCACTGTGAAGACTGTCAATAAAATTGTACAATGTTTCGGATATTTCCTCACAGCCGAATATTAAATCCCCACCCTCATCTTCAAAGGGACGATATTTTACCAGAGCCAATCTTCTTCATTTTGTAGTATGGTATGCTTTGTTTACGGTCATTATATTCTGAACTAATATGTTCTTATACTCTATCTTACTTTTTGTTATAGTTTTTATTGGTTTCATTTGATCTTTGATATTTTTCCAATTTTCTCGGTTCGCGCTGGTCTTTTCCAATTAGTATGCCTTCTCTTTCAATTTGGTTATAGATAATAAAACTGCAGATTCCGCATTCTAGTATAGATAGGCAATAGGACGAGGCCAAGTATGGTCATGTAGGAAAGGAAACGTTTCGGGAAGTTGAAATGGGCAGTGACTGGAAGGTCCAGCCCGTCCCAGTGGACCTGCGTATGATGCTTGGTGAATCATTACCTAAGTTAAAATTAGGTCTCCCTGCTGTAGAGGAAAGAACACAGAGAGCACCTAATGCAGTAGGTTAGTTTCGAAGGGAAACAGGTGAACCTCTTACTCAACTGGGAAGACATTTTGGGCCGCTGAGTGGAGGTGAGCGGGCTGATGTCCCGACAAATTTTGCATCTTTTCTGGTGACAGGGAAGTTACCAAAGGGATGTTGGGTGGTATCAGTGGGGAAAGTGACATCCAGACAGCATTAGGGAGCGGTGCCGAAGTTTTTGGGGGTAATGCATCTTCACGACTGGAGATGGGTGTGGAACTAGCTTCAGATAAAGGGGGTGGAGGGGCAGTGAGGTGGATTCTGGACAGTGGAAGATTGGTATAGGGTAAAACATGGTTTGTCCTTTGGACAAATGTAAGCAGTTGTTTCTGAGAGAATTGGAAGCGATGGGAAGGGGCTGGGGAACGAGTTGTGAGATGGGAATGGAGGTTATTTGAAATTAGCCAATATAATGTTGAGTCCTCCAGACTGTATATTACCTAAGTACAAGATGAGGTTTTCTTCCTCGAGTTTAAGCTGTGTTTCGTTTTGGCAACGGAGGAGTCCAATGATGGCCATGTTGACAAGGGAGAGATTGAGGGAATTGAAATTGGCAGTTACTGGAAGGTCCGCTCGACCACTCCGGGCGCCGGTATGATGTTTTGTGAATCACTGCGTCAGTTTATATTCGGTTTCCCGATGTAGAGAAGACAACATAGGGAGGAACTGATGTAGTAAATTAGTGAAACAGGTGAACGTCTGTCTCTCCTGGAAGGACGGTTTAGAACTCTGAATGGACTTGAGAAGGCTGATATGCCGGCCGGTTTTTAATCTTTCCTGGTTGCTTGGGAACTTATCTGAGGGTTTGATGGTGTGTTCAGTTATGATTTGGTGCAAGACAATGTTGGTAAAAGGGAACAGCCCTTTTGGAAGGCATAGAGTTGTGGAGGGAAAATGTACTTGGAAGTGAAATCTCATTGAATCTGAAGGAAGTTTTAATGGTGACACGTTGGATGCGGAGACTGATGGGGTAGGTGAAGGCATAGAGATGTGCATGGGGAAAAAGTGTTTGTCACTACTGCATACAAAAGCCAGACCATTAAGAATAGGAGTTGTGATGACCTACTGCGGCTGTGCAGCACACTGCTGAGTGTACTTTTAGATTAGTGCATATAAATCAGCTTTCCCTTCTATGAGATAAAAAAACCAGAAGATTCTTTGTTACACAGATAGTGGTTCACTTGCGGAATGAACTCCCGAAGAATTGGTGGATTTCGTTTAAAATACACTTGGGTAGGAATAGGAATAGGAACGCTTTGGAGAGATATGGGCCAGAAGCCTGCAGATGGTGCTAGTTTAGTTTAGGATTATGGCTAGCATGATATGGCAAGACAGACGTGTCTGCTTCCGTTTTGCATGAATCATTGACTCCATGATTCCGTATGAAACTTGACTAGTTCGGTTTTGTTTTCATTGGAACTCAGGAAGTTCAGTCGAGACCTGACAGAAGTTGATAAATTTTATGAGTGGTACGGATAGAATCGTATTGTTTCCCAGGGTGGAGCGGTCAATTAGAAGGGGACACAGGTTTAAAGTATAGGAAGGATGTTGAAAATAGCTGGACTAGGCAATTGTTTTTCACTAAAGTTGGAGAGTGCTCAGAGAGTGCTAGGAACGCACTGCCAGATGTGGTGGTGGAAATAACAACAACACTCAAGGATCAAATGGACGAATGCTTAATTGTAAGCGAACAGGGAGATACAGATCCCGGAAATGAAGATAGTTTTAGTATGGTGGGCGAAATGTGCCAGCACAGGCTTGGAGGACCGAAGGACCTATACATATGCTTTTGTTTTGTCTTCTTCTTGAGAAGCAAGAGCTTGTTTCGCAGCAGCGAAGCAGGCTGAGTATCGATCTTATACACATTCGTAAAATCACCAGACGCATGGGTTCTGTGAATAGCTCTGACGATCTTTCCAGTTTAGGTGAGACCGTGACTAGAGTGCATAGGTTTAACAGAGTGTGAAGATTTTAAAGGGACATTAGGAATAACTTTTTCAAGCAGAGAATGCCGCATGTCCAGAATGAATTAACAGGTTGAAATAGCAGATCCAGATACAATTACACTATTTCACAATCATCTAGATCAGTACATTAATAAGAGGTTTAGAGGGATTTGCGTCAGTTGCTGCCCAATGGCAGGAAGTCATATTGCGATATGTGACGGTGCGGTTAAATTGGATTGAATAGTCTGTTTCCATAAGGTATAACTCTATGATTATATTTGCCTATTCCGTCATTACTATACAAGTTTTATTTGAACGTGAGAGACACTTGAGGAAATTTAAATCTCGATGAGGGTATGAAATGACTGTCGGGAATTTTCGGACTGGATCCTGACACGATATCAGCTGAAGTAGAGTGACAAAATCACGACCAGTTTCTAAGAATATTCAGGAAGGAAAATTAAACTGGCAGTGCGGTATTTTCTATTCGAGAAATCCGAGCACATTTTTAGCTTCCACTTGAGGATTTACAGCTTAGGGAGAAAGTGAGAGCAACGAAGTGACGGAGGTATGTCGGAACAGTGTCAGAGAGAAAGACAGAGTAAGGACAAAAAATGCTGATATGAACACCCCTTCATAATGTGAACATTTCAACAAACTGAGACAAGAAAAACTGAGAGGTTTAGACAAAAGTGTGAGGATAAGTGGAGAGAGTAGTTCATAAAGCATACAGCTTCCATTGAGATTTTAATCGGTACATGGACGTCAAGAACAAGGAAATGATGCTGAACTTCTCGTCAGAATATATGTTCGATTTCAGCACGAATATTGTGTGCATGTGCCGGCGCTGCATTATCAGAAAGATGTGACTGTACTGTAAAGAATGCAAAAGGGATTTACAAAAAACGGTTTTTGGAATGAGAAATTATACTTCTGAGTTTCGACTGAGGAAATTGGGAGTGTTTGCCGTGAATACAAGAAAGCTGAGGCGGAGATCTGATAGAAGTTTCCAAAATCACTAACAGTTTGGACAGAGCAGATAGTGAAAAGCTGTTCCCGCTCGTAAAAGGAAGAAGAACGCACGGGAATTAATTAAAATTTACCTGAAAAATAAGCAAAAGAGATGTGAAGAAAACGAGCTCTGTACCCAGTGAGCAATTAGGGCTCATACTGCACTACCTAAAAGTATGATGGAGACAGGTGTAAGAAATGGTTAAGAGGATCGAATTACAGCCCTGAATAAGTCCGGAAAACCCAAAATGCTGGAAATCAGAGCAGATCATGAGGCATCCGTGGAGAAAGAGCAAGCTAACATTCCGAGACTTGATCACTTTCCATCATGGCTCGGAAGGAACATTCCACTCGACCTGAGGCATTAGATTGACCTGTCTCCACGCATGCTGCCTGACCAGCATTGTATTCCATGATATTTGTGTTCAGTTCATGGCAAAGAAATAAGAATGCTTCAGTGGCTGATCATTCACTCTCAGGACACTAACTGATTATCTCATTCCGCCTTCCTCAGTTATTGTTTGGTTTCTTCTGAGTTCATCTATTCTTCACCTTTTCTCTTGTACTAACCTCGAAGTTTGTATTTCAGACCTCCCTCCGTCTGTCTGTCTGTCTGTCTGTCTGTCTGTCTGTCTGTCTGTCTGTCTGTCTGTCTGTCTGTCTATCTATCTATCTATCTATCTATCTAACTATCTATCTATCTATCTATCTATCTATCTATCTATCTATCTATCTATCTATCTATCTATCTATCTATCTATCTATCTATCTATCTATCTATCTATCTATCTATCTATCTATCTATCTATCTATCTATCTATCTATCTATCTACCTACCTACCTATCTATCCCTCTCCCTCTCTTTTCCTAGCGCTTCCCCTCTCTGTCACAAAATACTTCCACACCTTCTTCATTCTTACATTGCTTCCTTGTCCTTTTCGAAGCAATTCAGGTTATTTCGCTTGGAGATAAGCTTTGAATCATCTCTAGTTTACCCGAGGAAGTAAGTTCTGGGAAGGTACCGCTGAAACAATATGTTATATTTCCATCTGCCCCCTGGATTCTAGTGTGGCAAGAGTATTGCGACCAGAGACGTCCCTTGATTTCAAGTAGTGGGTGAGAGAGGTACTTTTTTTGAATTTTGGAATTCAAATCACAATCCAATGAATTTTGTTTCCGCCTGTCAGAGAGTTTCCTTTTCAGGAATAGGACAGCAAGATCAGAAACTCCTTACAGAACAAGAAACTTCGGGCAAAATGTACGAGATAGAAGTGTCCTGGCGTATGAAAGGAAAGATCAGAACAGAAGAAAATTGTCACGTGCACTCAAGCCCAGGGATACATGACTTCAGTAAAAAGCTACAAACGTCGCCATTCTCTGTAACATTCTTTGTTGCAAAGCCAACATTTAAAATAAATACAACAGGAAGAAGTGAAAAGAAGTAGAGCCAAAGACGAAAAAAACTTTCAGATCTGAAAGTCTGAAGTAATATACATACGCGAGCGTAGAGAACATGAAAAAATACAGTGAAGAACAGGTCCTTCGGCCATCAATGTTGCGCCAATCTGTGAATGAAGCTAAGGCCATCCTCCTATATAAGCCCATTATCATCCATTTACTTATCTAAGGTTTGGGTAAAATTGCCTAAAGTGGCTGAGTTAACTACATTACCAGACAGGGCATTCCACGCCCTTACCACTCTTGAGAAAATAACCTGCCTGTGACATCTGCCTTAAGTATATCACGCCTCAATTTGTAGCTTTGGTCCCTCGTACAAGCTGAAGTCATCAGCCGAAGAATAAGACTTTCACTGTGTACTCTATCTAATCCCCTGATTATCTTGCATGTTTCTATCAAATTCCCTCTCAGCCTCATTCTTTCCAATTAGAACAGAGCCAAGTCTCTCAGTCATTCGTAATAGCACCTTACCTCCAGATCATGCGACATCCTGGAAAATATCGTCTACATATTTCTAATACTTCCATATCCTTCGTGTAATTTTTGTACAATAACTGAAGTTAATAGTCCAACTGCGGCCGCACGAGCATTTTGTAAAGATGTAGCATGACATTGTGGCTCCATACCTCAATCCCTCTACCAATAATATCTAATAAACCGCATGCCTTCTTAACAGCGTGATAAACCTGGGTAGCAACTTTCTGGGATCCATGTATATGGACACCAAGATCCCTCTGCACATCTAAACTAGTAAGAATCTTTCCATTGGCCCATAATTCTGCCTTTCTGTTATTCTTCCCAACGTGAATAATCTCACGTTTTCCTGCATTGACCTCCATTTGCCACCTCCCAGCCAGTTCTGCAGTTTATCCGAGACCCCCTGCAACCTGCAACATTCCTCCACACTGTTCACTACTCCACATACGTTCACTTGTATTAGTCCACAACAGTACTAATCCGTCCACCTCTCTTATGTCTAAGTCATTTATACAAAAGTCAACAGCAGTGGTCCCAAAACAGATCCTTGTGGCACACCACGAGCAATCGGAGACCAAGACTGAATATGTTCCATCAACTGCCACTCGCAACATTCTTACAGAAGGCAGATTCTGGTCCAAACTTCTAAATCCCATGGCTCAGCATTTTCTCCTGCAGCCTACCATGTGGAACCTTATAAAATGCTTCACTGAAGTCCATGTAAACCACGTCAACTGCCCTACCCTCAACCTCATGCTTGCTCACCTTCTGAAAAAGCTCAGTGAGGTCTGTGAGACATGACCTGCCCTTGATGAAACTATGTTGCCTATCTGCAATCAAATTGTTAATTGACAGATGATTATAAATTACATGTCTGATAATCATTTTGAAACATTATACTTCAAAAGACATAAGGCTCACTTGCTCTATAATTACCTTGGTAATCTCTACCACCCTTCTTGAACAAGGGCATAACATTTGCCATCCTCCAGTCCTGTAGTACTAAACATGCCCACAACGACGACTGAAAGATCAAAGCCAAATGCTCCAACGCTACCTCACTAGCTTCCCACAGAATCATCAGATAAATCCCATTCCGCCAGTTGACTTGTGTATCGTCACTCATTCTACAATTGATAAAACCTCTTTTTAATAACCTCAATTCTTCCTAGTCTAATATCTTGTATCTCATTCGTCGCATCTACTATAATCTTTTTTGCCAAAGCGAATACCGATAAGAAATATTCGTTCAGCACCTCTCCAATCTTCACAGGGTCAACACTCAACTTCCCAGCTTTTTTTAACTAGCACTATCCTACGCTACCCATTCTTGTATTGCTCACATGTGTGGAGAAAGCTTTAGGATTCACCTTTATTGTATCTGCTAAAGACAGTTCACGTCCTCTCTTCGTTCTTCTTATCGTTCCTATCCAATCTGTAACTCTCTATTGCCTCATCTGCACCATCTTGTCTCATCGTCACGTAAACCTCCTTCTTCTGCTTCACAATAGCTGCAATGTCTGCAGTAAACTATGGTTTCATTACCTTATCACTTCCTGCTTACAGGGACGTACCTATCAGAGACACGCAATATCTGTTCCTTATATCAACTCCGCATGATTGTCTCCTTCCCCTTTATTTTGCTGCCCCATTTTATGCATCCTCAGTCTTGCCGAATCGTTTTATAATTGCCCTTTGCACATTGATATTTCTTGCTCTGTGGGATGTACTTATCCATTTCCATCGCTAAACTAAACGTAACCGAATTAAGGTCACTTTCAAAGTGGGTTTGGAATGCTCATGTAGTGCCGCAGGCACTCAGGCTTAAGATGTTTGGCGTGTTGGAGTTGTGACATATCACTTCAAAGTTTGAAGCAAATAGGTTGTTTTCAGTTTACAAACGTCTAGTGGTTTGTGCCCAGTGTGCTCTCGAATGCTATAATTCAATCTTCATCAATTACAATGGCAGGAAATGCATTCAATACCCTAATTCAATGCTATTTGAAAAAATCATCGCTTCATATTTGCATTTATGATCATCTGTTCAAATCTACATCCTCCCGTTTTTGCTCCCTTAAAATGCAAAACAATTTCTCTTATCCACTCTAACCACCAAACACAATATTTTGAAAATATGCAAGAATTACAACATTGACAAAAGGTGCGGAAGAGGTACACAAATATCAAAGTCCCATTTTTCAGAAAATGGCCAATTGCCTCTTCGGCATGGGCATCACTCCCAACGATTTCTGTCCACACATTTATTTTGAAAATCCCATTCAGGTCAGAGAGAGAGGGGGAAAGAGACGTTTCCCTCAGCGAAGACGACACTCAGAAGGGAGGAGGAAGGGGGTCGAGTGTTTGTTTATGCGTTTGTGTGTGTGTATGTGTGTGTGTTTGTGTTTGTGTGAAACAGAAAGACAGAGAGAAAGGTGCAGAGACAGACAATGTGAGAAAAACAAACAAAGAGATTGAAGGAGACAACGAGAGGTAGAGACAGAGAGAGGGTGAGAGACAAAGACAGAGAATCGGAGAAAGCACAGGAACGCAAAGAAGGAACAGATCAGAGGTACAGAGGCAAGAGCAACAGAGAGTGGGAACGTGTAAACGAGGGAAAGATCAATGAAGAGTCAAGTTGCAGCGAGGGAAACGTGAGTGATGAGTTCAAATTGACACAAAGGCCTGGTTCTTGTCTCTGGAGATTCAGGGCAGGGACGGGGTTCCGTAATTAGAAAGGTGCAGAAACTGTCGGGTCTGATGCTCTATATTGATTATGGTCTAAGATACGCCTCTCTCTGTGCTTACCAGTGCGCTCTTGTTTCATCTGAAAGAAACAGGACAGAATGCGAAGCATATTGTGTAGCATTTTGGTGTGTACAAGCGGCAATGTGCAAGTGGGCTGAGTTCGTATAAACTCATCCATGCTGACGAGATATCATAAATTAACCTCGCCTCATTTTCATTGTTCCCAAATCACTTGAACCCTTCCTATTCATATAGACTTCCAGATTAATTTTAAACATAATAATTGTACCAGTCTATGTCATTTCTTCTTCGCTCTGCGAGAGAAAGAAGCCGCCTCGGTCCTTTTAAAAATTTGTCACTCACATACTCCACCTATGGCCAATGGTTGTCGACTCCCCTACATTGGGAAATAAAAGAGCTTGGTTATTCAATCTATCCCTACCCATTCATGATTTTAAAGACAGCTTTCTGCCTTCGATGCTCCAGGGAAAATATACCCAGCCTATTCAGCTTCTCCCGAAATCTCAAATCTTCCAACCCTAGCAACTTCCTTGTAAATCCTGTCTGCTCCCCTTTAAGTTTAACAACATCTTACTTATTGCAGGGAGACCAAACGAAACTCAGCATTCCAAATGTGGCGTGATCAATGTGCTGTATCTTCGCAACACGACATTCCACCTCCAGTACTCAATGCACTGATCAATAAAGGTAAGCACACCAAATGCCGTCTTCAGTATCTTGTATATCTGTGACTTTACCTTCAAGTAAATATGAACCTGTCCCCAAGGTCTCTTCCCACGGCAACACTGCGCGAAAAAGTACTATTTTTTATATATGCCCTGCTGATTTGTTTCGGCAAACTTCAACATTTCATTCTTATCTAAAAAACTCAACCAGCCATTGCTCACTCCATCGGTCCATCTGAACAATAATCCATTGAGATAACATTCTGCACCGACCATTACATTAACAATGTTTGAGTAATCTGAAAACCTACCTACTGTCCCCCCGTTTTCACATTCAAATCATAAATTCGTCGAGTCTTATCGACCTACATAATGAAAACAGGCACTTTGCCCCAACGTGTACATGCTGACCAGTTTTCACATGTAAGCTACTCCTCTTTGCCTGCATTTGGGTGATGTCTGTTCAATTCACGAAACTGTCTAAATGTGTCTTAAATGACGATGTTGTATTCACCTATTTCACTACTTCTCTTAGGCAGCTCCAGAAAAGAAACAAAAATGCTTACATGAAACTTTTCATATCTCTCCCTCTCAAATTAACCATATGCTCTCTGGAATTCGACTCCAATTCCATTAAGGAAAGCTATTGGCTGTCTACTTTATCTATGTCTCTCATGATTTTATAGTATCTCTGTAAGGTCATCTTTCAGTCTCCTATGCTCCACGGGAACAAAATGTGACAGCCCATATGATTTTTCCATATACCTCAAACCTTCTAGTCCTGGTAGCATCCTAGCACTTTTCAGCTGCGCTCTTTCCAGTTTGATAATATTCTTTCCATAGCAGGGGATCAGATGTGCACATATCACTCCAAATGTCGCCTCACCAACGTTTTGTATAGCTGCAACAAGACGTCACAATACCTATTTTCAATATTCTGAACAATGAAAGCAACTATGCTAAAAGCCTACTTCAACGCTATGCCGACTCGTTATTCCACTTCGAAGGAGCTGTGAACATGTACCCTTTGATGACTTTGTTCTCTAACACCGCATAGTCCCTTACCATTGATTGTGTAATCCCATTTTACTTCAACGCACCAACATGAAAAGCTTCTTTTTATGTAAATTAATTTTATTTGTCATGCCTCAGCTCACTGGCGCAGTTTAGCAATACTCTGCTGCATCCCCAGATACGTTTCCTTACAGTCGACGATACTATCAATTTTGTTTCCATCGGAAAACCAACCTCATGACTCCTAAATTTTCATCCAGATCATTTATATAAATAGCAGTGTACACAGCAACGGACGCTATCATAGTCAGCTAGCGTTAGGCTTCCAGTCTGAAAACAAACTATCTACTACCACATTCTGTCTTCTATTGTCTAACTAATTGTGTTTCCAATTGGCTAGCTCTCCCTGCATCCTTGGTTCCCGTGAGCCTTACTTCTGTTGGAGGAAAGGTTTTGAAAAGGATTATAAGAGATAAGATTTATAATCATCTAGCAAGCAACAATTTGACTTCAGATAGTCAACATGGTTTTTTCAAGAGCAGGTTGTGTCTCACAAACCTCACTGAGTTTTTTTGAGAAGGTGACCTAGCATGGAAATGAGGGTAGGGCAGTTGACGTGGTATACTTTGACTTCAGTAAAGCCTTTGGTAAGGTTCCACATGGTTGGTTGATGGAGAAAATGCGGAGGCATGGCATTGAGGGTGATATAGAAGTTTGGCTTCCTGGAAGAAGGCAGTGAGTGGTGGTTGATGAAAAATATTCAGCATGGAGTCTTGTTACGAGTGGTGTGCCACAAGGATCTGTTTTGGAACAACTGCTGTTTGTCATTTTTATAAATGACTTAGACGCAAGGATAGGTGGATGGATTAGTGAATTTGCAGACGACACTGAAGTCGGTGGGATAGTGGACAGTTTTGAAGAACGTTACAGGTTGCAGGGGGATTTGGATAAACTGTAGAATTGGACTAAGAGGTGGCA
Source organism: Chiloscyllium punctatum (assembly GCF_047496795.1). NCBI lineage: Eukaryota > Metazoa > Chordata > Chondrichthyes > Orectolobiformes > Hemiscylliidae > Chiloscyllium > Chiloscyllium punctatum. The sequence continues at coordinate 35,887,507 of NC_092773.1, forward strand.
AATGGAATTCAATGCAGCTAAATGTGATGCGATGCACTTTGGGAAGAATAACAGGATGGCAGTGTACTTGTTCAATGGAAAGACTCTTTGTAGTGTGCATGTGCAGAGCGATCTTGGAGTCCATGTGCATAGATCTCTGAAAGTTGCCAGCCAGATGGATAGTGCTATTAAGAAGGCATACGGTGTGTTAAATTTCATTGGTAGAGGGATTGAGCTCCAGAACCGCAATAGCATGCTGCATCTATACAAAACACTGGTGCAGCCACACTTGGAACATTGTGTACAGTTCTGATTGTCCCATTACAGAAAGGATGTCGAAGCATTGGAAAAGGTGTAGAGGAGATTTACCAGAATATTACCTGGTCTGGAGGGAAGGTCGTATGAGGAAAGGCAGAGGGACCTTGATTTTTTTTCTTATTGGAAAGAAGAAGGCTAAGGGGGGATTTCATAGAGACATACAAGATGATCAGAGGATTAGATAGGGTATAAAGAGAAATGTTTTCTTCCTAGGATGATGATGTCAGCTTGTACGAGAGCGCATAACTACAAATTGAGGGTCTATAGATTTAAGACAGATGGCAGAGGCAAGTTCTTTAGGCAGAGAGTGGTAAGGGCGTGAATTGCCCTACCTGCTAACATAGTCAACTCAGCCACATTCGGAGATTTTAAAAATCCTTGGATAAGATCATGGGTTATTTTAGGATAGTGTAGGGGGGCGAGCTGAGAATAGTCCACAGGTCGGCGCAACATCGAGGGCCAAAGGGCCTGTTCTGCGCTGTATTGGTCCATGTTCTATGAATCACATTACCATATGATACCTTGTCAAAGACTTTAATAAGTTCCATGTAGACGATATCTACCGCATTGTCATAATCTACTTTCTTGTTCACTGCTTAACAAAATGGACTGAAATTCGCAAAGCATAATTTCCTATTCACTGAGCCATGCCGACTATCGCAAAATGAGTTCTTGCCTCTTGAAATGCCTGTCAATGTTTTCTCCCAATATCCCCTCAAACAACTCACCTATCACAGAGGTTACGCTCACTGTTTTCTAGTTTCTAAGCATTTCTCTATAGCCTTTGCTAAATAGTGGTACAACATTAATCAAACTCCAGTTTTCAGAACTGAACCTATGTTTATTCATGAACCGAACATTTCTGCTTAGTCCTCCGCAATTTACACCCTAACCTCCTGGTCAGCACACCTGCACAAACACAGTAGTAATTTCAGGACTACTACGATGCGAAGTGCTATTGAGACAGGGAACAGGGAGCGAGTGCAGCTGTATGCGTGATTAACTGTTTGGTGTTGGAGGGAGGGCTTCAGATACGTAGATCATTGGGTTAGATTCAGGGAAAGGTGGGATGTGTGCTTGAAGGATGGGATGTTCTTGAACTGGAGGGGCACGAATATATTGGGCGGGAGATTTGCTGGAGCACTTCGGCTGGCTTCAACCTAGTTTGGCAGGGAGTTGGGAACTGATATGAAAGAGATCTAAGCGGCAACTTTTTCACGCAGAGGGTGGTACATGTATGGAATGAACTGCCAGTGGAAGTAGTGCAGGCTGGTACAATTGCAACATTTGAGAGGCGTTTGGATGGGTATATGTATAGGAAGGGTTAGGAGAGATATGGGGTACGTGCTGGCAGGTGGGACTAGATTGCGTTGGGATAGCTGGTCGACAGGACGAGTTGGACCGAAGGGCTATTTTCCATGCTGTACGTCTCTCTGACTCCATGACTCTATTACTTTAGACCTACTAACGAGCTGAGCGAATAATTGTTGAACGGGCAGAAATAGGATACAGAGAATCTGTCACGAAAGACACACAGTTTGTCAGAAAAGCGATGTTTGAAAGTGTGTCTGTTTCAATGCAAGAAGTATCAGAAATAAGAGTGATGAACTTCGAGCATAGATCATTACTTGGAAATACGATGTTATGGTCAGAGCGGAGGTATGTATTTCACAGCGGCAGGAATGGTTGCTGGATGTTACAGGTTTTGAATCTTTTAAAAAGAAGAGAGTGGGATGTAGAATAGGAGGGAATTAGAGAATGCATCACAGTTGCAGAAAATGAGGCTATTGAGGAATACAGAGGGTGGTAAAAGGAGTAGAGGAGTTGTATGAGGCCAGAGATATATCACAGCTATGCTGAAGGAGGACACGATGGATACTCGACCAATGTAGCAATATGAGCTGATTTCAGAAACAGGAGGGATGCTGTAACAATGTTGGTGCTGTACTGCAGGCCTCCCAACAGCGAACGTGAGGTGGAGGTACAAGTATGTTGACAGATTATTGAAACATGCAGGAACAACAGGGTGGTGGTGACGGGAGGTTTTAATGGGCTGTCATTTACTCATTGTTAGAGTTTTGCATGTAGCAGAAGTTATACTCGAGATGCGTTTTATAGAGAAAGCTGAAAATTGTCCGTTTCAGGAGCGGGTTGCACTGGACCTGGTGTTGGCGAATTATCATGACCAGCTCGTTGAAGTACAAATAGAGCATTAAAATTTCCTCTTTTAGAATACTCATGGCCAGTGAAGAGAGTAGTCCAAAAGTACGACTGCTTTATTGGGGCTGACCAACAATAGCAAAATTCAACAGAAACTGGAGAATATGACTGGAAGTAGCTGTTTGTATTTAAATCCACATTTGATAAGTGGAAGAGCTTGATGTGAGTGCAGGACAGAGGTGCCGTGCGAAATTGAGGGATGGAAAGGACAAAATGAGAGAACCATGGATAACAGTTGAGCTGTGAATCTGGCAAAGAGAAAAAAGGAAGCATACGTATGTCTTGGTGACGGATGAGGCTTTGGAAAAATATCGGGAAAGTAAATCAATCTGGAATGAGCGATGGAGAGGGCTAAACGTTATCATTAGATATGTTTTGCAAACAAGGTTAAGGCAAATCCAAAAGCCTTTCATTCGTTAATGAAGAGCAAGAGGGTATCTAGAACATAGATCATAGAACATTACAGCGCAGTACAGGCCCTTCGGCCCTCGATACTGCGCCGACCTGTCATACCAATCTGAAGCCTATCTAACATACAGTATTCCGTGTACGTCCCTATGTTTGCCCAATGACGCCTTAAATGCACTTAAAGTTGGCGAATATGCTATTGTTGCAGGCAAAGAATTCAATACACGTGCACCTCTCTGAGTAAAGAAACTACCTCTGACATCTGTCCTATATCTATCAATCGTCAATTTAAAGCTATGCCCCCTCGTGCTCGCCGTCACCAGACTTGGAAAAATGCTCTCCCTCTGATTTTCATATATGTCTCTTTTAAGTCACCTCTACACCTTCTTTTCTCTAACGAAAACAGCCTCATGTCCCTCAGCCTTTCCTCGTAAGACCTTCCCTCCATACCAGGTCCTAGTAAATCACCTCTGCACCCTTTCCAAAGCTTCCACATCCTTCTTATAATGTGGTGACCAGAACTGTACACAAGACTCCAAGTGTGGCCGCACCAGAGTTTTGTACAGTTGCAGCATAACCTCATGGTTCATGAACTCGATCTCTCTATTAAAAAAAGTAAAACGTTACATGCCTTCTTTACAACCCTGACAAGCCAGATGGCAACTTTGAAGGATCAGTGTACATGGACACCGAGCTCTCTTCTCATCTACACTACGAAGAATCTTACCATTAGCCCAGTACTTTGCATTCCTGTTACTCCGAACAAAGTGAATCACCTCACACTTGTCCACATTAAACTCCATTTCCCACCACTCAGCCCAGCTCTGCAGCTTATCAGTGTCTCTCTGTAACCTACAACATCCTTCGTCACTATCTACAACTCCACCGGCCTTAGTGTCGTCTGCAAATATATTAACCCAATCTTCTACGTCATCATCCAGGTGGTTTATAAAAATGACGAACAGCAGTGGACCAAACACCGTCCCTTGCTGTAAACCACCAGTAACTGGACTCCATGATGAATTTTTCTCATCAGCCACCACGCTCTGTCTTCTTTCAGCAAGCCAATTACTGATCCAAACTGTTATATTTCCCCCAATCCCGTCCCTCTGCATTTTGTACAATAGCCTACTGTGGGGAACCTTATCGAATGCCTTGCTGAAATACATATACTCTACATCAACCGGTTTACTCTTATCTACCTGTTTGGTCATCTTCTCAAAGACCTCAATACGTTTTGTGAGGCATGACCTACACGTCAGAAAATCGTGCTGACTATCCATAAACAAATTATCATTTTCCAGATGATTATAAGTCCTATCTCTTATAACCTTTTCCAACATTTTACCAACAACTGAAGTAAGGCTGAGGAGGGTTAGATAGGGTGGACAGGAAGAGTCATTTTCCAAGTATGGTGACATCGAGATCGAGAGGGCATAGCTTTAAATTGAGGGTTGATAGAGGACAGATGTCAGATGTAGTTTCTTTACTCTGAGAATAGTAAGGGTATGGAATGCTTTGCCTGCAACGGTCGTAGATTCGCCAAATTTAAGTGTATTTAAGTCGTCATTGGACAATCCTATGGACGAACATGGAATAGTGTAAGTTAGAAGTGCTTCAGATTGGTATGACTGGTCGGCACAAAATCGAGGGCCAAAAGGCCTGTGCTGCGCTGTAATGTTCTACGTTCTGTGTTCTATGTAAGGCTCATTGGTCTATAATTACCAGAGTTGTCTCTACTCCCTTTCTTGAACAGGGGAACCACATTTGCTATCTTCCAGTCTTCTGGCACGAATAATCGGTGCCAAAGGCTCGGCAATCTCCTCGCTGGCTTCCCAGACGATCCTAGGATAAACCCATCCGGCCGAGGGGACCTATTCATTTTCATACCCCGCAAGATTTCTAACACCTCTTCCATGTGAATCTCTATCCGACTTAGTCCAATAGACTTTATCTCAATATTCTCCTCGACAATATTGTCGTTTGCTAGAGTGAATGCTGTCGAAAAATATTCATTTAGAGCTTCTCCTATCTCCTCTGACTCCACACACAACTTCCACTACTATCCTTGATTGGACCTAATCTTACTATCATCATTCTTTTATTCCTGAAATATCTTTAGAAAGCAATTAGGGGTTATGCTGATCCTATCCGCCAACAACTTCTCATGTCTCCTCCTGGCTCTTCTGAGCTCTCTGTTTAGGTCTTTCCTGACCATCTTGTAACCCTCAAGCGGCCGAACCCAGCCTTCATATTTCATGCTTGCATATGCCTTCTTCTTCCTCTTGACCAAAGATTCCACTTCCTTCAAAAACCACAGCTCCCACGCTTTACAGCTTCATGCTGCTTGACATTTGCATACTTATACAGGACACACAGGAGCTTTTCCTTGAATAAGCTCCACATTTCTAATGTGCCCATCCCTTGCAGTTTCCTTCCCCATCCTGTGCTTCCGACATCTTGCCTAATCGCATCCTAATTGCCTTTCCCCCAGGTACAAATCTTATCAAGTGGTATACCCCTATCCCTTTCTATCACGAAGTAAACATAACATAATTGTGATCACTTTCACCAAATTGCTCACCTCCTTCCAAATCTAACACCTGGCTGTGCTCATTACCCAGTACTAAATCTAATGTGGCTTCGTCCCTTGTAGGGCTGTCTACATACTGTGTCAGGAAGCCCTCCTGCACACACTGGACAAACACTAACCCATCTATAGTTCTTGTACTATACTGTTCTCCGTCAATATTTGGAAAGTTGATCTCCCCCATGACAACTGCCCTGTCTCTCTCATTCCTATCGAGAACCATCTTTGCTATCCTTTCCACGACATCTCTGGAACTATTCCGAGCCTATCGAAAACTCCCAATAGGCTGACCTCTCCTTTCCTGTTTCTAGCCTCATCCCATACTACCTCAGTTGACGAGTCCCCAAACATCCTTTCTGCAACTGTGATAATGTCCTTGACCAACAATGCCACACGTCCCCCTCTTTTACCATCTTCTCTGTTCTTACTGAAACATCTAAATCCGGGAACTTGCAACAACCATTCCTGTCCCTGCTCTATCCATGTCTCCTAAATGGCAACAACATCGAAGTCCCAGGTACCAGCCCATGCTGCATGTTCACCCACATTGTTTCGGATGCTCTTGACGTTGAAGTAGACACGCTTCAAACAAACCTCTTGCTTGCCGCTGCCATCGTGCGTCCCTGAAATTTGAATTCGGACCTCCCGACTCTCAAACTTTTCTCTACTCGATCTACAATTTTGGTTCCCATCTCCTACTGGATTAGTTTAAATCCTCCCCAATAGCCTTAGCGAAATTACCTCCACCCCTCCAGGATATTGGTACTCCTCTGGTTCAGATGAAGACCTTCCTGCTTGTGGAGGTCCCACCTACCCCCAAAAGAGTCCCGATTATCCAACAATCCAAAACCCTCCCTCCTGCACCTTCCCTGTAGCCACGTATTCAACTCCTCTCTCTCCCTATTCCTCACCTCACTCGCACGTGGCACGGGCAACAAACTACAGACAACAACTCTGTTCGTCCTCGCTCTCAGCATCAATCCTAGCTTCAATTTCTGCCTTAAATCCCCTCTCTCTTCCTCCCTATGTCGTTGGTGTCTACGTAGGCCACGAATCGAGGCTGCTCCCTTCCCCGTTAAGGATCCCAAAAAAACGATCAGAGCATCACGAACCCTGGCACCTGGGAGGTAACACACCAACAGTGAGTCGCTCTCGTCCCCACAAAACCGCCTATCGTCCCCCTAACTATGGAGTCCCCAATGACTACTGCTCTGCTCCTCTTCCCCTTCCCTTCTGTGCAGCAGGGACAGACTCTGTGCCAGAGCCCTGTGCCCCATTGCTTTCCCCTAGTAAATCCCCCACAACAATATCCAAAACGGTATAGTTATTGTTGAGGGGAATGGCCAAAGGGGATCCCTGCACTGACTGCCGGTTCCCATTCCGTTCCCTGACTGTAACCCATTTGCCTTTTTCTGGTATCTGAGGAGTGACTACATCCCTGTAACTCCTCTCAATAATCCTCTCTGCCTCCGAAATAATCCGACGTTCATCCAGCTCCAGCTCCAGTTCCTTAACGCGGTTTTGAAGGAGCTGGAGTTGGGTACACTTCCCGCAGTTGTAGTCAGCAGTGACACTGGATACTTTACCAATCTGCTGCACAGAACCTTTTTTTGGTTGGAGGAGGAGGGTGGTTTAAAGGTGTGGCCACTGAAAGAAAACGGACGAAAGTTATGAGGTGATTTTGAGATAATGGGTGAGATTCTTAATGAGGACTTTGCATCGGTATTCACAGAGGCGAGGGACGTGACGGACGTCGAGGTTAGGAATCGATTTTGATTATTCCAGGTCAAGTCGGCATTTGGAAGGGAGGAAATGTTGGGTATTCTAAAAGGTATTAAGTGCACAAGTTCACAGGTCCGAGCGGATCTATCCAGGGATACTGAGGGGAGTGATAGAGGAAATTGCTGATGCCTTAACAGACAACATTGCAGAATCCTTTAACACGGGTGAGAGTGTGGAGTCATAGTGTTATTGAGTCACAGACCTTTTTTGCCAATTTGTCCATATCGAGCATATGTTCAACATGATCTCTTCCCGTTTGCCAGCACTCGTTCCATATTCCTCTCGACCTGTTGGACAATAACCTGCTGTTGTGTGATTTTTAGCTTTGTTCACCGCAGTCCAAAACTGGCATCTCGAAATGATTTTCTATTCTTATCCCCACCCAGATTCCTTTCAAATGCTGCAATTGTATCATTCTCCATGACTTCCTCTGCAGCATTCTAGAGGAGCGGATAATTACTAGGTTTGTCCTCTCGTTTAAGAAGGGTAGAAGGATAACTCACATAATTATAAACTGGTGAGCGTCGCGTCAGTTTTAGGCAAGTTGCTGGGGAAGATATTTATTGATAGGATCTATTTACATATGGAAGAATATTGATTTGTCAGTGGTGTTTTTTTGGATGAAAGGTCAAGTCTTGATGACTGAATAGAATTCTTTGCAGAAGTGATAAAGTTGATTATTGAGGAAAGGGCTGTAGATGTCATGTTCATGATTTCAATTAGGCGTTTGGTCAGGCTCACCATGTGACGCCAATGGAGAAATTGATGTCGCCTGGCGCCCAGAGTGTACAAAATAGACGGATAGAGAGCTATCTAGTCAATAGGAGATGGAAAGGAGTAGTAGACCGGTGTTTCTTAAAATGAAGAACTACGACCAGTGGTGTTCCACAAGAATCTGTGCCGGGACCACTGTCTTTCGTTTGATATACATAAATGAGCTGCAGGAAGGTGTATGTGTTCTGATTAGCAAGTTTACAGATGACACTAAGATTGGTGGAGTTGCATGCAGTGGGGGTGGGGGGGGGGGGTGGTGTCAGAGAATGTATAAGAACACAGACAGATTGGAAAATTTTGCATAGAAATGGCAGATGAATTTCAATCCACACAACTGTGAGATGGTGCATTTTGGAAGAACTAGTTTTAGAGATAATTAAATGGTAAACGAAAAAGCACTGGGCAACATTGATGTACAGAGAAATCTGGAGTACAAGTCCATTACACACTGAAGGTAGAAATGTAGGTTGATAGAGTGGTCAAGAAAGCAAACGGCATGCGTTCTTTCATCAGAAGGGGCACTCAGTACAAGGACATGGGAGAATTTCATTAAACATTGGTGGAACTACATTTGGAATATGGTGTACAGTTCTGGTCAACACATTTGGAAAAGGTGTGGAAGCTTTGGAGAGGGTGCAGAGGAGTTTCAACAGGATGCTGCCGGATATGGAGGGCGATAGCCAAGAAGAGAAGTTGATGAGGTAAGGATTATTTTCATTAGAATGACGAAGGTTTCGGGGATGGAGTGTGGCGGGGGTGGGGGGTGGGGGCGGCGTGATAGGGAGCCTGATTGAGGCCTAAAAATCATGAGAGGTATAAACAGGGCAGATACACGAAGCCTTTTGTAAGTGTGTGGACTCAATTACTAGGGCTGACGAGGTCAAGCTGAGAGGGGAATTGTTTCATGGAGATATGCGTGCGAAGTTCTTTTCACAGAGGGTGGTGTGTGCCTCGAAAGACTTGCCAGTGAAGGTGGTAGAGACGCGCACAATAGCGTCGTTTATGACTTGTGTCGACAGGCACATGAATGGCAGGCGACAAAGGAATACATATCACTGGAGAACAGGTGACATGCTTTGATTGAAGAATTGGATCTGCGCAGACTAGGAGCTTTGCAGGGCCTGTGCATGTGCTTTAGTTTTCTTTTTCCTTAGCTCTATTCCATATCGAATTAGTACCAATCCCGAATGGAGCAGGCATGAGTTTTGTGGGTGATTTATGGAGACGGACGGAGAAAGGGCATTGATGTCCTTTTCTTTCTGGTTTATCCCCTGGCGTGTCAGAGAACCAGTTGGAGATGGTAAATTGAAGACGAAATGAGTGAGGCAAAGTGAGATAGAGAGATGGAGGGAGAGTCACGGGTTTTGAGAAGCGGCTGCCTCATCACTAAGTTGATGTACACTCTCTCATAACAAAAATAAATCAAGGGCAGCATTTGCGCCCAGTTCCAGATGAAATAACGTGTTCCTGTTCTCAGAGGTTCAAGTCAAGGGAAAATGCTGAAAAGTGGGGAGACTTGGGAAATCATTCAGTGAAGATATCGTGTTTGTTTTTTTTTGTTTTTGAATACAAACTTCTTAAATATGATTTGATCAATTACTGTCGCACTGTCTCTCACACACACTCGGGTGATATCTCAGAGACTGAAGCTTCGACAGACGCACATGGAGACACCCAGATTCTGGAAGTGGGGATAGAGGGTTCTGAGGGGGAGGGAAAGACACAGCCGTTGGAAGTGGGGATGGAGGAACTGAATCACGGCCTCCACAGTAGGTATCTGTAGTTCTGCTTTCCTGCAACAGAAACGCTGTCCCAATCCTGAGACAGTTTAAGACACCTCCCGCACCTAATGTCTCTGGATTTAGTAACATTGGCTGTGTTGGGGTAATAAGGTTTCGGATTATGAAGTTTCAAGCCCACCAGTGGCTGAGGGAGAAATGAGTCAGATTTTGGCAGTAAGGCGCAAGGGAATCTTGTTGTGCTTTTGGTACTATTTTTACTTTAATCAATTTCTAAATCTTCCTCAGTCGTCCCAGTCCCACTACCGAGGATGTTTGTTTGGCAAGCTGAATCTCAGAATGACGCAGAGACAGAAAGAACAAATCGTTCTATAGTGAGGAATCCTATGGCAAGAGCTGAAATGAAAGACAGACAAAGAGAGACCTCGATAATTATAATAAGCTATACCGTCTCCTTGAAGTTTAATTAAACAATTCCAAACTCAGATCGACAAAGAATTGTGCGAATCAGGAGTTCTCTGGGATTTATGCCACAAAGTGGTATACTCTTGGCTTAGTGGATGGGGTACACGAAGGGAAGAAAAAGTCCTATTGTGCAGTATGATCCCACAGATTTCACAATCTCCCTATCTCTCTCTGCCTAACTACTCCCGGATGTCCCGCCTCCCAAAGCTTACGATTTTCCCCGACATTCCGAAATCCTTCACATCGCTTCCCCTTCTCCGTCTCTCTCCACCTCTCGGATCCCTCCCTTGTCTCTGTGTCTCCTCCCAGGGTTTCAGTGGAACTGTTCCATCGATCAGACTTCTCGATGTCTGTACTGCCCCGTTCACTTCTCTCCACATCATTCTTTCTGTCTCTTTTCTGTCGGATCGTGCTGTTTCTACCTGAGCTTTATTACATCAGCATCCACCTCCGTCTCTCTACCACCCGATTTCGATGGCATGTCTCTGTCTGTTCTTGCATCCCTGGGATTTCTCTTGTTCTGGCTCTCTCACCGTCATTCTCTGTCTGTCTCCCTGGTTTATTTCCCCTCAGCTATCTCTCTGCCCTTTTTTCCTTGTTCGTAATGGGATTTCTCCCTCTCTCTCTGTAGCCGTCCTTCTATCTATCCCGTGGGCTTTTCTGCATATCCCGCATGGTATTCTCGTTCTGTCCATCTTCCTTGGATCTCTCCGTCTCTGTCTGCACCCTGCAGTGCTGGACAGTCTATTTGTCTTTCTCTTTCTGCATCTTTCTCTATTTCTGTCTGCCCTCACTCTTCCTGCTCACGGTTTCGGGCTCTCAATATACATGTTATCTGTTATGGTAACGAAGTGTCTGAAAACTAAACTTCCAGCTCGGTGACAAAACTTCCATTCAGAATATGCATATGCACCAGCTATCTCTCTCTCTCACACACACACACACATACACAAACACACACCTGCAAGGACAAAGAGATATTTTGAGAAATGTCGACATACACAGAGGTACAGAGACAGGATCCCAAGCAGACACAAAGAAACACAGAGACATGAAATCACACACAAATACACAGGTTCAGATACACAAGCTCACACACATGCAATTATCAATACACAGATTTATTCCGACAGAGATAGACACAGTGATGTGTCGTCATCCCATCAGATATTCAAACGCACACAGATAGACATCGACAAACACTCACACGCACACATGGAGACACACAGACACATACACGCACACACACTTACACATTCCCAAAACTCAGAAACATACACACACACGCAGAACGTTAGCACACACGCATACAGACAAGAAAACACATTCAGATATACTGACACACGCAGCTAAACTAACAAGAACCTACACACTGGCCGATACAATTTCATCCAAACGCAATGACGCACGCAAGCAAAGATAAATAAACGTAGACACGTACATACCCTGCAAAAACACAATTGCTGACAGATGAACACTGTATAATATAACTGGCACTGCCCTGAATTTAACCATTAGTAATACACTTTGCGTCAATCTGATAATTTCCAACTTTTACTGCTTAAGTACGATGAGAAAGTGGGTCAGTGCTGCTATGTCCCTTGCTCTTTTTTTTCAGAGAAGAGGTCAATGAACAAGCGTACACTCATACAACATATCAATGTAAATTCATAATGTCCATCTCTGAATCGGATTGATGCTTGTTCTTAGAAACGCATTGAAAGCAAACTCACAGACTTCATTGGTTAAGTTCAGTCCCACTCAAATATCGTGCTTTCTGTGTGAAGATATGGTTTTCCCTTGTGTGATAAATCTACGCAAGAGTATGTTCCCCTCTCTGAGTTCAATTATATTGTAGTTAGCTTGAAACTTCACAGTTCACAGTGCAGAAACAGCACAGCATGTTAGGCAACATTCCTGTATGACCAATTCCATGATAGAAATTGCCAGATGGATTCCTTGTTCAAAGGCCACAATTTTCACTCTCACAGGGTCGACTAAGACATCCAGAGGACATCCTCCATTTCCCACACCTCCGCCCTTGAGCTGTACATATCCAAATGCAGCAAGGACAGAACTAACCGCGATCCTTATCGTCTATCCTACCAAACTCCAGAAAAATTGCATCATCCTGCACCACTTCCGCCACCGACACGCAGTCCCCACGACCAGTTATATATTTCCCTCCCCACTCTAATCAGCGTTTTGGGAAGACCATTGCGACTCCTTTGTCATTTCTACGCCCCCCACCAGCCCACACCCATTCAATGCTCCTTCCACTGCCACCGCATGAATTCCAAAATCTGCGCCCAGACCTACCCCTCACCTCCAGCGAAGGTCCAAAATAATCCTTCCACATTTGACAGAAATCTACACGTAGTTCCCCTAATTTCCCCAATTATCTACTGTATCCGTTGCAATCGATGTGGGCTCCTCTACATCGGGGAGACGGGACGCTAACTGGTGGATCATTTCAGAAAATATCTCCGGGACACCCGTGCCAACCAACCCCACTGCCCGTCGCTGAGCACTTCAACTCCCCATCCATCTCCAATGATCCATGCAGGTCCTGGAACTTTTCCATCAGCAAACCCTAACTGCCTGATGCCTGGAGGAAGAACGCCACATCTGACACCTTGGCTATCTGCAACCACACAGGTTGAATGTGGATTTCACCAGTTTCTTCATTTCCCCTCGACCACTTTACTAAGTCTTAAGCCTCCAACTCTGCACCTCCCTCTTGATCTGACCATTGACATTCCCATCTATGCACTTCATCCTCCTCACCCACGAATCACATTCTCCCCACCTTCATCTACCTCTAGAATTCTCAGCTATCTTGCCTGCAGCCCCTTACACCTCCCATTTACCTCTCATTCCCCCATCCCCACGGCCCACAAACCACATTCCTGATGATGGGTTATCCGAGAAACATTTATTCTCTTGCGACGTGAATGCTGCCAGACCACCTGTGCTTTTACAGTGCCACAATTTTTGACTTTGATCGTGAGCAAATGCAGTCCTTACTTTCTCCAGATTTGATTCTGCAATTTTGTCTCTGTGTGGATTTCAGTTCTGAGATATGCATGTGTGTGTGTGCGCGCACGCGTGTGTGTGTGTGTGAGCATGTTTGTGACTGTGTGAGGGGACAACGGAGGATCAGATAGCAACTATTGGACTTGAATTTGAGTAGCTGCTTTCCCTTCCACCTCGATCTTTCCTCCTTTAATCTCACAAGAAAACCTCTTGGTTTGCTCATTACCTAGTGTTCAGGCTAGAGGGAGCTGGGAACAGACTGGATGAACTAGGATTTTGGAGAGAGAAGCGCTTCTGTGCCAGACTCGGGAGTTTATTAAACAGTTGCGTGCATTTGTGTGAGTGAAAGAGAGGGATAGAGGGAGAGATACTGGAATCTCAATGCATCAGAGCAGAAAATAAGTCATTCAGACCATTGAATCTGCTCTGATATCATGTCAAATGCATTTTTATCCCCATTCTCCCGCTTTCTTGTGTAACCCTTGATCCCTTTGTTACACAAAACCTATCTCTCTAAACAATAAGTTAACTCAGTGACCATGTCTTCATGGCCTTCGATGTCAATGAATTCCGTAGTTACAATATTCCTTGGCTGAGGAAGTTTTTCCTTTACTCCGTTTTTAACGGTCTTGCCTTTCCTCTGAAGCTATGCCCTCGTGTCTTAGTCTCATCTCCCAGTGGAAACATCTCCATAACATCTACTCTACTGAAGCCATTCAGTCTTCATTTGTTTTTCAATTAGACCTTCCTTCTCCAGCTAAACTAGCATATTTCCCTCTCCAATCCTGTCCGCTTTTACATATTTCCTTCCCCACCCCTACCTGATTTCCACCGAGACCATTCCGTCCATGACCACATGGTCAGGTCCATGCAGCCTAACAACCCAATCTCCCTTCATGGCAACTCCTCCTGCCACTGCATATAAAGCAAAACCAGTGCCCACAACCCCCCCAATCTCTGTCCAATGACTACAAGGAGCGTTCCACATCCAGCAAAGATTCATCTGCATGTCCATACATGTTGCTCCTGATGCGATCTCCTCGACATTGGGGAGAGCGGATACCTTCTCAAAGAGCACTTCAGAGAATAGCTCTGGGATCCCTGCAACAATCAACACCAACGCCCCTTGGCCGAACTTGTCAACTCGCCCTCCAACTCTGCCGAGGACCTGCTGGTCTTGGGCCTTCTCCACCGCCAGTCCCTCACCACCTGACGCCCGAAGGGAAAAAACGCCTTCTGACTGGGGATGCTTCAACCCTATTGCATAAATGTGGAAATCAGCAGATTCTTAACTTTCCCTATCCTCAACATTACCCCAGTTCCCACCTTTCAGGTCACCAACGTCCACATAACATTTCCCATCTGTCAATTTTCCTTCTCAGCTATCCACTCCAACCTCCTCTCTGACCTATCACCTTCACCCCACCTCCATCCACCTATAGCGCTCTCAGCTACCTTCTCCCCAGCGCTACACCCCTCCCAATTGTCTCTCCACCCCGAGGATGCCTTCCTCATTCCTAATGAAGAGGCCTGCTGTGCTTTTTCAACGCCAAACTAATCTTGACCCTCCTCCACCTACAGTCAATCCAGTCTAAACCCAGAGTTCTCAAACATTCCACCCTTGTTAAGCTGTTAATTTCTGCGACCATTCTCCTGAATCTCATCTGAACACGCTCAAGTGCCAGTACATCCTTCCTGCAACAATGGGGCCAAAAATGCGCAAAATTCTGCTTCTTGCTCTCTTTTTAGGTTTTTTTTGGCTTTGTGTCTTTGCCTCCAAGTCATTCCCGTTTTCTGTATTTTGATCTTTCTCCCTCTCTCCCTTTCTTTGTCTCTTCCTCTCTCCTGTACTCTATATCTCACAGGGTTGTTTCTTGTATCCACTTACTTCAAAAATTCTCCCTGTCTGTATGTATATGTTTCTAGAGACATCGCCCAGAAACCCTAGCTACTCTCTTCTGCATCAAAGGTGCCTCCGAAACGACTGCCAGACGAAGGAGAGCAGCATTAGCATCATTGTTGCCCACAAACCCACCAACACACTAAAGCAGCAGCTACTGAACATAAAAGACCCGATACAGCAAAGCGGAATGCACTTAAAAACACCTTGCAAGATCTGTAATAAAGTACTACATTGGACAAATAAGCAGAAACCTAGCAACCAGGATACCACGAATACCACCTCGGCACGGTAAAACATGACCCACGATCACTATCATTATATACAAACGAGGAAGGACACCACTTTGACTGGGTCAACACATTCATCCTTGTGCAAGCCAAACATAGACAAACATGAGAATTACTAGAAGCATAGCATTCCAACTGCAACTGTAGATTTTGATGCTATCCACAAGCAGCTGAGAAAAAGGACATGAAACGTGAGCACCAACACAGGGAATGACATCAGCAATTCAAGGAAACCTTAACGCATTAATAGAAAGTGGGGCATAACATTACAGCTTCATTGCAGGGTCACTGATGACGTTACCGATTCTGGTAATGAAATATCTGAAACCATCCTTCCAGCTCAATGAGCAAACTTACTTTCAGAAACTCAACCGGATTTATAAATCTTCTGAAAATTCGGTATATTGGTGTTATCGTGTTTCAGTGTATGTTGTGCCTGCACCCCTTACAGTGGGAACGCTGTTGTTTCGGGGTGAATTTATTGCAAAAGGGGTTAAATCCTTGCCCTTCTTCCCATAGGTCCTCTTATGTTCAAAGTGATAAAGCGGAGGTGTTTATGTGTATCTCCATATGTGTACCTCTGTGTGCCTATCCCAGAGAGAGACACTGTTACTCTGGCGCATCAGTTTTTACTTCATTCATTCAATGAAACCTCCCTCCAGTGAGTCGAGTGCAACCAGAAAGAAAGGAGACAATGCCTAAAACACATTCCCTGAACTCAACTTTAATTTCATCCTCTTGACTGAGGACCCGGACCTGGGGCCGAGTTTGTCCAGCTCAGCTTCTTCAATGCAACGACAAACAAGCAATATATTTCTCTCTGCTGCGCGGCACACTCAATTGGGCATATTTATTAATTGCGAATTGAAGTTCGAGATACAGTCACAACTTAATAACTGGGCTCTGAGTTGACAGAAATATTCAAATATGTTCTTGTAATTCACTCTGGTCTCAGGTCAGACAAATCATCAATTCACTCATTTAGCCACAAAGCGTCCGAATTCTTGATTGTTCAGAGTTTGAACTGAAATGGT
This sequence comes from Chiloscyllium punctatum, assembly GCF_047496795.1. NCBI lineage: Eukaryota > Metazoa > Chordata > Chondrichthyes > Orectolobiformes > Hemiscylliidae > Chiloscyllium > Chiloscyllium punctatum. The sequence goes on from NC_092773.1 coordinate 35,904,042, forward strand.
GTATCATGTATTTTTTGTGAAATTAACTAATTTAATTTATTTATGCATTTGTGTAACGGGATATTTCAGTATACTCTTCAGCTCCTGTCTAAATTTAGTTGGGTCACTGCATAAATCATCGTGTTTGTGCAGTAACTGCGCTGTGGCATCATGAAGCCCAATTCCTGCTCAGAATTATCGAGATTCACAGAATCGTAACCCAACCACCATATCCGGTTCGGCACAGAATACACATTATTACTGACCATAACATGATGAAATTGAACATAATCACAAACAGTAAAATGATGGATTTTTTTCGATTTTGAATTTCTGTGTCAGACTGACCATCTCCTTTTGTCTGATCCCGGAGTCTCCTGCGTGCTCTGCTGGTCACTGAAATGTGCCTGACGGTGAGAACATTGAGCAGCAGAACCAGGACAAATGGGAGAGTCGGGGTTATAATGTTGTGGAGGAAATCAATAGTGACCCAGACACGAGAATATTTAACACGAGGTTTTACTTTACAAAATCAAGAGGTGACTTCAGCCAGTACTGACCTGTGTACATAAAATACTAGAAAATGTTCTTGAAACAACTCAGCAAAGTCACTGTTCCAAGAACCACCGTTGCCGTTTTCTCACTGCAATATCCACTTTTCAGATTCTGGCAACAAAAAGTCACAAATCGATCAAATGTGAAAGTGATGCTGAACCAGACAGAATAGTCAGTGACAGCATAAATCAGGATAGCGTGGACATTACACACGAGGATATACCACAAGAAATTGAAATGCTCATAATAAACAATTGGGATGTGCCTCAATATCAGGTCGAGGATAATGACCAGTAGATCCACCACTTTCACGGCCGCGAGATAACGACGGACCCATGAAGACCATCCACAATCTTTGTAATGGAAGATGAAAATCGTCACTACGTTAACTGGGAGGAAGGAAAAACAAAGAAAATTATGCATCATCTGGATGCGAAATTACCAGTTTGATTGAGCACATAATGGATTCAGACGTTATTCGAATAATTGAAGCTAAAATTACAATCAGGAAAATCTGAATTACTACAAAAAATGTGATGTAAAACGCAAGGCACCCTCCCTAGCCAAACTCACAGGCACACGCCAATATTGACAGTAGATTTCCTGAACATTCCCATACACTGGATCACTCGAGAGCAGATACCAGTCACTCATTTTCAGTTCCTAATATGGAGGGAAAATACGCTACCATCCTGAAGTATTTTCTCCCAGTTCCTTGAAGACAACCATAGTTTGGAAATTTCTGAACTTTAGTCGAAATTGTGGTCGACATTTGTAGAGAAAAAAAACGCAAGGAAAATATACCCATTACTTTAACTGCCTGAGAATTCTTGGAAACTGCGTCTCCTTCTCCCTGGAACGGGATCTCACCCCTCTGAATTATATCTTTAGTTAAGTTAACTAATATCGGGCCAATTTAAAACAATGTCAAGTATAGAATGCTGCACAGAATGTCTGTTACACAATATTCCGGGAAATGTCTGTTACACAATGTTCTGGAGAATATCACTCACGGAATGTTCCAGGAAAAGTTAATTACATAATTATTTGCTGAATGTCTGTTACAGAATATTTTAGGTAATGTGGGTTATAGATTGCCCCCTGTCATTCACTTATCTAATTTACATGGATTGCTAGTTGTAAAATGCTCCTGAGAAAGTCGGTTTCACAGTATTTTTGTGAAGGTTAATTATCGAATGTTGCACAGAATATTGGTTACAGAATGTTCGGGAAAACGTCAGTCACCCAATGTTCTGGAGAATGTTGGTTATAGAATCTTCAAGAGAATGTTATCTGGGGAATATCGGTGAGTGAATTTCCTATGTCAATGCCTCGATGATTTGTTCTCAGATTTGTTTTTACACATTTATGGGTGTAATTTCTTTATCATAGAAGTAACCAAATTAATACGATTGGAGTCAACAAATCGAAACTGAACATCCATAAGACACACTGAGCCGTCAACACCTGCAACCTTCCTTCCATCATAAAGTTGCACGTAGGCTGTTCACTGATGATTCTAAAATGTCCAAACCATTCAGGTCTGCAACTATACTGAATCAGTCTATTCAGGGTATCAAGTGTTGGAAACATGAACAGGAAAATACCTTTCAGAATTTCGTGCCAGAGATTTAGCAATTGGAGTAGTTGTTTTAAACTGTCATGCATCTTACACAGTAAATGTAACGTTCAGCCATTCAAAGCTGTTACAACAGAGTACTGGGAGAATGGGTTACTCTGCCGGTAACAGTGGAAAATGAGGGATAAATAAGTCTTTAATAATTTACCAGAAACTAACGAGTGGTGGCATATTGGGTCAGTCATTAACACAGCTGCCTCATATCATGGGGTTCCACATTCACGTGACTCTCTGGATGGAGTTTTAACCTTCTCTGTATCTGTATGTATGGTCCACTGGGTGCTCTGGTTTCCAACCACAATACAGAGGTTTGCAAATCAGATCAGATAGCTAGGCAATGCTTAATCATCCATAGTGTGCAGGGAAATGTCAGATAGGTGGGTGTATCATGGGAATTTCAGGGTTACCGGGTGACTGAATTATTTTCAGTTGGTCAGTATGGCCTCGATGGGCCGAATGATATGCTTCCAGGTTGTAATGATTTCATGGTTATCTGTGATTGCAGAGTCACAATGATCAGTATCATGTCCTCAAATATATTCGTCCTATGTGAACATTTTCAATAAATTCAACAATGGTTTTCGAACTAAATTTGTCAATGACACAAAACATATGCAGGTAACTGAAGTATCATGTCGTGAAGCTATTTTCTAAAAGCTTTTCCCTTTCTCGAGAATATTGTTTCCTTGTATTTTTTTCAGAAGGATAGTAAACCGGGGGGAGCTCCAAACTGGCTGGTTTAGCACTGAGATAGAAAGCTTTACGAAGAAGCTCGTTTCTTTTCATGTACACAGACGAGATATTAGGATAAAACGTTTATATGTTAGAACTGGCTTAAAGGTAGAAGACAGAAGGTGGTGGTGGAGGGTAATTTTTCAGACAGGAGGCCTGTAACCAGTGGAGTGCCACAAAGATCAATGCTGGGTCCTCTACTTCTTCTCATTTACACAAAAGATCTGGATGCAAGCATGATAGGTACAGTTAGTAAGTTTGCAAATAACACCAAAATTGGAGGTGTATTGGACAGCGAAAATGGTTCCCTTAGATTACAACAGGATCTGAATCAAATGGGCCAAAGGGCTTAGAAGTGGCAGATGGAGTTTAATTCAGATAAATACGAGGTGCTGAATTTTTGGAAAGTACATCTTAGCAGGACTTATACACTTAAAGGTAGGTCCAAGAGAGTGTTGCTGAACAAAGAGACATTGGAGTGCATGTCCATAGTTCCTTGAAAGCGGATTCGCAGGTAGATGGGATTGTGAAGAAGGCGTTTGGTATGCTTTCCTTCATTAGTGAGAGTATAGAGGAGTAGAGTTGGGAGGTCATGTTGCAGCTGTACAGGATATTGGTTCGGCCACTGTTAGAATATTGCGTGCAGTTCTGGTCTCCTACCTATTGGAAAGATGTTGTGAAACCTGAAAGGGTTCGGAAAAGAATTACAAGGATGTTGCCAGGGTTCGAGGATTTGAGGTACAGGGAGAGGCTGAAAAGGCTGGGGCTGTTTTCCCTGGAGCGTCGGAGGCTGAGATGTGACCTTATAGAGGATTACAAAATAATGAGGTGCATAGATATGATAAATAGGCAAAGTCTTTTCCCTTTATTCGGGGAGTGCAGAACAAGAGGGCATTGGTTCAGGGTGAGACGGGAAAGATATAAAAGAGATCTCAGGGTCAACGTTTTCACGCAAGATTAGTACGTGTATGGAATGACCTGCCAGAGGAAGTGGTGGAGGCTGGTAGAATTGCAACTTTTAAAAGACATTTGTATGGGTATATGAATCTGAAGGGTTTGGAGGGATATGGGCCGGGTGCTGGCAGGTGGGACTAGATTAGGTTGGAATATCTGGTCTGCATGGACGGGTTGGACCGAAGAGTCTGTTTCCATGCTGTACATCTCTATGACTTTATGACTCTAAATGACCTGTATAAGGGAAGGGGAGAGGTCAATCCAAAAGTCTAAACTTAATTTCGTGTCAGATCAGCAGTGGAGCTGTATGGAAATAGACTGCGATACTCTCCCTCCTTCTAACTTCGGCCTGCAAGCCTCAGTTTCAGTTTTGCTGTATATTTAAGGGCTTTGATTATTGGGAATGTTGTATACTTTCAGAAAAGCGTATTAACATCTAGTTTGGATTGAGTGAGTTCTTTGGGTATACTAGATTTTGTTCTTTGTGTTTCATTCTGTAATTTTGGGAATAATTTTCTGTCTACTTCAGAACCTAGGGCTTAACTTAGCCAGCCTGCTCCGGGTAATTTTCATTGTGCATTTACCAAAAGAAAATTACGAAATTACTGTCTGCATTGCCTTACTAAGAACGCTTTGAGCGGTCTGGCCTAGTCCATAACAATCAATAAGAGGCAGAGTGCCGGAAATGAATAATTAATGGACAATATTTTGGCTGATGGAATATAACGTGGGTAATTCGGAACCCTGTGAATTTTTCTGGAAAATAAATGCCAGTGTTTTGTCCAAGTGTAGACAGTATACTGCACGTATTGATACATTGTTTGCTGGTGAGTTGAAACATTGGAAATGGTGATCCATTTCCTTCATTGTCTGCTCACTGATGTTCCAAGTGGCTCCATTGTTTGAAGTATGCACGGGATATTTTGATGTGTTCGGTTGGCAGAGATGAGTGATGAAGTGTAGGGTGTGCTGAGCATAGACGACCTTCACACAAGTCTCCATCATTTCTTTCTCCCTGTTGTCCCGAAGGTGATGGGAATGGCTGACTGATTTTGAATGAAGAGGCTTTGGCTGTTGCCAGGACATTAGATATTCACCAACACGATGTACTGTGTTTTGGCACATTGCAATATTAAGTAAGTCAAAGTTTCGAAGATCGAATCACTAGAATGAGAACATAAATCAAAAGCATCGCTAAATTGTTGAAATGGTTATTTGTATAACATTCTTAATCTATCTTAATCTATCTCACAGAGCCACAGATGAGACATCAGTTCAGTCTGAAGCGTTGTACACACAAGGCTTGTCTCGTGCTCTGGACAACCTGGTCACTTGTTCAAACAGGAACACTCCAAAGCATTGATCTATACCTCTGGTCTAAATATAGTTCATGATGTGGAGACTTGCAGGCCACTCCAGTGCATTGATCAATCAACCCAGATGAGGCATCAATCTGGCCTTCGGAGATGTGCGGTGAAATGATCTGCAAAGCCAGAGCAGTTATCATCATAACATGCAGAGCTGTGTAGAGCAGTGTATTGCTTGGCAATGCTATGTTGGATCACTGCTCAGCGTTTCGAAACTTAGAGGCCATGCTGGAATTGACATGTACTCCTCCATTCATTTAAAGACCTGTCTTTGAATTATGCCAAGACAAGAGTGCTCTCATTGTGAAAATCACCGCCAGAGAAAAATAAAATGTCGGGGAATCGATTAAAATATCAAAAAATGGGAAGGGTGTGGGAAATAAAGGGAGAGGAGAAGACGGAAAGCCGACGAACTGGAAGGATGCATTCATAGCTTTAACAAAGTCAAAATTAACATTTGTCCATGGCATCTCGCAACACGAGCCAATATTTCCAGCAACGATGGGTGAATGGGATTTTGGTGTGAGGTGAGGTGATGGAAAGTTTGGATTAATATTTGTTCTGCAGCTTGTAACACATCTCAGTAGAACATTTGAACTTATCTATGATTTATCCAAGTATCATTTTCTTTGAGTGCGACAGAGGGATTTTCCACACAAGACTGAGCTAGATTTCTGATGTTGTTTTTTTCAATCTCTCCTAAATAACTACCAACCCTACCTTATGTTGTTCGTCTCATTCAATACCAGCCGAACTCTCTCACTTATTTTGTTTTAACGTACTCATCATCGCCCAGATACCCCATAATATGTAATAGTCCTGGCGCTAGTGTCTTGCTTAAAAGGCCAAAGGACAAATATTTGCGTTTTCGCAGTTTAAAGCTAACCTCCACAGTTTCACCTAAGCATGGAAGGTAAGGAACAATTGCACTCCGATTTGCCGACATGGACACGGTGGTCGTCGTGGATGTGCCAGTATGGGGGGGGGGGGGCGAGTTTTCTTTTCAGGAATGGACCCACTCCCAAACCCAACGACAATCATCTGAGCTGACGATCCATTTCATTGCAGTCTCTGCGGAATGAAGAAATTTTTCAGGAATGCTGCGCATGGTTAATAATCTTCCCCTCTTTTTCAGGACAAGTATCAACGAATTGTCGCTGCTCCATCATAATCACTCTATACATGTTATAGCAATTAGCCCAATCAATATTCGGGCGCCAGCGTTCTTATTACTTCATGCAGCAACTTCCCACTCGCCCACACAATAACAGAACTTGATTGCAGGATGTTCAGAGAATGTTGGTGACAGAACTATCTGGAGAATGCTATTTCTGGAATTTACTGTTTGATGTTGATTTTAGTATTATCCACATGGTGTTCCAAATAATTCCCATGTTCAGGAAAACCTCATTTCTACACGGTGAAAAAAACATAAGCGGAAGCAGCCGAGTTGTGTTTTTTGTTTGCTGATCACGTCCAATTTAGGTGCAACATCAGGCTAATCAGCACGGCAAATTTGTAACAATAAGTTTGTCCTAATCTGATGGTGTCCTAAGCTCCATGTTACAGGAAATTATATTCCCCTGGGTTCCTGTCACTAACCAGAAAACATTAGGACACTTGTAACTCCGGTCTGCTAAAGCATATGTTAGAGATATAATTCCCATGAGTACAGACTCTCCAGATAGTATACTTCCTCTGCTTTCTACTGTTACGTAATCATAATCATACTTTACTCAAAACAAACAAATGTACACACTTAATTTATGTTAATGATGATTGAACAACAAACAGTAATTCTGGCTATTTCGCTTGAACTCACATGACTGTATTCAGCCAAAGCAGCATCTAAACTCTTGTCACCTTATAAAAGTACAATATCTAGCAAAGATTTATTTTGACCTCAGCCGTAATCTTGAACATAATCAGACTTGTAGCTTTCCCATTTTCATTTGTAACGTCTTTACAAGTTCCTATTCTTCTGGATATTTGACTGAATTTATTTACACCAGTTTCACAGTCTCCGACTCAGTTGTCTGGACCGTTCGTTCCTAATGCAGAAGGAAGCTAACAGACACACGTTCAATTCCCATACTGACAAAAGTTACTACGAAGTGTCCAATTTATCATCCTTGCAATTCAGTCGTGGTGTGGTGACACTCAGGTTGAACCATCACAAGTGGTCACTGTGTAATGAGAGAAAAGAATCATAGTGCTCTGGGACAATTCTAACTTCAAACTATGACTGTTAGCATTTTAAAACTTCCTTGACGTCAACATATCGTTTTACATTGCATTCATGTGTATTCTGGACATGCCATTTCATTTTGTACGTCGGTCAGCATTTTCACTCACAATTCAATTCGTGCCCTCTCCCCAGTAATCCTTTACTTCGTTGTTATTCATTGTTCTATCTGTCTGTGTATTTGAATATTCAGTTTCTCTGCCTTCACTGCTGTCCGAGGAAAATGATTCTAAAGTCTCACAATACTCTGTAAAAATAAAGCATATCTCCAAATTTCGGTAATAAGTTGAAGATGATTTTCAAAAACGAAAGAAAAATATGTAATTTGCCTTCCAGCTGTACTTTCAAACACCATTGCAGGAAGAGCATATTGCTGCAGCTGCACACAGTCTGAAAACACATCTAGAGGGCTGTGTGTAAAGGATTTTATTTTTGTCAGAGAAATGATATTTTTGCATTGGAAGCGGATCACAAATGTTTCATTTCACTTCTTCATATGATGTTTAACAAGTTACAGATGGAATGCAGAGTCATTGCATTGAATTATGAAAGATTTTAAGGAGAGTAGATAAGGTGGAAACTCTCTGGGTGTCAGCATAGACCAAGCGTTTTGTCATTATCCTAGAATCCCTACAATGTGGTTCATGCTGTTATCCCATCGACTCTACACTAGTGCTCGCAAGCACGTCGTTCCCAGGCACATGAGCGATGCTCCAACGCCTTGTGCTTTCAAATAAACCTGTTGTACTGTTCCCTGATGCTCTGTGACTTCTGACTTTGTCTACCCCACTGACATGTGAGTAACTCCACATCATCCATTCTGAGTATTTCAAATCAGACAAAAACCTGTGAGCTTTTGTTTTAGAAAATATCCCAGACATTACTTATGTTCAAGGTAGATGTGAATGGGTGATGCAGATATAATGCAAGTAGACATAACTCTCGTCATTGGAAAAACAAAAACAATCTACTTAAATGCTACAGTGAAAATACGAATACAGGGAAGATTAATTGGTAATAACTCAACTTAATCGAATAATAGATAGAATACCAAATTGTATTTAACTGTTCCAATATAATCACGCTCCAGAATCACACCCCTTCACAAAACGGCAATAGCAGACATAGATTTTGACATCCATTTCTCCAAACCAGAAGATACTCAATTACCAACGAGAAATTAGCAGCTAGAAGTCATTCTCTCGGAGTCCAAATATCTTCCGAGTTACAGAAAATGTCAAAACCCATAAATCCGCGTCTGTGAGAGCTGGCCACACCAAATGAAGGGTTTAAAAAGAAAGAAGCCCTTCCAAACTGTTTGTTCTGTTGACATTTCAGTAGGCCTGCCTTACAAACACGCTTAAAATTAAATCAAAAAAGCTTTATAAAATAACACTTTAAGCCACATGAGAGAAGACATTTCCTTTTATCACAGTTTCAAATTGATATAAACTGTTCTGCATGCATGTCCTTCCGTTTGCGACTCTGCGAAGGAGCGGAAACAGCTCCTTTTTAACGACCTTGTCAATCTTCCACAATAGCGTGTATTTTTCATTATTATCACTCCTCATTCATTTCAACTGCAACGAATAATTGCCTACACATTTTAGCCATTTTGAACAGTAAACACCTTTATATCCAGAAATCATCTTAATGAATCAAGAAAGTTACTTACTTCACCAGCATGCCAACCTTATGTGTCATAAAGGAGCAGCCCAAACCCTTTGTCCTTTCACAGTTTTTGGATTCCTCACTCTTCAATCATAGACTGGCTTATTATTTTCTCAGTGCATGACTTCGCACATTTTTTTGAAATATAAATTCCACCTACCAATTAATTTCTCACTCACTAAACTTGCATTCTTCCCGTTTCAGATTCCTTACATTCCAAAACTGGTAGCACAAGTTCTTGCCATTTTGAATTCTTCAGCTTGAGATGGACCATTCTCCTCCATGGGTGGTTCATCTGCCTGTCGGGTTGATCTTAGTAAACAGAAACAATCATTGCTGTGCGTTATGAAGTGTCTCCAATAATCTATCCGTCTGCGCACCAAATTACTTTCCTATTGGTCGAATTTCACATTCGCTTTATGTCAGACTTCAGGCAAAACCTTGCAATGTTTGATATCAGTTACTTTTCAAACATTTTTGGGAATTTCTGCATGTTGCTTAAGATATGATCTTAAAAATGTGAATCCATTCCCCCAATTACTCTCTCATTGTCCTTTGTGTTCCAGTTACACTGCATTACAGCGGGAAGCCTCGACATGATCTGCTTTTCCCATCATCGTGAAGTCGATATCTCTAACTCTTACTCACAAGGCCTTTAGTTGTGACTGACCAATATCCCGTGCTTCTGATCCCACACTTTCCCTTCAGTTCCAGGAAAATTACAGAGATCCCCTTGTCCTCATTTTCCACTGCACCAGTCTCCACGTTCAGAAAAGTTTCCTCTGCCATTGCATAAACCTCCAGCAGGACAGCAACATCAAACACAGCAAACCCTCCCATCCACTGTGAGCATTTCACTGGATAAGATCCCTCTGTGACACGTTCCATTGTCCGGAATACTTCCCAAAGCATTCATGCCACCTTTCCATGCAATTGCCGAAGCTGCAAAAAATGCCCATTGAAGTCTTCTTTCCTCACTGTCCAAGGACCAAAACATATCTTCCAGGAGACACAATGTTTTACTTGTACTTTATCTCTTCGTATTACTTTACTTCTTGGCTGCTGCACTGTTTCAACGAAGCATAGCCGAAGTCTCATCAGATTTTATGTGTAAAAATGGGGAAAAGCATTCCAACTTCCCATTAAGAGGTGAAGTGTATTTTGTTTTAAGCTGGAAGTGAAACAGAGAAGGTATGTGTGAACAGATGGGAAGAAGGAGAAAGAGATCGAAAATGGTCTGATCTAATAATTGACTTTGTCAATGGATACCTTGGACTTGTTTTGAAAATGGGTTTGACTTCGTTTAGTTAAATAAACGTTCATTTAAATAAAACACTCAACGATCCAAAGCCAATTGAATTTAAAAAGTGATGGTACTGATAGCCTGAAAGCAATCATCTTATCAGAACTTCTTGCATTCTCTTTGATATTTAAGGCAGTGTATTTCCAAAGTCAGGAGATAATTGCCTCCCATTTGAAGAGAAAAAGAATCGTCAAGTGAAGGAAGACCTAAACTTAAGCTGCAGCGAATGTAACTCTACCAGTTCAGTGACAAACCTAGTACTCACACAAAATTGTTCAGCTCTAAAAGGAGTTGCATAATGGGTTCTTTGCATTCATACTCCTTCTTTCCCTGTGATTTTGTCTTCCTTTGACATTTTAAAATGGTACTCCCAATGGAGACAATGAATTCTACCAATCACATGTTAATTTCCATGACACTGTATGGGATGGATTTAAGATACATGCCTATACGTGGCATTTATTTTCGAACTCGCCACAGCAGACCTCCTTCTCACCGTTCAGCAGTATTCAAACTCTCTTCTAAGGCTCTAAAATTACAGATAAGTAATTTTATATCTATAATAGGTCTGCAGATTCGACAAACGTCCAGACTCAAGTGAAATAAATGCTGGATCCGCCGAATCAGGGAATGAACCGACTTCCCACATATCTGAAATACCCAACCGCAAGGAAACCCGTAACTAAGGTTTAAAATCTGACCTCACAGTTATTTGTACCCGTGGGGCCCTGTGCACATCATATCTAGCCCCAGCAGTGACCGAATCTTATGGAAGCCCAACCTGCCCAGAACCTAAATCTAATGCTCAGAGATTTGACCACGAGAAGTCCTGATCAGCTCAGGCGCGAAATCCAAACTCAGAATTACACAAACCTGAGGAGGCAGGACAAGCTCAGGAATGCCACACGACCATAAGGTCACCTGACAATGTGAAGACTGGACAGAATGAAAGGATTGTAATGATGATTCTGGATACAAGTAAGACTAACAGGGTAGTTGTTGTGGGGGACATAACTTTCCAAATGTTGACTGGAAATACTATAGTTAGAGTAATTGAGATGATCTTTTTTTTTCATGCGTGCACGAGATTTTCCTGACACCGGCCAACAAAGGGGGAGGCCCGATTGGATTTGGTACAAGGTAATAAACCAGCCAGGAGTTAAATTTGGAGCGAGGTGAACTCTTCGGTGACAGTGACCACAATTTGGTTATGTTCAGTTAAGCGATGTAACGGGATGGACATATAACACAGGGCATAATTTATGGGTAAAGAAAGGAAATTGCGATGATATGAGGCAAGATTTAGGAAATACAGAACGGGGAAGGAAAGTGCAGAGGATGGGCATAATTTTAAACATAGACTAAAAGAATCCCGAAAATCTGGAAATAGGCCATTTTGCCCAAAACAAGCCCACACCAACCTTCCGATGAATAACACTTCCAAATCGATTCCCCCGAGTATGCTAAATCTAACCATGCCTCATCTACCAATCCAACATATACCTGAACACTGAGGGAAATCTATCATGGACAGTTTGGCTCATGTACACATGCTTTGGATTGTGGGAAGAAACCAGAACAAAAAAGGAAACCCTCATAGACAAGGAGAATTCATGCCAACTTCACGTTCACAGTTGGCTGAGGCTGGGGTCGAAAGCAAATCAATGGCGCTATGAGGCAGCAGTGTTCACCACTAAACCATGGTGTCACAACATAAAGCTCATTTAGGGAACAACATCTTCGTGTCCTTGCTAAGTTTGAATCTGTCAGGCAAGGAGGATGTTTACGAGCGAGTAAGTTATGCTTTTTATAAAAAAGTTTAATCTCATGTCAAGAGGAAGATGATGACTTATGCGAGAATGAGACATGAAGGCTCGGTTTTGGTGCATGAGAGTGGCAGGCTAGCCAGGAAGGACCTGAACAGAGGCTGAAAAGAGCTAAAAAATGGGCATGAGAAGTCGTTTGAAATTAGGATCAAGGATAACGTGAGGCTATCTGTACCTATAACCGGAATCAAATAACTGCTGGAGTAACATTAGAAACATTCAAGAACAGAAATGGAAATTTATGAAAGGTAACTTAATTGAGCAACATCAGAAAATAAGAAGTGTAGATGACGATGGACAATGAGGGCCTTTTTCTTCGGATGATGAAGGCATGCATGATTGGACGTAGCTTCAATTTGAGGGGTGATAGATATAGGACAGGTGTCAAACGTACTGCATTGTAATGAACTATGTAATATATTGTATCGCATGGACAGTATGTTGCCCTCTGCCAAGACAAGGGATGGTGGTGTCTGCGTCTTAATCAACACCTCCTACTGCTGGACATGGTTACCTGGTGATTTGCTGCTCCCCTGGACCAAGCAGAGCTAAGAGGGAAATGCCATCCCTACGACTGCTGCAAAAGACCACCTCCACCAACTGACAGCAACCTATATTCCATCCCACACGTAAATGTACAATGAAATGAACACACTGCAAATGGCCTTGGGACGAAATACCCTGAAGTCTTATCGTTGCTGGTCACTTCAGCCAGGCGAAACTCATGACGGTGCTGCCATAATATTGTCAATATGTCTGCAGTCCGAAAAGGGACTGAACAACCTTGACCACTACTGCACAACCATCAAAGTTGCTGACTACTCCATATTCCATCTGCACTTCGGAAATTCAGACTGCGACGGTGAGTTCCACCTCTCAGCTCATAAGCAGAAGTATAAACCCGAGGACACACTGCCAAAAATAATACACCTTATCCAGTCCATGTGCAAAAATTAAGCGCCCAAAATATATGAGTACGTCAATACCGTCACAAGCTTCTTCAACATTTTTGTACAGGACTACATATCAAACAAGGTAATCTGTATGTTCTCCAACCAGAAACCTTGTCTCATGAAAACTGAGTGTGCAGGATTCAAGTCAGAGGAAGCGTACGTTTACAGGAATTACAGATACAACCTCCAAATAGCTATTAGTGATGCCAAGAACAAATATTGGCGTCAGTTAGAGACTCAGACTAAACACACTTCATTTTAATCGAGGCAAAGACAGCACGACAACATGCAAATAGAAGCAGAACAGAATAGCTGGCAAAAATACCTGATCACCACCCACCGCCCATCCCATCCCTCACTCTCTGACTCCAAGCACTTCATGCTTTTCCCTCTTGTCAGTGAAACTGATACACTTGTACCCTCAATCACCACTGCTGACATCTCATCGGTTTTCTTAAGAGTGAACCCTCGGAAACTGATTGCTCCAAATTGACTCTCCAGCCATTCACTGAATTCTGTTCTGAATATCTGGCGGAATATTCGTTGACAACTTTAACCTCTGCTTAGTACAATCTGAAGTCTGCACTTTCTTCAAGAAGACCTCCATTATACTATTACCAAAGAAAGCCCCTGGCCTGTGGCTCTGACTTACTTCATTCTGAAGAGCTTCAAGAGGTTAATCATGGCTCATATCAACTCTAGCCTCCAACCCCGCCCTGACCACTTGTAATTAGCCTACTGGCACAACATATCCTTGGAAGTTATCTCCCCAGTCGTACAGGCATGCCTAACACATCTGATTAAAAGGATATCTACATCAGGTTTATACTTATTGACTGCAACACCGCCTTCATCACTATACGTTCAACCATAGCAATTTCATCACGCAGAGACGTGGATGCCTGCTCCACACTCTGCAACTGAATCCTCAAATTCCTCATCAACAGACCAGAATCATTGAGAACACTCAAAAGCACCTGCTCCATGATAATTTCAGCACCCATGCCCATGTATTTAGCACTTTACCACACTCTTTGTACACACTTGACTGTGGCCAAATTCATTCTAACTCCATCGACAAGTAAGTTATAGGTGGGATATCAAAAATGATTAGACAGAAGACACGAAAAATATGGAATGATTGGTGTTGTGATGTGAACGTAACAGTCATTTACTTAATGTCAACAAAACTAAAGACAAAGACTTCAGGAAACAAAGAAGAGGCCGTGCCACTATTTACATCAATGAAGCTAAAGTAGTGAGAGCGGAAAAAGTGCCTCGGATTGAAAGTCACTGCCAATCTGTCCACGACTATCCAATAGTTAACATGGTACAAGAAGTCGATATCGTCAGGTTAAGTTAATGAACAATTGTTTGACAACCACGCTCTTTCCTTTATTATGAGTCAGCAGGTTACAAGTTAACGGTCTGTAATTGGGTCTCTGTTATAGCAACTTCCACATTTCAAGCTTGACAATCACTGAGCTGGGCAGGCTTGCGATCACTTCCGCTCCCTCATAATGGGACTTTCTCAGACTTTCTTATCTACTTCTTAATGCTTTTCATGATTTCATGCCGCTTTGTCAGCTGTACCGTGTTAACTGACAATAAGTTGTATACTTGCCTATCACTTAAGATTCTGAAGAACATTGATTTTTGATCTGTCCAATTAAAGTTATGTGATTACATCTAACCCCTTTAGAATTCGTTAGCTAACAACTTGCGTCTCAATATGTTCATTCAATCCACATTCCAATGTCTCCAAATGCATTTCGCTGTGCTGTGATTGGATGGATGGTAGGCGGTGGTTGTCTGGTACAGATTTGAACATTCTCCGCTAATGCTTTAGTGATTTTTGTTTATATGTGGATACATAACGTAATTGAAATCTATGCCAATGATTATCCGAAGAGTCTTAGTTGACATCTACTCATAACACTGTAAAGGATTGATCAAGTAATTCAACAGAAACAACTAATTAGTGTGAACATTTCTTGTCTGTGTCTTATGTGACAACAACTGCTGCTGACCGTGAGTTTACAGTGATTACTATTGTTCGGTTTCCGAAGTTCATAATCACACGAATTATTATTAGTCATGTTTTTCTGCATTATTAATGGGCAGCCGCATGTCAGGTGCCACTCATTCATCGACACACCGAACCGATGCGAGTGAACGTTTCGTGGACATACGTGATGACCTGCTTGAGAATATTAAAATAAAGGCATTGACAGCTCTAATAACAAACTAGATCAATGCGCACAGGAATGGCAGCTGGATGGAATTTTAGTGTGCTTTCAGATATGAGCCATTGGCTACCAACACAGATTTGCTTCTTCAGGTGATACATTGGAAGATTAGCAGCACATTATTGGCACCATTAATTCTGCATTTTATTGCTCAAGGTTCAAGTCGAATATGGGATGAACCAGGGTATTGTATTCTGGAGGTGGTATGTTATCGTCTCATGACAAACGGGATCACCACAATTGCGATTCATCTACATTAGCCTCAGAAATTGGCCAGGAATAGGATGGATTCAGAGATACGAAATGGAGTTTGGAAACAGAACAGAAGACAGTGACCACTATGCTCCAGAGGTTTAAAAAGCAGGGCGGTGATACCAAGTAACATTGTTCAGCATGGAGTTTAAATCAGCATGGAGACCCATGAGGGATTTTACCACAAGCAAAGAGTGAAAGACTGAATAAACAACTTTGCAAAAACAGTTTGCAGTGGTTTGTAGAATAGATACCTGGATTCAAATTCTCAGGTTGAACAATAACAGCTGTAAGGACTGTGTCCACTGTAAGTAATCTAATCTAAATGAAGCGAACTGCAGTACAGTTAAATATGGTTTATTGGAATAATAACTGGACGGTGAAACTTCCCAGGGACACCAACGATAGACATAATAGGATAATAAAAATACTGAATAATCAAGAGTGAAATTCTGCTCCGTGATGTTAATGACCATTGATGATAATATGGTGAAAGTTACCACACAGCCTCGAATATACCTTTGTCCGATGTTGTAACATTCCAGTCGATTGTTCTGAGATTCTGAACCATTGTTACATCTTTCCAGACAAGTGCTGTCAGCTTCTGATCGATCCTCCACATCTCTCTGGAGCTGTTGATCCCTGTTAGTGCTGTGTGAAATGCTCTTCTCTTATCATGGGATACAACATTGAACGGAATGCTTTAATAAATGAAAGTTGGAACCCTCCACTTGGATAATCAAAATCCATGGAGACTGACGGTAATCACAAGCTCCGAAAAAATCAGGTTCAATTTACCCCTTCCTTACATTGCTGTTCATATCAGAATAAAAGGGAAAACTTACATAGTCTGGAGGGATTGGATGACGGTTGCTGAGAATCGAAACATATATCTTTCAAACATTTTAATTTTTCATTCTAGTATGTGGGATTACAGAGAAAACAATGCAAAGTTGTATATGTCCCACTGTGTTTGCAAAATGAGTCTGGCTGCATAAAATGTCTAGAAGTGAAATTTCTGTGGACCACGCAAAAAAATCGCAATATTTGACCCTCGTTGACTTTGCGTAATGATGTTCCGATTTTAAGTGCTGTGCTATTAAATCCTTTCACAGCTTTGAGACATCGTTCAGAGTATTGAGGTTGTTGCTCAGGAACCTGAGAAAATAGTTCTGTACCTATATGCCTGCGATAGAGTGATGGGAGGAGGCCATTCAGCTCACTGCTGCCAATTAGGACTTGAAAAGGCAGAACGTTGGCATGTTGGCACATTTTGGAAAGGGACCCATTCAACACATAAAGAAGTGTTCCCAAAGCTCTACAAGGACTCACTGTCAGGTCACCTACAATACATGTTGCTGCTTGTGTTTTTGTAACTGAGAGGGAAGGGGTTCTCCATCTGATACAATTTAGTAGCGGTTCATAATACAAGGGTTTCTGCTTCATTTACTGTCTCATGTCTGTTTCATTTCGTCAGGAGCAGGGCATTCAGCATCTCTACTCTGTAGCACAGTAAAATAAATAAACCATTCAGCACCACGATACTGTTACAGAGGGACGAGAGGACACCATTCAGTGTCTCGTGTATGTTACAGTGGGATAGGATGAGGCCATTCAGACTCTCGAATTTGTAACTGGGACATGAGGCAATTCAGTCTTTTCAGACTGGAACAGAGGAACAGGATGACGTCATTCAGCCTCTGAAACCCGTTACAAAGGGACAGGAAAATGTTATCGAGCTAATTAAATCTGTGAAATAAGCTTATTTACTTGTGCAATTATGAGAAAAAACAACCTCAAATGCATTACTCTAATTTTGACGATGTTGTACAAAAAACAGAGAAAGGCAATAAAGGTTGTAGGTAATGGAAAGGGGCAATACAGTCGCTCAGTACCATTCCTGATGAGAAGCAGGAAACGACACAACTATTCGATGTTCTTGCTCAGGAGCAAGAGGAGGGCATCCAGTTCACTAACCTGGTACACAGGAACAGGAGGACGTCAGTTAAATGTTGTATCTTGGCGAACAGGAATACCTGGAGGCCCGTGAGCTTCCAAGAATATGTTACCCACGAATTCAGAGAGAAATCATATTCCCAATGAATGCGACGCACTGGGAGAGAACGAGAATTGGTTTGTTGCAAACAGAAGAATATGAACAGGTTGAAAAAACAAGTTATTCAGTCCTGCTACAACATTGATGACAGATCGTATCTCTCCTGTTTCCATTTAACAGTGGTTTCACACTCTGCAGCCACTGCTGCATTTGTTCGTCATATTACAGACACAGATATAGTAACATAATCACCATGACTGAATGTTCACAACATCTGAAAACACAACCTCCACGAAACCGTCCACAGTATCTCTACAAACTTTCAAATATCAGAATTAAGCCAAACACCACTTAAGACAGGAGCTCAGCCTTATCGAAATAAACAATCCTCGAGGGGTTACTCACGTGACAGAGCATAATGATCAGCAGAGGAAGTGCTGACAGCAGGAGTTCAGTGGACAGGAATTGAACACGGTACAAAGATGTGCCTCAAAGCTTCTGAAACCATCTATTCAACATGCACCACCACACAGGACGCTGGGCAGTGAGAGAAAACGTGAGCCATGCCTTTCGACAAAATCTGAGCTTCTTAAAAGTGGAACCTGATTTTCCAGAGTGAGCCATACCTAAGTCAATAGAAAGATACAGCATGTTAAAACTGAACAATTACTTAATGGAAAACAAGTAGCTGATATTTGGCGTAGATACTTGAATTGGACGACGTGGAGAAGTCAAGATTTGGAGTTCCAATTGTGAGAATAAGAATATGAAAAAAAAAATTGCCGTATCAGCAGAAGTGGTCAGATATGTCACTTTCGCCAACCACCTCGCATAAAGAGAAGAAGATGATGACTGCAGATGCTGGAGAATCAGAGTTGGAAAAGGGCGCTAGAAAAGCACACACGTCAGGCAACGTGCAACAAGCAGGAGAATCAACATTTTGGGAATACGTCCTTCATTAGGAATATCGTGGGGGCTGGTTGACGCTGGACGGTAGATCGGCGGGAAGGATGGACTGGATAGATAGGAAGGAAAATGGGCAGGTGAAAAAGTTCAAGAGTGCAGTGCCAAGTTGTAGGATTGTATCTGGGATGAGGTGGGGAAAGGGGAGATGAAGAAAGTGGTGAACCGATCTTGATGCCGTGTTGTTGGAGTATCACAAGACGGAAGATGAGGCGTGTTTCCACCCAGCGTCGCGAGGTGAAGGCACAGGACTTGCATGCCCTTCTTGAAGTGAGAGGGGGAGTTGAAGTGGCCGGCTGTAAAGCAATGGAAGTGTTTGCGGCGTGTCCCAAAGATGGGCCCTAAGACATTCCCGAGGTAGTTTCCTGTCTCCCTAAAGTACAGCAAACCACATTAAGCGCAATGGACAAAGTAGGTGAGATGTTTGCAATTCAACATGCCCTCCAGTTCATCTGCTCCAATTTCTGCACCTCCACACTTCAACACCACCAGGCCAATAAACTAATGAGCTGAAATGTTCTCCGATTTGCAGAGAACATCGCTGCCTGGCGATTGTCTCAATTTGTCCGTTGCCATCGCGGCAGCTTGATCTCATCAATGTATCATGCCTTAGAGCATCCTTGCCTTCAGGGTCGTGGATAGACACACGTTGTCCGAGTCAAAGGAGTACCTGCTGGTTCCATGATGGATGGCGCCTCACGTATAATGTTCGTAACCATGTCGACACTCTGACACTTCTTTCATGGACTGCTATGGCAGGGCTCTGTGTCAGACTTTGTCTTGAAGGTTGAGCAGTTACAAACAATCGTCTGGTGAAGGTTTAGCCGTTGTTTAAAGGTGTGTGGTGAAGGCATTAGGTAGATGTTGACGAGGTGCTCAACCTCATTGATAATGTTTTGCAGTCTGCCAAGATCGAGAGGGATAGGACTTATGAACATCTGGATAGGAATAATGTGATCAAGGATAGTCAGCATGGTTTTGTGAAGGGCAGGTCGTGCCTCACAAACCTTATTGAATTCTTTGAGAAGGTGACCAAGGACGTGGACGAGGGTAAAGCAGTAGATGTGGTGTATATGGATTTTAGCAAGGCGTTCGATAAGGTACCCCATGGTAGGCTACTGCAAAAATGACGGAGGTATAGCATTGAGGGTGTATTAGAGGTTTTGATTAGGAATTGGCTGGCTGGAAGGAGACAGAGGGTAGTAGTTGCTGGTAAAGGTTCATCTTGGAGTGCAGTTACTAGCGGTGTTCCACAAGGATCTGTTTTGGGACCATTGCTGTTTGTCATTTTTATAAATGACCTGGAGGAGGGGCTTGAATGTTGGGTGAGCAAGTTTGCGGATGATACGAAAGTCGGTGGAGTGGTGGACAGCAAAGAAGGATGTGGCAGGTTACAGTGGGATATAGATAAGTTGCAGAGCTGGGCAGAAAGGTGGCAAATGGAGTTCAATGTAGCTAAGTGTGAAGTCATTCACTTTGGTAGGAGTAACAAGAAGATGGATTACTGGGCTAATGGTAGGCTACTTGGTAGTGTGGATGAGCAGAGGGATCTTGGTGTCCATGTACATAGATCTCTGAAGGTTGCCACCCAGGTAAATAGTGCTGTGAAGAAGGCATATGGCATACTGGGGTTTATTGGTAGAGGAATTGAGTTCCGGATTTCTGAGGTCATGTTGCAGTTGTATAAGACTCTGGTGCGGCCGCATCTGGAGTATTGTGTACAGTTTTGGTCGCCATACTATAGGAAGGATGTGGAGGCGTTGGAACGGGTGCAGAGGAGGTTTACCAGGATGATGCCTGGCACGGTAGGAAGATCATATCAGGAAAGGCAGAGGCACTTGGGGCTGTTCTCATTGGAGAAAAGAAGGTTTAGGGGAGATTTGATAGAGGTGTACAAGATGATTAGGGGTTTAGATAGGGTTGACAGTGAGAACCTTTTTCCGCGTATGGAGTCAGCTGTTACTCGGAGACACAGCTTTAAATTAAGGGGAGGTTGGTACAGGACAGATGTTAGGGGTAGATTCTTTACTCAGCGGGTTGTGAGTTCATGGAATGCCCTGTCAGTATCAGTGGTGGACTCTCCTTCTTTATGGTCATTCAAGCGGGCATTGGATAAGCATATGGAGGTTAATTGGGCTAGTGTAGGTTAGGTAGGCTTCAGTCTGTGCAACATTGAGGGCCAAAGAGCCTGTACTACGCTGTATTTTTCTATGTTCTATGTTCTATGTAGAGGTGCTCCCTCACAGTTGGTGAACACTTCAACGATTTAGGCCATTCTGCCTCGGATCTTCGGGTTATCATCATCCAAGGCGGACTTTGGGACTGGAAACAATGCAGATTGACATGCAGAGGCTGGTAGATAAAAGTTCAGCACGCAAAAGGTTGGCTTCAACCAGGACCTTGGGTTCATGTCTCACTACAGCTGACCCCACTGCACTATGCATTCTCCTTCACACACACACTCACACAAGAACTCGTAAACACTCTCTTACATACTAACACACATTCCTCACGCACACGGACGTTTGCATGCACACGCACAAACACAAATGCACATGCACACAAACACACAATTACACACAAACTCATGGACTCACTCTCTTGGTATATTTCACATACATACACAAACACACAAGCACACACACGGCTAGGGATAAGTTTGCATTTGTTGATCTGCTTTGCAGTTGCTTTCGATTTTGTTCATTAAAAGCACAATTTGTAGGCAACGAAATAATTTTGGTAATCCATGCTACATTTTGTAAATTCCTTGCTTTTAAACCGAACCAGACTGGCTAAAGTTTGAAATACCTACAGACTCTAACAGTCATACCTTTTATGCGTTGTCTGAGCTGAAATGTTACCTTTTCGCGCTAAACCTTAAGTTAACTCTGGAATGCGAGTTTAATGGATGTTTGAGATTTACATATTAAAAACTGAAACCTGCAAAACATTTTAAAAGGTGAAAGGTGTAACATCACTCTCGGTTTGTTCAGTATATTGCATCAGTGAATAACATTAAGATAACTTGCTATAAATTCTATGTTTAATGATCCTACTCCACCTGATGAAGGAGCAGCGCTCCAAAAGCTTGTACTTGGACCCAAACCAGTTGGACTATAACATTGTGTCATGTGATTTTTAACTTTGCCCTCTGCATTGGGGAGACAGGATTCCAACTCGCAGAATGGTTCAATGAACATCTCAGAGACAACCGCATAAAAGAATCCAGCCACCCTGTGGCCGATACTTCAACACCCCCTCCGCCAAGGTCATGCCAGTCCCAGACCTCCTGCACCGACAAATCCAAGCCTCAACTGAGACCTTGAGTTCATGTCGCACTACAAGTGGCCCTATACACTCTGTCATACACACACTCACACGTAAGCACACATAAGCATACTCTCTTACAAACATAATCACACACTGATGCAGACGCTCTTTCCTACCCGGACTCTCTCTCGTGCACACATACAGGCAACCCCAACAGTCAGACCCATGCGCACATCTTCTCACAGGTCAGTGTGTGTGCTGCCGATTCCCTCACTTAGGACACCTCGCCACCTTTCCTTCCTCTGTATCAGCACTAACAGCTGTATCAACACCTTCCATCTCACTAATACTCCTGGTAATTCTCACAGTCCAGGAGGAGCTCCCCAACATTCCGCTCCTCACCCCCTAACAGGGGAACGATCCTGACCCAAGCAACTACGAAAGGCCGTCTGCCTGTTTCCAATCTCTTCGACTAGTATCTCTGACTCCTCCTCCCCCTCACTCACTGTGCTGAGTACCTTGACTGTCTGTGGAGAATGATATCAAGTTTCCTGTATATTTTTCTGTCTGTGCTAAACAGCAAGAAAGTATGGCAGCTTTTTCCACCTGGTCGGCTGGCTGAGAGGAAACATAGCTAAAAGCAGGATTAAGCAAGGCAAGAATACTGTCAGCATTCAATTCAACTCAAAATGAGTGTGTGTGAGCACACAGGAGCAGCCAGAGGTGCAGTCCACGTGCTATGTGTGTGCCCCTCAGCACAGTGTCCTTGCAGCAACATTGCAATGAGAGCTGATAGTGCAGCATTGAAGTGCAAAAGCATGCCCTCAGTGGGTAGTATATCTGCTGTGAAGCCATGGTGAGATTGCTTTGTCACATGTACCAGCATTGTTGGGTGTAGAGTGCATGCAGTTTCTGTCTTTGTGGTGTTCCCAGAGACGTTCGTTTCCAACATAGAAGTCTGCAGGAGCGAGCAAGGAGATGATGTCACCAGTTATTAGTGCTGACTTCCATGCCAAATTGTCCACTCTGAGTTCCCCCACAGTGGGAAGGAGGATACGAAATTACAAAAGGATGAGGAGAGATCTAAAGTAATGTGGTTGTCGATCATTCGTAATCAATCAATCAGCAATTGGCCATTATCGTTCTGATATCTTGCCTTAAAGAACAGTACAACACAGGAACAGGCCCTTCAGCTCACTGACACATGCTGCCTTTCTAAGGGTATAAAAAATTCGATATCATTGTATTCCCAGCCTACTCATACATGCTTAAAGGTATCTCTGAAACGTTGTTTTTGTGTCTTCTTCTATGAGCGCCTTCCAGGCACTTTCATGTTCTGGAACAGAAAAAAAAATCTTGCTTCTCATATCCCCTTCAGACTTTCCCCCTTTTACGAAAAACCTATGACCCCCCGTAATTAATGTATCCACCTTAGGAGAAATTCTCTAACTATCCATGCCTTTAATATTTTTGTTAAATCGCTGTCTAATAGCTCATTAGCCACTGATATCCAATTGAAAACACACCAAGTTTGTCCAATTTCTCCTCAGGGCTAATATCCTATAAACCAGAAAAAATCCTCGAAAACGTTTTACAAACCCTCTCCAACACCTCTACAACGTTTTGCCGGACTGGCAACCAGTACAGTACACAATATTCCAAATGTGCACAAAACATAGTTCTATCTAGCTGCACCATGACATGCTAAAGTGCATAATCCAGCTCTCATTGATGTATGCAAGCATGTGATAGGCCTTCTTGACTACACTCTTTATCTGTTGCTATTCTGAGGGAACTGCAGACCTATATGCTTAGATCCCTTCGGAAGTTGAAGCTACGTAGAGTTCCTCCATTTACGGCACACTTCTCTCTGCAGCAGGCCATTTAAATTGCATCGCCTCGTAATTGCTGAGATTAAATTAAATATACATTTTCTCCATCCAAGTCTAGAGCCAACATATAACCTGCTGCATTCTGTGCCAATCAACCTCACGATCCACAAGTTGCCATTCTATTCACAAATTTCCAGTCACAAAAACATCCACCAATCCTCTTTCTTCTATGACCAACAGTTCTGCAACCAGCTTACTGACTGACTGCTGATCCCACTTGACTTCAACTTCTGAATGACCCCGCCAAAAGGAACCATATCAAAGGCCTTGATAAATTCCGTATGACCACCATGATGCCCCTTGCCATTATCAATTACCTTTGCCACTTTTGCAAAATATTCAATCACGTTTGAGAGACATGATCTTCCCCACACAAAGCCACGTTGCGTTTCGTTAACAAGTCCACATTTTTCCTGATGTGAGTCATTCCTATCTCTCAGTATCGCCATTAAGTTTCCTACCACTGTCATAAGTATCACCGAGCTGACATTTCTTGAATTATCCGAGTTGCACCTTTCAACCAAGGAAATAACCATTAGCTATTCTCCAGTTCTCTGGGAGCTCTCCTGCGACGCAAGAGCATATAAAGACTGTGTACAAGGGCACCGCCATTCACTTTGTCGCTTCACTCAGTAATTTGGGATTGATCCCAGCATGACCTGGGGACTTGTCTATCTAATTGTTTTTCAAATCTCACAGCAAGTCGACCACTTTTAAACATTGAAACGATGTAGAATATTAACATATCTTTCCCTAGACTCACTATCCAGCAGATCCTTCTCCTTTTTGAATACCGACACAATGTATTCATTAAGAACGTCACCCACTTCCTCCAGCTCCACGCATTAATTCCGTCCTTTCTCCTTGATTGGATCTACTCTTTACGTAGCTATCCTTTTTAATCTGATAAACCAGTTTGAGATTTCCTTTTTCCTAAAGACATTTATTGGTGCCTTTTAGCTCTCTTAACTCCTTTTTTTAATGTTTCTTTCCCCCTGATTTTCATGTTTTTCGAGGCCTCCCACTGTCTTGAGTTAAAAACTCTTAGATGTGCCTCTTTCGTTTTTTAACTGAGTTCGTAATATTTCTTGTACCCACAGGTTCCCATATGCTGTTGTCCCATCCTGTCCCGATGACCAGATATCAAATTCCTAAATGCCTTAACATCGAAAAGGGTCTGATGATCTTCTCTGGCAATTGTCCCAGATTAATCACTATAGCCTACATGACTGAGTTTCCTTTAAGCTTCAATTCAAATTCAGAAACTCTACAAACCTTCTGCATAGAAATGTGGTTTCTATTGTTTGCCCTTTATGTTCCTTACTTTACATATTTTGATTTGCCATAATGAAAAGAAATCTGCTAAATATCGCTTTATATCTCTGGTCATTATACTTCCACAAATACTGTTTCCTTTATAAATTATTTTCGGATCTCACCCCACCTCACACCTCTGTCTGACGTTTTTGTACATTTTGTGCCTGAATGACTGTAGACTTCGAGGAATGTCTGGATTTTGCAACCTGACTCTTTTGCCTTTCCGGAACACACTTTCTCAGAGCCACATTATTCTCCGATCAGAATACTTGCCACAGCTCTGATTCTGATGTATCTACTCGTTATTGTTTCCAGTTCAGCTGAATGACGTTCGTTCACAGCTTAATAAAATGTGACTGGGTCATACAAATGTCTTCAGCTCTTTGTCTAACTGTCCCTTCCAATATTTAGGTGAGAATAAAATTAAATATCATCTCATTTCCGAAAATGCTGCGCTTTGCCTTCCAGATGGCAGTGACAATGACTTGCAGATGCTGTTGAAAGAGTACCATGGTAATCACAGCAGATTCTGAGTGTTGATGGTGGAGGGAGGGAGTGATAATGGATTGGCACCGTTCTCAGACTGTCAAGCTGTTTGAGTATTACTGGAACTGCACTCATTCAGGTAAGTGGATAGCATTTCATCATATTCCCGACTAGAGACTCAGAGATAGTGGACAGGCTTTGCTAAGACAGGAGAAAAGTTACTCGCTGCAAGTTTCCTAACTTCTGATCTGATGTTCTAACAAGACCAGTTGTATGGTCTTGGATTTACCTGAGAATGCTAATGCTAATCGATTCAGCAAAGTGAATGTGGTTGGATGTCAAATGGTGATGGTGACATGGTTTAGAATATTTATTACCTAACATTTGTTATGCTCAAATGTTACTTCCTCTTTGCCAACCAAACCTGACTTTTGGCCAAGTCTTTTTGCACCTGGAGTGATTTTGTGATCCGAGGAGTTGGGCATAATAACACCATGAGACAACTTCATCACATCTGATCCTAAGAAAGAGGGAGCATGCAGATTGGGTGATTTTCCATTGTACGTGCTGCTTTTGTCCTTGGAGAAAACCGTGGGTTTATAAGATGCTGTCTAATAAGCCTTCGAGAAGTTCATCTTGTAGTCAGTTTGTAATGCCAGTACAGAGCATCAGTGGTGGAGGGAATGGATGCTTGTGGAAGTGAAAGCAATCAAATGGACAGGTTTTGATCTGTGTTATTCCTGGGATGTAATACTCATCGGCATTTTAGGACAGTCATTCAGTTATCAGCAGGAGAGTTGCACACTGCAGAAGTCGGAGCCTCTGACACGCTCTTGAAAGAAATGTCAGTGTTAACACCCAGGATGCTGATAAACACGATACTGAATATCAAGGAAAAATAGTTTGATTCGATATTTATGATTTTGTCTCACAATTATATATCCTGAATTCTATTTGTCTATGAGGTTAAAGCTGGATATTTTCCAGGTCTTGTGACACATGGGCAATTTCAGTGTCTGTATAACGGTGTCATCAGTAAACGTTCCCCCTGCTGACTTTCGGATGGAGAGAGGGTCATTGCAGTAGTTGGAAATGTTTGAGCATCGAACAGCCTGTTTCCTGAAGAATGGCTGCAGAGCTTTCCTGGAGATTGAATTACTGATACTGACAACATTTTTTTTTGCTGGTAATAATTCCAAACAGGAGAGCACTTCCCCCAGTTTCCAACTAACTATGATTTTACTCAGACTTATATTGTCACACACTGGTATATGATGTCAAGATGTTACCGGTAATTGCGTTCACTGCCCCAATGGAATTTCACCCTTTTGAACTAATCTTTAAATAGTGTCAGGGTTTGAGTGAGCCTATCGGAGCACGAACGGAATGCCACTGAATACGTTATTGCTGATGTATCACATTATTGCTGGCATTGTTCTTCACATTTACATGGTAGACCGTACACCGATGGATCAGTGACTGGCTGCAATGCAAGTGCTCTGCTTTGTGTTTACAGGAAAAACTTAGGCCATTTATCACATTGTTTGGAGATGCCAACATTCTGCTTGGAATAGAACAGTCTGAACATAGAACATAGAACATAGAAGAATACAGCGCAGTACAGGCCCTTCAGCCCTCGATGTTGCGCCGATCAAAGCCCACCTAACCTACACTAACCCACTATCCTCCATATACCTATCCAATGCCCGCTTAAATACCCATAAAGAGGGAGAGTCCACTACTGCTACTGGCAGGGCATTCCATGAACTTACGACTCGCTGAGTGAAGAACCTACCCCTAACATCAGTCCTATATCTACCCCCCCTTAATTTAAAGCTATGCCCCCTTGTAATAGCTGACTCCATACGTGGAAAAAGGTTCTCACTGTCAACCCGATCTAACTCCCTAATCATCTTGTACACCTCTATCAAATCACCCCTAAACCTTCTTTTCTCCAATGAAAACAACCCCAAGTGCCTCAGCCTTTCCTCATAGGATCTTCCTACCATACCAGGCAACATCCTGGTAAACTTCCTCTGCACCCGTTCCAGTGCCTCCACATCCTTCCTATAGTATGGCGACCAAAACTGCACACAATATTCCAGATGCGGCCGCACCAGAGTCTTATACAACTGCAGCATGACCTCAGGACTCCGGAACTCAATTCCTCTACCAATAAAAGCCAGTACGCCATATGCCTTCTTCACTGCACTATTTACCTGGGTGGCAACTTTCAGAGATCTGTGTACATGGACACCAAGATCCCTCTGCTCTTCCACACTACCAAGTAGTCTACCATTAGCCCAGTAATCCATCTTTTTATTACTCTTACCAAGTGAATCCCTTCACACTTAGCTACATTGAACTCCATTTGCCACCTTTCTGCCCAGCTCTGCAGCTTCTCTATATCCCTCTGTAACCTGCCATATCCTTCCTCACTGTCTACAACTCCTCCGACTTTCGTATCATCCGCAAACTTGCTCACCCAACCTTCTAACCCTTCCTCCAGGTCATTTATAAAAATGACAAACAGCAATGGTCCCAAAACAGATCCTTGCGGAACACCGCTAGTGACGGCACTCCAAGATGAACCTTTGCCATCAACTACTACCCTCTGTCTTCTTCCAGAGAGCCAATTCTTAATCCAAACCTCCAACTCACCCTCAATGCCATATCTCTGTATTTTCTGCAGTAGCCTACCATGGGAGACCTTATCAAACGCCTTACAAAAATCCATATATACCACATCTACCGCTTTCCCCTCATCTACCTCCTTAGTCACCTTCTCAAAGAATTCAATAAGGTTTGTGAGGCACGACCTGCCCTTCACAAAACCATGCTGACTATCCTTGATCACATCATTCTTATCCAGATGTGCATAAATCCTATCCCTTACAATTCTCTCTAAGACTTTGCCCACAACAGAAGTGAGACTCACTGGCCTATAGTTACTAGGATTATCCCTACTCCTCTTCTTGAAGATTGGTTGAAGATTTGTCAATCTCTGGAGTTAATCACGGTTTTCAGTGTCTCCAGTATTTTTTTGACATTATGTGGAGTGAATCTCATTGTCTGAAAACTGGGTTTTCCATTGCTGGGGTCGACAGAAGGAAGCCGGAATGAATCATCTGTTTAGCCCTTCTGGCTGAAGATTGTTACAAATGCAGCAGTTTTGTTTTTATTTCCCCATGATGTGCTGTGCTCTCCCATAACTAAGGATTTCCCATTGTTGGGGAGGAGCCTCCTCCTCAAATGGTCTCTTTCATTGTCCATTATCATTTATGTCTACATGCAGCAGAACCACAGAGTTACATCTGAAACATTGATTGCACGACCAGTGAGCACTGTTCATCACTTACTACTGATACTGTTTCGCAAGCAATTCGTTTTGATTTGTACCTGAAGACAATAAGAGTTCCTCCAGGTTGTCCACTCATATCAACATCTAGATGGTGCGGCTCCCGCCATGTCCTTCTGCACCCTTCATTGATTCAGGGTGGACCCCTGGCTTGATGGTTTCTGTGGAGTGGGAAGTAAGCTGAGCCGTGAGGTTGCAGACTGTTTGAGTTGTTCAGAGTATGATTCTGCAGCGGGCGATGATCCATTGCACCACATAGTCGCCTCTTCATTAGTTACTCCATCTGCTAACGATATGTCCCAATCAGCACACGGGTTTCTACATAAGATGGTGGTAGGTCTACAAAATGTGAAGATGGCCCTTCCTCCCCATAGGACTGTGCAGTGACCACACTTACCAATATATTAAATTGAAAGGTGTAGCTGCAGATGGCAGATTGCTGACGACGTGTTCAATTATATATTTCCCTTCTATTTATTCTCTGATACCCTGACACAGAGCTGTCTCGCAGCTAGAGGATCCAGCATCAATGCTGGGCGCTATAGTGACTATGTACTATTAGATAGTATTTGCCTCCCTCTGCCTAGCTTTGCCATGTTAGTGGGACAAAACCTACCAGCATGGTTTGTGATGTTGCAAGGACAAATACTTTTTCACAGAAGTCTGATTTACAGCCAATGTCTGACTGCTGCTTGATTTGTCTGTGGGAAATATACGGAACATCATTTTTACATTTTGTACAATGAAGAGTTAATATCACTTTACTTCTTACATATTTCAAAACAAACCAAACAGCATTGTTCAGTTGAAGACAATTCAAGCGAACAATAATTCAATTACCAGAGTACACAATTAACTATTGCATAATCCAGTGACTGCAGTAAATAGCTGATTCATATTCAGGCGATCTTGCAGTCAGCAAAGCCGTTGTAAAAGAACTTTGAGAAAAACAAACTGAGCTCAGACTCAGTGCTACTTGGGCTCATCACTACCTCCAGAATACTGGCCAGCCCCAAAATCTGTCCAAACGGGAACTGACAGGTTATTCACACAATCCTTCAAAACAGACCAGTTAGAGATATACCTGAACAAAATGGAATGTATGGGGCAGACTGGTCAATGCCCGAGCACAGAGCTCCGTGTTGATCCAAACGCAGTTCAATATGTGGCAAAATCACCGGACAACAAGAATGTCTTCCTAAGTTCTCTCTTCTGGTGTGTCACCTAAACTTGGTAATTCTGTACCTTGTACCCGATACCGAATTACGGGGATTTAAAGGTGATGGACCCCTGCAACACATGGCGCCTTACATCAGAACCCTCACCTCCCATATCCAGTGCATGTCAGCTCCACAACGTCAGTATCAAACAAAATTCTGTAGCTACATTGATTGCCAGCACGATCCCAGCCCAACGTCCTTGTGTGTAAATCCAGCTAGAAATTTCGACGGAAACATTTTCAGCATTGATCGAGACAGTAGCCGCAAAGTCTCTTTATTGAAGGTCCGACATCCTTTGATAATAACCCCTTTTCGATTGTCCAATATGCACAAAATCCACCCATTTATTCAGGTCACATTTACAAAAACAATACGATAAAAATAGGGCTCAAACCACAGTAAGGACAATTGAAATGATAAGTATCCTTATCACATTCAAGGAAAAGTTATTATTAATTGCAAGGTCTTTGAAAATATGCAATTCTTTTTACATGTAATAATATTGTGTGTTAATAATCGATTCTTCTGCTCGTCAGATTCTGCCTGACCGGCTCTGCTTTTTCAGCACCGCCAGTTTTAACTCTAATATCCAGCATTTGCAGTCCTCACTTTCTCCCTGCTAATATTCACACCGAATAATTTTCAAGACAATATTAATGTCTGTGTAAGCATGATACATTCAGTTATGACTACAATTTCAATTGCTTTTGTCTATCTTCAGCTCAGTAAAGTGGTAATGCGAATATCAGTGTCGGTGTGATGCTCGGTATGTAGACCATGACTCTGAAAGACTGGGAGATTGTTTCCAACAGTATATTCCATCGTCTGTTCACAACAAACAAGCTACGGACGAGACCCAGCCTGCTTGCGCTAACAAAACCCAAAACTTAGCGTTCTGTATTGGGCATGATCAGACGTTATGTTTCATTCTAATTGATTTACGGAATCTGACTGACCCAGGTCATATTCTTTATAAAATGTTGCCCTTGAGAAGGTTTTGTTGAGTTGCCTTATTTAACTACTCCAGTCCATGTGGTGCAGGTGGACTGAAAATGCCATTAGAGAGGAACTTGAAAAAGTGTCATTGTTGGAACATCAGTATATTTCCAAATCAGGAAGACAGGTGGCTTGGAACGGAATATCAACGTGGTGATATTCCCATATATTTGTGGCACTTTCTTCTTAAAGTTCAAGTCTTAGTAGTCCTTTGTAACGAGCCTTGGTAAATTTGACACAGCTGAGTGTCAGTGGATGAGGAGTCAAAGTACATTCAGCCAGGTTTTTTTTAATTGAATACACATTCAAATTGTGTTTTGATGGTGGACAGACTTTCAGAAATCATGAGGTTAGTTATTTTGGCAGGATTCCCAATCCCTGAAATACTTTTGCCGCCAATGAATTTGTATTGGTTGAAAGGTGTGGCTCTGGAAAAGCACAGCATGTCAGGCAGATTCCGAGGCACAGGAAAGTCGACGGTTCAGGCATCAGCCATTCACAGGAATGGGTGAGGAATCTGTCTGGGCAGTCCAGTTCTGGTTGACGGTAATCCCGAGGTTTTTGGCAGTTTCTGAGTTGGGTGATGAGCATGGCATTGAATGTTGTAGATTTTGGTCCAACTATATATTATTAGAGGTGATCCTTGTCAGGTATGTGCGTCATGAAAGTGCTACTTGTAACTTTGAAGCGCACGTATGCATATTGTGCATATCTCAGAAATCACGAATGGTTTTGAACATTGTGCCATCAGCAATTGTGACTTTACGGTGTAGAGACCAGGTATAACTTCAACAAGTGCAGAGGATTACCTGATTCCCATTTGCTCCAGTTTTGCTATTAATCTTTGAGACAGTACTTGGTCAAATGCAGTCACGAGGATGTTAAGTACAGTTACTCTCGATCACATCTAGAGTTCAGCTGCGTGTTTTATCATTGTCTATCATTAAACCAAGGTGGCTCTGGCAGAGCCCAAACTGATCTTTACTGAGCAGGTTGGTGCTGAGAAAGTGCTGCTTGATCCAACTGTAGATGTCATTGTTCATCACTTTATTAATGATAGGAATGAGACCAATGCGACAATCATTGATTGTTGGATGTTTTGTCTGTGTGTGTACAGGACACACCCGGACAGTTTCCAACATTGCCAAGTAGATGCTGGTGGTGTAGCCCAGTAGGAACAGCTTGAATGAAATTTTATCAAGGCCCACGCCGTCGCATTACCCAGCCGCTTGTGAATATCATCCAACATGAAGCAAAATAGCTGAAGACTGCCATATGGAGGAGTCTAAAACAGAATATTGCATTGACACTTCAGTCTGAACATTGTTGTGAATGTTTCAGCCTTATATATTCCATTGTATTCCTGGACTGTTCCATCATTGAGGAATGTGATATGTGAGGACTATCCTCCTCCAGTGAGTTGTTTGATTATCGACTACTACTCACTCAGATTGTATGTGACACGATTTCAGAAATTCTGTCGGATTCTTTGGTTAGCTGTGTCAATTACTTGCAGCTTAGCGCGTTCGGTGAGTTAGTGATTCTGTTTGGTAACTTCACCTAATTTTGAGGTGTACTTGGTTCTGCTCTTAACAGGCCCACTTGTATTCCACGTTGTTTAACCCTGGCTTGATGGTCAGGGTAAGGTGGAGCCTAAGGCAGGCAGTGGTAATGACAATTCTGTTGGACTACAATTTTGCTGCCGTTGGTAATGCCTGACTCAGCTCATGCTGTCCAGTGCTGAGTTACTAGAGCTATTCTAATTCTGTCCCAATTAATACGGTGATCGTATCTCTCTCTCTCAAAAACACACACACGCATGCGCGCGTAGGCGCGCGCACACACACACACACACACACACACGCACACACACACACACACGCACACACACACACAGTACTGACAAAGTAAATGTCGAACTTTGTCGTGAAAAATACTGTATGCGGTATTCACTGTTGAAAATCTAGTCGTCGATCAATGTGTCTGCAGCCGGTAGATGAGATCAAGGATGTTTCGCTTTTAGTTGTTCCCGCCCTACCTGGTGCAGATCCAATCTAGCAGCTGTGTCCTTTTGTACCCGACCATCTCGATCGGCAATGCTGCTGCTGAGACCTTTTTTCTGGTCGTTCTAAACTGATGCACCCAATAGAAATTCTCCAGTTTTGCCACTTTCTCATTACTCACTCCAAGTTTTCTTCAATATAGGGTGTCAGTGATCTATCAGCTGATGGAGGGGAGTCAGCAGGTGGTCAATATTTCGGTGTCAATATTTCATCTGACATCATGAGGCTGTGTAACAAGAGTTCGCACGATGTTTCCGTATCAGTGTTTGATCTGATGCCATGAGGTTGAGGGAGGGAGTCAGCACGATGTTTCTCTGTTAGTGATTCATGTGACAACATGAGGCAGTAGGAGGGGAACCAGCAGGAGGCTCCCGTATCAATGTTTTATCTGACGCCATGACGCTGAGGGATTGGAGACAGCGAGCGGTTTCCTTTTCAGTGTTTGATCTATATTACGAGGGTTCATTGCGTCACATTGTTGCTTGAGTCGGCTGTATAACTGCTAACAGTGACCACAGCTACCAGATGTTATGGAGGAGCAGTTTCCAGGGGTCACGGGGCTTTTCAAAAAATGTTGTTACTGTCAATCGAAGGGCGTCTGCTGTGCTGTATGACACTGACACTATGGCTCTTATGATTGAACCCTACATGGTGTCACATTTTCTGTTCCTGCCAATGCAGGACTGCAGAAAAAAATGTCAAAGTCCGTATTCCAGAGAAATGGACATTTATTTTTCTTCCCAAAGACACCATACAATTCTGTTTTGAAGCTGTCCACCTGTCCATCTGCACTTTTCACTGTCATTATCTCAAGCCGCTACATCCATCTATATCTCAGTGATACTCCACATCTCCAAACACTTCACCAATATACCGACGAACGTAACTTGCTCCAGTATCTACAAATACTGGAACTCTGGGAGGTAGCTCATCAGGGCCAGGAGAATTATCAATTTTTCGACCTTTTAGCTAATCAGGTACTTTCTCCTTTGTAATGGCCACCATACTCAAGTCTGCCCCTTGACTCTCCTTAATTGTTTGGAATTTCCTCATGTCTTCCACTGTGAAGACTGACACAAAGTACTCATTAAATTCTTCAGCTCTTCCCTTATCTCCCATGACTATCCTTTCTGTATCAATTTACCTCCTCCAGTTGCTATATTTCTCCCGATTTTTGCAGCCTCCTCCAGATCCTACACCCTTTTCTATCTCCGTAACATCCTCCAGCCCCTACAATCCTCTCCATCTCTGTAACCTACTTCAGCTGCTCTACCCCTCACTGTATCTGTAACCACCTCCAGCTAAGACACAGCTTCCTATCTCTGTAGGCTCCTCCAGCTGCTACACTGTTCCCTTTATTTGTATCCTGCACCAGATACTGCACCTCTCGCTATCTTTGTCGTCTCCTCCTCGACTACACCCCTCCCGATCTCTGTTACCTCCTCCAGCTGCTATTCCCCTTCCAATATCTCTAAAGTCATCCAGCGACTACACCCCCATCTCTGTAACCTGCACCAGCTACTACACACATCCCCATTCTTTTTAACCTCCTCCAGTGACTACTCCCCTCTCTATCTCTGTAATTCCCTCCACACCCTGAAACGCTACCGACCTCTGTAAACTCTCAAGCTGCTACACCTTCTCCATCTCTGCAAACTTCAGCAGCTATTCCAGTCTTCTTCTCCGCTATGAACTTCCCCAAAACCCACACTCATCCCAGTCTCTGTAATATCTTGCGGATAACACTTCCTTCTAGATTGTCTCCCATTGAGGATCTCGCCCATCTCCTGCGGTTCCACACATACATGTCCACTTTATTCCTTGAGGGGTCCTATTCTGAGTCTCATTATGCTTTTTTTCTTTAACATACTGAAGAACCTGTTTAGACTCGCCCTATCCTTTTCCAGCCAAGCTAATCTCGTGTTTTATTTTCACCCACCCGATGTCCTTCTTAAGTAAACTGTTGTGCCTCCTATACACATCCAGGGGTTCAGTTGATTCCAGCTAACTGTACCTGAGCCGTACCTCCTCATTTTTTCTGTTCAAAGCCTCAATGTCGCTTGTCATCTCGGGTTCACTATTCCTGCCAACCTTTCCCTTCGTCTTCATAGGAGTACATAGACTTTGAACTCTTGCTGTCTTACTTTCTCAGGTCTTCCACTTGCCAGAGCTCCCTTTGCCTGAAGAAAAACCTACCCTAATCAACCCGTGCAAGCCCCTGTCGAATTCCATCATAATTCACCTCGCCCCAGTTTAGACCTTACAACTTTGGACTAATTTTGCCCCTCTCCATAAGTATTTTAAACTTACTAAAACTTTGATCACTGGTTAACCAGAGGAGGTTGAGTTTTTCCCTTCCTGAGTAAGAAGCTCTACAGGGAGCAAGTGAGGACTGCAGATGCTGGATACCAGAGTTGAAAAGTATGGTGCTGGAACAGCGGAGCGGGCCAGGCAGCATCCGAGGAGCAGGAGAATCGATATTTTGGGCATAAGCCCTGCTTCAGGAATGAGGCTGGTGTGCCCAGCAGATTGAGATAAAAGGTGGGGAGGGGGAGGTGTGGGGGAGGGGCGCTGGGAACATGATATTTGAAAGGAGTTGAGGATGAGGGTGATCGTCTGGAGAGGGAGTGGGGGCGGAGAGGTCAGGAAGCAGATTGCAGGTGAGGTGGGTGGTGCTGAATCCGAGGGTTGGGACTGAGATAAGGTGAGGAGAGGGGACATGAGGAAGCTGAGAAATCAACATTCATCCCATGTGGTTGGAGGGTTCCTAGGTGGAAGATGAGGCACTCTTCCTCCAGGTGTCGTGTGGCCAGGGTCTGGCGATGGAGGAGGCCAAGGACCTCCATGTCCTTGGTGGAGTGGCAGTGGGCGTTAAAGCACTGCTCTACATACTGCTTGTGGAAACTTTCCTGAACACACTTAACAAATTCTACCCTTAACATGGCGAACATATCTCTTTCCGATGTACCTATCCATCCTCTGAGTTCATCAGCCTTACCTGTCAGCCCTCTTGCTTTGAAAGCAATGCAATTTAATCCAATAGGTATGACTTGCTTTCTGTTGTGTTCTAACCTGGCCTGCCTCTCCAATGTAATTTTTCTGATTTCTGTATCTCTTTGCTGCCTCAAACTTGCCTCTCTGCTGTTGAGGATCCCACAACTCCCCCCAATCCCAGTCAATTTTGGTTAAACCTTCCCTGTTCCAAGAGCAATCCTGGCCGCCAATGTATTGCACCCCCTCCAGTTCAGATGTAACCAGTCCGATTGAACATGTCACCTCTGCCCCAGAAGAGATCCTAATAATCTGAAAATTTGAATCCATATCCCTTGCCCCAATTCTTTAGCCACGCATTTATCTACCATATTTTCCTGTTCTTCCCCTCACAAGCACGTATCACTTGAAGCAATTTGGAGATTACCATCAAGATACTGGATTTTAATTTTATGTTAGCTCTCTATCATCACTCTGCAGGAACTTACCTCTATTTCTAACTATTCCATTTTTGCCACTGTGCACAATGACTTCTGGTTGCCCACGCACCCCCTTGAGAATGTCCATCAGCCGCTCTGACACATCCAGCAATCTGGCACCTCGGAGGCAAGAACAAACCTAAAATTTCTTAATGCAGCCACAGAATCTCCGATCTGTCGCCCTCTGTATTGAATATCATTCAGGTCCTGCTTATCTTTACCCTTGCACGTTGTACCCGATAGCCACCTGTAAAGCCCCCAACAGGGCTACTGATGCTTTCCCTGAATGGACATCCGAAAGAGTCTACAGGTGCATGTTTTCAAGGAGAATGTCCAAAAGAGATTCCCGCACTCTTTGCCTTTCCTGGTGTTGACCCTCTCTACTACACTCTGCCTGCACCTTAACTGTAACACCTCACAAAAGTACTTATCTATAATGCGTTCAGCACCTGTATGATTCTGAATTCATCCGGCTCCAGCTCCCTAAAACGGTCTCACAGTCGCTGCAGCGAAATGCACTTCTCACACGTGTAACCATCAGGGATAATGGAAGTCTCCCTGCGATTGCACATCCAGCACGATGAACGTGCCACTGCCCTGACTGTAGGCTTAACTGCTGTAAGACGAAAGAACGAAGTTAAAATTACTTTATTTTAGTTTATCTGTATTTTTTGCGAGCTGCTGCTCTCTGAAGCCTTTTGAGCCAAACCTTACTACTTCTGATGCTACCAACAAAAAGTTACAATCGCACATCAGTCTTCCCTTCCACATTTAGATTTGGTCAGGGAAAGAGGGAGACACTACATTGACGTTGTGTTTTGGTCTTAAGCACTCCTTTACACCATGCCCATGACGACATGCTTTGCAGTGCAAGCCACTTCTTGGCCTTGGAAGACGTCTTGCTGAGGTCTTCCTTCTGGTATCAGTGAATGAGCTAATGTAAATCTTTACCACGACAGCCAACCTGTGTTGTTACAGTCCTCTGCCGGCGCTTTCTGTCCATTAGTTCCGCATTTATGAATTTCTTTATTCCGTCGATCATTCCAAAACTGTGTCTCAGTCCAAAGGGAGAGTTTGATGTCCCAGTGAATACGGGGTTATTGCATAAAATCAGCATAAGACAAAGACATAGAAGCAAAAATATGCCCATCAGCTCACTGAGTCTGCTTTTCCTTTCAATTCGTTTTTTTTTAATCTGACACTCCTCCATTTCAATTTCCTGCATTTCCCCCCATTACCTTGGTTTAATAATCTGTCTCGCTCAAACTTGAAGATATGTAATGATACAGCCGTAACAGTCTTCAGAATTTTCTGCAATGTTTCCCTCCCACTAATGTGAGACTTGTTGGTCTTTAATCTCATGCAGTCTTTTTTGGAACTCTGTGTGAAAGGTGAACCTATATTAGATGTTGCCCTCTCTGTGGGCAGATTGAAAACAAAAGAAAAAAAAACATTCAGAGCCTGTCATCTCTTCCCTTATCTCCCACATCAGCTTAAGATCCAGTTCCTCCAGATCATGGAGTTTGACCACTCTTTATCCCACACAAAATTCCAATTCTTCCTCAGCTTCTTATCACTCTGCTCAAGGTTCCCTGAATCCATTAACTGCTTCTCCAGACTTAAGGCCGATATGAAGTATGTGTTCAACATATTCTTTGGTGTACTGGCTGCCTCCTTGGTCTCTAATTCTCCCCGTTCTTTCCAAAGTTACCCTCTTGCCCTTAATAAACCGTTAAAATATCTTTGGATTCTTGTTATCCAGATCTGTTAATGTTTGAATACGCCTCTTTTTGCTCTTCTTCTTACTTTCGGAAGTGTAGTCCCGCAATTTCTACACTCTTCCAGCACCTCCACTGAACTGCTCAATTTATACCTGTTTTAAGCTTCTCTTTCCCCTTTCATTCCGTTCTGAATATTTGTGGACATCCAAGTGTCTCTGGGCTTGTTTTCCGAAATTTCATCTTCGGTGTAATATGTTCGGCCGACAATCTCATCACTTCCATTTTGATCATGTGATAACGCCACACGCCGTTCTGCTGCAGTTTTACCGAGAAGTAACTATATTTTGGTCAGATCTTGTCTTACTTTTCATAACATCTGCCTCTATAATGCAAAATCATATAATTTTCAATCTTTTATTTTTGCGGAATAAACTTTGAATGCTTAGGTCAAGGTCACTGGTCCTATAATGCTCTCATAACGTGCCTGGAACTCCTGACTGGCTTCCCTCTCCATAACGAGGCCCCATCATTCCACTGTCCATTGTTGTGTCTTCTACATGCTAATGTAGGAAGCTCTCTGGTATAAATTCCAGACCCCTCCTCAAAATATATCACTGTTCCGATAAACGTTGGTAATTGAAATGCCTGAATATAACAATGATATTACTGATTCTACACACCTCAGTGAATTGGTTATATATTTATTCCTGTATTTTCTTATATCTGGGTTTCACCAGATGTACGTCTGTCATCGTTTTGTTCTTCAACAGCAATCACACTGCCTCATTTAAAGATTCTTACACAATATTGTCCCACATTACTGCATTAACTCACTCGATTACTAATAATGCAACACCACCACCCTTTACATCCTCTCCCGCCCTGCCTATACCTCATGTACCACAGAATACTGAGTTGCCCAGCCTGACCTTCCTTAACCACGTCTCTGAGATGGCAAATGTGTCATACCTGCACATGTCACCTCGTTGCCTTATTACCTCTGCCTGTCCGATAATCCGCCCAGCATTATGTTAAGCACATCCAGCGTGTATGCTACACCTGGAATCATCGGTTCCTCCGAGTTCTTCTGTCATTCACTGTTTCTTATCAGGCTGCCAAAATCATGAACCAAAACTTTTACTCTGGGATTGAAGTTTTTTGAATTTCAGTTTCTTTATTTTTCAAAAATGTACTTACTAAATGCAACTTCCGAGAACTGAGCAGTCACCTCTACATGCCATGTGTTTGTGGTGATTATTTCCTCGCTCAGGTTCCAGAGGGGACAGCCATCATTAATGCAAAAAGGGAGAACTGCAGATACTGCAGTGTCAGAGTCGAAAAGTGTGGCGCTGGAAAAGCACAGCAGATCAGACAGCATCCGAAGAGCAGGACAGTCAACGTTTTAGTCATAAACCCATAATCAGGATTGCATTGGCGCCTTCCCCATGTTCCTCTTCCAGATGCAGAGGACATTGGGAATTGTACTCGTTTCGGAAGGCTGCACCGTATATGGTTTCGAACTTGAAAGCAGTCAGTCAGTTGGAAAGGACATTATATACTGGACAAATTGATTCGAAAAGCACAGACTGTTTCGCTCAGCTTGTGGATTCTCATCAATTGGTGAATGTGTGAGGGAGTAGCGTGTGTGAGGTCAGGAAGCTGAGGAGGGGCGTTCGGCCATGACTTCCAGTTATGGTGGACATTGTAATATTCAATTGCGTGTCAGTCCAATTTGTGTGTGATGACATACACCAGACAATATCTACCAAGTTCAGTTTTAAAATGATTCTTCGCTTGGCATTTGCTGCTGCTTTCTTCAGATTCATTCTGTTGGATGACCCATCCATTAATCTCTGGCCATGAACACAGACATAACGTTTTATTTTGATACTGGAGAATGTGAAAGTGACATTTATTGGATATGGTTTCAGAGGGTTCACTGTGAGGCGCAAGATGCTACAGAAGACTGTCAAACTGTTAACGTTTTTCTAGTCTAGGCAGCAGATGGATGGAATCTCTGAGGCAGGCCAGATGTCATTAACGCAAGTAACTTGTACAGTGTGATTCCAGCACTCCATTTCCATGCATCTGCTCCCTTTGACTGAAGACAGTTGCTGGGCTGTCACTGCTATCTAATTTGGACAGCATTAGCACCTACACTGAAAACAGTAATAGCCTGCTCACTACGTCCACCCAACCCGCCCGGTCAAGGCGGAC
Organism: Chiloscyllium punctatum; assembly: GCF_047496795.1. Classification (NCBI taxonomy): domain Eukaryota; kingdom Metazoa; phylum Chordata; class Chondrichthyes; order Orectolobiformes; family Hemiscylliidae; genus Chiloscyllium; species Chiloscyllium punctatum. The sequence continues at coordinate 35,944,796 of NC_092773.1, forward strand.
TCCAAATGATTTGTAGTGAAGATGTGTTTGAGTGCCTGCCCTGACCCAATTTGGACACCCTCTGCACAGATTCAAGATCGAGACAGTGTGTCACTCAATGTCACAGGTAGCTGTGAGGTCCAGCAGAACTGTGCCCGAATTCAGGCCTTTTGGAATCTACTTTCCATGTCCGACATGATCGCAAAGTGATGTATTTACTGGTCAGAACAATAATCTGTTGTTTACTATGTTTTGTAAAATGGGTAATAATAGGGTATGAGGTATGATTATTCAACTGTACAAAAATTGCATCATTTTCGAAAACAATTGAGTTGTTTCTAAATTTACGGAACTAAAATATAAACACCTTCCAACATTTTACGATAAAAAAGCAAATAATGCACCTTTTATTTTATACCAAAAACAGAACATGTTATCTGTTTAATGTGGTGCTCACATTTCCTATTGAATGTCAGTATTCAATTAAATGCATTGCCGCTGATCATTTGCAAAGTAGTTAACCTCTGACTGATTAGATATTCAGAGTGTTCAAACGATTAAACAAGGAAATACAATTATCTTTCTTATACATTCAAATATAATTAATCAATTTACTTTTGCACTGAAATGTGCGAGCTTCAACTGTTTCTCAACAATTAAGAAATAACAATAATTCGACACGCACTGTGAATATTAACCACAATAAATGATTTGTGTTATTAAATTGTAGCAATCAATAAGTTGAAAAATGGTGACTTTTTCAATGAGTGATATTTAATGTGAAATGTGGTAAGTGATAGAAAAGATAAACTTTTTTGTGTGCGTGAAAATTCCGTATTTTTGAAGCGTGTTGTGCAGAACACTGAAATATTTGTTTTGGTCATTGGGATAAAACTTTTGAAATATTTATGATCTGAGTGCAAATTAGACTTCATTATTAACTTGACCTGTAATTCTTGCATTTTACATTCTTTTGCTGCACCAAGTATGTTAAGCTATTTGCTCGCATTTACATTAGGTGAAGTGGTGGAGACTGGTACAATTGCAACATTTAAGAGGCAAAAAATCCTAAATAAGATGACAAGGCACGTCCAGAAACCCTTGCCTCTCTCCCCTACATCAAAGACAGCTCAGACATGACTGCCAGACTACTCAGACCACTTGGAATGACGGTAGCCCACAAAGCACCAACACACTAAAACAGCAGCTAATGAACTTGAAAGACCCTTTCTAGACAACAAGTAAAACTAATGTCATTTAAAAAATACTGTGCAGGAACTATAACAAACACTATATTCAACGATAAGGGAGAAGACTAGCCACCAAGATACATGAACATCAACTAGCCACAAAACTACAGGACCCTTTCTCACTAGTATCCTTATGTACAGAAAAGGAAGGGCGTCGATTGGATTGGGACAACACGTCCATCCTCGGACGAGCCAAACAGAGACATGCAGTAAAATTCCTCGAAGCATGGCATGCCAACTGGAACTCTACCAATAAACATTGATTAGACCACGTTTACCAACCCTGAGAAAAAGAACAGGAAATGATATCACTACATGAAATGGCATCATTAAAGGAAGTGTCATCGCCAGCCCAAAGAAACCCAAATATATAAATACAAAGCAGGGAACATTAGAAGTGATTCTGCTGGCTCTCACTGAAGATGTTACCTAGTATGGTGACGAAACGTCTGAAAATGGACCTTCCACCTCAGCGAGCATACCTATATACCGAAACTCATCCTGATCTACAAATCTTCGGAACAAAAATGGATAATGCCTTTGTAATTCAATTGTTTCCTCCTCCACTACTTCCTCTGGTAGCCAGCTCCACAAACGAACCACCTCCTGCGTGAACAAGTCGTCAGTAGCTGTAAAATCTATCACCTCTCACCATAACATATTGCCCACTCTTTGTTGACTCCCCTACTCTGAGATAAGGACGTTGAATATTAATACTATCCATGCACCTTTTGATTATTGTCAACCTCTATAATGTCATCGCTCAAACTCCGACTGTCCAGAGTAAAAATGCCTCAGCCTGCCCAGTCTCTCCCTTTATTTCAATCCTTCCAGTCTCGGCAACAATCTTGTATGTCTTTATTGCAGCATCTCACGTTTAACAGCATTCTTCCTATTGCAGAGTGAACCGAATTAAAATCAGTATTCTAAATGTGGCCTCACCAACCTGTTCCAACTGCAACACGACCCCCCCCCCCCCCAACTCCAATACTTAATGTTCTGACCAATAAAGGCGAGCACAACAATCGCCTTATTCACCATCCTGTCTACGTGCAATTTTACCTTTAAGGAGCGACGAGCCAGCAGCTTTCTTTCAACAATAATTCCCAGGTCTTCACCATTAATTTTATAAGTCTTGCCTGGCTTCATCTCACAAAAATATAAAACCTTATGTTTATCGAAATCAACTTCATCTGCAACTACTTGGCCTTTTGGCCCACCTTATGTATGTGCTAATGAACTCTGAGATAATAGAACTTAGGACAGTACAGCACAGTACAGGCCATCCGGCCCTCCATGTTGTGTTAGTCTTTTATCCTATTCTGAGATCAAATTAACCTATTTCCCCTCCAATTTACTATAATCCATGTGCCTATCCAAGAATCGCTTGAGTCCCTCTCATATTTATGTCTCCACTACCACTGCTGGCAGCGGTTTCAACGCACCCACCATTCTCTGAGTCAAGAATCTGCCTCTGACATCTCCAGTAAATCTTCCACCAATTAAAGTGCCGCTCTGTGTTTGGCATGTCGCCACGGGCAAAAGTCTCTCTCGATACATGCGATCTATTCTTCCGAACAGCTTGTACACCTTTATCAAGTCACAACTAATTTTTCTTCTCTCCAGTGTTAAAAGTCAAAAATCCCTCAAACTTTCTTCATAAGGCGTGTTCTCCAGTCCAGATAATATCCTGGTAAATCTCCTCTCCTCCGTCATGAAACCTTCTGCATCCTTGCTCTGATGAGGCGAACAAAACTGAACATTAAATTCCAGGTGTGATCTTCTTCACTCTCAACTACATTATTTATTTTGTTGTTAAGCAAACATAATCATTATGGAAATGTTCACATCCAAATTATTTTTATACATGATGAAAATCTGCGGACTCAACACTGATCATTGCAACACACTGCTGGACACAGGCCTCCTGCAAAAACACAATCCTCGACCCACACACTCTGTCTCCGATCTACAATCCAATTCTGTGATCAATTCGCTAGCTCATCTTGGATCCATTTATGACCTAACCGTACAAACTTATCTGCCGTCCACAATCTCGTTGAATGCCTTGTTGAAGTCAATATGGATAACGTCTACCACACTGACTTGATCAATCTTCTTTATTACCGCTTGAAACAAAAACCGAATCAAGCCAGTAAGGGTCGATTTTCCATGTGCAATGCAAGATCTATAATCAGTCATTGCATTTCGAAGTAAATGTACATTATATCTCTCAGATTCCCCTTCAACATCATACCCACCACTGATGTCAGGCTCACCTGTCCATAGTTACCTGGCTTTCAGTCACGATTTCATTTTCTAGTCCATCTGCACAAGAGGGCACATCAAATGCTAAATGTAAGCAAGTTCGTTGCATGACAAATAACACGGGGCTCACAACGAATCAGGGTCAGCGTTAGGAATAAATCAAGATATTTTAATCTGCTAAGATTAAGTATTTGGCCAAAACAAGATGACTCGATCACTGATGGAAAGAGAAATGACAAACAGTTTAGATACTTTAAATATGGGCAGCAATTTTTCCCTTTCTAAAAATACTGACAAATGCACGTTTAAGATAATAAACTGAGAAAGAAAATATCTGTGAATCGTTTATTTAAAAGAACTTCGGCCGAATATAAGGTGAAATCAAGATGAAAGGAAAAATGAGGGATATTCGCAAAATATATTCACCTTATGAAGTTATTGTACTCTTACCAGCAGCTAACAACTGTATTCCTCCCTGGAACAGATGGATGAGGATGAGTTCCCTTTGCTTCAGGCAATGGGAGATTCCAATCAATCCTCGTCAGGTTGTAAGATGTAAAGATGACAGAGGAGTCTTCAGCTTGTGCACATTGTTGAGGGGGAACAGGGAGAGAGCGAGGGAGCAATAGGCCGTTCCTTCTTAGGAAGTTAGAATTTCCTCCTCTGCGAGTTGAATCACACAATAATGTTATCCGACCTCAAACTGGACCATGAGACGTCTCCTTGAACAGTGCCAGAACTGCACCCCATCACATCCCCTGCTCCATATAGATGCATCATTGCTCTTGCCACACACAGAGTCATTTCCTTCGTAACAAAAGACCTCACTTGATTTGAAGAGACGGTTATATGTGCCAACTAAGTGAAAAAAACCGTTTAATATCTTGACAATATGTGCATTGAAATAAATGTGTCTTAGACTTAAACCACTTCTTCAGTTTACATCTCCCATTCAAGATAAAATGCCCATTAGGTATTCACTAGCTCTACTCTTCTCAAGATCTTGTATGTCTCACAGTTTTTTTTTCGCTTACTTACAGTGTGGAAACAGGCCCTTCAGCCCAACAAGTTCACACCACCCCGCCGAAGCGCAACCCACCCATACCTCTAACAGAACACTACGGGCAATTTAGCATGGCCAATTCACCTGACCTGCACATCTTTAGACTGTGGGAGGAAACCGGAGCACGCAGAGGAAACCCACGCAGACACGGGGAGAACGTGCAAACTCCACACAATCAGTCGCCGGAGGCGGGAATTAAACCCAGGTCTCTGGCGCTGTGAGGCAGAAGTGCTAACCACTGTGCCACCGTGCCTTGTACAGTTGCAGCAACACTTCCTACTTTTATACTCTATTCCTTCAGCAATAAATGCCAAAACCCCAGCTGTCTTCCTTATTACCTGCTGTACTTTCGTACTAGTTTTCTGCAATTCATGCACGAAGACACCCACATCCTTCTGCACTGAAGCACTCTGAAGTTTCTCTCCATTTAGATGATAAGTTGCCCTCCTTTTCCCCTGTCCAAAGTGGATTGCCTCACTTATCTACATTAAAAGTAATCTGCCAAAGTTTTGCCCCATTTCTATATCCATTTGTAATTTTCTTATTTCTCCATAGCAATTTACTTTTCCTCCTACGCTCCTCATCTGCAAAATTTGGCTATAGTACTTTCCATTCCCACGTCTAATTGATTAATAAAGATTGTAAATAGTTAGGGGCCAAGAACCAGACTCTGACACCACGCTATTCACTTCTTGCCAACCAAATAAAGACTCATTTATCCTGACTCTGTGCTTTCTTTTGGTTAACAAATCTCAATTTATTATCAGTGAAAAAGGTTGTTTAGTGTCACCACTCACTGGCACCATCTTAAGACACAGAAAATAAACCAAAAATACAGAATATAAAGCCAGAATAATAACCAATAAAGTTCACATTATAGTCTTATCACAATAAAGTTTGGTGGTCTTTGGCTCAGCTGCCACTTCTAGCTCAGCCATGGGTCTCGATTCAAGCTCCTCCATCCCAATACTTTGACTGGCTGCTGTTTAACTGGTGACACTGCTGCAACTATGCTTGGCTGCACCACTGCCGCTGAAACAAAGAGTTTCCACTTTCTGGCACCATCTTGCCTCCACCAAAACCATCGCCATTAGTTGAAGCGGGGCCAATCCTGCTGAGCAGCCTCCGTCGTTGATGCAGTAAGAACATCTCTCATTCTCAGCGCTAAACTTTTAATTATTCATAACATAACGCCTTCATTTCAAGAGCTAGTCAAGAGAATCGTTGAATTGTTTTGAAAGCAATTATCTTTTCTCAGTTTAGAGATACATACTTACACATTGCATCAGATATGATTTCAACAATATCCAGTTGAAAGACATCCCTGAAATCGTACCCAATGCCCAGAACAAGAAACAACAGAATTCCTTTTTCCTTCCAAATGACTTGCTGCATCTTCAGACCAGCTTCATGTGATTCATATACCAGGACACATTAATTCCGCTGTACCGCCATGATCTGCATTATTTCTTTATTAAAATACTTTACAGTTGCTTTATCTTTTCCCAAAACACAAAGTTCCCATCGCCCACATTGTAATGTTCTTTTCTTTTGCCGATGGCATTGTTCGTCCCCTCCCCTGTCCATACCACACTGCAGCTGTTCTGATTCCAATTTAAATCATATTGTATGGCTATCCTGGTGTATGAGCAATCTGAGCTCCATTCCATTCAACTCCTTCATCCAAACGATGAATCGAGATTTTAAATTGCTTCTGACCTCACACTGATCCCTCAGGAATTCCAGTAAGTACAGCTTGCCAACCTGAAAATAAGTATTTCTCTCTGCTGTTTACTTTCCACGAACTAAATTTGGGTCCCCTGTTCCTGTGTAACAGCCTGGACAGGCTGCATGACCTTCTACTGTGCTGCGTCGCTCGTTGTCACGATTTCTTTGAGCACAGCAATACTCCATTAGAACATTTGTTGACAGATCACCAGGTAGAAGTCGTAATTTCAGTGATACTAATTCCTAGTTTAAAAGATAAGCACATTATATAGCATTACATTTGAGTTGAATGCTGCACGGTAAAAAGAAAACTGCCTTTCGGATGCAGCAATCAATCTCGTCTGCTTGTTCAGTCAGGTGTTCAATATTCCCCGGACATATATTGAGGAGCAGCGGAAATATATAATTAACATCAATAATATGGTGCTGGAAAACGACAGCAGGTCAGGCAGCATCCACGGAGCAGAAGAGTTGAAGTTTCATGCGTAAACCCTCCATTAAGAATGAGGCTTCCAGTCCGGAGTGATCAGAGAAAAATGGGAAAGGTGTAGGTTTAGGGGAAGGTAATTGGGAATCCGATAGATAGGTGAAGGTGGGAAAGAAGGTGATAGTCGGAGAGGAAGATGGAGCGGATAGATGGGAAAGGTGATGGACAGGTCAAGAGGGCAGTGCCGAGATGGGATATGTCTGGGAGACCTGCAAAAATCAGCTCCACAGTTACGTAGCTGAACACTTCAACTATCCTCACACTCCACCAACAACATGCATGCCCTGGGCCTCCTCCTTCGCCAAACCCTTACAAACCAAGGAGGAAGAACGCCTCATGTGCACTCCTTTTGAAGAGATTTCCCGCTCGCCTGATTAACATGAGTCCCTTTAACAACACAACCAATAAAGATAATTTTCATCATTAATTCCAGTTTTGGCCCTGTGTTTTGTGCGGAAGGCTTACCGCAGTCACTGAACAATAAAATTTTAAAAAATGTCCCTGAGGGGTGACCTTATAGAGGTTTAGAAAATCATGAGGGGCATTGATAGAATGAACGGGCAAGGTCGTTTTTACCTTGGGGTGAGGTTGTGCAGAACTAAAGAGCATAGGTTTAGGATGAGAGGGCAAGGGGTAAGAACGTTTCTGAGGGATTACTTTTTCACCCAAATCGGGGAGCATGCATGGAATCAGCTGCCAGACGAAATATTACAGGCTAGTAAAATTACAGTATGTTAAAGGCATTTGAATGGATATATGAAACTGAAGAGTTTTGGATGGATATGAATCAAATGCTGGCAAATGAGACGAGAATTCTTTGGGACATATGCTTGGCATGGCCGAGTTGGACTGAAGGTGCAGTTTTAGTAGTGTATAGTTCCCTGACACTGTGACAGAATATTTCATTCCATTTCTGTGTAACTCCTTACAGTGGCCCAATGGTCTCCACCGTCTCATTTTAGAGACCCTGATTGGCAGAATGGGATCATCCTCTCCCTCTGTAACAGCCTCGAGGGGTGCAGTGAGAGAACACCACATGGGGTAGAGCTGCAGTTTTTCATTCGGCCCCTCGAGACTGTTGATCATTTTGGAAAGATCATGGCCGGTCTGTTTGTGAATGAACACCAATTTGCTGTTTATAACCAATAAATATTGACTCTTCTGTCAATAAATAGTCAATCATGGTCAGACTTGAATATCTTCAATGACCCATTGTTCCCTGTTCCCTGCGATGAAAACACCAGAGACAAAACAACATGAAGAAAAAGGTCACAACGTTGTCTCAATCGAAAATGGGGACCCTCTTAACTTCAAAGTGCATCAACCTAACAGCAAGTCACCTCCTCTTGTGAGAAATAAGTGTCCAACAATTAAAAACCGACATCGACTATTGAGGTCCTCAAACCTATCCCATGTTCCCATTGATTGCTCAGTAAACTATTTGTCAAACTCTATATTCAGTACACTCTTGGGGAGACATTTGCAATACCGTAAAACATACAGCGTATGGAATTGGAGGAGAACTAGGCCATTTGACACATCGAGTCGAGTCTAAGAACAAAGAAGAAAGAACAAAGAAAATGTATAGCCCACGAATAGCCCCTTCGGCCCTCAAAGCCCAAGCCGATCCAAATCCATTGCCTAAATCAGTCGCCCAATTCAAAAGTATTCGTCTCCCTCTGCTCCCCACCTACTCATTCATCTGTCTAGACGCAAATTAAATTAATCTACTGTGCCTGCCTCTACTACATCTGCTGGCGACTCTTTCCAGAAACCTACCACCCTCTGTGTATCCCCCTTAAACATCTCACTTCTCACCTTGAAAGCGTGACCTCTCGTTATTGAATAAATCACCATGGGAAAAAGTTTATATCTATATATACCCTTCATGATTTTGTAGACCTCAGTCAAGTTCTCCGCTCAATCTCCTTTATTCGAATGAAAACAATCCTCACCTACTCAAGGTCTCTTCATTGCTAGCACCTTCCATACCAGGCAACACCCTCCTAAACCTTGACTGCACCCTCTCCAAAGCATGAACATCTTTCTGGTAATGTGGCGACTGCAACACTCCACAATATTCTAAATGCTGCCGAATGAAATTTTGTACAATTTTATCAAGACCTGCCAGCTCTTTTACTCAATACCCCGTCCATGAATGTAAGCATAGCACATGGCGTCTTGAATATTCTATCCACCTTTGCAGAAAGCTTCACTGCACAATCAACAGGAACTGCCAGAACTCCCTGTTCATCACCTTATCTCAAGGCTCTTCCGTTGACTGCATAGGTCACTCTAGAATTAGACTTCTCAAATGCATCACCTCACATTTGTCTGGATTGAACTCCATCTGTCCCTTCTCTGCCCAACTCTCCAGTCTATCTATGTTCTCCTGCATTTTTTGACAATCCCCTGCCCCACCTGCTACTTCCAAATCTTCGTGTAATCTGCAAACTTGCTGATCACACCAACAGTGTCCTCTTCCGGATCATTTATTTATATCACAAACAACAGTGGTCCCAGCACTGATCTCTGTGGAACACCACTGGTCACCTTTCTCCAATTCGAGAAACTCCCTTCACATACTACTCTCTGTCTCCTCTTGCTCAACCAGTTTTTTTATCCACCCAGCTAAAACACCCTGCACAACATGTGACTTCAGAACCCTTATAAAACGTCTTACTGAAGTTCATGTGCTTGACATCTACAGTGCTTCCTTCATCGATCAACTTGGTCACTTCCTCAAAGAACTCTATTTAGTTCGTAAGGTACGATCTCAGCCGCACAAAACCATTTTGCCTATCACTGATAAGCCCATTATTTTCAAATTAAAAATAGATTTTGTCCCTCAGTACGTTCTCCAGCAACGTGCCCACGACTGACGTCAGGCTAACTGGTCTGTAGTCACCAATAATATATCTACAACATATCTTGTACAGGGGGACAAGGTGAGCGGCACCTCACCTGTCTTGAAGGATGGTTACAAAATATCTGTCAGGGCTCCACCTATTTTCTCTCTCGTCTCCCTCAGCAACCTGGTATAGATCCTAGATAAAAACAAATAGGTAAAAGCAACGACTGCAGACGCCAGTACTCTTTGATACCTTCCACCACCCTCCTCTCTGACCTATCACCTCCATCCCCACCCCCATTCACCTGTTGTATTCTATGATACCTTCTCAGCACCCCAACCCCCTCTTATTTATCTCTCCACTTCAGGCACTCCGTCTGTATTCCTAATGAAGGGTTTTTGCCCGAAACACCTGTTTGTCGGATGCTGCCTGACGTGCTTTGATTTTCCAGCACCTCTCTTATCTAGACTCTGGGATAACTCCTAACCGGTCCTGGGGATTTGTCCCTGAGGGGTGATATTATAACCTCTAGCCTACCCAACACATCTTCCTTACGTATGTCAACGTGATCCAGTCTAATCAAACTTCTTTCTCTGATCTCAACATTCATCATGCCTCTCTCCTCAGTGAACACTGATGCAAAGTAATCATTCAGAGTCTGTCTCATTTTCTCAGGTTCGACAAACAGCCTTCCTTGATTAGTCCTTCAGTGGACCAATCCTTTCTCTAGTTACACGCTTGCTGCTTCTATAATAATAAAAGGCCTTGGGATTTTCCTTAATGCTGCTTGGTAAAGCTACGTCATGGCCCCTTTTCGCCCGCTTGATTCCTCGTTTAAGATTGATCCTACTCTTCCGACATTCCTCCAGGGCCCATTCTGTTCTTCGCTGTCTGGATCATATGGACGCTTCCCTTTCCCTCTTGTCTCGTCATACGATTTCTCCTTTCATCCTTTCCTGTACTTTGCTTTCAATGGGGCATGCCTATACTGCGCTACCTTTAAGCTATCTTTCAAAGCCTGTTCGATCATGGTTGACATGTTCCTCAAGACAATTCTCCTGCTGTTTCACTTTAACCTTGACCCTGTTATGAATCAAAATTTATCTATCTAAAACACAGAATTGTCTCTCTATCTCAATATGCCGGCATATGTGTGTTTGTATGTGTGTGTGTGTGTGTGTGTCTGTGTGTGAGTGTGTGTGCGTGTGTGCGTGTGTGTGTGTGTTTCTGCATAATTGATAGAGACAGAGAGGGGTCGAGGAGACATGTTTTTTTTCCGACTGGACTCTTGACTCCAGCGATGTTCCAGTACGTTTTTTGCTGTATCAAATTTTGCTGTGACTCCAATCAACACATTTGGCTGTGCTTTTAGAATCCCCGCCTAACTTCTGTAATTCAATACTGAAAAGTCTTCCTGCTCCATCAGTTCGCAAATTTAAAATCATTTTAATCATCTTGTGCACACATATAATGAATCATCTCTGTGGGATTTGAACCGAGGGTGTTCAGCCCAGAGTTAGGGACATTACCAACACTGGGGAATATACCTAAAACTGCTACATTTTTCTCGTGTATGTTTGTTCATCAGCTTGTGCTAACACACTGTAACACACTTGTGTGATAGACAGGGCATCAATCCGGGCCGTCTGCTCCACAGCAATGGGCATTCCCACAAAGGTTCATAGACTGGAATCAAATTCAGAATTCTGCTCAAATGCGGAGGCACTACCCACAACAGAATATTTAAAACATGTCCAGATGTTGGTCACATTTTAAATGCTATCTTTCAGTGCGGTGTGGATTCATTAAAAGCAGGTAAACATTACAGAATTACACGGTTCAGAGAACTGCATTTTGTAAAGATGCAATCTGTTTGCGTCAACTCTAGAACGTTGAATGTATATGCTCTGTTATCGAGATATATTGTTAAGATCTTTAATTGCTTGCTTATAATTGCCAGCTTTAATGTCTATTATCTGTGGACTGCCATATTGGGAAAGAAATCCTGCAGACATAATCTGCACTATGAAGATATTATTACTGAACAACAGAGGCAAATAAAGAGAATAATCGCTGGCTCCAAACACCAATCACTATTTCCCACCACGAACGTGTGACTTCCCTCTTCCTAAAATCCTTTAATGATACAAAACGGCTGATGGCTTTCCAACCTCTCCTCCCTGGTAATATCACTAATTGGGCTGAGGAGTGGCAGATGGAGTTGAATTTCGATAAATGGGAGGTCTTGCAGTTTCGTAAAACAAACAAGTGGAGGATCTATAAACTTACATATCGGGTAATGTTTTGAAAAGGGAGACCAAGGGGTTCAGGTATAATTCTTTAGAGTTTGCATCACTTGTAGACAGCTTGTTTACGAAGGCGTTTGAGTTGCGTCCCTTCATTGCTCAGACCGTTCAGTAAAGGGGTTGATACATTATGTTCAGATGGTACAGAACATTCGCGAGGCCTTTCCTGGAGTACAGTGTGCAGTTCTAGTCGCCCTGTGAAATTGAGCATATTATTAAGCTGGGAAGATTTCAGATGATATTTACCAGGATTTTACCGGGAATGGAGTGTTTGAGTTATAAGGACATGTTAGATAGGCTGGGACATTTCCGACTCGTGAATAAGAGTTTAGAAAGGCCCTTATCGAGGTTTATGAATCAATGAAGACTATAATCAATGCTGAAGGGTAGCGATCCTTACCCTTGGATGTGGGAATTCAAATCTAATCAGTTAGTTTGCAATGAAAGGGAAAGTTTATATAAAAGCAATAGAGCTACACAACCGAGAAACAGGCCCTTGGGTAAAACTCATCCATGCTTACCAGTGATTGTATATTCCTGTCGTCCCATTTGGCAACACTTGGCCCATGTCTATCTAAAACCTTATTTTCATTTACCCATCTAGATGTCTTTAAAATGGTGTAATTGCAGCATCCTATAGTACTTCTCTTGGCAGCTCCTTACAGACGCACCACAGTCTTTGTGAAAAGGTTGTCCTTTAGATCCCTTTTAAATCTTTCCCCTTTCACCTGAGCTGAATGACCTCCAGACTTGGTCTGCGCTACCCTGGGGAATAGACCCTGTGTATTCTGTCTATTAATGCACATCATTATTTTGGAAACATCTATAAGGTCGCCTCTTATTCTCCGACACTCCAGGGAAAACAGCCCTCGTCTATTCAGCCTCTCCCTTTAGCTCAATTCCTACAATCCTGACAACATTCAACTTTTAATATATCCTTCTTAAAGGAGGGACACCAGAATTGCACACAGTATTTCAAAAGTGGCCGAACTAATTTTTTATACTCCGCAATATGAACTCCCAACTCCGAGATTCACTGCTCTGACTGAGAAACTCAAATACATCAAAGACCTTTGTCATTATGCCGGCTACCGGCAATCCACTTTCAAGGGACTTTGAATCCCTAGTCCAAGGTCTCTTTGAACAGCAACATTCCCCAGTGTCTTACCCTTGCCTAAGTCCTGCTCTGATTGGCCTTTCAAAAATGCAGCATCTCACATTTGTGTATATTAAACTAAATTTGCCACTGTCTGGCCCATTGCCCCATCTGATCAATATCCCTTTGTATTCTGAGATAACTTTATTCACTGTCCACGAAACCTTCAATTTTGGTACCTTCTGTCAACTTATTAACCATACCTGCCATGTTTACATCCAAATAGTTTATACAAAGAACAAAAAACAGTGGACCCAGCACCGTTCCTTGTGGCACACCACTGGTCACAGTTTTCTCATCTCAAAGGACATCCTCCACCACCACTCTCTGTCTTCCACCTTCGAAGTAGTTCTGAATCCAAATGGCTCGTTGTCTTTGCATTCCATGACATCTAACCTTGCTGACCAGTCGACACGAGGCACCTTCTCGAACACCTTACGAATGTCCATTTAGATCGCATCCACTATCGAGCTGTCATCACTACTATGCATTACGTTTCAAAAAAATACAATCAGGTTTGTGAGATACTATTTTCAATACACAACGCAATGCTCGCTCACTATCCCTAACCAGTCCTTGCCTTTCCAAGTACATGTAAAACCTGTCAGTTTGCATTCATTGCAACAACATGCACAGCCCTGATTTCAGGCTGACTGGTCCAATGTTCGCTCGCTGTTCCTTGAAACCTTCTTCATAATGGCACCACATTACCGACCTCATGTCTTCCAGTGCCCCACCATTCTTTACTGATGATTTAGAAAAATTATCTCAGCTAGGGATCAAGCATTATTTTGCTCGCTTCCCAGTTATTTTCTCAGGTACGCATGATCAGGACCCAGGAGATGCATTTTGTTTACACTGCATGTGATTCGTAGATGGAATGAACATTCTGAGCAAGTAATGGGTGTGGGTAAACTTACAATGTATAGAAGATATTTGATTAAGTTCAAGAACAAGAAAAGGTTTGGACAAATATGGAACAAAGGCACGCTGTTCGGGCTGGTTTAGTTTGGTACTAAGGTTAGCATTGACTGCAAAGGCCGAAAGGTCTGTTTCCAAACCCGCTGTATCACTCCTTGACTCAATGTGTGTTTGTGTGCCCAAAGACGAAGCTGCACATTTCTCCCTATTTGTTTATTTCTATGTGCCTATCATCGTCTTTTTGTGCCCGTCTGTGTATATCTATCTCTGTTCATGTTATGTGTAGTCCTACATTACTGTTTGTATGAATGTTTGTATCTCTGTTTCTGCATCTCTGTGCTAGCGGAACTCTTGTTTTGGGACTGAGTCTTTGAAATGGGAGTCAAAGCCTCCAACTCTCCCTCCGAATCTTCCTGACCCTCTGTTGTTTAAAGTGATACAATGTCTGGTTAAGGGCTTTTCAATCATTTCTCAGATGTAAGATTATTCGCAAGAGTAAGTCATTAAACATTACAATTTCCAGAAAGTACAATACAATTAATCTTATCTCCATTCAAAATGGCTCACTCAGATTCGTTTGGATTTAGTTGCAATGGAAATACTCTTTAATTTATACACTGTGTGTCAGGAACACTGCCCAATGACACATCATTCCACGTTACACATGGTGCACAGACATCTCTCGGCACAAATATTTTCCACACTGAGGGCCTCAGTACAATGCATTCCTCCCCACGCCAATCTCATGGGTGTATGTATGTGTGTGTAAGAATGTGTGTGTCTAAGTGTGTGTGCGTGTGTGTTTGCATGCATGTGTTTGTGTGCGTGTGTGTGTGTATGTGTGCGTGTGTGTGTGTTGATGGTGCCATCAGTTTCAATGTCGCTGTGAACTGTTACTCTCCCTCTTTCCTTCCCAGACTGAATCGCCGATGGTGTGCACCCTCTGCTTTACAGTGGTGTTGGAGATACCAGCAGAGATTAACAAAAACAGACATCTCAGCAGGTCTGTCAATATTTGTTCAGAGAAATGAAAGTTAACGTTTCCCGTCGAGTGACCCTTCCTCAGAACCCATGTCGGGGGATATTACATCTGTTAAGTACCTCTGCGACTGCGAGACCAGCCGAAGGCAGATGCACACAGAGACAGACAGGTACTCAAATAGGAATACAAACACAGAGGCACACACGAAGACACTGACACAGACATGAAGCCTTTGTCAGTGTTTACCTTACTCCATGATCAGCTTGTCCATGATTTCACTCAGTCTGTCCGTTATGTGTCATGATTTCAGTCTGTGCTGAACGAGTGTGTCAGTGTTGCACTTGCATACGTCAGTGAGTGTGTCAGTATTTATGTTTGGAGTGTGACTCTAGTCAATTTCAATATGTGCAGATACGAAATCCATAAGCATTCGAAAGACTGTGGAGGACAATGCAGAACTCTAACTAGACAGTGAAAATTGGTGTGGTGTTCAAATATATGGTAGATGAGAATTAATGCAGAGCAGTGTGAGGTGACGCACTTTGGAAGGAAGAACATTGAAAGAGAATATAACACAAGCTGTACAGTTATAAAGGGAATGTAGAAGCAGAAATCCAGAGGTGTACATGAGCACAGATAATTGAAAATGTTGTGACAAGCCAGAGGAGCAGTAAGTATCACAGAGCCGCTTCAGTTTCTGAGCTTTTTAAAGGGGAATGTTTCAGAGGGAGCTTCCGTGCGCCCACCTGTGATGTGGGAAAGACGTTGGGTTGTGAGCCGACCCTCTGGCCCACCGAGACCGTGCAGACTCCATTTATACCAACTAGGCACAAAACGGAGATGGCATCTCGGTAACAGCTTCTAAATTGTGCCGGGGGTAAACGGAACTGAAAATGGGTTTAAAGTTAGAATTGCCCTTGACTGAACATTGCTCCTTACTCGGTTAGTAGGACCTGAATGTCTCAGAATCTCCACGTGTCGTCCTGGTCCTCTCTGGCTCGTACCAGGTATCCTCCCTGCATGATGCGCGGAGGGACCGTGAGAGAACGGATATCAGGCACTCCAGCGCCCCGCTTGGGCCTTTCTGTCCGATTCCAGGCTGTTCCCCCTGGAGTGGGAGAAGGGAGGGAAGGCCTGAGGGTGACAGTGGGCGGCCTTGCTGTCCGTATTGGTGTAGGTTAGGAGAGGGCAATGTGTGTCTGGTGTCCAGAGTGTGCTGGCCCACAGTGTTATAAACAAGGTAGAATTAGTGTGGGGAGTACAGTATGGAGATGGGACGGAGGGTGGGGGGGAGAGAGAGAGAGAGAGACAGAGAGAGAGAAGGTGCTGCATAAAGTCGTGGGAGTTGTGGAGCATGACGCTTTATAGGGAATAGATGCGATAACAGTTACATAGTGAGTGTGAGGGGCAGAGACAGTATGGCTACACTTACCCTGAAAGGCCGGGGAAGCTTATTGATGTTTATATTGTATTGCTGGACATATCACCAGACTGCCGCTCCTGCACTGGTTTTGTTTTATGGCCCCTTCTGGGCAGAGAGTCGTTCTCTTCTGTACCAGCCCATTCACCAGGAGCTCCGCGCCCTGGTCGACAAATTGTGGTATAATTTGCTCCTATCTGACATGTTTGGGGCACATTGTGTAGACTCAACTCCAAAACTGAGAAAGCTCAACTGTGTTCTGATTAACCATTTAAAGACGGCAACAGTGCCAGGGATCACGAAATATTCAAAATCATCCAGGGGATGATTAGTCCCTCCTGCCATGATAGGCGGGTGAGTCCTGCTGGCCGTGAATGAGAGGGACACCATGGGAATTGGTATTTAACAAGGTGAGTTTGACAGGACAGCAGCAGGAAACTATCGTCCTCATGCAGACGATCCCTGTCTCACACTCACCGAAAATGTCACTGAGACAAAGTATTCATTTATTCAGCCCAATGAGTCAAACACTCCGCTGATTCCACGTCCAGTTACAAAACCGCAGAAAGCAATACTTACTCAAAATTCTCCATCATCTGAACCTACACTAATATCCCATTCACAGAAAATTCATGGGATTACCGGCTCATGTTGCAAAATGCTATTGAAGTATCTTCATTTAAACATTCTGAAACCTGTCACCAAATCCTTCCATGACACTGTCTCTCAATCTCCCTTCTCTGTCCATGTGCAAAACCTTTCCCATCTGTTGATATTTAAACTCATAGCCCCGGCATTTCTCTCACCCCACAGCATCTCTTGCCATGACACAATGAAGATATGGAGATGTAAATATGTTTAGCTGCACATTCTGTCACTTCCAGCATGGGCAGCAAGTTCCCCCACGCTGGGCAGCGATCTAACACAGTGTTACTGAGCAATGTACTGGTGTGGTGCACAGACCTACGTGGATGGAAGGTGGCGCCAGATATTGTCGACTCCTTGCGAGCTCCTGCGCACAAATCTACGTTTCTTGATCTGACTGTATTGCTGGCAAGACAGTTTCTCACCGTGCCTTGGTACACCTAACAGTAAAATCAATTCAATTCATCATACTGGTCAGATATGTAGACTGGTGTTTTCGATCAGTGCAATGCTGAGATCTGCATAGCTTTCCACTCTAGAGGAATGCAGGTTGTATGAACAGTACAAGAGCGTGGTCTGCACAGTGGTCGGTGCTGGACACCAATATCATTCTGGTTTTATTGTGTCCTTGCCTTTTCTGTGAGTTGAATTATGACATGTGATGTATCTAATCAGTTGAACTGAACTGGCAATGCTTTTACTTTTTGTTCTCATTCCTGTGATTGGACTCTCCAAATTGTGTCTCCTCATTCAGTCCCGCTATAGTTCGGCAACTTGTTGATCCATTCGGTAATTGTCCAGTATTGATCTAAATAACGGTCCTATCCATTTCCCTGGTGTTTGGCGTTGCTCATCCTGCGGAATCGGAATCGATGCTGATAAACTTTTGTTAGGTTATTCCTTAGCCTCACTGCTCCAGGGAATATAGCCTCAGCCTACTTAAACTCTCCTTGTCGCGTAACCCCACCTCTTGCCACAACCGCCAAAACCAGCAAAATGCTTGTAAACCATTTATGTCCCCTTTCAAATTCGATAACATCCGTCATATAGCCATGAGATCATAATTAAAGGCAGTATTAAAATGTGGCGGAATCAATGTCCAGTCCAGCTGCAACATGCCATCCAAACGTTTATATTCAAAGTTGCAACTGAAAAAAGCAAGTGTAAACCTGTTACATCCGTGATTACTTGTGGCAGCAGTTTCGCAGAACTGTGAACTTGCACCACAAGGTGACATGCTGGCTTAGTGGTTAGCAGTGCATCCACAGAGCACAAGGAATCTGGGTTCATCCCACCCTTAGAAGACTCTTGGTGTGTAGTTTGCACATTCTCCCTGTGTCCGTCTGGTATTCTGCTGGGTGGTCCGTATACCTCCCACAGTCCAAAGTTGTGCATGTTCGGTGGATTACCATCCTAAATTGCCCGAACTTTCTCGGGTTATGCAGACTTTCTCAATTAGCCATTAGAAATGCAGAATCACAGGGATAGGGTAGGAACGTGTCTGGTGGGATGCTCCTGGTGTGAACTGGATGGGCTGAATGGCCTGTTTCCACACTGTGGTGATTCTATAATTTCGATGCATGCCTGTTTGCTGAGGAACACTCCTCAAAACCCTACCATTAACTCTTGCCCACATTTGTCTTCCCAAAATTCAACATTTATCTAAATTAATTTCATGTGCCAATCCTCAGCCCTTCTATTCATGGTCCCGTTGTACTCTAAGATAACCTTCTTTCCCGTTGATTACTCCATCAATTTTGCAATTATCTACAAAATTACTAACTATGCGTTGAATTTTCAAAGCGGAATTATTTATACAAATGACAGAAAGCAGTAGACCCAAATCGAACCAGAGGGCACACTACTTGTCGCAGTCCTCTACTCCGAATAAATAAACCTCCAAAACAACTTTCTAGCACCTACCATCAAGCTTAATTTGTACCCAAATGCCGAGCTCTCTCTGGATTCCAGATGATGTAACCTTGCTAAACAGCATACCATGTAGAACCTTGCCGAACACCTTCCTGAGTTCAATCACTATTTTGACTTCATCAATCTTCTTCGGGATTTTTTCGAAAAATTCAATAAGGTTAGTGAAACACTATTTCCAACGTACCAATCCTTTTCAGACCTTGTCTTTGCAAATATATATAACTACTGTCCCTCAGACTCTCCTCCAACAACTGCATCACCATCGACAACGAGCTCATCGGTTGATAGTTTCCAGGTCGTTTTCCAAATGTTCTGAAGTAATGGCATTGCATTAGCCACTATCCAGACTTTTAGCATCTCATCATTGGCAATCGATGACGTTTAGCAAACGTTTAGCAATCATTTCTCTTGCTCCCCATTAAGTTCTGGATACAGGGATTTATTCACTTTTAAAATGTTCAGCAATTCTCCTTGTAACATTGAGACGTCTCAAAATATAACTTAATATTTCTCCAAGTCCTCTTACTTGTGTCGTCGACTCCACACTAAATACAGAGGGAAATTATTTGTCTTGTATATCACACATTTTCTGCAGTTCCACACATAGGAAGAAGTGAGCATTGGCGATGCTGGAACTCAGATTCGATGTTGTGTTGCTGGCAAAGCACAGCTGATCAGGCAGCAGTCAAGGAACTGGAAAATCGACCTTTCGGGCATAAGCCCTTTTTCAGAAATAGTCCCATATTCCTGATGAAGGGCTTATTAACTAAGCATCCATTCTCTTGCTCCTCGGATGTTGCCTGAACTGCTGTGCTCTTACAATTCCAGATATATACAGCTTTGCTAATCGTTAAGGGTCTCTGTTCTCTTTCCAGTTAATGTTTTGCCATTAATGTATTGGTACCATTTCTTCAATACCTTGTGAACCTAATTTGCAAAGCCATTTCATTTTCCATTTATTCCACCCGATTTGCCATTGACTACACTCCTACTGCCCTTATACTTCTCTTGGGATTCATTCGATGCCAGCTGTCTTTACCCTGACATATGCCTCCGTCCTTTTTTTGACCAGACCATCAATATCAAAAGTCATTCAGTACCTACCAGCTTGACCCGTCTCACTAACAGAAGCACATTTTCTCTTGGCTCTCTGAATCTGGTTTTTGAAATCCTTCCATTTTCCAACTACTCATTTACCTGTGAATAACATTTCTCAATCAGCCTTTCAAATGGTTTGCCTAACTCTTTCAAAGTTGGCCTTATGGCAAGTTAGAATTTTAATGTTTACATCAGGTTGATCGTATTCCATAACTATATTAAACCTAATAATTACTGTGAAACAGACTTGAAACGTTGACTGGCCTCCTCCTGTCCTTCTGTTACAAGGTCGAAAGGCAGAAGGGTTTCCTCTCTTGCTGTGTACTGAGCGCAAAAGGCTGAATGGCCTCTTCCTGTACCTCTGTAACAGACCCCAAATCATTAAATAATGTTGCAACCCGTGGATTATGAGCAACAGTAAACCCTTATCTCTCCATGTTTCAGGCTCACTGCCTTTATTCCTGATGAAGAGCTTTTGCCCGAAACGTCGATTTCGAAGCTACTTGGATTCTGCCTGAACTGCTGTGCTCTTCCAGCACCACTAATCCAGAATCTGGTTTCCAGCATCTGCAGTCATTTTTTTTTTACCTCAACAGTAAACCCTGTTACTCCCTTTTCAGTTACAGAAACACAAACATCACATTGTCCTCCACGTAATCTCTGAGTAACGCCTCGTATAGCTGCAATATCACTTCTCGATGTTTTGAATGAATCCCTACGCAAAATGTACCAATATTCCTGCTTTGCCTCTCTTCAAGTTGTAATAGTCTAGTGATGGCTGAATGGCATCCTCCTAACCCACTGCAATAGGCACATGGGGACAGAAGTATTTCCCACATTCCTGTGCAAAAGTGTCACTGTTCTGTCTCTAGGCTATGGAAGGATTTGACAACAAGGCACTTAAAACTTGGGGGTAAGCTCACACAAAGTGAATGGGCAATACGTATCGTCTTTGGGTTAAGGTAACTGGAAATGTCCCGAAAAGAAACGTTTTGCAGCTTTTTTGAGATTTTATTCCTGTCTCCTTTTATGAACACCGTGAGGCAGAAAGGTCCTGCAATGTTTTGGCAATACACCCACATACAAGGAAGAAAAATTAAGAAGTTTGAAAAATTTATGGTCCATCGTTTAATAACTCTCATCCATTCCTTTCAGACTGAGGAAATGTTCCTTTTCATTGTGATATGGAAAGTGCAGTCAGGAAGGGGTTAACTAAATCTGTTTGTTCAGTGATGGTGATGAATTTTGGCCTCGGCGGATTCTAATTGCCCCAGTGGAGGGTTTACATCGTTTAAAGAAGAATTGGCTTCGTTCAAAGTGCAATCCCATTGTCCGAGCAGGAGCATCACCGACAGCACTAACAGGGATCAACAGCTCCAGAAAGAGGCAGAGGAGAGATCAGAAAACTGGGAAAATTAGACTGGAATGTTCCAAGAATGGATCAGTGTCTGAGAAAATTAGATTGGAATTGTGCAACAATTGATCTTATTCTGAGAACAATAGACTGGAATGTGACAACAATTGGTCAGAATCTGAGAACAATAGACTGGAGTTTTCCAATAAGAGACAGGAGTTTATCCTATTATGTTTGGGCTTTTTCTACATATTATGATAAGTTGACATTATCACTGCGGATATATTATGCTCTTCGCATTATTCAATACTTTTATTATCCTATCTTGGCTATCGTTGGTGTTCCTGGTAAGCCTTACTGTTTAGGTATTATACCGATAAACCACTTATGACTGCATTACTATTCTCACATATAGTCTACACCTCTTGCCAAGATTTCTGTTCCTGTTGAGACTCTGAATCCAGTTATTCCCTCTTCCGATCACTACCAGCTGCATCAGTGAACTTGTTCAATTACTGTCTCCCTCTTTTCTTCTGGCAGTGCTACTCATAAGTCTTCGTATTGACATACTGAGTTTCAGGTGTGAACCATTGTCTCATTGCCCTTGTTACCTGAATGGTGGGAGCTGTTATGGCTTCAAACTCAATTTTCTTCCTCTGGCTCTATCTTATCCTCAGCTAATTTATTTTTGATTCGTTTACGGGACATGGGCATCGCTGGCTGCCCAGCACTGATAGCCCGTTCTTATTTGCCCTTGAGAAGTTAATGTTGAGCTGCCTTCTTGAATCCGTTGCAGTCCATTTGCTGTGGGTTGATCCACACTGCCGGTCGGAAGGTGATTCTATTATTTTGACCGAGGAACAACGGTATATTTCAAGGAACAACGGTATATTTCCAAGTCAGTTTGGTGAATTACATTGTGGGGAACTTGCATTTGGTGTTTGACACAGAAGAATCAGACATAAGTGATTCCTTTGGCCATGATCTGATTCCTGATACCATGCCCTGACCATTCCCAACTTTAAGTACTCAACCCGAACATAACAAATTTTACTGACTTATCTCATCTGCTATTTGAAGCTTCAACTGTGAAATACAGATTACTGATGCCAGCAATCTCCTGACACGCCAGGTTTCAAAGCTGCTAAACAAAAATGATTTGAACTCCTGCCAAAATCCAATCCATCTGTTATTCCTGTAAACAGTGATTGTATGGCTATTTGTTCTGGAAGTGCCTTTATTTTGATATTCTCATGCCCTTTATCTGACCTGTCCACTTAAGTCTTTTGTTCACTTCCTTCAGTCTTCATCTGAAAATTCACCAAAACCCTGCCAATTATTCATTTTTAAACCGATTTCGCCATGTGTATTCTCTCTCAAACAATGATTTTAACATTCAACCACCCCAATCGCACGCCACCCACACACCTGCACACACCTTCTCTTACACTGCTTCAATGGAAACACAGTGAGAAAAAACTGTGGGGGCCCCATTTGCTTTCACTCACATCAAAAGTTGCATTTTTCCCCGTGCGAGACGGGAATCTGATGCACGCATAGTCCCCCAATAGAACACAGAACAATACAGTGCAGAACAGGCCCTTCAGTCCTCGATGTTGCGCCGACCTGTAAACTATTCTCAGCTCTTCCCCCTACACTATCCCAAAATCGTCCATGATAGTAAAGTTTTGCAATACACCCCATGCTGGGCAGATGGGCCAGTTTACTGAGAAAAACATGAACATAATCTACACAACGGTCCATATTGCCTTTCATATTGGCCCAGTTTATTATGTTCGAGTAGTTCTGTGATGCAGATTAAGAATTTGACGAAAAAATGCATTTCAACTTATCTTGAAATGCTGCTGTACAATATTCTCATTCGTGTAATTTTAGTCTCGAACGTCTCACTCATTCAGTTCGTCCCACTTCCCTATCTTTTTCTCTATATTTTTACGACGTGTTCTCAGTAAAGTAATTATCTGTTTCTATACTTAATGTGAATATTTCCGTTTCTCTGAATCTTTCCATGGCCTTGTTTTTGGTTCCCTAGTGGAACGAACGCTGGTATTGTGAAGCTCATAAACGATGAAATGCTGTGTTGGGCAGTTGATAACTTCGGGGTGTCCCATGCGTTGCTCCATGGAAGGAGAGGTGTGTGTCTGGATGTTCTTCACTGCCTGGTCTGGCCCATGCAATGCTCCAGGGACTGGGGTGTGTGTGTCAGGCTGTTGTTAACTTCCCGGTATGTCCTATGTGGTGCTCCAAGAGCAGGGGTGTGTGCATCGGGGCTGTTGATCACTTACTGCTGTGTCCATGTGATGAGCCGTGGAAAGGGAAGTGTGTGCTGAGCCGTTGTTCAAATACCGGTATCTCCTGTGTTGTGCTCCGTGGACGGGAGTGGGAGTTGGGAGGTGGGGTTGTATTGGGCTGTTGTCCACTTCCTCGTGTGTCCTATGTGGTGCTTCACGTTGATTGCAGCTGCTTTGAGACACATCTTTGTAACTCGGTCTGTGCCTGCCCATTGAGCGCTCATGTTTGTGTCTCTCAGATGATCGTGCATTCAGTAATACGGGGAAGTCCCTTTCGTATGATTGTAAAGGATCAGCCATCTAACCTGTGTGACAATGCAGTCACTTTAAAATGGTTATTTCCACGTTCTTGTTTTATTACAAAGAATTTTGAAGGCCGAACTGCCTATTGCAAACAGCTCAAGTGAATAACTTAGGAGGCTTTTAGGGTTTTTTTTTAAGAGTAGTAACAACGGCCAGCTCTCACAAACTAGGTTTCCTCGTTTCTTTCTGAATTGTAATCGTCACCAGGTACTTGCGTTTTCAGAAGGACTGGGAGCTTCAGTAAATGATCACTAGCAGCTTTTCACACTGAAATCTGTCTTGGTGCTGTTTATTCCTAGATTGGAGAACTGTGTGCAAGGATGTATGGCTGAATGTGTTTTTTTTTGTCAATGGGCGTGTTGATGGGATCTTTTTATATTGGAAGATTTAATTAGTAGAAGTTCCTAAATTTTTTTTAGATTTTCCAACTGTTATGTTATTCCAAATTCCCATTCTTGTTGTATGTATTTTTAATATAATGTTCAAATAATTTGTCTTTTGCTTAACGTTGATTGGTTTGACCTGTTACATCACCCGTAGATCACCCACCTCACATCTACCTAGACCATAAGACGAGGTTGGCGTACAGTCTATCATGTAAAATATTTAAAGACTGTCTGGTGTTCATTGCGAACCGGGTGCCTTTGTCCACTTCTAAATCGATAATTTCAAATTGGGTTTGGGATTCGAAGCATCACAGTGTGGAAACAGGTCATTTGGCCCAACAAGTCAACACAGAATCTCTGAAGAGTAAACAACACAGCCCCATTCTCCTTCCCTTTGACCGACATATTGACCCCTGACTAATGCAACTACCTTACGCAACCCTGTGCACTATGGACAATTTATGATGGCCAATTCATCTAATCTGCTTATCTTTAGATTATGGAAGGATCTGTAGCACTCAGAGAATCTGCACGTGGAGATTGTATGGTGCAAAGGCGGAGTGTGATAGTTGTTCATGTCTTTTATTCCAGGATTTGAATTCGATTGATTTAAACAGTGCTTTGTTTATCAATGGCTCTTCCAATCGTTAATAATTTTCTGGGGTGGATGAACTGACTTTGGGGTTTTGAAAAACTTGAGCAACGCAAAGGTGTTCGAATTGTCAGACAATATGTAATTTGCTTTGCGTTTGTCTGTGAAAAAAAGTACAAGTAATTACAGCAATAACTCGATAGTTAAAGATGGTGGCAATACCATCAGAATCTTGGGAAATGGTTAGGATTCAATTGCAGATGAGGAAAATGAACATGAAAAGGAAGTAAAACAGTTTGAATTAAGATTAAAAGTAGAGTCAAAAGAAAAGTACGGGAGGAAGAAAGAGAGTAAAAGAGAGAATAAGAGCAGTACGAGAGAGAGTTTCAACATCAAAGGTTAATAGATTTAGAGGAAAGTCGACTCCGAAGGGTGGAGATGAAGTTAGAAGGTATGCTGAATGAGGAGGATAGTGAGGATGAGCAAATAGAACATAGAACATAGAACAATACAGCACAGAACAGGCCCTTCGGCCCACGATGTTGTGCCAAACTTCTATCCTAGATTAAGCACCCATCCATGTACCTATCCAAATGCCGCTTAAAGGTCGCCAATGAATCTGACTCTACCACTCCCTCGGGCAGCGCATTCCATGCCCCCACCACTCTCTGGGTAAAGAACCCACCCCTGACATCTCCCCTATACCTTCCACCCTTCACCTTAAATTTATGTCCCCTTGTAACACTCTGTTGTACCCGGGGAAAAAGTTTCTGACTGTCTACTCTATCTATTCCGCTGATCATCTTATAAACCTCTGTCAAGTCACCCCTCATCCTTCGCCGTTCCAACTAGAAAAGGCCGAGAACTCTCAACCTATCCTCGTACGACCTACTCTCCATTCCAGGCAACATCCTGGTAAATCTTCTCTGCACCCTCTCCAAAGCTTCCACATCTTTCCTAAAGTGAGGCGACCAGAACTGCACACAGTACTCCAAATGTGGCCTAACCAAAGTCCTGTACAGCTGCAACATCACCTCACGACTCTTGAATTCAATCCCTCTGCTAATGAACGATAATACTCCATAGGCCTTCTTACAAACTCTATCCACCTGAGTGGCAACCTTCAAAGATCTATGTACATAGACCCCAAATCCCTCTGTTCCTCCACCTGACCAAGAACCCTACCATTAACCCTGTATTCCGCATTCTTATTTGTTGTTCCAAAATGGACAACCTCACACTTGGCAGGGTTGAACTCCATCTGCCACTCCTCAGCCCAGCTCTGCATCCTATCTAAGTCCCTCTGCAGCCGACAACAGCCCTCCTCACTGTCCACAACTCCACCTATCTTTGTATCATCTGCAAATCCATCGTAGCCGGATGGGGAATCTGTTCAAATATTTATAGGCATAATCTAAATTTGATGAGAAGCATGTAGACTCCTTTTTAATTACGTTTGAGTCAAAGGCGAAACAAATACAGGGGACAGTGATCATGTGGATGCAGTTAATCTAAACGAAGCTGGTATGCAGAATGAGTGAAGCATCTGCATCACCCTCAGAGGAGTTACCTGGGATGTATTACGAGTCGAAGAAAGCCACCTGAAGTTCACATGAGCTTGTGCCCAAAGTCGATAGACAGCGTTTCAGAAATACAAGGCAGTCGCTGGTTAAACATGTATTGAGTTAGCAAAGATCTAACAAACTAATTTTGATAGGTGGATAAAGTCAAACAAGATCGAGCAAATCTATGAAGCTCTTAGACAGGTGGTCATTTTGGAGGAATTCAAAAATTCATTTCCTGAGCTCATGAGATCTCATGTGGAGAGCACAGAGATAAAATGACAAGACCGGAAGCTGAAATGGCTGATGTCTGTGAGTTTGTCCATCAAAGTTTGACTTCTGTGAGAGATAGAGATTGCAGAAAATAGAAATCCTCGGATGGTAAGAGGAAAGTAGATCTTACTGAAGATAATATAGTTATAGATCAGAATGGTGCTGCAAAAGCATAGCAGGTCAGGCAGCAACCGAAGAGCAGGAAAATAGATGTTTCGGGCAAAAGCACTTCATTAGGAATAGTGGCAGGAAGCCTCCAGAGTGGAAGATAAATGGGGAAGGGGGCTGGGGCTGGGGAGAAGGTATCAAAGAGTACAATAGTTGAATGGGGGTGGTGTTGGAAGTGATAGATCAGAGGGGAGTGTTGTGCGGGTAGGTGGGAAGGGAGATTGGCAGGTAGAAAAGGTCATCAGGACAGTGCTGAGCTGGAAGGTTGAAACTGAAGTAAGGTGGGGGGAGGGGAAATGAGAAAACAGGTGAAGTCCATATTGATGCCCTGGGGTTGAAGTGTTCCAAAACGGAAGATAAGTCGTTCTTCCTCCAGGCGTCGGGGGGTGAGGGAGCGGTGGTAGAGGAGCCCCAGGACCTGTATTTCCCCGGCAGAGTGGGAGGGGGAGTTGAAATGTTGGGTCACGGGGCGGTGGGCTTGATTGGTGCAGGTGTTCTGGATATCTTCCATGAAGTGCTCTGTGAGGAAGCGTCCAGTCTCCCCAGTGTAGAGGAGACCACATCGGGAGAAACGGATACAATAAATGACATGGGTGGATGTGCAGATGAAACTTTGATGGATGTGGAAGGCTCATTTGCAGCCTTGGATGTTGGTAACTGAGGAGATGTGGGCGCAGATTTTGCAATTCCTGCGGTGGCAGGGGAGGATGCCAGTACGGGAGGGTGGTTTTTTTGGGGTGAGTGGACATAACCAATTAGTCACGGAGAGAACGGTCTTTGTGGAAAGCGGAAAGGGCTGGGGAGGCAAATATATCTTTGGTTGTGGGATCCGTTTGGAGGTGGTGGAAATGTCAGCGGATGAAATGGTTAATGCAAAGATTGGGAGGGTTTAAAGTGAGAACCAGGGGGATTCTGTCTGCACCTCTGCCCTCATACCCCACCCCTCCAAATGTATCTATTTTCACACTTTCCAGAATTGCTAACAACTCCTTCTGTTGAACCTCAATCCAATCTCGTCCAATAGCATGTATCTCAGTATTCTTCTCGACAACTTTGTTTTTTTTCCTATGGGAATTCTGACGAAAAATATTCATTTAGTGCCTCTTCTGTGTCCTCGGAGTCCAAGCACAACTTCCCGCTACAGTTATTGATTGGCACTAATCTTCCTCCTGTCGTTCCTTTACTCCTTACACACTGATAGGACACTTTCGTGTTTTCCTTGACCCGACCTGCCAAAGTCTTCTCATGTCCCCTCCTGGCTCTTCTTAGCTCTCTCTTTAGGTCCTGGGTAACTTGCATATCTCAAGCGTCCTAAAAAGCATTCACATCTGATCTTAACATCAGCCTTCTACATCCACTTTACCCGAACCCTTGCTCCCGAACCACCCCTGTAACCATGTGTTCAATTCCTTTCTCTTCTCCAAATTCGTCCCCTTGCAAGCAGTTGGAATGGGTAACAAACCAAAGAGAACAATTCTGTTTTTTCTAGGTCTAAACCTCCCCCAGAGCTCCCTCAATTCCTGCCAAAAATCCACATCCTTTTTCCGACCTGTATCTTTGCAGTGTATGTGGATTACAAATTGGGGCTGCACCCGCTCCATTTCAAGGATCCCGGAAACACATTCCGAGATATCTCAATCTCTGGCACCTGGCAGTGAAGACACCAACAGGGAGTGTCTCTCGTTCGCACAGAATCTTCCATCTGTCCCCGAAAAATGGAGTCTTCGATGAGGAATGTTCTGCCTCTCCATCCCTCCTTACCATCTGAGCAATGGCAAAATACTCTGTGCCAACGACCTGTACCCGGTGTATTAGCCATGGATAGTCGTTCCCCCACTCAACTTTATCCAAAATGGGAAAGGCCACAGGAGTCCCGGCACTACGTGCTTATTCCATTCCCGTCGCCAGATTGTCATCCATCCACATGTTCCCTGTACCTTATATGTGACTACCTCCGTTTAACCCCTCTCAGTAACCAACACCTCCTCCCAAATTATACGAATTGCATCCAGCTCCAGATCCAGTTCGCAAATGCTGTTTTGAATAGGCTAGATTTTGATACACATCGCACAGGTCAAGTCAATGGTGACATTCGTGGTGACCCTTATTTCCCAAATGAAACAAGAGGAGTATGCAACTACCTTGTCATCAATTCCCACTGTTCTGAATTCCCAAAGGGACTGTTAAAAATTAAATTAGCAACCTTCCCAGTCCGGCGTAAATAACGTTTTTTTTTTATTGGAGGAGGAGAATGAGCGGGTAAATCATTCGGCCAAATCTATTTCCTCATTTAGTCAGACGTTCTGTGTCTGCTCCTGCTCAGCGTGTGCTCCGCCTATACACGACATGAGTTTTAACAGAATTAATTTAACTTCCCGGCAACCGCTGGACCTTGATATCGCTGCTCCCACTGCTGCTGCAAAAATGGAGTCTGCTGAATCAACGTGGTAAGTTTCTGTAGGATTATGTTGACATTGCAGCAGCCCTCGGTCCTTCCTGTTAATGCTCTCGAGAGTGCTGCAAAAATTGAGTTCCGTTTGGATAAACACGTACATAATAATGGAATAGTGTACGTTAAATTGGCTTTATATTGGATTCAGAGATTGCCACAAGAACGAGAGCCGAAGGGCCTGCACTTCTAAGTAATGTTATGTTTTCTGTGTCCTGTAATTTCTCTTATGCTATAATCCATCTGCCAAACGATTACCTCTTCTTATCTATTTGCAGATTCTCCATTTTCTCTTGATAATGTAATTCCCTGATTCTCTGAGTGTCATCGCTAAGTCTTGTTCTATTCAATTTGATCCACTCCAACTGATCATTGATATGGATTGTAAATAGCTGAGGACCAAGCACCGGTCATTGTGTTTCTCTACTGGTTACACTCTGTCATACAGATTAAGGCTGATTTTTCCAGAAGGCCTACTTCCTGTTTAATAACCAGTCCTCCCTCAATCCTGTGCAGCACATTCATCGGGCCGAATCAGAACGAGAGCGCCAGTCTACAATGCAGCCGCTCGAAACTCTTCCGTGGTTTAATTCGGTCATAACTGATGTAATCTCGTTCTCAGTTCCACTTTCCTGCCTGCTCACCGTACCCCTTCATTCATTCACTGTCGCAGCATGTACTGCACTCCGGAGCAGTTAATTACACAGAGTCGCAGCACTTCGGGGAGAAGTAAGTTTCCTCACTCCTGTTTTAAAACAACTCCGCAGTACCATAAAACTCCAGTGTCTTGTTGAAGATTAGCGCATAAGAGTAAATACTAACTTCACATCTACATTGTCAAACACCAGCATCTTACAGACATCAGTGAGTTCTCCCCTCATTCTTCCTAAACTCCAGAGAGTATAAACTTAAACTGGTCAATCTAATTTCTTAAGACAAACTCCTCGTCTTTGCAGTCAATCTCGTGAACATCTATTGAACTGACTGCAACGCAACTACATCCCTCCTGCATAGGGCACTAAAACTGTACACAATACTCCGGTTACAGTCTCACTAATTCCTTGCTGTTTTCCAATTATTCCCCCCCCCGCCTTTACACTCGGTCCATTCACAGGTAAATGGTGAAATCGCACTTGCCTTTCTCATTACCTGCTGTAACTACATGTGAGTTTTCTGTGATATGCACAAGGACATCCAGATCCCTCTCTACGTAAGCACGCTGAAATTAATCTCAATTTATACAGAAAATTGCCTTTCGGTTCCTCTGACACACGTTAAATTTTATCTGCAAGATGTTGGCACATTCATCGAAGCTGTTTATGTCCATTTGTAAAATGTTTTATAATTTCATTGAATCAACCCACTTTTCCACTTGTTTTAGTATCAGCTCAAAGAGTGGCTGTATCTAATCCGTCATCCAAGTAATACAATACACGGCAAATAATCAGTGACTGTAATCTGAACTCCACGGCACCTGAAAAGCTGACAACCATAAACGACCCATCTAATGAATTTCTCTACACTTTGTTGGTTCACCAACCCTCTATACAAACGAATAGTTTCTTCCTAAAACCTTTTGTGCCTATTTTATAAATCCCATGTTCATAGTTCATTAATAATAGATTCTCACAGCTTCGCTTAAATCTCAACAGTTTGCTCATTAAATTTTGTTCCCCAGTGAAGAGATTATCCTAAGTACAACCCTTTCTCGTGTTCCTCTGTAACAGACGCAAGACTTTAAAAGATCTGCGCCAATTGTTGGGTAAGAGGCATATGTGACTGAATGGATTCTACGTGTTGCTGGTTTACACGCTTGATGGGCTGTGAGTCCAAACAGTGTTGCTGAGTAACAGCATACCGGTGATGCATGACCTACTCAGGGTCCATATTATTGGCTCGAGCTGCTGATTGGACTCCTCCTGTAGCTATATCAGATTCCAGGGGATGAATTGTCTTGTCCTGTTCTGGTGTAACAGGGAAGAAGACCTGAATTTTGCTGTTCCTGTGTAACAGGCTGATGAAGTGGAATGGATTTCACCATTTGCTGTGTAATTCACTTCTGTTGCCGACTCCTTCCGGTGTTCGATGTAAAAAGTAATGTCACATTCTATTCATGTGAACTCAAAAGGGTGTTGGATCAACTTGATCATCCTTTCGTGAAACGTTGACACCTTCATTGTAGGAATCAGTTGAGGGAACCATCTCTGAGCTGTTTCCAACGAAACAGTTATCTCACTAATATCCTGTACAGCAATAACACTTTACCAGCCTGTTGTAATTTTGCCACCCAGGTCAAAGCAGTCTCAGTTGTCTGGGCAATGCAAATCATTGCAGAAATTTGATTGCCCTACACTACTTCAACAACATAAGTGGAGATCTGTGAAAATGTCACAATGGCGCATGAGAAGTACAAATGTTGTGATCATATGATATCAGCAGCCAGATAGGCCTCGACAAACAGCTCACCTCAATCAGACAACCATCTCCTCAGAGGCCACATGGCTCAGATTCCACAGAATCTGCTAATGTTAGAAACTGCAAGTGGAAGGAATCATTAAATGGACTTATATGTCGAACTCAAAAATTGTAATATAAATGTGGCAACGTTGTAAAGCAGAAAATTTGGCATACACAATTGAGGGTGACTTCAATATGCAGGTGGACTGGGTAAATAATGTTGCTAGTGGATCTAAAGAAAGGGAATTCATGGAATGCTTACAGGATGGCTTTTTGGAACAGCTTGTCATGGAGCCCACAAGAGAGCAGGCTATTCTGGACCTCGTGCTTTGCAATGAACCAGACTCAAAAAAGATCTTAAAGTAAGGGAACCCTTAGGAAGTAGCGACCATAATATGGTAGAGTTCAGTCTGGAGTTTGAAAGGGAGAAGGCAAAATCTGATGTAATGGTGTTACAGTTGAATAAAAGTAATTATGAGGGCATGAGAGAGGAACTGACTAAAATAGACTGGAAGCAGAGGCTAACCGGGAAGACACTAGAGCAAAAATGGCAGGAGTTTGTAGGTATAATTGAGGACACTGTACAGAGGTTAATTCCCAAGAAAAGAAAGATTAACCGGGGAGGGATTAGACAACCTTGGCTGACAAAGGAAGTCAGGAAATGTATTAAAGAAAAAGAGAGATCCTATAAAGTGGCTAAGAACAGTGGGAAATCAGAAGATTGGGAAAGATACAAAAGCCAACAGAGGATAACAAAGAGTGTAATAAGAAATGAGAGGATCAAATATGAAGGTAGGCTAGCCAGTAATATTAGAAATAATAGTAAAAGTTTCTTTCAGTACATAAGAAACAAACGACAGGCAAAAGTAGACATTGGGCCACTTCAAACTGATGCAGGGAGCCTAGTGATGGGAGATAAGGAAATAGCAGGAGAACTTAACAAGTACTTTGCGTCAGTTTTCACAGTGGAAGACATGAGTAATATCCCAAAAATTAAAGGGTGTCACGGGGCTGAGTTGAGTATGGTTGCCATTACGAAAGAGATAGTGCTAGAAAAGTTAAAAAGTCTTAAAATTGATAAATCTCCTGGCCCCGATGGGATACACCCTAGAGTTCTGAGAGAGGTTGCTGAGGAAATAGCAGAGGCATTGGTTGAGATCTTTCAAGAGTCACTGGAGTCAGGAAAGGTCCCGGATGATTGGAAGATGGCTGTAGTAACCCCCTTGTTCAAGAAAGGATCAAGGCAAAAGATGGAAAATTATAGGCCAATCAGCTTAACCTCGGTTGTTGGTAAAATTCTAGAATCCATCATTAAGGATGAGGTTTCTAAATTCTTGGAAGAGCAGAGTCTGATTAGAATAAGTCAACATGGATTTAGTAAAGGGAGGTCATGCCTGACAAACCTGTTGGAATTTTTTGAAGAGGTAACAAGTAGGTTAGACCAGGGAAACCCAGTGGATGTGGTCGATCTGGGCTTTCAAAAGGCCTTTGATAAGGTGCCACACAGGAGGCTGCTGAGCAAGGTGAGGGCCCATGGTGTTCGAGGTGAGCTGCTGGGATGGATTGAGGATTGGCTATCTAACAGAAGGCAGAGAGTTGGGATAAAAGATTCTTTTTCAGAATGGCAGCCGGTGACGAGCGGTGTCCCGCAGGGTTCGGTGCTGGGGCCACAGCTGTTCGCATTATATATTAATGATTTGGATGAGGGAACCGGGGGCATTCTAGCGAAGTTTGCCGATGATACGAAGTTAGGTGGACAGGCATGTAGTACTGAGGAAGTGGGGAGGCTACAGAAGGATCTGGACAGGTTGGGAGAGTGGTCCAGAAAATGGCTGATGGAATTTAACGTGAGCAAGTGCGAGGTCTTGCACTTTGGCAAAAAGAATAAAAGCATGGACTACTTTCTAAATGGTGAGAAAATTAATAAAGCCAAAGCACAAAGGGATCTGGGAGTGCTAGTCGAGGATTCTCTAAAGGTAAACATGCAGGTTGAGTCTGTGATTAAGAAAGCGAATGCAATGTTGTCTCTTATCTCAAGAGGGTTGGAATATAAAAGCAGAGATGTACTACTAAGACTTTATAAAGCTCTGGTTAGGCCCCATTTGGAGTACTGTGTCCAGTTTTGGTCCCCACACCTCAGGAAGGACATACTGGCACTGGAACGTGTCCAGCAGAGATTCACACGGATGATCCCTGGAATGACAGGTCTAGCATATGAGGAATGGCTGAGGATACTGGGATTGTATTCGTTGGAGTTTCGAAGATTAAGGGGAGATCTAATCGAGACGTACAAAATAATACATGGCTTTGAAAATGTGGATGCTAGAAAATTGTTTCTGTTAGGCGAGGAAACAGTGAGTAGAATTGTTTGATTTTGATTTTGATTTTGATTTCTTTATCTCATACTGTGGCCCCTTACTTTAGCCATACCAGTCAGCACCCTCATCCCTCTACAACAGTTTTTTCACGGCTACTCTATCAATATCGACGTTACTGGTCCTCCAGCGCCATCTTTCCAACTAGGTCAAACACCCATATCATCCCCTTGTTGCCCCGTGCCAAACCCTCAAATATCAGAGACATGTCACTTACTGCTGGGCCCACAGCATGATGGCCTTCCAATATTTGCTTCATCACTGCTAGCACAGGACACAACCAACAATGAAGTCTCCGTATCCTCAGCTACCATCTTTTCCTGCTGGGCCCGATGTCGTCCACGTCGCCTATGTCAATGTAGCATCTGCCGAATCTCAATCGTGTGATTGCTCAGGAAAGTAAGGCGGGATTCACTCCCTTCCGCACTGGGCCCAGCTGGAGGCCCATGTGTTGATCCTGGCTTGAGACATCACGATTGCCACGCCCTGAGTTCACTCTAAGCCATTGCGTAGGGCTCTTGCCACTGTCGATGCCGTCCAAGCATCAAGTTCAGTCAGTGACAGAAAGAGGACAAGGGAAGAATATCAGAAAAAGAAGAGAGCAGATCGGACAAGCTCGAGCACAGGAGCGCTTTGGCGAGAACAACCGGAATAAAAGGATCCATTTATAGAACATAGAAAATAGAAAAAATACAGCGCAGTATCGGCCCTTTGGCCTTCGATGTTCCGCCGATCCAAGCCAACCTAACCTACACTAACCCACTATCCTTCATATGCCTATCCAATGCCCGTTTAAATGTCCATAAAGAGGGAGAGTCCACCACTGCTACTGGCAGAGCATTCCATCAACTTACAACTCGCTGAGTAAAGAATCTACCACTAACATCTGTCCTATACCTGTCACCCCTTAATTTAAAGCTATGCCCCCTCGTAATAGCTGACTCCATACGTGGAAAAAGGTTCTCATGGTCAACCCTACCTAAACCCCTAATCATCGTGTACATCTCTAACAAGTCACCCCTAAACCTTTTTTTCTCCAAAGAAAACAGCCCCACGTGCCTCAGCCTTTCCCCATACGATCTTCCTGCCATACCAGGCAGCATCCTGGTAAACCTCCTCTGCACGCGTTCCAGTACCTCCACAAGCTTCCTACAGTATGGCGACCAAAACTGCACACAATGCTCCAGATGCAGCCGCACCAGAGTTTTATGCAACTGCAACAAGACCTCAGGACTCTGGCACTCAATTCCTCTACCAATAAAAGCCAGTATGCCATATGCCTTCTTCACCGCACTATTTACCTGGGTGGCAACTTTCAGAGATCTGTGTACATGGACACGAACGTCCCTCTGCTCATCCACACTACCAAGTATCTGACCATTAGCCCAGTAACCCAACTTTTTGTTATTAATACCTAAGTGAATCACCTCACACTTACCCACGTTGAACTTCATTTGCCACCTTTCTGCCCAGCTCTGCAGCTTATATAAATCTTGCTGTAACCTTACATATCCTTCCACACTGTCAACAAATCCATCGACTTTCGTATCATCCACAAACTTGCTCGCCCAACCTTCTAGCCCTTCCTCCAGGTCCTTTATAAAAATGACAAACACGAATGATCCCACAACAGATCCTTGTGGAACACCGCTTGTAACTGCACTCCAAGATGGAACTACTCCCCTCCCCCTTTACCATCAACTACTCCCCTCTGTCTTCTTCCAGCCAGCCAATGCCTAATCCAAACCTCCAACTCACCCTCAATGCCATCCCTCCGTATTTTTTGCAGTAGCCCACCATGGGGGACCTTATCAAACGCCTTACTAAAATCCATATACACCACATCTACCGCTTTACCCTCGTCCACCTCCTTAGTCACCTTCTCAAAGAATTTAATAATTTTTGTGAGGCATGGTCTGCCCTTCACAAAACCATGCTGAATATCCTTGATCATATGATTCCTATCCAGATGTTCATAAATCCTATCCCTTACAATTCTCTCTAAGACTTTGCCCACAACAGAAGTGAGGCTCACCGGCCTATAGTTACTAGCGTTATCCCTACTCCCCTTCTTGAACAAAGGAACCACATTTGCTATCCTCCACTCTTCTGGCACTATGCCTGTAGACAACGAGGACATAAAAATCAAGGCCAATGGCTCTGCAATCTCCTCCCTTGTTTCCCAGAGAATCCTGGGATAAATGTCATCAGTCCCAGGGGACCTATTGTTTTCACCCTTTACAGAATTTCCAACACCTCTTCCCTACATACCTCAAAGCTGTCCATTCTAATTAATGGTGACTCAGTATTCACATCGGCAACAATGTCCTGTTCCTGAGTGAATACTGACGAAAAACATTCATTCAGTGTCTCCACAATCTCTTCAGCCTCCACACGCAACCTCCCACTACTATCCTTGACTGGACCTATTCCTATCCTAGTCATTCTTTTATTCGTGACATACCTATCGAAAGCCTTTGGGTTTCCCCTAATCCTACCACCTAAGGACTTTTCATGTTCCCTCCTTGCTGCTCTTAGCTCTCTCTTCAGATCCTTCCTGGCTACCTTATAACTCTCAATCTCCCCAATTGAACCTTCGCGCCTCATCTTTACATAGGCCGCCCTCTTCCCTTTAACAAGGAATTCCAATTCCTTATGACCCTTTCCTCCCTGCCTGATAGGTACGTACTTATCAAGGACACCCAATAGTTGCTCCTTGAACAAGTTCCACGTATCAATTGCGCCCTTGCCTTGAAGCCTACGTTTCCAAGCCACGCATCCTAAGTCGTGCCTCACCGCATCATAACTTCCCTGTTCCCAGCTATAACTCTTGCGCTGCAGTGCACACTTACCCTCTCCATCACTAGAGTTAAAGTTACCGAATTGTGGTCTCTGTACCCAAAGTGCTCACCTAACTCCAATTTTAACACGTGGCCTGGTTCGTTACCCAGAACGAAATCCAGCATGGCCTTACCTCTTGATGGACTGTCTACATAATCCTATATGGCCTCACCTCTTGTTGGCCTGTCTCCATAAATCCAGTATGGCCTCACCTCTTGTTGGCCTGTCTACATAAATCCAGTATGGCCTCACCTCTTGTTGGCCTGTCTATATAAATCCAGTCTGGCCTCACCTCTTGTTGACCTGTCTACATAGGTGAAGGCTCGTGGAATACGACAGGAACCTGGGCTTGGGTCCCAGCTATACCTGATACACAGCAAGCATTTTGTTGAGGGAGTCAAATGCATCATTTCGCGATGTTGGATTGTGAGGATGTAAAACGGTTCCAACCAGACTAAGGCAAATGGAGTGAATAGGCAAATACGTGGCAGATGGAAAGCAATGGTGGTAGACATGACGTCGTGTACTTTGTTCGAAAATAAAGAACGGAAGTTTACAATTGTCAAAGGAGGTGGTAAAAAATATTACTCGATAAAGGGACTTCTGTTCCCTTTATGTTTCCTTCTGTGCTGAACGCCAAGATCCATGCACTGCAGTGAGTTCTGAAGTTCTGGAATCAATAATGGGAATGGCATTGTCGCACTGACCAGTATATGTAGACCGACCAATGGGTAGCTGTGACATAGAAAAGGATCCGCTTCACATGTACACAAATCACTGAAAGAGGTATTGCAGGTTCAGAAAGCAGTTAGGAAGATAAATGGTATGCTGACCTTCATTCCAGGGATTTGAGCACAGGAGTAAAGGTATCTTACTGCAGCTGCACAGATCCTTGGTGAGACGCCATCTCGAACATTGTGCAGTACTGTGTGCAGGCCAAAACCTGACATTGAGAGAGGGCAGCGAAAGATGACCAGACGGATCTATGTTATGACAGCCTTATTGTGAGAGCGGAACTTTGGGTCGTCTGGGCCTCTATTCCATAAGGATTAGGAAAGTGAGTGGCTCTCCTCAGGGAAATTGCTTGGGCAAATTACGCAATATCAATAATGGAGCCATAGTTTAAATCAGGGTAAATGGCGAATTGCGGAAAAATCTGCAAAAATCAAAACAAAAGTAGCAATTCGCCGAACACTCACGATAACATGATAGAGGTAAATCTTTAAACCATATATTGTAATGAAATGGCAGAGGAAATGTAACACTTAACATTACAATCATGGACGACCACCCTGTACCTTTCAAGAAACTTTCAGCAGAAAGTGCATGAGCCAACAGATATTGGCACAGAGGACTCTGCAGTGTCGACAGGACTGTGTTTCCCGTTCCCTTTTTCGAGACTGAGTCTGGTGCCAGGAATTCTTTCAGGTTTTAGCCTTAAGATCGCAGAGCTGTTTGAAGCAATTGAGTGCCTTGCTTGGCTGATTCAGCGACATGTCTGTGTGTCTGAAGACATTTTTAAATGAAACCAGGAAAGCATGGAAGATTTACTTCCAGAAAGTACATGGGGGGAGCAATTTGGAAGCCAATTTACAAACGACATCAGCTTCAACGTCACTATTAATGACACCAGAATTTGATCTCGGTATTTTATCAATGATCTTTTAATTACCATCAGCTGCGAGAACATTAGCCTGGTCTGGATTGGAAATCCAGTGACATTTCTGCAACAGCACTGACTCCACATGGGGACATATTGCTCACCATACTAAACAAGTGTTTCTGTTCTACTTGATAGCTCTGTCAAAAACAACTTCCTTTTTTGGGGATGGAGCAGAGGGAGTGGTAGTTGCTCAGAATGTAATTATTCTTCTGTTGGGGGACTGGACATAGTTCAGGAATTTTCCACATTGCCAGTCAGTCGTCAGAGTTGGAGTTAGAATAATGCAGCTTCCTCAGAAGCACAGCTTATTACACAGCACACGTCTTCAGTACGACTGCAGGAATGGTGTCAGGGCCCATTGCCTTTGTCATATTTACTGAACACAGCTGTTTCTTCATGTCGCGTGTAGCGAATCGAATTGATGAAAGAATGGTATCTGTGATTCTGTGGGCATCATGACGACAGTGAGGTGGATCATCGACTCAAAACATCTGTCTGAGGATGGTACAGAGACTGCGTCATTGTCTTTTGCACTGTTGCCCAGGGCTTTTCCATTACTTAGGATGGGAATATTTGTGGAAACCTCTCATTTAATGTTTTGTTAAATCGTCCATCGCCACTTCCGACTGGATGTGATAGGACTGCAAAATTCCCATCATATCGGTTGGTCTTGGAATCATTTTGCCTTCTCCATCGGGTGTTAGTTCTGGTCTTTGGAATATAAGCAGTCAAGTGCAGTGGTTTAACTGTTCTTTTCGATGCGTCTCTGCGTGTTTAGGGAAGGAAGGTTTTTCGTGTTTTATGATACGTTTTTGTTTGTTATTCTCATGTATAATATGTTTGTTTTCCTTCCTCACAGTTAACGTATTGACGGTCTACATCCTGCTGTATAAAGATTGTGGATTGTCTTCATGTGTCAGACGTTACCTGGCGGCCATGGCACTAGCGGATTTACTGGTCATTATCCTCGATCTGGTATTGAGACACATTCCCATTGTTTATCGGCAACACTTTTATTTCCTTCTGTTCATCCCCGTGTGTAATATCAATGCTGCCCTTCTTTATGCAGCCACTGACTGTTCTGTTTGGTTCACCGTCACTTTCACCTTTGATCGGTTTGTGGCCATATGCTGCCAGAAGTTGAAAAGTAAATATTGCAGTGAGAAAACGGCGGCTGTGGTTCTGAGTACAGTGACTACACTGAGCTGTTTAAAGAACATTTTCTGGTTTTTTATGCTCAGAGCTCGGTATTGGCTAGGGAACAATCCCTGGTTTTGTGAGATGACACTGGCTGTTTATTCCTCACGTGTCTGGGTTACAATCGAGTTCCTCCACCACATTCTAACTCCGGCTCTCCCATTTCTCCTGATTCTGCTGTTAAATGTTTTCACCGTCAGACACATTTTATTGACCAGCAGAGCCCGCAAGAGACTCCGCGCTCACACCAATGGGGACACTCAGTCTGACACTGAAATGAGAAACCGAAAAAAATCCATCATTTTACTGTTTGTGATCTCGGCCAATTTCATCCTGTTATGGTCAATCTTAATGGTATATTCTATATGGAGACGGATGCATGAGTTTGGGTATCAGTCTGTGTACCTCGATCCGTTTGTTCAGGAACTGGGCTTCATGCTGCAGCTCCTTAGTTGCTGCACAAACACTGCGATTTATGCCGTGACTCAGAGTAAGTTCAGACAGCAACTGAAGAATATGCTAAAATATCTCTTTATCGAAATTAATCAATTAATCACATTTACTCATTAATCAATCCATCTGGATTTTTCTTAGTTCAGTTCAATGTTTCAGCATTCAAGCAGCTGGTTGCTGTGGTAACAGTCTGGGGGGAGTGCTTCCTTGTCCAATCTTATCCGACAGGGGTTTACAGAGACACATGTCAATGTTTCTCTCAACTCAGGGGTCAGTGAAACCAGGCACATCACATTGAGTGTATCGATCACTTCAGTTTGAAACCAATAAAAGATGTTCATTAAAAAGGGCCAAGTAGCAGAGTGACCGATATTGTTGTTTGTCTTCGTGTTGAAGAAGCTGAGCTGGAGAGAGACAGACTCAGTTCCATGTCCGGGTCCGCAGGGAAGGGGAGTGGACCCGACCCTGAGCTCAGGAATTGGGTTTAAGCATTCGGTCCTTGCTTTCCCGTCTGGTTTCGCCAAAATGGCCGTTGGCAGAATTCATCTTACAACCCCGTTTTCCCACCTCCACACAGTGAAATCCATCTCTCTCCTTCTCTATCATTCGCTCACCATCTTGCCCCCTCACACCCTCCCTTTCTCTCAATTCCCCAGTCATCTCCCTCTTTCTTTCTCCTCACTTCTTTCCCTCTCTTTCTGCACACTTTCTCATTCTCTCCCGCTCTCACTTTCACTGTCTCTTCACCCCGCCTATTTTTCCACTCCATTCCTCCCACGCCGTCACTCAAACGCCCCATCCCGCCCGCCTCTACTCTTGTCTCTGTCCGCCATCTTGTCTCTCTACTCTCCTAATGACTCTGTCTACTTTCCGCCTCTCTAACTGTCATTCATTTTCTCCTTCCTCCCAGTTCCCAAGTTCTCTCTGTCTTATCGTTGCCTCCAGCCTCTCCAAACACCATCCATCTCTGGGTTCATGGGAGAGGGAACGATCAGCGAGACCGTGTGTGTCAGATTGAGAGGAATTCAGTCAGAGAGCAATGCAGGGAGATGGGTAGTGAAAATCAGACGGAGAGGGACGGAATAAAAGAGTCGATAAGAGAAAGGTTTAGAATGAGTGAGAGACAGCTGGACAGTGAGAGAGACAGAGGGAGAGGGAGACCTAGAGAGTCAGATAGAAGTTAAGGTAGCGGGAAAGAGGCAGTGGCAAAGGGAGCTAGAGAGTTAGACAGAGAAAAGGAGGGAGAGAGAGGGAAAGGGAGGAGGACAGACAGAGGCGGAGACAGACAGAGAGGGATGGGAGATAGAGAGTGAGAGAGGGGTGAGAGAGTGTAAGGGGACATGGAGAAAGAGAGGGGGAAGGAGAGGAGAGAAACAGAGGTGGGAGAGAGTGAAAAGAAAGGGGAGAGAGAGGGATGGGAGAGGGAGAGGGTCGGGGAGAGAGAGAGAGGAAGGGGAAGAGAGATAAAAGGAGGGAGCGAGAGTGAGGGGGAAGAGAGACGGGGGAAATAAGGAGAGAGCTACTGGGAGAGAGTGAGGGCTGAGGAAAGAGAGAGGGAGAAAGAGGGAGGGGACCGAGAAAGAGACAGCGGGACGATAGAGAAAGTATTGAGACAGGGAGGAGGGAGAGAGATTACAGATGTAGGATGAGACAGTGCAGTGGTCGGAGAGACAGATAGTCAGAAGGAAGGGATGAGAGAGGGAGAGGGGAGGCAGAAACAGGGGGAGGGAGAGATCCAAGAAGGAGGGAGGGAGAGGGAGGGTGAGTGACATGGAGTGAGAGACAGAGAGGGGATAGAGAGTTGGTAGAGAGAGAGTGGGGGGCAAGGAGAGGAAAGAGAGAATGTGGGAAGGCTGGGAAAAGAGAGACAGTGAGTGGAGAGGGTGATGCGAGTGGGGGGGAGAATGGAAACTGATCGGCAGATAGTGGGAAGGGAGTGGGTGGGAGTCAGATATCCAGAGAGAAGGAGCAGGGAGTGAAGGACAGGGAGGCGGAGGGAGCGAGGGGAGAGAGTGTGGTGAGAGAAGGAGAGAGGGGTAAGGTAGAGTGAGGGGGAGTGAGAGTTGGGGACAAGAGAGCGGAGAGGGAGAGTTGGGGATTGCAAGATTTTGGATAGAGTATGGGGGAGGGACAGGAGGGGAGAATGTGGGAAGGCAGAGGTGTAGAGGGAGGGTGATAAACAGGGAGGTAAGATAGAGTGGGGAGAGAGAGTTGAGCGGAAGGTGAGTCAGCGAAGACTGAGACTTTAGCAAAGAAATCAAATAAAGAGGAGCGAAAGAGTAGTGGGTGGAGGGGAGGCTATAGGAGGACAGAAAGT
Organism: Chiloscyllium punctatum; assembly: GCF_047496795.1. Classification (NCBI taxonomy): domain Eukaryota; kingdom Metazoa; phylum Chordata; class Chondrichthyes; order Orectolobiformes; family Hemiscylliidae; genus Chiloscyllium; species Chiloscyllium punctatum. The sequence goes on from NC_092773.1 coordinate 35,987,585, forward strand.
CTTGTGAGGGAGGGGGTAGAGAGAGGCAGAGGAGAGGCAGAGGGTACGGGGCGAGAGTCAGAGAGAATGGGTTTGCAAAAGATGGAGAGGGAGAGAGAGGCAGGGAGAGGGAGTGGAATGTATCGGTGATGGAGTGAGGAGAGAGGGAGAGGGAGAGGGATAGCAGTGAGGGAGAGAGGAGCAAGAAGACAGAGAGAAAAAAATTAGCAGGGAAAGAGAGGGAGAGAGGGGAGAGAGATGGAGAGGGAAGTGTTTAACAAAGTATGAAAGAAGGGGTAGGAGAGACAGCGGGAAGGGAGGGTCGAGAGAGATGTTGGAAAGCAAGGGGTCAGAGAGAGTGGGAAGGGCGTCCGAGAGTGAGGCAGAGGGCGTCAAGAGAGGGGGGAGAAAGTGGGAAGGAAGTGGGAGAGAGTGCGGAGGGAGAGAGGGAAGGGATAAGATAGAGTCAGAGAGGAGGGATCGGGATAGAGGGGCTCAGAGAAAGTTTTGGGGGTGAGAGAAGGAGAGAGAGGGTGAGAGAGAGATTGGGGAGACAGAGTGAGGGAAAGTGGAGGGAGGAACTGGAAAGTGAGGGGCGAAAGAGAGAGTGACGTTGCGGGTGTAAGAGTGGGAAGGTAGGGGCGTGAGAGACAGTGGGAAGGGAGTGGGCAGACAGAGAGTGGTAAGGGAAGGGAGTGTGATATTGCAAAGAGAGTGGAAGATGGGATAGAGAGAGGGTGAGAGGGAAGCAAGGAGAGAGAAAGGGAGGAAAGGGGAGAGTGGGACTGAAGGGAGAGATGGTGTGGAGCGAAAGAAAAAGAGAGAGCGGGAGAGGGAGAGCGCGAAGAGTGAAAGAGAAAGGGGATGGAGAGAACGAGAGGTAGTGGGAAGTGAGAGCAAGAAGGAGAGGATGGGAAGGGAGAGAGAGTGGTGGGAGGAGGGCGGAGCAAAGACTGGGTGCAGTTAGAGAGAAGGAGGGAGGGGAAATGGAGGGGAGAGACAGGAGACAGGGTCGGGAGAGTGAGATAGATGCAGAGACGGGGAGCGAGAGAGAGAACGAGAGAGTGATAGTGGGCTATAGAGAGGAAAGCAGGAGAGACAGCGATTGGGAGTGAGAGAGAATTAGTAGTGAGAGAGGTGAAGAGAGAGAGGGCAAGACAGTGTGGGAGAGAAAGAGAAATATGGAGGTGAAGAGAAACAGTGAAGGATAGGTTTGAGTGACGGTGATGGCGAGGGGAGGGTGTAAGAGAGAGTGAGAGGGAGACAGAGAGAGAAGTTGGTGAGACTGAGCGAGTTGGAGAGGCGAGATAAGGACGGGAAAGAGCCAGTGAAGGAGAGTGGAGAGAAAGAGTAGATGGATTTGGGGCATGGAGAGTGGGAAAAGAGAGAGGGAGAGCGGAGAGAGTGGATGCAGAGAAAGTGTGGTGAGATAGTTAACAGGCGTGAGAAAGAATTCGGTGAGAGAGATTCAAGGGAGAAAAGGGAGAGATGGAGTGAGGGAAAAAGCGATATTGGAGAGGGACAGTGAGAGGGAAGCGTTAGAGGGAGGAGAGGGAGACAGAGTGGTAAAGAGAGAAGGGGATGGAGATAGATGGGGACAGCACAGAGGGAAACTGGCGAGAGAGGTGGGGTGAAAGAGAAAGTGGACGCGAAGGAAGAGAAATAGCAGTGAGGAACAGAGAGAGAAGAGGGGAGGGAGACACATTGCGTGGAGGAGACAGAGTGTAAAAGAGAGGGGGAGAGATAGGTGAGTCAGAGAGCGCGGAAAAGTGGGAGAAGAAAGAGATGTAAGAAGGGCGGGGTGAAAGGGAGTGTAGGATGGTGTTAGAGATGGAGGGAAGGGAAGGGAGAAAGAGAGGGGGAGAGGGGGGACGGCGAGAGTCAGGGAGTTTAAGAGAAGAAAGAGATAGAGAGAGGAGGAGCATGGGAGAGAATGTGGAGTGAGAGAGTGGGCGAGTAGGCAGAGGAAGGCGGGAGGTAGAGGGAGTGGGGAATACGTGTGCGTGGGGCTAGATGGAGTGTAGAGAGAGAGGCAGGGAGGGTAGAGAGATTTGGAGGAAGAAAGCGAGGGAAAGGCAGGGCTGGCGAGAGAGAGGGAGGGTGGAGATAGAGTGAGGGAGGTGGGACATAAAGGGAAAGGGGCGGGGAGGAGAAAGGAAGAGAGAGCGGGAGAGTGGACTAGAGAAAATGAGGGGAGACGGGGAGGGAGGACGACCAGAGAAGGAGGGGAGCAGAAGAGGGAGGGTGAGAGACAGAGATAGGGATGGGGATATACAAAGTTGGTGGAAGGAGAGGTGAGGGAAGAGAGAGGGAAAGAAGAGAGAATGTTTATGGAGTGTGAGAGTCAGGTCGAGAGAGAAAGTGAGGCGAGAGAGAGATCGAGTGAGGGAGTAAGAGGGAGACAGAGAGGAAGGTGGGAATAAAGAGTGTGGGGACGGTGAGAGAGATTGTGAATGAGTGTGAGAGAAATAGGGTGCGAGAGAGGGTAAGGAGGGTGAAAAAAGTTGCAAAGGAGAGAGAGAGAAATGGAGGGTGAGAGAGTGAGGGATGAGAGAGAAGAGAGACAGAGAGAGGAGACAGTGAGTGAGGGAGGGGAGAGAGCAAAGGGGACAGAGAAAGGGTGGAAGTTGGGGGCGAGAGAGGGGGTGAGCGAGAGAGACGGGGGTGTTGACGAAGAGCGAGGGAGGGGTGAGGCAGCGATAGAGAGGCAGAAAAGGGAGATAGAGAAGGATAGACAGATATGAACAAAAGAGAAGGAGGGGCACAGAGAAAGGGAGGGGAGTGGTGTTGTGAACAGAGGAAGAGTGGGATGGGTGAGAGAGAGGTGGACGGAAAGAGAGAAAGAGGGAGCAGGGAGAGACTGTGAAGCAGCAGTGAAGGGTGATAGAGAGACGGCAGGGAAAAGAGATGAGCAACGAGCGTTGTAGGCTCACAGTGGCCGAGAGTGGGGAGAGCAGGAGAGGGAGGAATGTGGTGAGACAGAAGTAAGAAGTAGGCAAGACAGAGATGCTAGGAAGAGAGCGGGGAGAAAAGGGAGAGAGAAAGAGAAAGAGACAGTGGAGTGAGAATAGAAGGAGGAGAGAAGGAAGGGACAGCGCAGATGAGCGACATAGGGCGGTATAGAGTGATGGAGGGGGAGAGACAAAGAAAGAGAGCGGAGAGAGCTATAGTAGATGAAGTGGGACAGGGCACAGGAGAGGACTCGAAGAGAGAGAGAAGGGGAGACAAAGTTTTGGGTGAGAATGAGTCTCGGGGAGAGAGGGATTGAGGGCAGGCAAAGCATGGGAGAGATAGAGTCAGGGAAGAGAGAGCGAGACAGAAAGAGGAAGACAGGAAGACAAGGATGGAATTTGGGAAATAGAGAGTGGGGAGGGGTGAGATAAATTGAAGGAGGTGGGAGAGATGGGGAAGGGTGAGAGAAAGTGTATGGGATGGGGAAAATGTGATTGAGGGAGAGGAAGAGAGGCATGTGATGAAAGGGGCAGAGAAGGAGGGGGTGGGGAGAGACCGAAGGAGAGGGAGGAGTGAATGAGTGAGGTATGGCTGAGAGAGAGAGCGAGATGGACGTGGATAGAGAGAGACAAGGAGCGGGAGAGAAATGGGATGAGGTAGAGTATGCGAATTGGAGGGGGAGAGAGAGATAGACAGCGAAGTAAAGGAATGGAGAAGGAGAGACAGAGATGTGGTGAAGAGAGAGAATGGAGGAGGGAGAGAAACAGTCGGCTAAGAGAGAGTGTAGGGGCATAGTGGGGCAGAGCGAGAGGAGAAGAGATGGAGAGAAAGAGAGAGGATGGTGGTGAGAGAGAGAGGGAATGGGGAGAGAGATTGACACAGGGGGAGAGAGTGAGGAGGGGTGGTTAGCAAGAGAAAGGGGAGAGAGAGATTGAGGGGGAGACTGAGGAGAAACGGATGGAGAGAGGGAGAGAGAGGGTGGAAAGAACAGGAGATAGAGGAATGGGATAGATGGAAGGGAGAGAGAGACAGAGTGATGCATGTAGAGAGAGAGGGAGGTAGGCAGAGGGACAGGTAGGTAGGTAGAGAGGAGAGGAGAGGGACATAGTGTTGGAGGGGGAGATAAAGATATTTAGGGATTGGGAGAGATTGGACAAAAGTTTGGATTATGTGAGAGTGGGAGAGGGGAGAAGAGCGAGAAAGGGGTAGAAAGAAAAAGAGAGCATATGTTGGCAGAAGGGAGAGAAGGGATCGTGAGAGTGAACGAGAGCAAAGGAGATATGGAATACAAATAGAGACAGACAGGGAGCAGCATGGAAGAGACGGGGAATGAGACAGAGGGGTAAAGACAGAGAAGGAAGGGCGGGATTGAATGTGTGGGACGAGAGAGAGGGAGAGAGAAACGTGGTTGAAAAGAGAAAAAGCTGCAGAAAGAGGAGAGAGGTGGGGAAGAGAGAGAGGAGAGAGAGGGAGTGGAGCACAGAGGTCGGGAGGGGCAGAGAGAGACGGGTGTGGGATAGAGATGGGAAGGTGGAGTAATAGAGGGGCAGACAGAGGGAGGGAGGGGAGAAATATAGATGAGGTAGGAAGAGAGTTTGAGAGTGAGAGAGAGTGGTAGTGGAAGGAAAGAAGGAATTCGGGGAGTTGGAGAGAGTTGTGGGTGAGAAAGAGCGAGAGAGAGATCGCATTCTGCTTTGAGTTACCTATCCACTTTTCACTGTCCACTACATCTCTGATTACTGTGTCATCTGCAAACTTGCTACCTATACCGCCGATGTTCACATTCAAATAATTCATGTCAATAATGAAAAGTCGTGGACCCAGCACCGATCCTTGTGGGACTTCACTGGTCATAGACCTCCAGTCTGAATAACAACACTCTACAACCACCCTCTGTCTTCGACCTTCTAGCCAGTTATGTATCCAAATGGCTAGTTCTCCCTTTATTCAATGAGATCTAACCTTGCGAAGCATTGTCCAAAGGGGAACCTTCTCGATTGCCTTACTGAAGTCCATATCGATCACGTCCATGTTCGCCAACCTCTGGTCTTTTGTTTCCTGACCTCTGACTGATGATGACACATATATTTTGCAAGTGTTCCAGCAATCCCTTCTCCAACTTCTCAGCGTTCTCGGGTACACCTGATCCGTCCTTGCTGATTTTTTTCCAAATGTATGCATTTCAAGGCATCCTGCACCACCTCCTATGTAATATGGACATTTTTCAAGATGTAATTTATTTCCCCATATTCAATACCTTCCATGTTTTTCTCCACAGTAAACACTGATGCAAAATATTCGTTTAGTCTCTCCCCATCTCCTGCAGCTTCACACAATGGCGGTGTTACTGACCTTTGAAAGGCCCTACACACCCGATACTTATCATTTTGTGCTTATTTATATCAGCCAATTGGATTCTCCTTAACACTCCTAACCAAAGCAATGTCATGTCGTCTTTTTGCCCTCCTGATTCCTTCTTTAGTATACTCTTCTGCGGTTATACTCTGAGGATTCACTCGAGCTATTCTATCCATACCTTACATGTTCATCTCTCTTCATTAAGCCAAACTTGAATGACTCCAGTCATCCAGCATTCCCTACACTAACCAGCTTTTCCTTTCAACATAACAGGTATTTTAAAATCGTTCTATATAATCAAAGTTTCGTTCATCCGTGAAGCACCAAAGGTTCCATACAACTCTCGTAGTTGTTATTTTCTGACATGAGGAGAAACAGAATGAACACTTAGTCTTGGAACTGATGAATAGCATCAAAGGCAGGAAGCACTGCGTATGTTTCAGCTCACAATTGGCCCGGATGATGATGTCAACGCGGGACCAAGAGCAGGAAAGGGTTCAGGGCTGCAGGCCCGGTCGGGACGGCTGACTATCCCATCAATGATGCAGATGAGGGGCGGGACTAGACTGAAAATCGTGCTCAACGTCGCGGGCAGCGCAGAGTCACTGTGACCAAGCCGCAGGAATGTTAGTCATGTACAGAATACGGTAGAGGAAGAAACAGTAGAAAGTGCGATAGAAATGGAATTGGTATGGGCAGTTTACAAGTCTACAAAAATTTGGTGGACGTCGCAATACACCAATTAAAAACTCCCGAACCAGTGTCTGCAGAAATGGCAAAACGCCTCAGGTGGCGACGGGCTCTTGACTGCCACCAACTTTAATGGGGCTAGTGATCCGTGGGACATGTGCCGCCACCAATTTTTTAGAGGACAACTTTCTGCTGGAGGGATGTGCAGCCTGTCCTTGGAAAATCCGATGAGGAGGACTTCCGAAGAGCAATTTTAAGACCAGAGAAATGGATGATTTTTCTCTGGATTTATTTCCCATACAGGGTGTCACAGCAGCCAACACCGTTCTGAATCACCTCTGTGACCCCGATGACCATTTTGTCAATGAGGATAAAGTGAGCACTGCAGATGCTGGGGATCAGAGTCAAAAATTGTGGTGCTGAAAAAGAACAGCCAGTCAGACAGAATCAAAGGAACTGAAAAATTGGTGTTCCAGGCATTCTCCGGTGAAGGGTTTACACCCAATATGCCAACTTTCCTGTTCCTCGGATGCTGCCCTCATCCCTTCTTTTCCAGCACCACCCTTTCAATTCCGACCACTTTGTCAAAATCTAACTTCTTCCATCTCTACTGGTGGGTACATTTTGGTTCTGTTCAGTATTTTGCTGTTACTTTCATAGACCGTTTGGAAATGAATTTTCCACTGCTACCCAACCAGGTTAATCTCTTGCCAGATTAATTTCGCCAATAATCTTTCACAGACAAGATTTGTTTCCCAAGCAGAAAGTGAATTTTCCATCCATTTATGACTGTCAATTTCTGCATCATTTTCATTCACTGTGATTCATTTTACACTCTCTGAAACATAACAGTGTTTCTCCCTTCACAGTACCAGTGTATAATACCAAAGTCCTGTTGCCTGTGGATAAGATATTTTTTGACGTTCTTGGACTGCTCCTACAACACAGCAAGTTGCAGATTATTCACTCAGTGATAGTGAAGATTTGATGGCATGGGTCCAAATCAACAACAGTTTGTACTTTCTGTTATCATGATTACAATTTCATAAAAGTATTATGGAGAAATTTTGACGTCAGGTCACAAATGGAGATATTACATCAGCTGACCAAAAGAATTGCCAAATAAGCGGGTTTTTAGGAAAGCCTTAAAGGTGGAAGGCAGATCTGAGAAGGGTTTGGATGGGAATTCCAGACCGTATTTCCTTGGAAACTATAGAAACATCCACACAGCTGAAGCAATGAACAATAACGTTGTTGGAGCCTGAAACAAAATGAGTTGTCGAAGTTTCTAAGGTTGTGTGGTGCAGGGAGATAGGGATGATCACAGACAGGAATAAGTCAAGGGCGAGAATGTTCGATTGTTGTTTACAAATAGGAGCTTTTGATGGATGAACAGATTTTGGTACAAGTGAGCGCTTAGGCAGCAGAGTTTTATGTATTCTTGCGATTACAGGGATGATGAATGTGGGAGTCTGGCCAGGGGTGTGTTGGATTATTAAGTCTAGAAAAAAGACAAGGATAGATGAGAGTTTGAGCAAATGAGCTGAGACCAGAGACGAGTTGGATGTTGTCACTGAAGTAGTAATAGTTGCCTTGTAGCGGGACAGGACTGTCACTCTCACATCACTTGTGGAACTCAGCTGTTTGTCAATCAAGTCTGTAACAAAGTGAGGAACCGAGTGGCCCTGCGGGAACCCAAACTGGGTGTCACCTCGTGGGCAATTACAGAGAAGCTGCTGCTTGACAGCACTGTTGATGACACCTTTCACCACTTTACTGCTAAACTCGTGAGGACTCATGGAGGGAAGTTTCCGGGGTTGGATTTGTCCTCTGTTTTTGTGCTGACAATGCCACCGCTGGAGGGGAAATTAGCTTGGTGCGCAGCATTTTTTTGTCACAAGCCATCAATGTAATTGTCAAAATGTGTAAAGTGCTCTAGCATTTACACTATTTGTCCATTTTTGATATTACGTGAAGTGAATGTAATTGGTTGGAAACTCATATCTTTGTTCCCGGGACCACTGGAGAAGACTGAGATGGACCATCCAATTGACACTTCTAGCTGAAGATTGCTGCAGATGCCTTGTTCTAATGTTTTGCATGGATGTGTGAGGCCATCCATCAGTTAGGATAAGGAAATCTCTAATGCTTCCACCAGCGAGTTGTGGCAGAACTGTAGAGCTTAGAACGTTCGATTGTTTCTAGGATCAATTAGTTCTATTTCCTTTTGCTTCTTCTGCTGGCATGCAGGTTTGACAGCTTCGTCCAGGTGGCAGCACATCTTTATGTATGATTTGGAGATGCTGGTTTTGGACTGGGGTGGACAAAGTTAAAAATTACACAACACCAGGTTATAGTCCAACAGGTTTAATTGGAAGCACACTAGCTTTCGGAACGACGCTCCTTCATCAGGTGATAGGCTTTCATCTTTATGTATGCCTGTTTCTGTTGTGGGCATTCTCTCCTGCACTCTGCGCTGAACAAAGGTTGATCCCCTAGCTTGATGGTAATGGCTGAGTGTGGGACATGCCAGGCCATGAGATGTGAGATTGTGCTGGAATACAATTCTGCTGCTGTTGCTTGCACATAGCACCTCATAGATACCGAGTTTTGTGTTGCCAGATCTGCTCAAAGTCTGTCTCACTTAGCACATTGACAGTGCGACCCATGACAATGGAGGGTAATTTCAGGCGAGGCTCATTTTTCCAAAATGACTATGTGATGGTCGATCTTACTGATACTGTACGAGACAGATGCGTCAACGGCTGTCAAATATTTAACAATGGTATCAAGTATGTTTTACCCTCTTGTTGGTTCTCTTAAAGCTTGATGTCAACTCAGTTGAGCAGCGATGTATTTTATGACCCGACCAGCTCGATCAGTAATCCAGCTGCTGAGCTACTTTTGATGGTTGGCACTGAAATCCTGTACTCAGAGTTCGTTTGACACCTTTACACACTCAGTGCTTCCTCCATGTTTTGACCAACAGGGAGAACTACTGATATATCAACTGAGGGAGGTCAGTTCGAGCTTATCAGCAGGAGCCGTGAGACTTGCTGGGTGTGGAAGCTAATGTAGATTACTCCCAGGTCAAATCCTTCCTGTCTGTGCACCTCTGCGCCGCCAGCTCTGCCTATTCTGTCCTGCTGATAAGACAGGACATATCCAGGAATGGTGATGCTGGGTCCGTATCATTGTCTGAAATGCATGATCCCGTGAGTATGATTATGCCAAACTGCTCCTTGATTCGTCTGTGGCACAACTCTCCACATTTTGGCAGTAATCCTGGATGTTAGTGCGGACATGTTGCTTTCATCCTAACCACAAGTCTACCAAGGCACACTGCTTTACCTGGGGCTCTTGGTTTTCGTCTTAAATTTAGATCTTTCTCCATTCTTTTTTCAAGCCTTATCAGGTTTCATTTTGACCCTTTACACTGGTCTCGTTGAATTACAGGCAATCCAATTTTGTCTCCTCGTCCACGTTGTCACATCACTCTCGCTAATTCACAGATATTGTTCACTGTTCTGTCCGACGGTCGTTTCTGGTTATATCCTTCTCACCCAGTCTGTTGAAGACTAACATTTGACGTCGCTGTCATTGGATAATCCTGCTCGATCCCCACTCTCCGTTTTCCTTCTGAAATCCTTATATTTGTGCCCGCAAAATCTATCATTGGCCACTTCTGTTTCTCACCGACGTACTGCCAGGAGATGACATCCACAAAAAGCACCATGTTACTTTTCACGTGGACACTGACAATGCCCAATTCTATCTCATCACTCTCCATTATTCCACTGTTACTCAGTTATCAAATTGCTTATCACGCTTTCACTACTGGATAGCTGCAAGCTCATTCAATGAAACTCTGCAATGGTTAAATCTGTTGGCTTCAGTTGCTATTGCAAATTACTTGCCCTTACTTCTGAGCCGCTCCCTCTCACTAGGAACTGCCTGAGTCACAACTACACTCTTCAAAATGTCGGTCTCATGTCTGACACCAAGGTTACCTTCTGATCAGACATCGCGACAATCAAAAACACCTGGAATTCAAATCTCTACAATGTTACTTTTCTCTGCGTCACCCCACTTCAATTGCTACTGAAACCCCTTACTCGTTCCTGCTTGTCTTAACTTGACAAATCTGAAACCGAATATTTGATTCTGTGACTGACCCAGAATCTGGTTCCAGACTATCCCGTGATGGGACAAATCCTCTCAGCATTTACCCTGTCAAAACTGACATGAATCCTATATATTTCAATGGGATCACTTTTGATTCTTCCAAATTTCAATGAGTGTTTTCACAACTTGCTCAGCCTTTGCTCAGATAATGCTTCCAAACCAGGGATAATCCCAATGAATCTTGTCGGAAATGATATAACACTCCAATAAAGTTGAATCAGGGGAATGGAACCGGGTGATTGTGGTGGATTTCAGAGTTGGGAACTGTGTTCATTTTGCATTTTGAATAATAAACACTGAATAAATGAATTTATAAAATATAAATATATATTTACAAGTAAGATTCCAAAATGTATAGTTAGGAACATGCTTTAAAGAAAAACAAGCATAAATTGATAAATTGTTTATGAGATTACAGGGAGCAAGAAATATTGCAAAATGTCTTTAAAAAATAAGATCTAAACAAAACATTAGGTGATGAGGAATGGCCAGGAGGTTGCCATAAAGCTGTTCAGTTGGTTAAATCGGCTCAGTAATTGATCTGGCAACGTAACATGAGAAGCAGAAACAGAAGGCAAAACTAATGATAAGCCACGGTAGTTGAGGTTTTAAAGAAAAGGACAAAACTAAAAGGATAAGGAAACCGAAATGGTGGCGGGCAGCATGTTGAAAATAAAGTGAGGAGAAAGGATCAGGGAGGAGATATTAAGGGGTTTGGTAGACAGGAACAAGAATCAAAGTTGAAATCCTCACAGGCGGGATGCTATTACTATGGAAAGACAGGTCACTTTAAGAGAGAGTGTCTAGACCCGAAAAAGGAAGTAAAGGTAGTGCCGTTTATGAACCATGAAGAAAAATAGGGGTGTCAGGAGTTCCTGCCCCAGGGGACCCCCCAGGAACCCTTGATAAATTTAAAGATGGGACCTTCTAAAGAGGACGTAGTTTTCCTAGTCGACAGGGGGCAGCAAGGTCATCCTTAAATTTTAAACCCAAGGGAGTGGGAACAAAAAAAACGTTAATCGGATTATGGCGACAGTTTTGTGATTGGAGGCACAAAGAATCCGTTTTGCGCACATGACGAGATATTGCCACCAAATTGGGGATTGAATTAACTGCAAAAGGTGAAAAATATAGATATACATTATATAATTCAATTGAGTTAGCCTGAATCAATATTAATTGGAAGGATTCCTTCATACATTCTCTGTGAGCTGTCATATTGATTCATGGTTAATTTAAAACTTCACTGCATTAATTCATTGTTACTTAAAGAATGGAAAGCTACATTACTGGCCAGAGTGTGTGCAGGCAGTGGTAGCAATAGCCTTATTGGTAGAGGAGTGTCGAAAACTTACAATTAGGGGAGCCTTAGAAGTCAGCACCCCACATTAGGGCTGGTCAGGAGAAGAAAGGGGCATGATTAGAAGAGCTGCTCTGAGAGAATTAAAAAGTCATCCGGTGGGTGAGGGAGGGATACCAGCCAAAAAAAAAAAATCCCCAATGTGGATCTACCTTGGAAGGGTATGGATGAACAGAATCGACAATTAATGAGGGACTTTCGAGAAATGGTCATTTTGGGTATTAAAGAAGCAGCATCTAAATCTCTGATTTTTTTAAAAAAACCTTTGAAGTAAGACAGGAAAAGGAGGAAGCCCCGTCAGCCTTTTTACAGAGATTAAAAGAAGCCACTCGAAAGTATTCGGGAATGAATCCCGATGATCCGGTAGCACAGGGACTTTTAAAGGTCCAATTTGTGACCAAATCATGGCCGGACATAAAAATAAATTACAGAAATTAGAAGGCTGGAGTGAAAAACAAAGAGTAGATATGAGGCACAGAAAGTGTATGTGAAAAAGGGAAGTGGAGAAACAAAAAGAAAAAACTAAAATAATGGTTGCAGTGGTTGAGGAAATTACGACGAGAAAGTTAGAATCAGAGAACAGAGCAGAGCAAGAGAGACAGAGAGCAGATGGTAGGGGAAGGAAGCAACTGGCAGGATGTTATTATTGTGGAAAAAAACAGGACATTTTAAAAGACTGTCCAAGGTGAGGACGACAAAGAGAAGCGGTATCATTGATGATTTTTGATGAAGATTAGGGGAGTCTGGGGTTCCCTCCTCCTGACACCCACCGGGAACCCCTTTATAAATTTAAAAATGGGAACTGAAGGAGAAGAAACAGCGTTTTTAGTTGATACGGGAACAGCACGATCATCCCTAAGCTTTAGACCTAGTGGTGTTAAATTAACTAACAAAGGTCTCAAGGTTCTGGAGTAAAAGGCAAAGAATTATTCAATCAGAGTGCAGGACAATGGCTCACAGACTCTAGGATCTTGAAATATGAGACAATCTTAATAGAACAGTATGACCTTGTGTTAGTCACAGACAGTTGCTTGAATCCAGCGGCATATCTGTGGCAGAGAGAGGGGGTGGCCCCTGGCAACACAGAACATGACTGTCTTGATATTACTGAATGTCAGACTAAAGTGTGAATGAACGTAAGAGATGTACTGTTGCGTGCAAGAGCTTGGTTGTTTATCGACGGGTCCTCCCGGATGATAGAGGGTAAAAAGCACAATGAATATACTGTTGTAGTCGGGATAGAGGGAAAGATTATGGAGGCTGAAAGACTGCCTAACGGCTGGTCAGAGTTCAATGATAAGTTTTTAAAGAACTATATTGTGGCGCTCAGCTCTTCTTTGTCTATTCTTAGGAATAAAGGCCTGTTGGTACAGACACCGCTACTCGAGTTTGTAGTTATCAAATACAACCAGGTGATTGGGTCCTGATCAAGACCTGGAAAGATACCAAGCTTCACCCGAGCTGGGAGGGACCATTCCTAACCCTCCTAACAAGTGAAACAGCTATTCGGACTGCTGAGAAAGGGTGGAGTCAGCGCACTCGCGTTAAAGGTCCTGTGAACGCCCCAAAGGCGGAGTGGCACGCTAATCCTACAGACAACCCTCTGAAAGTTAAGCTGAGAAAGAATGAACTGAGAGAAAAGACTCTTTTAACGTTTGCTCATATACATATATTGTTATTGATTGTAATGGCTGTGTGGACTCACCTCTCCCTGACACCTAAAAGGTTAAGACAGGATGAGAGGCAGGGTTCAGTGGATGCGTAGGTACTGGTATATTATTGTAATGTTAGTAGTACTAACTATTCAAGGAAGTGGGAAAAAATCACTTCACTACGCTGTGCCAGAATTATGCTAAACAAGAGGGACTTGCCGACTGTTGGGTCTGTGCAGAGGTCCCACACCATGGCAAATCTGGAATCCCCACCTCAGTAATGCTGCTCACTAAAAAATAAGTATACAATGTAAAATAATTTGATGTGGGTTCAAATAATACAAAGTGGAGATCTGAAAGGAGCAATTATAATTTTGCGGGATGGTTCCCGAGGCCAGCTCCGAAAAATCTGGGCGCTATTGATAGTCTTAGAAACTCCCCACCGAAAGGAGCAGTGAATACCACCTGTTTCTGTAATCAGAATGATGCTGCACCTTTCCAACTAGGAAAATCACCTTGTGTCCACCCAGTCCAGCCACTGACACGACCACTCCCCGAATATTAAATGCAACATATTAGATATGCAGTCTGAACACCTATCCATTTATTCCCGGGGAAAGAAAATGTTCGTGTGACCAGAAAGGTTGGAGTAGCTGCTGTTACCTCAGGTTATAGAACATAGAACATAGAAGAATACAGCGCAGTACAGGCCCTTCGGCCCTCGATGTTGCGCCGATCAAAGCCTACCTAACCTACACTAACCCACTATCCTCCATATACCTATCCAATGCCTGCTTAAATACCCATAAAGAGGGAGAGTCCACTACTGCTACTGGCAGGGCATTCCATGAACTTACGACTCGCTGAGTGAAGAACCTACCCCTAACATCAGTCCTATATCTACCCCCCTTTAATTTAAAGCTATGCCCCCTTGTAATAGCTGACTCCATACGTGGAAAAAGGTTCTCACTGTCAACCCTATCTAACCTCCTAATCATCTTGTACACCTCTATCAAATCACCCCTAAACCTTCTTTTCTCCAATGAAAACAACCCCAAGTGCCTCAGCCTTTCCTCATAGGATCTTCCTACCATACCAGGCAACATCCTGGTAAACTTCCTCTGCACCCGTTCCAGTGCCTCCACATCCTTCCTATAGTATGGCGACCAAAACTGCACACAATATTCCAGATGCGGCCGCACCAGAGTCTTATACAACTGCAGCATGACCTCAGTACTCCGGAACTCAATTCCTCTACCAATAAAAGCCAGTACGCCATATGCCTTCTTCACTGCACTATTTACCTGGGTGGCAACTTTCAGAGATCTGTGTACATGGACACCAAGATCCCTCTGCTCTTCCACACTACCAAGTAGTCTACCATTAGCCCAGTAATCCATCTTTTTATTACTCTTACCAAAGTGAATCACTTCACACTTAGCTACATTGAACTCCATTTGCCACCTTTCTGCCCAGCTCTGCAGCTTCTCTATATCCCGCTGCAACCTGCCATATCCTTCCTCACTGTCTACAACTCCTCCGACATTCGTATCATCCGCAAACTTGCTCACCCAACCTTCTAACCCTTCCTCCAGGTCATTTATAAAAATGACAAACAGCAATGGTCCCAAAACAGATCCTTGCGGAACACCGCTAGTGACGGCACTCCAATATGAACCTTTGCCATCAACTACTACCCTCTGTCTTCTTCCAGAGAGCCAATTCCTAATCCAAACCTCCAACTCACCCTCAATGCCATATCTCTGTATTTTCTGCAGTAGCCTACCATGGGGGACCTTATCAAACGCCTTACTAAAATCCATATATACCACATCTACCGCTTTCCCCTCATCTACCTCCTTAGTCACCTTCTCAAAGAATTAAATAAGGTTTGTGAGGCACGACCTGCCCTTTACAAAACCATGCTGACTATCCTTGATCACATCATTCTTATCCAGATGTGCATAAATCCTATCCCTTACAATTCTCTCTAAGACTTTGCCCACAACAGAAGTGAGACTCACTGGCCTATAGTTACTAGGATTATCCCTACTCCCCTTCTTGAACAAGGGAACCACGTTTGCTAGCCTCCAGTCCTCTGGCACTACTCCTGTCGACAAAGAGGACACAAAAATCAAGGCCAATGGCTCTGCAATCTCCTCCCTTGCTTCCCAGAGAATCCTAGGATAAATGCCATTAGGCCCAGGGGACTTATCTATTTTCACCCTTGCCAGGATTTCCAACACCTCTTCTCTACATATCTCAAAGCAATCCATTCTACTTATTCGTGCCTCAGTATTTATATCGACAACAACGTCCTGTTCCTGAGTGAATACTGACGAAAAGTATTCATTCAGCGCCTCCCCAATCTCTTCAGCCTCCACACGCAACTTCCCATTACTATCCTTGATTGGACCTATTCCTTCCCTAGTCATTCTTTTATTCTTAACATACCTATAGAAAGCCTTAGGGTTTTCCCTAATCCTACCCACTAAGGACCTTTCATGTCCCCTCCTTGCTGCTCTTAGCTCTCTCTTCAGGTCCTTCCGGGCTACCTTATAACTCTCAATCGCCCCGATTGAACCTTCACGCCTCATCTTTACAAAGGCCGCCCTCTTCCATTTAACAAGGGATTCCAACTCCTTATTAAACCACGGCTCCCTCACACGACCCTTTCCTCCCTGCCTGATAGGTACGTACTTATCAAGGACACTCAATAGTTGCTCCTTGAACAAGTTCCACATATCAATTACGCTCTTGCCTTGGAATCTACTTTTCCAATCCACACATCCTAAGTCATGCCTCAACGCATCATAATCTCCCTGCCCCCAGCTATAACTCTTGCCCTGTAGTACACACTTATCCCTCTCCATCACTAGAGTAAAAATCACCGAATTGTGGTCACTGTCCCCAATGTGCTCACCTACCTCTAGTTCTAATACCTGGCCTGGTTCGTTACCCAGAACCAAAACCAGTATGGCCTCACCTCTTGTTGGCTTATCTACATATTGTGTCAGGAAACTCTCCTGCACACATTGCACAAACACTGACCCATCTAACGAACTTGAGCTATAGCTTTCCCAATCAATATCAGGAAAGTTAAAGTCTCCCATAACAATCACCCTATTACTGTCGCTCTTCTCCTGAATCATCTTCGCAATCCTTTCTTCAACGATTCTAGGACTATTAGGAGGCCTGTAAAAGACTCCTAACAGGGTGACCTCACCTCTCCTGTTCCTAACCTCAACCCAAACTACCTCAGATGGCAAATCTTCGTCCATCTTCCTTTCCACCGCTGTAATACTATCTTTGACAAGCAAAGCCACACCCCCCCCTCTTTTACCCCCACCTCTGACCCTACTAAAACATTTAAACCCTGGAACCTGCAACAGCCAATCCTGTCCCTGATCTAGCCACGTCTCCATAATAGCCACAACATCGAAGTCCCAGGTACCAACCTCAGCTCCGAATACATAAACAGGAGCCCAACCTGAGAGAGGAGGGGGGATAAGATGTAAGACCCGAGAGGTCTCTGAAGGAGACCGTCTACTGTGGACACTATTCCCAAACTATGGCACGACAAGGGCAGGGGTGGAAATACAGAAAATGGCGGCCGCCCTTGAAAATTTCATTAATGATACCACCAGCGCAATAGGAGAAACTCAATCCCAAATATCGGCCATAACCACTGAAATGATTGCTACGGTACTAACAGCTTAACAAAATCAAATGGCTTTAGACTATCTATTGGCCGAAAAAGGGGGAACCTGTGCTCTGATTGGTAAAGAATATTGCACCTTCATCCCTGACACCTCTTCCATAGTGGAAGATAAGGCAGAAATAGTAAAGAAATGGATAAGCAATATAAGAGAATTTGGGGATGAACTCCAAAAAGATAAAGGATGTGGATGCGGCAACTGGGGACTGACTGGTTTGGGAAAATGGTTAGTGAATTTAGGCATTTATGTGCTGCTAATAATTGTAGGTTGACTGATAGGGTTTAATGTGTTAAAATAGATAATGACTAAGCTGGTAATGTGTTTGGGAGGACAACAACCAGTAATGGTCATGACCATAGCTCAAGAGCAAGAAAGAGAGAGTAACAGATTACTCCTAGAATTAAAAAAAAAGACAAACTTAGAAGGACAGAAATGACCAGATTGTGAACCTCGACACCATAGGGTGAAAAGAGAGCAGAAAATAAGTTTGCAAAAAAAAAGCAAATAGTTATGAAAAGAAATGGGGGAGCTGTTAGAAATGGAGAAACGTGTTGTTTTTGCAGATATGTTTTTGGTCGCCATACTATAGGAAGGATGTGGAGGCATTGGAACGAGTGCAGAGGAGGTTTACCAGGATGTTGCCTGGCATGGTAGGAAGATCGTGTGAGGAAAGGCTGAGGCACTTGGGGCTTTTCTCATTGGAGAAAAGAAGGTTTAGGGGAGATTTGATAGAGGTGTACAAGATGATTAGGGGTTTAGATAGGGTTGACAGTGAGAACCTTTTTCTGCTAATGAAGTCAGCTGTTACTCGGGGACACAGCTTTAAATTAAGGGGTGGTAGGTATAGGACAGATGTTATGGGTAGATTTTTTACTCAGCGGGTTGTGAGTTCATGGAATGCCCTGCCAGTATCAGTGGTGGACTCTCCCTCTTTATGGCCATTGAAGCGGGCATTGGACTAGCATATGGAGATTATTGGGCTAGTGTAGGTTAGGTCGGCTTCGGTCGGCGCAACATCGAGGGCCGAAGGGCCTCTACGCGCTGTATTTTTCTATGTTCTATGTTCTATATAGAAAAAACATACAGAAAAGGGGTACAACAAGAGAACTATTAATTCTGCAGATATTTATGGAAGAGTATGTCTACTTTTTAGTGCATAATTATGGATAATTAAGTACTGACTTTCGTTTAGATTCATTCAAGAAAATAATTCCTTTTACCATAATGTTTAAAACAACCGTTTTAGCAAAAAAGCTAAGATTACTGAAATACATAAGCAAAGCATGAAAAAGATACGTTGCTAAGATGTACGTACAAGAATGGAATGTACCTATGGATGATGAAACAAATTACAAAGGGGAACACCGAGATAAGAGTTTAGCCTTATGACAGCACGTGCAAGGGGGAAATTGCCAACTTGAAAAGAAAGGGGCAATGGGCTTGGAGCATAGATGGGTACAGACGAAATAGTAAGAGAGATTGGGCAATTAGAAGTCTGGAGAGATGACCTCACTCAGCTTAAATTGTATAACTGTACACTAACCTAAGTTCTAATTTACTTTCATTTGCTTATGCAATTGAACCCCTTACTTGCACATTCGTAATAAACTGTCTTGTTTCCAGCTTTGGTGGTCTCGTCTAAATTTTAATAAGCTTGTTTCTAACACCACACAGTTGGGTAATCCGGCAATCACCTTATTAGTCAGTCTGTCAAATATGGCTGGAGCGTTTTACATACCAGATGGCGTGACATTGAACTGTTATAGTTCATTTGGCGTTGCGAAAGACGGAATTGCGTTTGATCTCTCTGGCAGTGGTATCCTCTGAGCAAGTCCAACTTAGAAATATACGTTGTTTGTCGAAGTTTTTCGATACAGTACACCAACCGCGGAATTATATATGCATCAGTCTTTTAAACACCGTTTACATTGCGATAGCCAATGCATGACCAAAGTTAACATCTGGCTTTGGAACAATGACAATAGGTGGGCTGCAGACACTGGAACTCACTTCGAGTATGACATCTTGGAGTTCTATCTCCTTCTGAACCTGTGCCAACTTTAGAGGGTTATGCCAATAAGGTTGTTGCTTAATCGGAAAAGCATCTCCTATATCTACAACGTGAACAATTGGTTAGTACTTCCCTGTTTGTTTCTCCATATCTCCTATGGTGTAGGGAAAACTCTTTCAGGTAATTTCGATCTCCCTGTGGAAGTTAACTCAATATTTTATCCCAACTTTTGACAACTTCCTCATTGTCAGTTTTGATTTGAGGAATGCCCACTTCAACATCCTCTGAACTTGTTTTTTTCCTTCAATGCTGTCGCCATTAGTACCTTCTCTTCTTGTTTTTCTTCCCTACCAAAATACTTATTGAGCATAATTACAGAACAAACTCTGTGAGATTTATTCCGGTCTGGAGTCCTTATCAAGTAGTTCACCTCACTCAATTTCTTCTATGTTTTACAACGTCCATGTTTTTTAAGGTTCACCTATCAGTGAAATTACCACCAATACTTTATCCTGAGTTGCAAAATTGCGAATTTGTGATTTCATATTTGCTTCTTGTTTCATTATATGCTGTGATACTTTTAAATATAGTCCAGCCAGTTCTCCAGCTCTATTTAGTCGTTCTCTAAAATGCGACGTATTCCAAATGGGCAGTCTCTGAATTCTGACTAATCCATTTCTCCTTAATCAATTTTAATCGCCTTCTCACTTAACGTCCAAAAGCTAACTAAAATGAAATAAATTTATTCCATTCATTCGGTGCATCTCTGTACAAACGGATCTCTCGTATTCCCAATCATCTGAATAATCTTGACCAGAACCGGTGAACACGGTCTGCAGTGTTTCATGCCATCTCTCTAGCGCTCCCTTCGAATTTTGCTGGTATGTAAAAATGTTGATTGCTTTATTTCCAAGTTATCCACAAAGTCCTTGAATAGTTTGGACGTCAAGTTTGATACTGGAGCTAATGGGTCACTTTTGTTAGCCTAGGTCAAGTTAAAAAAGTAATTCTTCTACACCCCTTTTTGTTGTGATGTTACCTCTATAAATCTCGACGAAACATCCATTATTGTTAATAAATGTATGTCCTCGGTTGTTGTTCGAGGTTTGGAGCCAAGGCAAACAAAAATACTCTTGTGAAATGTACCTCAAATGTTGTAATAGGTATTATTGTTGCAGGTTTTATTCTGTCTGTGGTTTTGCATTTAGCTGACATATATGTCACGTCTGGCAAATTTCAACGGCATCCTTGCGTAGTCCAGACCAGTAAAAATGTCTTTGCATTTGAACCAATGCTTTCCACACCCCTTAATGACCTCCAAGTGCTAGCTCATTCGCCACTCGCTGCAGCTCCTTTCTACACGTAATGGCAAAACTATTTGATGAATATCTGCCCATTTCTCATCTGCTTGAATGTGTGATGGTTTCCATTTCCTCATTAAGACATCATTTGCTATGTAATAACACACATGAATGCATTCACTCTCATTCTCTGTATATACCTTTCTAATATAACTAGTTAAACTCCTCATTTTTTCTGCTGTAATTCAATCAGATTAGCAGAGCTAAAGATACTTGCATTTTTACTTATTTGCTCATTCTCTGTACCACTTACCTGATCAAAAAGATCTCGGGTAAGTCTGTGTCAGCTTCCTTATTTGTGCCTTTTGATTTCCCCCCGATTCAGCTTGTCCGTCTGTGACTGTTTGACTACACAATCTGAAACAAATCCTGGATAAACATTCTCCAGACCTACAGTTTCCGACGCATCCACTGGCTTTTCAACTAGAGAAGGCAGCACGCCTACCAGTGAATCAGCTGTATCATTTGCAAGGAAAAACTGTATTCCTTTATCTGAGAGTTTGTCCAGTACTCGTACCACATATACTCCACACTCGTGTGCGCTCTCTAGCCTCACTTTAAACAACTGAATACTTGTTGTCTCACAATGAATTCATGTTACCAGTAACTTTTCTGGCAACAATCACTCAAGAGAACATATCTCCTCATCCTTAAGCATAATAGACTAAGAGCATCCTCTCTACCTTAATATTGTATCCTGCTTACCTATTACTCTGGGCCTATGTGAACAAACTTTATCCTTGCATGTACATTTTTAAGTGGATCTAGCCCTTCCTCCTAAATCGACCTCTGATAATCTTGCACACCCTGAGACAGTTGTGTATCCTCCCTAATGCCTTTTGTTACTAGCCCAACAGTACTTCAAGGCTAATCTGGTTTTCCGACATATGGCTTTCTCCTCTAACACCAATACTGTGGTATCCACTTTATTACAATGACTACATCGAAGGTTTTTAACGTTTTATTCCCCCTCAAGGGTTTATTCTTTACCCTGTGTTAAGTTATCCTACGGTCTTCGCTGAGAACTACTTTTCCCATTCCCTTTCCGTCTCTTTGTCCCAATTTCTATCTCTCACCGACGGAAGTCGATTCTGTAAGCCAAACCAAGTTTTATGGACCAGCTTAGAATCATCATCCACATCAGCTAGTGATCTTGCTGTTTTAAATCTCTGCTCTGCCACATATGTTCGCACTACTTCAGGCAGTAACTTTTTTGAATTCCTCCAAAATAACTACCTCTCTCAGGACATCATAGTTTGCCCGATGTTTATAGATCTTATCCGTCTTCCGAAGTTACTCTGTTTGATCATTTCAAAAGCAATACAGGTGAGTCATGGTCCCTCCTCAGATTACTGAAACGCTGTCGATAGGCTTTTGGTACAAGCTCAAATTTACTTAGACTGGCTTTTCTAACCTCATCATACGCCCCAGATACCTCTTCCGAAGTTCTGCGAACACCTCACTTTTAGAACTGGCCCCTCCTTAGATTTCTGAAATGTTGTCTATAGGTTTCTGGTACAAGCTCATATTCAATTAAGATAGCTTATTTCAACTCCTCCTAATCCCAAAATACCTCCTCTGAAGTTCTCGGTATATCTCACTAGCCCGACATACCAGGTGCTTTTGGAACAAAACCCACATTGCCACTAGACACTGCATTTGCTTAGCAAACTTTTCAATTGAGATGAAAAAGTCTTCGACATAATTCTCATCAATTCTAACAAACCTTGATGATACTTTAAACAGTTTCTCACTGGGCTTCAGACTACCAGGGCTTTGTTCATTCTCACTCACTTCCTCAGTGAGCCTACTTTTCGCATTTAAGGACAGCCTTTTTAAGCTGACTTTCCTCCTAAAGTGTCAATTTTCGGAGTTCAAAAGCTCTCTTTTTTCTCTTCTCTCTCTTCCCCCCCCCCCCCCCCCCGTTCTCCTACTCTCTCTTTTTCAATCTGTTCTGCTGCTCTATCATTTTACCCTCCGTTCTGCTTTAAATCATAACTCAAACTTTTTTGTTTCTGCTCCCCTTTCCTTATCGCTCAAGCTGTTTCATTTACAATTGAATTCTTGACAATGCTGTGGATTCTGATGGTTTCTCCAGCAAGTGTAAATGCTGTACCACTGCTGTAATTATCTCAAATTTCCTCACAGAAGCAGGCAGTTCCAATTCCATCTTCTCTGTTAGTTCTTGCTACTGGGTCGAATTCACCGCGTCCTCATCCAGAAAACATTTCGCGACTGAAAGAGCCATTCATATCCCAAGCTTTGTCTACTCAACCAGACCAACACCCTAAATAAAGACGCTAACACCTACCAAGCGTTGTTTAAAATCGTGGAGGAGCCCCCAGTGTGTGAGAGACCCGGCCAGACCATTCAAAACATTCTTTAGCCAGCTGCCCACATCATAACTTTGCAAGTTGTGTCAGCAAGTATACAGAAAAAGTTACCTGGAGTAAGTTAGCGAGGTTGACTACTCGGTTTTAAAACAGACAAAATTTTATTCCCAAAATTACACAACGAAACATAGAGAACAGGATAAAGAAACACAACAGATTAGTTAGGCTGTGCCAACAGCAGTCTCAACAATAAAATTCCCTCTCAAAAATAAGTACAAAAGCAGCACATGTTTAAAGATACAAATTTAAAAGCAGAAAGAGAGAGGGCAATGTTCCACAAAGCTCAGTTTTGAATTCATCACCAGTGCTGATCATTTGCCTATCATTATACAGGTCATGTATGAAATATGACCACTTTGGCCTGAAGTCCCATCTGTTTCCATGTGAACAAAAGAACACTCAAAATCATTTTAATCACTCAACAAAACCAGACCGATTGGAGCCCGGCCTCGTTTATTAACCCTGTGAAAAATAATGAAGGACAGATTATCCTTGAGCCAAGGAAATGCTTTTCTAAAATAGGGACTTGATTTTAGACAACATCTACTGTGTCAATCACCTTGAGCATCCTTTGGACCTCAGTGAAATCTCCTCTCATTCTTCTCATGTGCAGAGAGGACAGGCCTGAACTGCTCAATCTCTCTTCAGAGGAAGTACTCCTCATTACTTGAATCAATCTTGTAAACATCTTCTGAAGTGCATCCCTCCTGCAATCAGGACACCCAAAGTGTACACAGTATTCAATTGCGATCTCACAACGACCTTGCATTTTTGCAGCAACACCGCCCTCCCTTTATATTCAATCGTTTTAGAAATAAATGACCAAATTGCACCTACTGTTCTCATGAACTGCTGTGCCCGCGTCTGAGTTATCTGTGATATGAATGAGGCCACCCAGATTCCTCTGGACTGAAGTACCCTGAAGTTTCTCTCTATGACTATAATAAGTTGACTTTCTGATACACTCAACAAAACGGATACTCTCATACATTTCGTTGTTCAGTTTGAACTGCCAAATGTTGGCTCACCTATCCATATCCATTTTCAAATCTCTGACATGTTCCTTGCAATTTCTCGCCAGAGTTAGTGTCAATTGAAAAATTGGTTATAACATGCTCTATCTCCTCAAATAAGTAATAATACGGATTGCAAGTACTTGTGGCCCGCCGACTGAGCCCTATGGGCTCAAAAAGGTTGCATCTCCCAAACAGAAAGTGACCGATTTATTCCACCACACTGCATTTTGTTGTATCGCCAAATCCTGTATCCACTCTAACAAATTATTTCGAACCTTATGCGATCTTATCTGCAGATTAAACTTTTGTGCACAACTTATTCAAGGCCCCTTGAAATCCAAATAATAAATCTATAGGGTCCCCATTACCAAGATTGCTTGTCACATCTTTGGAGAGCTCTAGATAACAATTGAAACGCCATTCATTCTTTCTAAACTCATACTGAATCAGAAAGATTGTGGATTGACTTTGCTCATGTCCTTTCATTAATTCCTGAATAGTCGATTTTAATAAGCTTTCTTAAATTCCAACAGTTTTCTCACGACTGTATATCCCTTCGTGAAGGTGATGATTGTAAATTCCTACATCACCATAATCACTTCCTTCCCTCCAATCCTATATAATTGGCATGTAAAGCAACCTGCTCTGAATGCTGTTTGAGAAGCATGAGTGGCTGAATGGACTCATCCACTTCCTTTTGGAAAAGACTAATGCGCTGATATGTTTCTGGTGTTCCCACGTTATCATCTAGATGGCCTGAATGTCCTCTTTCTGTTGAAGAGTAAGAGGCTGAAGGGCTCATGGAAACTTCCTGTTGCAATTTAACAATTTGAATTACTGAAGAGCCTCACACTTCTCCATAACAGGCAGGAGATACTGAAAAGTCTCCTCCTGCAAGTCTGAAATTGGGGTGATGGAGTGATTGATCTTATCGAGATCCATACAGTAGGCACTTGAGGTGAAGTTTTCCTCAAATCCCATAATGGCTCTAATATAGTTTGCATCCTTCTCAAATTCCCGTGGGACTGAATGCCCTCCTGTTATCCTAATTCCTGAAGAAGGGTTCATGCCCAAAACGTCGATTCTCCTGCTCCTTGGATACTGCCTGACCTGCTGCGCTTTTCCAGAAACACGTTTTCAGCTGTTATCCTTGTGCACCAATCTCCAGTCTCTATGTGACTTCTTCCAGTTCCTGTCTTACACATTTGAGAAGGATGATTGGACTGATCCTGTTGCTGTGAATCAGGGTACTGGTGCAACAGGGCCTACTCTGGGTTCAGTGTTGTCGGCACGAGAGGCTGATTGGCCTCCTCCTGTAACTTTATATCAGGCTGCAGGGACTAACCAGCATCGTCCTGTTCTGGTGTAACAGGGTCGAAGGCCTGAATATACCTTTGCTGTTCCTGGGTAACAGGTGGGAGAAGAGAAATGGATTACTCCATTTGCTGTGTATTTGGCTTCTGTCGCTGACTCCTTCCAGTTTTCGATGTAATACTCATCTGTCCTTCTTGTAAACTCAAATGGATATTGTATTCAACCTGATAATCCTTTCCTTATGAACTAATACCTTCATTACTGAAATCAGTTGAGGAAACTCAATGAGTTGCATCCAAAGTCAGAAGATCCTGTCATCAACGATGACACTAACTCTATTCACAAGACTCCAGATGTGATCCTACTAAATGACTGTACAGCAGCAGATACACTTTGCCACCCTGCTCCCAGGTTCCCACCCAGGTTAGAGCAGTAACAGCTGTCTGGAGGAACGTCCATCATTGTTGACAGATCATTGTCCTTCCGTACACAACCAGAATAACGGGATATCTGGTGAAAAATCACAATGACACTTGAGAAGGACAGATAAGATACAGAGGGATGATCTTAAAACAGATCAAAATATTTCAGTTCAGTCTACCATTCATCTCCACACAGTCCATGTTGCTCAAATTCTACTGAATCTTGAAACATCAAGAACAGAATAACATTGTTTGGAGTTACTTGTCAAAGTGAAAACTGTAATACAAATGCAGGGCATGTCAAAAAAAAAGGAAATTGGATATAGAAGTCTGTGGGTATGGCACGAATAATTCAAAACAGAACAAATTTTAGTTGTTTCTAAAAGCAAATAAATGCTAATATTGGCTAACGTAGATTTCATGAGTGCATACTGGATGGTTTGGTTTAATAGTATGCTCACCACAAAGCTAGAGATCAGGCTCTTTTGGTACTGGTGTTGAGCGATCAAAAGAGTTAATTGAAAAACATACGGTAAATGAGCTTTTGCTAATAGTGATCTCAATATATCAGTTTTCGTTTAATGATGTTTACGTACACGGCTGTGTTTGTTTTTGCTTTTGACATTATATTTATAATCCTGAATCGTACAATTCATAAAGTCGTGACGGCCAGCTGGCTTCAATGAATTGGAAATTTACATGCATAGGTGTTTTTAAATACAGACAATATCTGATATTTGCGGAAACACCCTAAGGTTTACTGTGTACATTTATCCCTTCAAGGCGAAAACAGCAAAACGGAAAGGTGACCAATAATAGTTAAAACAAGTTAAGGTGACATTAGATCGAAGGAAGCAGATTAGACAAACTGGAGATATTAAAATGAAGCCATGGATTCAGATAAATGTAAGTCTCCGTAAAGGAGGACCAAGAAACGAATAAGCAAGTTATAAAGAAGCAAGATTGCAAAGTAATTAAAACATAAATACTGCGAAAAAGTGTCTTACCTGTATTTGAAAGGAAAATGTAGCCAGGTTAATTGTGGAATAGCGAGTGTGCAGACAGGATAATTTACTGCTGAGAATATGGAAATTAACATGACAGTTGTGCAACTAAATTAATGGAGCAATAATAGAATCATGTGACAGATAAGCAACAAAGGAGCACAGGCTCATAATAATAGTAGTAAATTTAGTAGGTTAAGAGTAAGTTAGCAGACCAGTGTAGCAAAGGATGATTAGTTTAGAAAGACAATGCAAGTAAATACGATTGGTTATGCTAATGGCGCCAGATATGCGTGGCAACTAGGAATGTAGAAAAAGTAGCGATCCACAAGAATAGGGTAGCAGTTGGGAAGGTATTTTCTGATTATCGCATATTTTGTTTGCAAATAAAACGTTAATTACTAGAGGAACTGTCTGTGTAACCCAGAGTTTCTCACAGAGCATCGAGTAAAAGTCTCCACAAGAAATTTGGCGCTGTGAGCAGGAGCAGAAAGAAACCTACACAAAAGAGGTGGCAGCCCCACGGAACAACCCGGCCCATTGGGGACTCTCCTGAGCATAACAGAATTAGGGCTGGACACACACAAAGAGATATAAGCGTGTTGCTGATAATTCAGATTAAGTTCTGTTAAGTGAGGGAGGTCCTTGGGGATGCAAAAGTGCAGAAAATGTGGTGAAAGAACTCTTTGATCCAAAGAAACAAGAAATCCAGTAACAAATTGAAATTTGAGGAGACCCAGAGGATTAATCAAGAAAACTGCGCAGTGGCATGACGAGGAATGGAATTTAAATATCGCCTGAAATAAAATGCCACGTGTGTTCGTAAGTCTCTCTGGATACCGTCTTGCTGGTCACGATGGTGCGCATGGGAGGGCCGATTTAGTCACTGCGGATACCACCTCAGCAGTCGTGACGGTTTGCATTAGCAGGGCAGAGTAAGACCATGCTGATATCACGTCTACCGTTACGAGGGCCTGTACAGGCAAGGCAGAGTAAGTCCCTGTGAACACTAACTCGCAAATTGTGGTATCTTCTGGGAAGGTCAGAGTAAGTCCCTGTGGATGCCGCCCCACCAGTTACGAGCGTCTGCACGGGCAGGGCTGATTAATCTCTGTGGACACCGCTTCGCTGGTCGAGAGTCTTCACGGGCAGGTCATATCACATGCCTGTGGATACCACCTCACTGGTCGCGAGAGGCCGCATGCGCAGAGCACAGAAGTTCCCTTTCAATATCAACCCACAGGGAGCGAGCGGCTGAATGGACTGGGCAGAATATATCTCTGTTCATACCGCCTCACTGGGCACAAAGGTCTGTACAGGCAGGGCACAGTTATTCCCTGTGGATACCACCTCACTTGTCGCGAGGGAGTACACGGGCGGTTTAGGAAAAGGTCCTCGTACATCCTGCTGATATTGCCTGATTACAGTAGGAGTCTGCACAGGTGGAACGAAAAAGGATAGATTGTCTTTATTAATTAGTTGAAACCAAGCTGCCATAGAACAATAAAAAACTTCCTTTTTATCTAAACTGGACAGGTCCCCTCCCTATTCAAACACAGAATACACGAAGCAATATCCTTTGATAAAGGGAATGTGGAAATAGAAGGATAAATTTTATAGTTGATGACAAAGTTAAACGGAAAATGAGAAGGAAAGACGTGAAGGGGTTAATCAAGGGAAGGCAGAACGAAAGGACAATATCACGAGGGGCAGTGGAGAAAATAAATTCAAAAACACGAACGAGAATTTGGAAGAGGAACTCGGGCTAATGCGGACAGTACGAGAATAAAAGCAGTATGAGGAGATTCGAAACAATGAACAGAGAATTGACCGGGTTCAGAGAGAAGGTGAACCATGGTAGGGGCTAAAGGAAGGAGAACAGCGTGTTCAGAGGAGGCTCCGAAGGCGACCAGCAGGAGACCTATGGGATGAATTGCAGTTGGAATCAGGGTTAGGATCGGTTGGGGATTCCCTGGAGGGTGGTGTTAGCAGGGACACAGAGCTACCACATGTAAAAAAAGTGATGCTTTTGCTCATGAGAAAAGGGGGTGTTGGACACTCACAATATGTTCAATGGGGGACCCAGGGTCTGGTGGGCTTAGGAATGCATTGCCCCAGTTTGCAAGAGGGTGCAGGGAACTGGCTTAGAGCCTTTGAAGATAAGAAGAGTGTTGGAAAATTTTCATCTCTGTGTGCGAAGCGGAGATAGAGAGAGAGAGAAAGAGAGAGAGAGAGAGAGAGCCTGACTCAGCACTGATTCCCTGAAGCTTGCAGAAAGTTTAACATTTTGTGCTCTGGATTGCATGCACACTTGTTTGTTGGTGATTGAATGTTTATTATTTGTTCCTGGATCCAGTAGAGTTTTGCATTTAATTTGCACTTTGGAAATTTGGGATATCTTTTAAGAGATTTTTAAGGAACCATCGGTGAATATGAAATATAATAATTGCAAAATAAAGAAATATTAATGAAATATTAACCCGCCAGTTTTTCTTATAGACCATGACTGCTGTACTGTTAATTTCAAACTGGTCATATTTTAAGTTTGCATGAAACCAATCTTACTTAAACTCGAATCAGTTTAATATGGAGTAAAACGCCATTACAATTTGACATTTGTATAAACCTGCTCTCAAATCCTCATTATTTCCTGCGATAGTCAAAGTTCAAGTTCAGCCCTTTCGACCTCATTGGACTAATCTATGCTTTGATTAAAGACAGTTATCGCAGTAGCACTGTAAATCCCGTCCTCAGCTCATTGTTTTTTTAAATTAATAACTCTGAAGTAACATGGGGAAAATCATCTCAGTCTTTAACATTTGAACATTGAGTGGAAGTAGTACATGAACTTTATAGAGCATAGTTTTTGAAAAATTTCGAACTGAAAGAATAACCATAGATCCCAAATATCTCAAACAAACAATAGCAGATTTATTTATATTTTGTTTGTTTCGGACTCGTATGTCTCCACTCAATTTTAAGACGGTTGTGGCTCATTTGTGTTTATGGAGCGCCAGTTTTTGCTTTATTCTACATCAATTCCCCTCCCTCACTGAGAATTGTTGTTTTGGTTGAACGTTGTTTTTTGAAATTCATGTACAAATCTTAATATCTGTGTCTTTGGATTCGGCCATTATTTGTGCATGATCCGTATTTTCGTACCATGTGATTAAACAAGACCTTTTAATGTAGCCACAGTCATTTCACAGCCTATGCCATTGCAAATGTGAAATGACTGGTCAAAACTGCTTAAGGTACCTAATTTGAGATTAAAATTAAGGGACTAGCACCAGGTAATTATCATGGTTTTCAGAGTTGGAAATTATGTACTTTTTAATCAATAATTTTACACTTTATATTGATGACTTCTAAAATGTATTATTCATTTTTTCAGTTTCCACCTCCGAATTAAAGGTAATTTTTTTTTAGTATATAATTGTATTAACCCCTGAATTACAAAATCAGAATTCTTTGGCAAGACTGATTGGTTTTATATCTTTTCACACTGCCGTTGATCTGTGTCATTGCCTCGTGGTTACTTTGAAGCTTTGCTGCATTGATTGATTATTAATGAACAAAGGAAGGATAAAGCCGATCTTAGACTACATGATGATTTCCTGGACAGTTAAAGGAGTTATGCATGTGATGGGGAATAGTGGTATGTACAGCAGATGGAACTCACAAAATCTGGGAGATGTTAAAAGCTGAGCATGAATGGCAAGATGAAAACAAAGGAACAGTAGGAACAGTATAAGACCACTATTTTTGAGGAATATGAAAAAGGGTTAAAACAACGCTTTAAAAAAAAGTTTGCACTTTACTCGAAATCCCGAGTCTATGTCTAGCATACTAACCCTATTTGAGGATAGGGATGAGAGATTTGGATTTTATGTCTGGATACCCAATGAGCCCCTAACAATTTCGGATTCTCCCCAGCATGCCACCCTCATTATAACCTTTCCTTATTTTGAAAGTGAAAAGTTCAGACTTCATAGCCGATATCATTGGGGTGAGTGGCCTGAGTCATCCTAAACCGGGGCCATTCCGGGTATTAGAGTAAGGTGTGTGAGCCCAATTTGCTCAATATTTTCAAAGGATGATACAGATGTACAGGCAGCAAAAGTCTTGGCGTGGCCTGAATACAAGTGGCTTGTGTTATTAGATTGAAATAAGTGACTGTCTCTCTGACAGAAGTGGTATACAGCCCACGAGTGAAAAATAATCAAAAAGCTGACACACCTTTGTTTAACCCTACGCTTTTGCTGTGGCTTCCTTCTGGGATGTCGCTGACATGATCCAGAAAACAACTTTAACTAGTTGAGGAATTTACAGTCGCAAATGAGGTGAATGCTGGTTTCCTTTCGGAATGTTCAGAACCAGACTGAACTACGATCCAAATGGCAGTTGAAACCGAATATGTCCAGCGCCCTTGCGATCCCACAAGCCATGTACCAGCCCTGGTAGGGTAAATTGGAACCAAGATATCCATGGTGAGGAACCAACGTAAAATTCCAGCCCAGCGATCATTGCTGAGCAACCTTTTCCCGACGAGACCTTGTATGTGTGGGCAGGTAGTCCCCAGTGCTAAACTTCTGGGACTGGAAACACGACAGTAGGTTTCTTCCTGTCACAATGCGATGTGTGCGCTCAGAATAATGTTAGAAAGGGAATATCAAGCTTAATACGTCACAGACCAGTGCCCGAAGGACCATTTAAACAGTTGCTGATCGACTATGTGAACATGATAAAGACAGTGAGAGGTAAAATATATATGTTGGTGTGTGATTGATAGATTCAATGGATCGGTAGAGGCAAAACCCTCTGAAGACTCAGATACTGGAAGGGTTGGGACATTTTTAACAAATGAACAGAGGTCAATTAAATGTGAACTGCCCAATGTAATTAAATCTTGCAGAATAAAGCGCTGCCTCGTAAACGACTCATTTTACCTCACCTCTACTACCAATACACACGATTGTCCATATTGGTGTATGTCATGCCAGATATCTTCCCAGTATGATCAAAGTTAACCCATCTGAAAATGTAATTACAGTATTCGTTGCTCTACCTTCAAAGTCAAATGTACATTACTAATCCAGGCTCTTGTCCTCGGTCATCATTCGGATTTTGTTTGTTGCATGCGGTGTGGTAACGTCCTGATTTTGCAATGTGTGGGAAAGTGCACCTGGACATAGGACATCACACGTGATGAAGTGCCTGTTGCAGACGTCTGACACCCAGATCCTGCTTTCGATGCCCAGCTTATCTCGTTGCCAGATACTTGGTTGTTGTGTGGCAATGAAGAGAGATTGAGGCTAACACTTCCCCTGCAATGGGGAGGTACCCGGACTTGAGTTATGCTACTACAGGAAATTGTCATCTCCATGAAGGTTTGGTTTGACACAACACTTCGACAGATACTGCATCGCCATAGAAGACATTATGTCCGTGACCCGACGATTCGCATTGTCAGTATAGGGCAGCCACGAGGCATCCCTAAAGAATTCAAGGCCAGAATCCAGATGGCTGCGAACAGGGAAGTACTTATCCCTGTCATTGGTGTTACCAAAAATGCTGAATGGAATAATTATAGCTATTATAGCCAGAAGAGATTGACTAATTATACCGATGATGCCCTCTCAGCATTAGTTGTGCAGTTGGATGCAACCAGCAGAATGGAGTGGAAAAACTGGGCAGGCCTTGGATTGGCTGTTGGCTGAAAAGGTGGTGCCTGTGCAATGTTTGGGGATCACCGCTGAAACCGAATAATACTAGTCCTGAAGGTTCGTTTTCTAAGTTTTCTAAGGCTATGGATAACCGGAGGTATCTGAGATGAGAGCTTAAGGAAAATTCAGGGATCTCCTCATCAATTCTCAGACTGATTAGGCAGTGTCTTAAATGTTGGGGGCTGGTTTGCTTCGCCAAGATTGAATGGTTGCTGCTATAGTGTTACTTGTACGTGCCATTGCGCTCTACTATGCATTAGCTCTCACTGAGTCTTCTTGAGGGTTAATCACTGCAGAGCAACTCCTGGTCTGTTCTCAGTTGTCTCCCATCGCAGAAAAGTTTTCAACGCTCGATTGTGATGATTCGATCTCCACTGAAGTGCAGACGTCATATGACCTTTTTAAATTTTATTTTGTTCTTTTTTTTCCTTAAATTGTGTCTGTAAGGTTTTCTGGCTATTTTCCAGTTCGAGACAATGGGAGACGGGTGTTTGGCCCGAATATTCCATGGATCGAGGAAGAACCATTTGAGAACTGAATCCATATTTTTTCTGCCAACTTTGGAGCCTACACCTACGTGTATTGCGTTCTGAAGGTCGAGCCTGATTGCATTCTTTCTTTGTGTGAGACCAATAAATCTCAAAGAAGAAACGTATGCTAAATATGAATATATGACTAAAAAGTAGTGCATGTTCGGAGGTTGCGTATATAAAAGATCTGGGTTGCAGGATCGAGTCGGCCCCGTGTAACTGCGGCCGGTTAGGTGACAAAAAATGAAGAAAGATGACCATGTCAGAACGTAATGTTCTGCAGCAATCCAGAACACAATTGAGGCAGTGTCTGATTGGTTAAGGGGATGTAATGTCGGCTAGTGTGATTGGTTATGCTCACATAACGCCTGACCTTTAATGTATTCTCACTGTTCGGAGGCTTTTGGGTTTGACTGCTCTGACGAGCACAGCAGTTTTCGCAAACAAAGGCTTATCATCCTTAGAAACTCTCTGCGTCTCCTGGTCAATCCAAATAGCTGCTTTCAACAGCAACACCTCTCTCCTGGTCTGACACGTTCACACATTCTCTCACAGCCAGGTTCGCTATCTCCCTCCCAGTCTTACTCGTTGGATCATTCCCTCCCACCAAATCTTGTTCACTCCCTCCCTCCTGGTCTCAATTGATTACTCGCTCTTTCCTACCCATGCACAATCGGTCCCTCTTTCATGGTCACCCTAGTTCAATCACTCTCTTCCACTCAGGCTTGCTGGCTCCCTCCCTTTTGGTTACGCTCGATCGCTCGCACACTACCACACAGGGTTGCTCCCTCCCTTCCTCACCATCTCACTCATTCACCCACTCTCTCCCAAACAGGCTCGCTCTCTCCCTCCCTATTGGTCTATCTTGTCTGCTTACTCTCTCCCACTCAGGTTTTCTCCAGCCTTCCTGGTCTCAGTCCCTCGCTCATTCTCACCCACCAAGGCTCTTTCATTCTCTCCCTCCTGGTCTCTCTCATTCGCTCGCTCTGTGCCTCCAGGTGTCATTCATTCTCTCGCTCTCTCCAACTCAGGTACAATCGATGTCTTCCTCACGATCTCACTTTGTTCATAGGCTCTCTTCCATTCGGGCTCACTCGCGCCCTCCCTCCCCATCTCACCCATTCACTCACTCAGTCTCAAACAGGTTCACTTCCTCCTTATCTCCTGATCTGATTTGTTCAGTTGCTCATTCCAAACCAGACTCACTTAATCACTCGTTCTCTCTTACACAGGCTTTTTAGCTCTCTCCCTCCCAGACTCTCTCATTCACTTGCTCTCTCCTTCCAGGTCTCACTGATTCGCTTGCTCTCTCCTACCAAATGTCATTCACTCCCTCCAGTCTCACTTGTTCAGTCGTTCTTTCCCACTCAGGATTGCTCGCTCTCTCCCTCCTGGTCTCTTTCATTCACTGGCTCCCTCATTCCCCGTCTCATTCACTTACTTGCTCCCACACAAACAAACTCTCTCGCTTCCTCTCTCCTCGTCTGACTCGTTTGCACAGTTCATTCCACAAGGCTCACACGTTCCCTCTCTCCCATTCTTACTTGTTCGCTCGTTCTCTTACACCCAGGCTAATTTGCACTCTCCAAGCACGTCTCTCTCATTCACACACTCGCTCCCACCCAGTCTCACTCGTTCGCTCGTTCTATCCCACGCAGGTTCACTCGCTTTCTCCTTCCCAGACTGCCTCGTTTGATCGCTCTCTATAATCCAGGCTCGTTCTTTTTCTCTCTCTCCTGAACTCATTCTTTTGCTTACTCCCATTCAAACAGGCTCGCGTGCTCCCTCCTGGTGTTACTAATTTGCTCATTTTCTCCCGCCCAGTCTCACACCCTGCATCCCTCCCAGTCTAACTCGTTCGCTCTTGGTCTCCAACCCAGGCTCGCTCACTCTTTCCATCTTGGGTTCTCCCTTTGGCTCGTTCCCTCCCTCCCTGTCTCACTCGTTTGCTCTTGCTCTTCAAACAAGGCTCGCTTGCTCTCTCTCTCTCTGTCTCCCTTTCTCTCTCTCCCAGTCTCTCTCGTTCACTCAATCCTTCCTTCCTGGTCTCACATCTTCACTCGCACTCTCTAACCTTGGCGCGTTCTCTCTCTCCCTTCCAGTCTGACATGTTCACTCGCCTTGACACAACATAGGCTTGCTCACTCCCGCCTGGTCTCACTCTGTCTCCTTGACCCTCCCTCCTGGTTTGAGTCGTCTGCTTGCTCTTTCCCACTTTGGTTCTTTCCCTCCCTCTCCTCAGTTGGTCGCTCGTTCTCTCCAACCCAAGCCCGTTTGCGATCTTCCTCCTGGTAACTCCTGTTCACGCAGTCACTCCCACCTAGTCTCACTTGTTGGCTTGTTCTCTCCCACGCAGGCTCATTCGCACTCTCCCACCAGAACTCTCTCATTCTCACGCTCGCTCCCACCCAGTTTAGATCACTCGCTCCCTCTCTCACAACCAGGTTCATTCCCTCCCTACCTCGTGGTCTCACTTGATTATTCGACCTCTCTCACCTAGGTCTATTCGCTCCCTCCCTCCCCGTCTCACACTTTCACTCGCTATCTCACATACAGGCTTCCTCCCTCCCTCCGTCACGTTCTCACTTGATTGTTGTCTCTCTCCCACTGAGGCTCACTTACTCTCTCCCTCCCAGTCTTGATGTTTGTATGTTCTATCACCCAGTTTCCTTCGCTCCTTCTGTCCTGATCTCGTACATCCGCTCACTCTCTCCTACACTGCCGAGCTTGCTCTCTCCCACCGTTCAAATACATTCCCTCGCATCCTCCCTTCCTCAATTACGTCGCTTCCTCCCTTCCTCCATTCCTTCCATTCTCACCTGTTCCCTCGCTCTGTTCCACCCATGCTCGCTCCTTCCCCCTTGTGTCGCTCACCCTCTCGATATATCCCACGTAGTCTTGCTCTGATCCTGGTTTCAATTTTTCGCTCGATTATTCCAATCCATGCCCTCTCCCTCCCACCCTTCTAACCTCGTTTGTTTGCTCAGTCTGCCAGTCCCGGGCTCGCTTGCTCTCACCTACACAGGCTCGATTACTCCACGCCAATCTCGCTCGTTCTCTCCCTCTCAGCCTCCCTTTCTCAGTTGTTCACTCACTCTCTCGAACCCAGGCTCGCTACATTCCTTCCTCCCGGTCTGGATGTTCGCTTGTTCTACCCCCAGCTTAGTTCGCTCCCTCCATCCTGATCTGACTTGTTGCTCACTCGCTCCCACCAAGCCTCACTAGCTTCCTCCTGGTCAAATCCATTCGCTTGCTCTCTTCCACCCAGACTCACTTCTTCTCTTCCTTCCAGTCTTGCATGTTCGCTCGCTCTGTTCCAGCCAGGCTCGTTCGCTCCCTTCATCCTTGTCTCGCTCGTTCTCTCACTATCTGCAACCGACTCTTTCTCGTTTTGGCCCTCCCGGTCTCACGTTTTCGCGCAATTGCACCCAGCCAGGTTCGCTCCCATTCTCTCTTCTGATCTCATTTGTTCGCCCTTTCCGCCACCCCCAGGCTCGCTGGCTGTCACCCAGCCAGGCTCGCTCGCTCCCTGCCGATCTCTATCGTAGTCTCACTCGCTCCAGGCTCCAGTTGTTCATGCACACTCTCCCACCCAGAATCGCTGCTTTCCTTCCTCCCGGTCTCACTCGTTCACTCCCTCTTGATCTCACGTTTTCGATCGCCGTCTCCCAGCAAGGGTCGCGCCCTTTTTCATTCCTGGTCTCACTCTTACGCTGACTCTCTCCTGCCCAGGCTCTCTTGTACCCTCCCTCTAGGTATGCTCTCTCCCGCAGTCCCATATGGCTTGCTCCTTCCTTCTCTTCCATTCGATGATTCACTCCCTCCCAGTCTCTCTTGTTTGTTAGCACTTTCTCACACCGTCTCTACCTCTCACTCCCTCGCTCCCGGCCTCACTTGTTTCCTCACTGTCTCACATCCAGGCTCGCTACCTCTCTCCCTCCTGGTCCCGTTCATCCACTCCCACTCTCACCGACCATCGTCGCTCACTCTCTCCCAGCCAGAGTCTCTCACTTTCTCTCTCACCATCTCGCATGTTTGCTCACTCTCTCACATTCAGGCTTGTTCACTCCCTTCCTCCACGTCTCATTTGTTTACTGTCCCTCTCCCATCCAGGCTCACTTCCTCCCTGCCGGTCTGATTGTTCACTTGCTCTACCTCCAGCTTTGCTCTTTCCGTCGGTATTGATCTCGTTTTTAATCATTCTCTCCTGCACAGTATCGCTTGCTCCCTCCCGTCCAAATCCATTCCCTTGCACTCTCCCACCTAGTCTCGCTTCCTCTCTTCCTTTCCATCTCACATGTTCGCTCACACTGTTCCACCCAGGCACCTTCGCTCCCTTCCTCCTGGTCTCGCTCGTTCTCTTGCTATCTCCCACCGACTCTTGCTGGGAACTTTCCTCCTGGTCTAAATTTTTTGCTCGATTAGTCCCACCAAGGGTATCTCCCTCCTTCCCTCCTGATCTCATTTGTTCGCTCGTTCTACGAGCCCCAGTCTCGCTGACTCGCACCCACCCATGCTCGCTCGCTCCCTGCAAAACTCACTCGTTCTCTCTCACCCTCCCAATCTCAGTCATACGCTCACTCTCTTTCACCCAGGGTCGCTGACTCTCTTTCTCCCAGTCTCAAGTGTTTTCATTCGCTCTCTCCCACCAGGCTCGCTCCACCCTCCCTCCTCTTTTCACCCGTTTCCTCGCTCTCTCCCATCCAGGCTCGATCCCTGCTTCCTTCCTGGTCTCACTCATTCACTCGGTCCCTCCCACATAGGCTGACTTGCTGCATCACGCCAGCCTCTCTCTTTCCCATACTCTCAGTCTCACTCAGTTGTTCGCTCTCTTCCACCCAGGCCCTCTCCCTCTCTCTCTGCCTATCTCGCTCACACTTTCACTCTCTTCCACTCAGGCTTAATCACTCCCTCCTTTCCCATCTCACTTGTTTGTTTGCGCTCTCCGACATTGCCTTGCGTGCTCTGTCCCTCCCAGCTTCACTTGCTTGTTCACACTTTTACATCCAAGCTCGCTACCGCCATCCCTCCAGGTCACGTTCATTCTCTCGCATTCTCCTCCACCAGGCTCACTCGGTCTCTGCCACCCTCACTATTCGCTCTCTGTAGATCTCTTTGTTCACTCCCACCCTTCTGGTACCACTGCTTCGCTCGTTCTTTGTTCCCCGGCTTGGTCATTCCCACCCTGCCAGTGTCACTTGTTCGCTCACATTTCCCTAGCAAAGCTCACTCGCTCATACTACCTGGTCTCACTAATTTGCTCGATCTCTGCCACCAAGTCTCGCTCGCTCCGTCCCTCCCAGTCTCACTCATTCACTCACTCTTTCCAACCAATCTCACCTGCTCTCTCCATCCGAGCTTCATCCATTTGTTCGCTCTCTCCCGCCCACTTTCGTTGGGTACCTCTTTCCCGGTTTCACTCATTCGCTGTCTCACTCCCAGTCAAGTTCACTAGCTACCTCCCTCGCGGTGCTGCTGATTCTCTCGCTTCACTGTCACTCTCACATTGCTTGTACACTCCTCCACCATCATGCTCACTCTCCTGCACATTTACTCACCGTCTCGCTCAATTCCCTGCACACCCCCATACCATAACGCTCACACTCCGCACACACTCGTGCACCACCATGCTCACACCCCATCACCCTCCCTTACCATCACGCTTACTGTACCACGCACTCGCTCACCATCCAGCTCACTCTTCTGCATACTCCTCGACAGTCACGCTCACTATCATGCACAGTCTCTACCATGAGCACTATCCTGTGAACCCGTCTCCCGCTAATCCCCTCGAAATTGCCTTGGACTACATCCCTACTCTATTCCCTGAATGTTAGACAATGGGTCCCAAACAAATAGTCCCATGTGTTACAGTCGGTCGTCCATCTCCCAATCTTTAGTCGCAGCCACAGCCTATGGCACCACCTCAGCTATTACACCCTCGTAACGGCTAGTGCTCCACCAGCAAGGGTTTGGCTCAAGCCCAATGCTTTTAAAATAACAGTTGTCTGAATCGCCGCACAAATCTCTATTCATCGAGTATCAGCCAGAAGATCCGCACCCGTCATCTGTTCCAGCAGCAATGGCAGGTGAGACAGAAATCGAGGAACAGAGGTGATTGGGAGGGAGGGAGTACAGGACAGAGAGAGTGTGAAATAGAATGTGGAAATTGGAGTCGGAGAGAGACAGACAGAGAGACAGGTTGAGAGTGGGAGGGAGTTACGCAGGGAGGAAGATAAGGGAGACAGGTGAACTGTTCGAAGGCCAGATCGGATTGGGGAACCAAGAGGTTAAAGCAAAGAGAGAGTGATTTAAACCCAACTCCTGAGCTCAGACCCGGTACCCTCATCTTCCCTGAGGACCAGGACGTGCAGCTGCATCAATATCTCTGCAGCTCAGGTTCCTCAATACAACGACAGACAATCACTCTGCTGCTCGGAAGTTCTTAATGAGCATTTTTATTGCTTACAAATTGAAGTGTTCGATATAGTCTGTGGATATTGACTTTTCTCATTGGCCGCTGAGTTGTGAGAAACATTGAAACGTGCCCCTGAATCCCCTTCTGGTGTAAGCATGGAAAAACCAGCACTACCTTCAGTCTGTTACCATAGCGACACGCTGCTTCATCGCTGAAACATTGAACGGATGTAAGAAAATCCCAGGTGGATTGATTAATGAGTGAATTTGATTTTTGATGGATTTGAGTAAAGGGGTATTTCAGCACATCCTTCAGCTGCTGTCTGAACTTAGTCTGTGTCACGGCATAAATCACGGTGTTTGTGCAGCAACCGAGGAGCTGCAGCATGAAGCCCGATTCCAGAACAAAGGACTGTGGATAAGCAGAGTGGCACCCAGTATCTCACATCCTATTCCATATGGAAAACCCCATTAACGTTGACCATAGCAGGATGAAATTAGCTGAGATCATAAATAGTAAAACAATGTTTTCTTTTCCATTTCTGATTTCATTGTCAGTGTGAGTGTCCCGATTGGTGTGAGCCTGGAGTCTCAAGCGGGCTCTGTTGGTCATGAAAATTTGTCAGACACTAAAAACATTGAGCCGCAGAATCAGGAGAAACGGGAGAAGCCGGGGTTAGAATGTGGTGGAGGAAATCGATTATTGTTAGTCACGGGAGAAATAAACAGCAAGTGTCACATCACAAAACAAGGGGGCGTTAGTCAGTCGATACTGGTCTGTTAGCATAAAATACCAGAAAATGTTCTCAGCACAGTCAATGCTACCAGAACCACAGCCGCCATTTTCTCAATATTTAGTTTTCTGCCTCTGGCAACAAATGGCCACAAACCAATCAAACATGAAAGTGACACTGCGCGGCACGGTGGCACAGTGCTTAACACTGCTGCCTCACAGCACCAGCGACCCGGGTTCAATTCCTCCCCGTGTCTGCGTGGGTTTCCTCCCACAATCCAAAAATGTGCAGGTTAGATGAATTGACAATGCTAAATTGTCCGTAGTGTTGGGTGAAGGGGTAAATGTAAGAGTATGGGTCTGTGTGGTATACGCTTAGGCAGATCGGTGTGGACATGTTGGGCTGAAGGGCCTGTTTCCACACTGTAAGTAATCTAATCCAATGTGAGTAATCTAATCTAAACTGATGGTGAACCAGACAGAACAGACGGCGGCCGCATAAATACCACAGCGTGTATATTACACACGGGGATGTCCCTCAGAAGAGAAAACTGTTGCAGATTAAAAACGGGAATGTGTCTCAGTATTATTTCGAGGAAAAGGACCAGTAGATCTACCACTGTCATGACTACTAGGTAACGTCTGACACATGCTTACAATCCACAATCTTTACAAAACAGGACGCAGATTGTCACAACGTTCACTGTGAAGAAGGAAAACAAAAACGTTATACATGAGCTTGGAGGCAAAATGACCAGTTTGGCTGAGGGCCCTGTGAAACTTTCAAATGTATCACTGAATTCATGAATTTATTATAATAATTGGAGTTGAAATAATAAATGGCAAGGTCCGAATTAATGAAAAATTGTGTCGTAAAATACAAGAAACCGTCCCTCCCAAAACACAACCATCAGATCAGCTGTTTTTTAGAACATTGCCACATATTCGATCAGTCGATAGCCTACACAGATCACTTCTTTCCAGTTCCGAACACCGAGGATGCAAACGTTGCTCTCATTAAGGGTTCTTTCCCAGTTTCTTGAAAGTAAATGGAGTTTGGAATTTTCTGTCTTTTTGTCTAAATTGGGGTCGATCTTGCATCATGAAGAAATGGTAAAGCAGGGAAAATGTATACATCACTTTAACTGCTTGAGGGAACTTCGGAACAGTGTCCCTCTGTCCTTGGAACCAGATCTCTTCCATCTGGATCTTTTGTTTAATTCGCTGACGTCCGGCCGTTGACAAAACAAAACTGGGAAATAATGCTGTGGGTAATTTCGGTTATAGAAGGTTCGAGGGAATGTTGGGTAAATTCCCAGGGAATGTCGGATACAGAATGTTCCGGGAAATGTTGGTTTATGTTATTCTGAGCTTTGTCGAGTATAGAATGTTCTAGGGAATGTAGGGCACAGAATTTGATAGAGTCATTAAGACCTACATCACAAACACTCTTCTGCCCATTAAGTTTGGTGAGACACACTCAGCCTCACAGTGAGAATTACTCCGCAAACTCAACTCAACTGACACTTTGTTCACAAAATGAATAAGGCAAAGATAATAGCTCAAAAACTTGATGTAAGGTCCTCTTTAATGTCCATGCAGTTGTCAAACCTTATTCTGCTATTTTCCCCACCTACTTCTCAGTTCTATCTAACACTCCCAGCTGTAAAATGTTCTGGTATTTGGTTCTCAATATTGTTGACTCTGGAGCCATGCCTATCGGATGCCATTAAGTCAGAACCATTTCTCTCAATGTATACAGTAATTTCCTCAGTCTGTTCTGAGAATATAAAACACATTCAGATAGAGTGTCTTTCAGTCAGCTTTTTAACGCATTGTTCCCTGACCCATTGTTACCCTTTTCCTCACATTGACACGGTTGGCATAAAGTCAGATACCTTCACACTCAAAGAATTAGACTGGATGGTTAATGTTTCGTGAAGTCCCAACACCGTCTCTGGGTATGCCCTGTTCCAACGGCAGGGCAGACTCATAAGTAATGGTGGCACCGTAGAATGCAGTCAGGAAAGCAGTTACCCTGGAATTCCCCAAATTTGATTGCAGAAACCGAAAAATCACATGGTAACAGATCAGAGATGGTCAAGGAAATCTCCTGATGGTGGGCACCTACTGCCCTCCACTCCACCCCTCGCTTATAACTCAGCGCCCCTCGAGGTTGAAAACCAATCAATGGAAGAACTCAGGGGAACAAGGACACAGGACGTATTCTGGTTGTGGTTCTTCAATGTCCATTATCAAGAGTGTCTCCAACGGCCCACCACTGACTGTGCAGGGCGAAGCCTCAGTACACAGCAGACAGATTGTGGGAAGTGACGGAGGAACCAAGAAGACGGAAACACACTCACTAAACCACGTGTCACAGATGGATCTGTCCCGGATATCATCTGTTGGAGCGCCCAGCACTCAATCCTGATAGAAGCAAAGTCTCAGCCTCATATTGAAGATACTGCCCACTGTGTGATGTGGCACTACCTCCTTTGAAGTAGGACACACTTCCAAAGGACCGAGCAGATGGAAACTGCCCAGCCATGAAGCACAGTGATCTATCAGCTGTTGCAGTTTCAATGGCTTTCCCTCCACCGTAAAATCAGAAGTGGGCTGTTCGTTTATGCTTCCAAAATGTTCTGCGCCATTCACAACTACACCTATACTGAAACAAGCTTTTCAGCCCATCAAGAGTTTTAAACAGGAGCAGAGTGCCATTCGAGGCTGTTACTCAGCAACTGGAGCAGATAATTTAATGTCCCAAACCTGTAACAGAGGAAATGGGAGGAAACAATTATTTTTTCAAAGCTGCTACACAGGAATGCGGGGAGGACTGGTTACGAGCCGGAAGCAGGGATAAATTAGGAAAAACTAATCTTTATCAGTTTAACATAAATTAACAACTGCAGTGGCACAGTGTCCAATGCTGCAGCCTCAAATATTTGCAAAAAAATCACCGTTATAGATGAATGGAACAAACGTATTCTAAATAAGATTGGCAGGAATGAAGTTATCAAGAGGAGCTGTAGAGCCTCTAATTGAATAAGCAATGGATAACAACTGGGCAGCTGGAATGCAATGTTGGTAAACGTGAACATGTGTTATTTTCCAGGAAGAATAACAGATTGTATGTTATTGAAAGTGAGAGGGAATACAGGACTTAGTGATACCGTGTGTACTGGAAGATTTAATCAGTCCCGCTCAGACATGGGAAGTGTTACTGCATCTCACTGATGGTCTGCTGCCTGATGTTCTCAGTGACCCCATTGCTCACAGTACACACAGTATAGTTTGATACGATTGCATGGCCATCGGGAGTTGTGTCCGGGATGGTGTTGTGAGCTATGTATCAAGGGAACGCCCTTAATCTGAGGTGCTATCCTGTGTTTCTACGTGGAGATATGTAGACGATTAGAAAGGTTGACTGCTTCTGAATGCAGGGTCTGTGGCTGCTTCCAGGACAATGGTTATTCACCAGCATGATGTAATGTGCATGAGTACACTGTAAAATTAATGGAGTGAGAGACGGAGGGCACAATCACAAGAAGGAGAACTAACGGCAATGCCAGATCAGCTGAAATGGTTACTTACATCACATTCTTAATTCAACACAGAGAACCATGAACCTTGAGGACATATCTGTTCAGCACTGGTATCTACCCTGGAGTACTGGGTAGATCATGCTGTGCCCGGTACATCCCAGCAATTTGCCACGTGTGGAAGAATATGCAGACGACACCAATGCGTTGATCTATAAAACCAAATAAGACATCTACAGTACTGGGAGCTGTGCCGATAACAGCAGTGCATTTATCTATACATCTAAACGAGATATCTGTCCAGCACGGGGTGCTAAGAAGTCCACAGCAGTGCATTGATGCATAAACCAGGACGAGATACATATCCAGTACAGGAAGCTATGAAGACTAAACTAGTGCATTGATAGACAAAGATGAACTAGATATTTGTCGAGCACAGGGAGCATTACAGACGACAATAGTGCACTGATCTATAATCCCAGAGTAGGTTTTTGTCTGGCACCGTGACCTATGAAGACCCCAGAAGTACAAGTGTATTCAGGCCAGTCTCAGTGAAGGTCTTCGAAAGATGCTACTTCTACACTTGCAAGAAACGTGTCCAGCTGCAGCTCTTGCTTGACTGCATGACGGCTCTGGAGCTGGGGATGGACTCACTGTGGAGCATCCGCGATGCTGAGGTGGTCATGAATAGCGCGTTTAGTGAACTGGTCACATCGCAGGTCAGGATTGCTGAGGAAGATAGTGAATGGGTGACCAAAAGAGAGAAAAAGAGTAGGAAGGCAGTGTAGGTGGCCCCGGCGGCCATCTCCCTCCAAAACAGACGTACCGTTTTGTATCCTGTTGGGGGAGAATGCTCACAAGGAGAACGCAGCAGTTGACAAGATTATAGCATCGTGGCAGGCACTGCTGTTCAGAAGAGCGGGAAAAAGACTCGTCGGGCCATAGTCACAGGGGATTCTATTGTGAAGGGCATAGATCGGCGTTTCTATGGCCGAAAGCGGGACTCCAGAATGGTATGTTGCCTCCTAGGTGCTCGTGTCAGGAATGTCACCAATCGGCTGCAGAGAATTCTAAGAGGAGAGGGTGAACATCAAGTTTTCTTGGTGCCCATAGGCACCAACTATATAAGTATAATACAAGATGCGGTCCTAAAAGAAGAATTCAGAGCGCTTGCAGAGAAGTTAAAGAGGAGGACCTCAATGGTAGTGATCGCGGGATGATCACCAGTGTCACTTACTAGCCAACTTATCATTCATAAATGATAAAATAGACAGGATGAACACGTGGCTTGAGAGATGGTATCGGAGGGAGGGTTTCAGGTTTGTTGGACGTTGGGACCTGTTCTGGAGAATGTGGGACGGTCTCCATCTGAACCAGACAGAAACCAATGCCCTTGGGGGAGGTTTTGCTACTG
This sequence comes from Chiloscyllium punctatum, assembly GCF_047496795.1. Classification (NCBI taxonomy): domain Eukaryota; kingdom Metazoa; phylum Chordata; class Chondrichthyes; order Orectolobiformes; family Hemiscylliidae; genus Chiloscyllium; species Chiloscyllium punctatum. Next base: position 36,032,366 of record NC_092773.1, read on the forward strand.
ATGTTGGGGAGGCTCAAACTAATGAGGCAGGGGAGTGGAAACTAGAAGAGAAAGCAAGTAGGCAGCGAGGTGGAGAGTAGAGACTGTAAGAATCATGAAGATAGCATTAATGAAGGGAAGAGTAGGCAGAGAGAAGATGAGTGCAAAAGAACTGGTGGCCTGAAATGGATCTACTTTAATGCAAGGAGTATTGAGTGGAAGGCAGATGAATTAGGGCTTGGATTGGTGCCTGGGAGTATAATGTTATTGCAACCACAGAGACCTGGTTGAAGAAAGGGCATAATGATTAGCAACGAAATGTTCAAGGATATAGACATGTCACACAGGACAGGGCGGGAAGTAAAAAGGTGGGTTGGGTTGCATTGCTTGTCAGGGACGATATCACGGCTGTGCTGTAGGACGATGCTATGGAGATCATCGGTTGTGAGGCATTATGGGTGGACCTGAGAAATAAGAAGTTCCATTGAGTGTGAGGTAGAAGAACAAATAGGTCAACAGACTATGGAATTTTGTAGATGCAATACGGTAGTGAAGAAGGGAGATTTTTATTTTCCCAACTTCGACTGGGATACACTCCGTGTCAGAGGTCTGGATGGGGCAGAATTTATAAGAAGCGTCAAGAAGAGTTTTCTAGAGCAGGATGTCAATAGTCCGACGAGGGACGGGGTCATATTGGACTTGGCACTGGGGAACGAGTCAGGACAGTTGGTAGAAGTTGCGGTGGGGGATTTCTTTGCGAACAATGAACATAATTCTGTAAGTTTTGGAATACGTGCAGATAAAGAAGAGAGTGGTCCGAAGAGCAGAGTACCACATTGGGCCAAGGCCAATTATATCAAAAGTAGGCAAGAGCTCGGAAATGTGGATTGGACGCAGCTATTTGAAGGAAAGTCCACATTTGAGATGTGGGAGACTTTGAAAGATTGATTAAGGATAATGCAGGATAGGCAGGTCCCGTTGAAGGCAAAGAATAGGAAGGGCAAGACTCGTGAAACGTGGATGACAGGAGAAATCGTACGACTAGCCAAGAGGAGAAAGAAGCGTACATAAGGTCGAGGCAGCTAAGAACAGAACGGGCACTGGAAGAATATCATAAAGAGTAGGACAAGTCTTAAACGAGGAATAAAGTGGACTAAAAGGGGTCATGAAGTAACTTTAGCAACCAGAATTAAGGAGAATCCCAGAGCATTTTATTCTTATATAAGAAGCAAGAGGGTGTTTAGAGAAATGATAGATCCACTAATGGATAAAGAAGGAAGGCTATGTGTCGAACCTGGCAGAATTGGTGAGATTCTGAATGATTACGTTGAGTTAGTGTTCGCTGAGAAGAGGAACATAATGTATCTTGAGATTAGAGATTGAAGTTTGATTTGTCTGGATCACGTTGACGGAACTAGAGAGGATGTGTTGGTTACGCTAGAGAATATTAAGGTGGACAAATCCCAGGTTCTATCCCAGGTTGCTGAGCGAAGAGAGAGAGGAAGTAGCTGGGGCCCTGACAGATATCTTTGGGGCATCCTTCAACACAGGTGAGGTGCCGAAGGACTGGAGGGTTGCTCATGTTTTCCGCTGTGGAAGGTGGGCAGCAGGGATTTTCCGGGTACCTACAGACCAGTGAGCCTGAATTCGCTGGTGGGGACGTTGCTGGAGAGGGTACTGAGGGATAGGATCTATTTATATTCAGGAAAACATGGGATCATCAGTGATCAGCAACATGGTTTTGTGAGGGGGGGGGGTTTGTGCCTTACCAACTTAACAGATTTCTTCGAGGAAGTGACCAAGTTGATAGATGAAGGAAGGGCTGATGATGTCATATACGTGGACTTTAATAAAGTGTTTGATATGGTTCGCCATGGCAGACTAATGGAGAAGGTGAAGTCAAATGGTGTGCAGGGTGTTCTTTGTAGGTGGATAAAGAACTCATTGAGAGAGAAGTAGTTAAAGGGAGTATCTCGAAATGAAAAATGGTGACCAGTGGTGTTGCATAACGGTCAGTGTTGAAGCCACTGTTGTTTGTTATCTACATAAGTGACCTGGAAGAGGCACTGTTGGTATGATCAGGAAGTTTGTGGATAAGACGAAGATTGGCGGATTAGGAGAAAGCATAAGGGACTGTCAGAGAATGCAGCAGGATATAGATAGACAGGAGAGTTGGGCAAAAAAGGGGCAGATGGATTTCAATCCAGCCAAATGTGAGGTGGTGCATTTAGGCAAGACTGATTCTAGAGCGCATTATACAATGAACGGAAGAGCCTTGGGAAAAGCTGATGGGCAGAGAGCTCTGGGACTACAGGTCCATTGTATCCTGAAGGTTGCTGCACAAGTAAATAGAGTGGTGAAGAAGGCATATAGTATGCTTGCCTTCATTCGACGGGGTATTGACTCGAAGAGCTGGCAAGTCATGTTAAAATTGTACAAGTCATTGGCTCAGCCGCATTTAGAATATTGTGTACAGTTCTGGTTCCCACATTACCAAAACGATGTGGACATTTTGGGGAGGGTGAAGAGAATGTTTACGTGGATGTTTACTTGTTCGGAAGGTCCCTGCTATGAAGAGGGATTGAGTAGTTTAGATTTATTTTCATTAGGAAAAAGGGGATTGAGGGGCGACCTGATTGAGATTTACAAAATCATGAAGGGTATCGAGAGGGTGGATAGAGACAACCTTTTCCCAGGGTGAAGGATTCAATAACGAGAGGTCAGCTTTCAAGGGGAGAGGTGGAAATTTTAAGGGGGATACACTTGGCAAATAATTCACAGAGAGGGTGGTGGGCGTCTGGAACGCGTTGAAGCAGAGATGCTAGAGGCAGGCGCGGTAGATTCATTTAAGATCCATGTGGACAGATGCATGAGTAGGTTGGGAGCAGAGTGTTACAGGTTCTTCGGAATTGTCGGACAGGTTTACACAGCACGTTGCGATCAGCCCAGGCCGCAGGGTCTGTTTCTGGCATGTAAATTTTCTCTGTTCTTGGTTCTATAGATTTTAATGTACTTCCTAAAAGTGTCAATATTTTTTGATCCACGCTTCCGAATTACAGTGAGAATTGATTGCAAACTCCTAAAACAAACCGATCGAGGGTGTACAGGCCATCTTTGGTCATGTTCAACTGCTTCTGCTATTATCTCAGGAACAGCATTGCAAGGAATCGGACAAAACTGCTCTGAATCTCCACCGAAATACTTTGAAGAAGGAAACAGCATGAAATGTCTTCACCTTAGCGGCAGGACTGGAAAATTCCAGGCAGAACTCTTTACTTTCTGTTTACTGAAGTGTTTTCCCTGTCCAAACATTTAACATTGTAAAGTGACTCCGTCGGTTATGAAGGAGGTGCGTCCCAAACTGGAGGCGAGCGTGGGGAGGTAAGCCCTTGAGATTTAAAGCACAGTGCGGTCTTGGGCCTGGGCCCTCTGCAGTCTGGGCTCTGGTGCCGTCTGGAGACTGGTCCCTGTGTTGTCTACAGATGGAGCCTTGGCGCGGCCTGGAGACTTGGCCTGTTGTGGTCTGGAGACTTCGTTTGGCGTGGTCTCTTGACGGGTCGCTGTACGATCTTCAGACAGGGACCGTTGCATATGGAGACTTAGCCCAGTGCCGTGGAGAGACTGGGCCCAGCGCGGTCTGGAGACTGGCCCTGGTTTGGTCTATAGACAGCATGCATGGTATTACATCTCTTTAAGCACAAGACGAAGTGACAGACGGAGAGTGTGTGTGTGAGAGAGGAGGGACATTGAAATGGATTCACTTCCAAAAGAACAGAAACTCAAATGCTCAGTGATGAAGATGTAGACGAATACGCATTCATATACTGAAGCATACCCACAAGTACACAGGCAAACACATACTCTCTCTCTCTCTCTCTCTCTCACACGCACACACACACACACAAACGCACATACACACACACACACACACACACACACACACACACACACACGTAGACATTCAGCCCCTCATGCTTGCCTTGCCATTCAATATTACCATGGCTAAACTGATCCTGGCCTCAACCTAATTACCTCGTGTGAAATATCACAGGGAAAGTGACTGAGTTGTTACACTGAGAGCATATTATGAAAATAGTATGAAAATATTTCTGGCAAAGAATAGTCCTTGTCTACAAGTTAACGGTGTAAACTGGGCAAGGCCCGTTTTGATGGTGTGCAGCAGGGACTTTCAAAACACGATTCACAGGTAAAGGGAGATCAGGCAAGTCGGAGTCTTTCAATAGCGAGGAAATTAGAGTTCAGGGAGAGCATGTTCCTGTTAGTGTGAATTGTAATGCGAGCAGGATTAGGGAACAGTGTGTGACAGGGGACTTTGAGCCTCAGGTCAAGAAAAGAGGATGTTTATGTCAGGTATCGGCAGCTGGGATCAAGTGAATCCCTTGAATGTACGGTGTGTCGGAGTACACTTCTGATGGAAATTAGGAGGGCAAAAAAGGCACATGCTGTAGCTTTGAGCAGCATCAAAGGACCAGGAGAATCGACGTTTCGGGCATACGCCCTTTTTCAGGAATTCCTGAAATGTCGATTCTCCTGCTCCTTTGATGCTGCCTGACCTGCTGCGCTTTTCCAGCAACACACTTTTCAGCTCTGATCTCCAACATCTGCAATCCTCACTTTCTCCTACTTGCTGTAGCTTTTTCTAGTAAGGTTAAGGAACATCGAAAGACATTTTACAGGCTTGTTAAGGGTAAAAGAGAAACTAGGGAGACAATAGCGTCTTTTAAAAATCGAAGAGCCATCTATGTGTGGAACCTGAGGAAATGAATTCGGTTTATGACGTTCATTGTCACGTGTAATCACACAGTAGTGAAAAGTTAACAAGTGGCCACATGTGACACGATTGTACGTACAAAGGTAACGACAGACACGCAGATATGTGATAAACTCTTCAATGTTCCCTGAAACACCCAAGCAATAATTGTATCAAACTGCTCCAAAGTCTTAAAAGATAAAACCGGTCAGAAAACACAACATCAGCCTTGTTATCAGAAAAGTGAATAGGAAACACAGTCCTGTCGACCCTGAAGAGACATCCTTCCTCACAACTGAGAGTTTGTGACAACATTTACCAAGCTTCCCCAGGGACTGCACAGAAACATTAGGAAAGGAGTAGGCAATTAACCACATGAAGCCTCTCCCATTCTAGCCCATGGCTGAGCAACTCTCTAATGCACTTCCTCTGCACAATGGCCATACCCACAAATACACTCTACATCTATTGGAAAACAACTACACTTTAAATTCAGCACTCCCTTCGATCCATCATTTTCTTCCCTAGTTCAATATGATGTCTGATCCTGTATCTTCGCGCCAGAGTCCTATGCTATCTTTATCTGTTTAGTGTCTAGAAATCCTTATTTATATTCAGTCTTTCGTGGCAGAGAATTCCACATGGTCTCCGATCTCTGAGTGCAGAAATTTATTCTCATCTCAATGCAGAATGGCCCGACTCTTCCTGACTGCCTGTTCGAGATTGGGTGACAACAAGGCTCTGTACAGCTGTAGTCAGCCATGCGTACTTCTGTACTCAAACGCCCCTCAAATGAACTCAACACACTATTTATCTACCTAACCGCTTTCTGTTCCTGCAACATTGCTTTCAGTGACTGGTGTGCAAGGAGATCAAGACGTTTTCCATTTTGCAGCTCCCCAGTTGGTGGGTCTGTGTACACTGGTCGGTGTACCAATGCCATTCCGAGTATTAACTTCTGGTGGACCTGCATGGACCTCGGAGAGCTGCACAGAAGCAAACAAAAGATGCTTTTGTATTTTTTTTGTTTTTGTTCTTTGTTTTGTTTTGTTTTGCTTTTCAAATAGTAGGTGGCAGTTTTTTTTTCTCCAAGTTGTGCAACATCACCTACCCACATTGCTCTCCACCTGCCGCGTATTTGCCCGTTTAATCCAATGGTCTCCATAAACTTGAAACTTTTTTACATTCTCCTCACCAACTGAAAATCCGATATCATTTAGTGCCTTAAGCAGACTAGAAAATGTTGCATTCATATGTCGGTAATATATTGCAACTATACACCATACAGTATTACCCTTGACCGCGCCTTCCACGACAAAGAAACATTGCTTGCATCCGACTCACTGTTGGCTGCCAAATCTCCCATACGAAAACCATGGTCATATATTAGCGCCCCCCATCATGATTTGATTTTATGCACTTGATATGGGACTTAATCGAAAACTCTTCCTAAAAATGCATTGCATCCATTTTCTGTAATTCTTCATAACCAGTCGCAGTGTCTGAAAAACGTCACAGAGATGGAAAATAACATATGAACTTAATATAAAATGAGACAATCGCAGTTAATGGAGTTAGGGAAGATACTTGGAGATCTGAAGGAACTGCACGTGAGAAAAAGGACAATCAAGTTTCTCAGTTCAGGATGGGGGTAGTTTATCGAGACAGAGAATATTTAATGGAATGTTGCAATTTACAGAGATTAAGAGTGTTTGAAAGAATTGAGGAACTGACAGAAATACGGAAGGCTGTCGTGAATGCAGACATTTGTTGATATGGAATGCTTATATTCTGGAGGTTACATAGATGGGAAATCTGGAGGGTCTGGCAGAGATTAAGGACACAGTAACAAAAAATTGGTGGAGACACTGACAAAGCTCGGGGGCATTACACAGATAGTCGGAGGTTTGGAGTGTTAGGGATGTTTGGAGAGGAGGGTAACGATTAGTGGTGCAAGAACTTGGTGCAAGAACTTCCCACTTGCCAGCACTTGGTCCATAATCCTCTAATCCACTCCTATTCATATACCCATTCAGATGATTTTGAAATGTTGCAATTGTACTAGCCTCCACCACTTCCTCTGGCATCCCATGCTACACACGTACCACGATCTGCGTGAAAACGTTTGCCCCTTAGGTTTCTTTTATATCTTCCCCTTCTCACCGTAAACCTATGCCCTCTGCTTCTGGTGTCACCGACACAAGGGAAAAAGACGTAGCTTACTTACACTAACGTTGCCCCTCATGAATTAATAAACATCTATGAGGTCACCCCTTTGCCTCCGACGCTCCAGGGAATACAACCCGAAACTTTTCAAACTATTCCTATAGCTCAAAACTTCCAACTCTGGAAACATGCTTGTAAATATTTTCTGAACCCTTTCAAGTTTCACAACACCCTTCCGAAAGTAAGGAGACCAGAATTGCATCCAATATTCCAAAGTGTCCGAACTGATGTCCTTTACAGTCGCAATACAACCTCCCAACTGCTGTACTCAATATTCTGATCAAATAAAGGAAAGCAGACCCAATGACTTTCTTCACTATCTCATCTACCTTCGAATCGACTTGCAAGGAACTATGACCCTGCTCTCTCAGGTCATTTTGTTCATCAACGCTCCCTGGTGCCTTACCATTAAGTGTATAAATGCTGCTAGGATTTGCTTTCCCAAATTTAAACACCATGCATTTATCTAAATTAAACTCCATCTGCCCCTCCTCAGCCCATTCGCACATCTCATCAAGATCCCATTGAAATCCGAGTTAAGACCATAAGACCATAAGACCATAAGACATAGGAGTGGAAGTAAGGCCATTCGGCCCATCGAGTCCACTCCGCCATTCAATCATGGCTGATGCGCATTTCAGCTCCACTTGCCAGCGTTCTCCCCGTAGCCCTTAATTCCTCTAGACAACAAGAACCTATCAATCTCGGCCTTGAAGACATTTAGCGTCCCGGCGTCCACTGCACTCCGTGGCAATGAATTCCACAGGCCCACCACTCTCTGGCTGAAGAAATGTCTCCGCATTTCCGTTCTGAAATGACCCCCTCTAATTCTAAGGCTGTGTCCACGGGTCCTAGTCTCCTCGCCTAACAGAAACAATTTTCTAGCATCCACCTTTTCAAAGCCATGTATTATTTTGTACGTCTCTATTAGATCTCCCCTTAATCTTCTAAACTCCAACGAATACAATCCCAGTATCCTCAGCCGTTCCTCATATGCTAGACCTGTCATGCCAGGGATCATCCGTGTGAATCTCCGCTGGACACGTTCCAGTGCCAGTATGTCCTTCCTGAGGTGTGGGGACCAAAACTGGACACAGTACTCCAAATGGGGCCTAACCAGAGCTTTATAAAGTCTTAGTAGTACATCTCTGCTTTTATATTCCAACCCTCTTGAGATAAGAGACAACATTGCATTCGCTTTCTTAATCACAGACTCAACCTGCATGTTTACCTTTAGAGAATCCTCGACTAGCACTCCCAGATCCCTTTGTGCTTTGGCTTTATTAAGTTTCTCACCATTTAGAAAGTAGTCCATTCCTATATTCTTTTTGCCAAAGTGCAAGACCTCGCACTTGCTCACGTTAAATTCCATCAGCCATTTCCTGGACCACTCTCCCAACCTGTCTAGATCCTTCTGTAGCCTCCCCACTTCCTCAGTACTACCTGCCTGTCTACCTAACTTTGTATCATCAAAAGTTAACCTTTTTTCGCTCTCCACTACATCTCCAATTTTTATGTTATCTGCAAACTGACTAGCTCCGCCTCTTATGCTCACATCCAAATCACTTATATAAACTAGTAAAGTAGTGGACTCAGCACCGATCCCTGCGGCACTCCACGAGGCACAGACTTCCAGTCAGAATACAATCCTCTACGCCCATCCTCTGGCTTTTTCCCCTGAGCTAGTTCTGTTTCCAAATAGCTCGTTCTCCCGATATTCCCGATATTCTGCCGATATGCTAGCTGACTCGTCTCCCATGGTGATCCTTGTTGAACGCCTTACTGAAGTCCGTATAGATCTTGTCTACCGCTCTTCCCTCATTAATCCACTTTTTTTACTTCTTCAAAATACGCAATTATGTTTGTGAGACATGATTTCCCACGGGCAAAGCCAAGTTGACTATCCCTAGTCAATCATTGACTTTCCAAACACATGTACATGCTCTCCCTGAGAATTCCCTCAAACGACTTGCCCATCTCTGACGTCAGTTTCACAGATCGAAGGTTCCCTGTCCTCTCCTTACTAATTTTCTTAAATACTAGCACGACGTTAGCAAACCTCCAGTCGTCCAACACTTCTCCTGCGGCTAATAATTATGCAAATATCTCAGCAAGAGGCCTAGCAATCATTTCCCTAGCTTCCCACTGAGTTATCGGGTACGCCTGATCAGGCCCTGGGCATTTATCAACTTAAATGCGTTTCAACATATCCATCATTTCCTCCTCTGTAATATGGACATTTCTCACGATGTCGCCATCTGTTTCCCTAAATTCTAGATCTTCCATTTCCATCTCCACAGTCAACACTGATACAAAGTACTCGTTTAGTATCTTCCTCATTTCCTATGCCTCGACACAATGGTCGCCTTGCTCATCTTTGAAGGGCCCTATTCTCTCCCAAGTTGCCCTTTTGCCCTCTATGTATTTGCAAAAACCTGCTGGAATCTCCTTAACTCTATTTGCCAAAGTTATTCTCATATCCGCTTTTTTGCCACCTGATTTCTCTCTTAAGTATACGCCCACTGCGTTTCTACTCTTCTGAGGATTCACTTGATCTATTATATCGACACCTGATATATGCTTCCTTCTTTTTCTGAACAAAACCCTCAATTCCTTCCGTCGTCCAGCATTTCCTATACCCAACAGCCTTTCCTTTCACCCTGGTAAAACAATGACTACAGATGCTGGAAACCAGATTCTGGATTAGTGGTGCTGGAAGAGCACAGCAGTTCAGGCAGCATCCAAGTCGCTTCGAAATAGACGTTTTGGGCAAAAGCATTTCATTATTCCTGATGAAGGTTTTTGCCCGAAACGACGATTTCGAGGCTACTTGGATGCTGCCTGAACTGCTGTGCTCTTCCAGCACCACTAATCTTGAATTTCCTTTCACCCTCACAGGAATATACTGTCTCCAGACTCCCGTTGTCACATTTCCGAAGGTTTCCCATGTTCCAGTTATCCCTATACCGGCGAACATCTGCCCCCAATCAGTTTTGAAAGTTCTGCCTAATACCATCAAAATTTGCCTTTCTCTAATTCAGAACTTCAACTATTCGATCTGGTCTCTCCTTTTCCAACACTATTTTAAACCTAATATAGTTATAATTTCTGGCCCCCAAAGTGCTCCCCCAATGACACCTCAGTCACCTGCTCGGTCTTATTTGACAAGATTAGGTCACATTTTGCATAATATCTCGTTGGTACATCCACACAGTGAATCAGACATTTTGTTGCACACACTGAACAAGATTCTCTCCATCTAATTGTTTTGCACTATGGCAGCCCCAGACCATGTTTGGAAAGTTAAATCCACGACCATTACCACCCTATTATTTTCACAGATAACTGAAATTTCCTTATGAATTAGGTTATCAATTTCCTGCTGACGATTGGTGGTCAATAATACAATCCGAAAACGGTGGTCATCCCTTTCTTATTTCTGTGTTGCACCCATATAACGTCATTGGATGTAGTTCCGGGAATATACCCCTCAGTACAGCTATAATGTTATACCTTGTCAATAATGCCACTGCCCCTCCTCACTTGCCTCCTTTCTGTATTTCCTGTAGCATTTCTTTCCTTGAATATTAAGCTGCCAGTCCCGACCATCTCTGATCCATGTTTCTGTAATTGGTATGATAACCCAGTCCCATGTTCCTAACCATGCCATGAGATCATCTGCCTTCCCTGTTAGGTCTCTTGCATGGAAATTAATGCCGTACAATTTATCATTCCGAACTTGTTCTCTGCTTTGTCCTTGATGCTGTGACTGTTTGCCTCGCTTCTTTTGACAGCTGGACTAGTCGCAGATTGATGTCTTTCCTCACGATCTCCCCGCCCCCCACCACCACGAAACACACCACTTATATGTTTAAATCAACCTGAGCATCTCTTGCAAATCCCCCTGCCACTATGTTAGTCTCCTTCCCATTCACCCGTTCAGGTGCAACCTTTCCTCATTGTAGAAGTCACTTCTAACCCAGTAGAGATTACAGTCATCCAGCAATGTGAATCCTTCGCCCATGCACCAACCCCTCAGCCATGTATTCGTCTGCTTTATCTGTCTATTTCTTCTATCACAAGCTCATAGCACCGCGAGTAATCAAGGTATTACTACTCTCGAGGACCTGTTCTTTTTTATTCTTGCCTAACTCTCGAAATTCTGTCTTCAGAATCTCATCGTTGGTTCCAATATGTCCGATGATCTCCTACTGGACCTTCTCCCCGTTGAAAACTATAATTAATGATCAGTGAGTCTGACACCGGTTGTGGATGAAGTATTGGAAGTGGTTGTAAGAGAAAGGATTTGTAATCATCTAGAAATGAAAAAGTTGATTAGGAAAGTTAGCATGGATTTGTGAGAGGTAGTTTATAACTCACAAGACTTATTGAGTTCTTTGAGGATATGACGTGACGAATTGAAGAAGCTCGAGAAGTGGATGGGGTGCATATGGATTTCAAAAAGGCATTTTTGTGAAGGATATGGTCTGCTTCACAAAACTTATTGAGTTATTTGAGAAGGTGGTCAAACACATGGTTGAGTCTAACGTGGTTGATGTGATGCATATGGATTTCATTAAGGCGTTTGATAAGTTTCCACACGGTAGAGCAATGCAGAAAATATGGAGGCATAGGCTAGTCGGTGATTTGGCGTTATGCATCGCAAATTGGTTAGCTGAAAGTGGACAGAGTGTGGTGGTTGATGGGAGATGTTCATCCCGCAGTTCAGTTACTGATGATGTATCACAAAGATCTGTTTTGCAGTCACTGCTATTTCTCATTTTTCCAAATGACCTGGATGATGCCATTCAAGGATGGGTTAGTAAGTTTGCAGATCACACTAAGGTCAATGGATTTGTGGACAGTGCAGAAAGATGTCGCAGGTCACAGAGGGACATATAGAAGCTGCAGTGGCGGACTGAGATTTCACAATTCAAGTTAAATGCAGAAAGGTTTGAGCTAGTTCACTTTGGAAAGAGCAACAGAAAAGCAAAATTCGGTGCTCATGGTAAGATTCTTGGCCGTGTAGATGAGCAGAGAGATCTCGGTGTGCATGTACATCGATTCCTGAAAACTGCAAACCAGCTTGATCGTGTTGTTTAGAAGGCATTCAGTGTGTTCGCTTTTACTGGCAGAGGGATTGAGTTTCATAGCCATGACGTAATTTTGCAACTACACAAATCTCTGGTGTGGTTGCGCTTTGAGTACTCCATACAGTTCTGTTCGCCGCATCACAGGAAAAGCTGTGAAAGTTTTGTAAAGGGTTCAGAGGAGATTTACTACAATGTTGACGAAGGAGGGAATTACTTACGTGGAAAGGCAGGAGGATTTAAGGCTGTTTCCGTTCGCGAGACAAAGGATTGAGAGGTGATAAATCGAGACATATCAGATAAAAGAGGTTTCGGTGGGTTGGACAGTGAGATGGGACATAGCTTTAAATTGAGGGTGATAGATGTAGAACCGATTTCCTAGGTAGTTTCTTTACTCTGAAAGTAGGGGTTTTGCAACACCCTGCCTGTAACAATAGTAGATTCAACAAATTTCAGGGCATTCAAATGTTCGCTGGATAAACGTGTGACTGAAAATGGAATCGTGCAGGTTCGATGGGCTTCAGATTGGTTTCAGAGGACGTCCCCACATGGAGCGCCGAAGAGCTTGAACTGAACTGTATTATTCTGTGTTCTATGCACGAATACGTAGAATCATGGGGTAGTAATTTTGCCAATGACACCAAGGATGCGTGGTGTTGCAGATATTGTCGAGGGCTTTTGCAGGCTACATTCAGGGAAGTCCTAAATGAATTGCTTTGGTTTTCACCAAGAAAAAGGAACTTGTTGTAAATGAAAACTTAGAGGAGATGGGATAAAGTGTTGACCAGATCACGGTTGATGAAGTTACCGTGCTCGAAATTTTGGAAAACATTAAGATTGATACATTTCCAAGACCAGACCAGATTTATCCTAGGCTGCTCCAGTTAGCGAGAAAGGATGTTGCAAAGTTACTGGCGAGGATGTTTGCCTGCTCACTCTCCACAGGAGTCGTACCGGAGAATTGGAAGGAGGCAAACGTTGTTCCTCTTTTCAAGAAGGGTAACAGGGAAATCCCTGGCAATTACAAACCAGTCAGTCTTACGTTTGTGGTCAGCAAAGCTTTGGAAAGAATTCTGATGGTTTGGATTTATGACTATTTGGCAAAGCATGGCGTGATTAAAGGTATACAGCATGGCTTTGTGAGTGGCCGGTCATGCCTCACAAATCTTATTGAGTTCTTGTAGAATGTGTCAGGACACGTCGACGACTGTCGAACTGTAGATGTGGTGTATATGGACTTCAGCAAGGCATTTGATAGGGTTCCCCATGGTAGGCGTTTTCATGAAGTCAGAAAATATGAGATACCGTGAGGTTTGTGGATGTGGATTCAGAATTGGCTGGCTGACAGACGGCAGAGAGTGGTTGCAGATGGAAAGTATTCTGCCTGGAGGTCAGTGATGAGTGGGGTCACACAGTGCTATGTTCATGGGCCTCTGCTCTTGTAGATTTTATAAATGACTTGGATGAGGAGGTTGTGGAGTGGGTTATTAAATTTGCAGATGACACAAAGGTTGGAGGTGTCGTCGATAGTATAGAGGGCTATGGCAGGCTGCAGCGCGACTTAGAGAGATGCAGAGCTGGGCTGAGAAAAGGGAAGATGGAGGTCAACCCGGATAAATCTGAAGTGATTCATTTTGGAAGGTTGAACTCGAATGTTGACGATAGGATTAAAGACAGGATTCTTGGCAGTGTGGAGGAACAGAGGGATCTCTGTGTGTGCAGGTACAAAGATCGCTCAAAGTTGCCACCCAAGTGGATAGGGTTGTTCAGAAAGCATATGGTGTTTTGGCTTTCATGAACAGGGTGATCGAGTTTAAGATCTGCAAGGTTTTGCTGCAGGTCCACAAGTCCGTGGGTGAGACCACACTTGGAAATTTGTGTCCGGTCCTGGAGAACCTAGTATATTAAAGATACAGAGGCTTTGGAGAGGGTGCAAAGAAGGTTTACCACGATGCTGCCTGGACTAGGGGGCTTTCCTTGTGAAGAAAGGTTGGATAAGCTCGGACATTTCTCCCTGGAGAGAAGGAGGAAGAGAGGAGACCTGATAGAGGTGTACAAAATAATGAGAGGAATAGATAGAGTCAGTAGCCAGAGACCTTTCTCCAGGGCAGGATTGACTGAAACGAGAAGTCATGGTCAGAAGATATCAGGAGGAAGGTGTAAAGGAGACGTCAGAGGCAGTTCTTTATGCAGAAAGTTGTGAATGCATGGAATGCGTTGCCAGGGGTGGTGGTGGAAGCAGAGTCACTGGGGACATTTAAGCGTCTGTTGGACATGCACATGGAGAGCAGTGAGGGGTGCATAGGTTAAGGTACTATATTTTACATTAGGATTAAATCTCGATACAACATCGTGGGCCAAACTGCCTGTTGTAGAACATAGTACATAGAACAATATAGCATAGAACAGGCCATTCAGCACACGATGTTCTGTGCTGTACTTTTCTATGTTCGAAAGTAAGAGACTGTCAGGACCCAGGGCTCGGCTGAGAATGCATCTGAGCTTGCCACTCAAATTTGCAGCCACACACTGCGGACAGTGACAGACAGAGATCCAGCTGCTGAGACCCCTATAAGTTGACAGAGAGTTATGGGAGTTGGCTTCTCGTGTGATCGCTCTTTTTTTTAAATAACATTCACCTTCAATGTCTTTCATATTACTGTTTTCCTGCAGTAAGCCCATCCCTCCCACCGGGAGTAAGTAAACAACAAGATGAAAACATTGGCTCAGTTTCGGGCCAGAGGAAAGGGACGATGCATTGTCCCGCCCATTCACGTTTTCATCACGACACGAATCACTCCTGCATAATTCCCGCTTACATTATAGCAAGATGGCAGCCGTGGACCGGGGCCTTTTTCTGGGAAGAAGATTCAGTCTCTGTGGATTAAATAACAGGCATGGAAAACCCACGTTTGGGGAGCAATACCTTTCCTGGGAAATCATGAAAGCTCTGTCCGGAATCTTACAACAAATGCTTTACTAACCTCTTGTGGATGTGAGAGAGAAACATTTAATTTCATCGCGCATACTCATAATTGCAATGAGCAGTGTGCATGCCCAAGGTTTCTGACAGCCTGAAAAGATCAAACATTGAAGATGACATTGGATCAAGCAGCATTCATGGTGGGGTGGGGAGAGAGAGAGAGCAAGCTAATGCTTCCAGTCTGGACAAATGTTCACCAGAACTGATAAAGTATGTTCGGGAGCAGCATTTGTGTATTGGGGGAGGAGGGGAATCGACATTAATAGTTTAGATTAAGTTATGATATTTTAGAATGGCAGAGACTGAGTGTATAACTGCCAGGCTGGAAAGCACAGACAGTATCACTGGAGCATTTTGGGAGGGGGAGGGTCTTAGGCTCGCAATGTACTAATGATGAATTCAATAGTCAAGTCCATAAATCAGTAAATTGTCTGTCTGAAGATTAAATTGCCCATGACTTTTCATTGTGATTCACTGGAACATTGCAGAATGCCAAACACAAATGGAGGGAATGATAGCCGGTAGGCTGTGTCAAAATGACAGTCTGCAGGAAGGTTGTGGTCATGTTTCCTCACGGACTGAAGATGGTCTGCAGAGAGGCCATCCATACTGCATTCAGTTACTCCAATATAGAGTAGATCCTTACAGACAATATTGTCAATTCCCTTCATTTCGTTGACGATTTTGTCTCCTTTTCGGGAAATAATCCGTCCATTGCTACCACTATAACGCCATTGCTTTCAATAATTACCTTCAATATAAGTCTCCACAGCCCAAGCCCTCCAAAACATGGATTCCAGCTCATATTCTGAGCTCCTTCGCATCGGTTTCTGTTTGGATGATGCCACTTTCGGAAATAGTACGTTCTACATGGCTTCTTTCCTCTAGGGCCATGATTCCCATCAGCTGTGTCTGGCACGTCATTCCACGAAATACAAACTATCATCCATTTTTGCGCTATTACGCCTTCCCATCACTCAGCAACATGATCGGGCCCCCTGACCTTCCATCCAAAGAGCCTTCACACTGACAGGAGGATTTTCTGCTATTTCGGACAGCTCCAGCGAAATGCCACTCCAGAGGTTACCTTCCCCTCACTCTCACTGCGTATCACATGGATGGGTTCTTCCAAAAAATCATATTGTATTCCTGAAACACCAATGCCACCAGGTTCACATGGCATCTTTCCAAGTAACTTCAGAGAGTGCAACAAGTTCCCCTTCACCTCTTCCTTGCTCACCAAACAAGAACATAATTAGTCTTTCGAGGTGAAAGTGTATTTTAGTTGTATATCGTCCAGTCTGGTCTAATGAATTTGTTGCAACGAATATGGCCTCCTCTACATTGGATAATCCTAACACAGACTTTGCAGAACACCTCAAACGTGTGCGCAATCATGAACCAAGTCTTCCTGTACCTGTTCAATTTTAGAAAGTGTCATGCTTGCATGCCCACGCGTCTGTCACTGGCATGTTTCAATGCTCCAATGAATCACAGAACCTATTGGAGGAACGACATCGCATCTAGCCACTTCATAAATATCTGATCTTAATACTTAATTCAACGTCATCCTATTGTAAACCCACTCCCATTTCTTCCTTTTCTTTCAGCTATATTATTGCATTCTGTGTCACCATGTTCTTCTTCCCCTCCCCCAATTAAGTGGAACTTACAGTCTTCGCAGTCTGGCAGTTCGACTCGCCATTATTCTGCCATTCACACATTCCAATCGCTTAGCCTGCTATAGTAATATCTTTTCTGATTTAGCACTACAACACCCCCTCACCACTGCGTAAATGCTACCCTAGCACCTTTCATGTCAACTCTGATGAAAAATCATCTTGACGCGAGGTGACAGCTTGCTCTCCCTCCGTGTAATACTACCTGACCCATTGTGTTTTATACCAGTTTTATGCAGTTTTCTTCTGAATATACTTACAAGAGTGAATTAAAGCATGGAATCACGCAAAATGACTTGAGGTGTTTTTTGCCCAGAATCACAGATATCCACGAAAATACAAGAATATGTATAGGGACAATGTTTGTGGAACGTCAACATTTTGGTAGGCAGGTGAGTGCCAAATCTGAGGGGAGTACCTTTGAGAAGGTGTAAAATTTGATGTCGTGATTACAACTGCGGCTTGAAAAATTCTTGGGGGGGGGGGTTTGAAAACTATGGGAAACGCAAAATTGATGGTCTTGTGCATAATTGGTGGATGTAACTTTTGGGCAGGTGTATATTTGGCATGAACGTACTTTGTGGAGTGTCTGGGGGTGGGGGTGGAAAATGTAGGCACGTCATATAGATGACAGAGTTAGGGAAGGCTGCAGTATATTGTAGGGAATCTGCAAGTAGGAGAGTGCATTATTGTAGCAGTCAATATTTAGGACACAAAAATTGACAGAGGCACAAAACTTGTAGGAGTTCAGAATTTGGGGGAGAATGCAAAAACATATTGTGGTGGGTGAAGGCATGATTGGATCACAAAATGAGGGAGTGTATAATTGTGGGGCAGAAATGTGGGTCTGTAAGAGAGAATAATACCTTTTATAAACAGATTAGATAGGCACATGATCGTAGGTACCAATCTGAGGGTGGCTTCAAAACAGGGGCGTCAAATATCTGTTGGCAATATTTGTTAGTGCCACATTCAGGCTTTGCAGGACAATATCTGAGTTGGTGGGGCGGTACTGGTTGTTAGGTTTTGGAGAAATTCAAATCGTGGGGATATACAATACTTTAGAAAGTGCTCAATATTTTTGGAGAGTACAAATGTGTTGGGGACACAAAACTTGGCAGAATGGGGAGTGTGGGGGCGGAGGACCGGACAAATGTGGAGGTGCATAATTTATCAAAACAATGCCAGACCCAGTGTGGATCCACTGAAGATGGGGTGGGGAGGGAGGTGAAATAATAATGGGTGGGAGAGAACCTTGGGTGGGAAACAAAAGTGACAAAGTCAGAAAGTGCAGACGCATTGGAGTGTTGCCTAAAGTTCGGATCACCCCATTGTCGGAAGGATGTGGAAGCTTTGGAAAGAGTTCAGAAGAGACATATGAGGATTTTTCCTGTTATGGGGGAATGTTTTCCGATGAAAAGCTGGGGGACTGACGGGTTTTTGTTGAATAAGTTTGAGAGGTGACTTACCTAAGACATTTAAGATAATCAAAGATATGTTTAGGGTGGACAGTGAGACCGTGCTTCCTCGGATGGTGATGCCTAGCACGAAGGACATAGTACATCGCGTTAAATTGAGGGTTGGTCGATATAGTACAGATATCAGAGTTTGTTTTTTTATTCAGAGAATAGTCAAGGTGTGGAAAGTAATGCCGGCAACAATAGCAGACTCATCAATTTTAAGGGCATTTAAATGTTTACCGGATTCTCTTATGGGCGAAAATGGAATTGTAAAGGCTTGAATGGGCATGATATAGGCTTCAGATTGGTTACACAGGTCAGCGCAACATCGCGGGCTGAAAGGCTTACATTTCACTATCATGTTCTGTGTTCTGTAAGATGAAAGATTCAGAAATATAAGTGCATCACAGAATGAAGCAGAAAAAGTAAATGCAAATATAAGTGTGCGAAAGAGAGGCGGGAGATAAAGGGAGACAGAAAAGCATGCAGTGGGACCAGGAGAGAGAGAGAAACAGAGAGAGAGAGAGAGAGAGAGAAGGGGGTGGGAGACAGAGAGACAGATAGGCAGAGGAAGAACGCGAAGAAAATGGGAATAAAAGTCAGGGAGACGGGACACTCCATGTTTGTTCCAGCTCTGCTGAAGATTACTCACATTCCTTCTGTCCCATGAGGGACAGGAGTTGTTCGTGGGGCATGGTATAGCATGGCTGATTCAGGGAGGTGTTTGAGGATGTTAAATGATCAAAATTGGCAGTGAGATTCCATATGTGTACACATACACACATTGATACTCACCTTCTGCTCCTTTGACATGGATCGATACATGCCGGAAATTACTTTAAATACCTTGAAGACTGTCACTTACGGGCCCATTTCTGCTGACATTCTATTTTATCCAGTCAGGTCCCTTCTCGCTCTCCCTGGCGCACACTTCCTCCAGGAGCGTAGCATCCCAAGAGTAATCTCCCTGTGATTAAAAAGGGGCGGGAGGATGTGTGAGAGAAACAGTAACTCAAAAGTTTAGTCCAGGCATCCTCTGCCTGTCTCTTCCCTCCCCGACAACCTCATACCTCACACACAAACTGGCCCAAGACCTAAAATCCACACAGAGAAGAAATCTCTATTCTCAAACCGACAGGAGCGACACCACACATTCATTTATACAACTGAACACAGGCTTCTGCACCCAATGGACACAAGTTTATATCACAAGCTAACAAAGGATTTTCAAACAGATCAGTAGGAAGTGTGGATGGGATTGAAATGAACAAACTAGCCCAGTTTTATTGACTTTCTGAGAATTCTACAAATGTGTCAATACATTTTATAAAGAGTGGTGATTGCATCGATCCATTGTGGAAATTATTGAGTTTTTTGTCTTCATGCAACTGAGTTTATTATCCTAATTACCAATACAGACCCTCCGCTCGATCTGTCCCTTTAACTGTGGTAGGGTTCGTGAATTTCAAGTGAAACAGAACACAGTTGACATGCTCCAATCATCGATTAAGAAATCAATATAATAATGTTCTGCTGAGCTACATAGCAGATGGAAATTGAAGCTAGATTTTCTGGCTGTGGAAGAGGGATGCTACACAGATTCGTGACACATTTATAGCATACACTGATCCGAATGGTTAAAAACATTGTGGAAGAACCCATACATCCCTCATGTAAACTCTTCCCCCTTTTGCCATCTAACTTCATAAACTGAGATATCGAGGGGAATGCCAGGGACAAGATCCTGACCTGAAATAGTTATTGAATTTTCTTTGTTAGAAAGCTGCCAACATCAGCACCATTCCTTGTGCTAATACTCCATTATGGAATTGTCTTCGGAAAAGTGTTACACAGGTCGATCATGAAAGCATGTACAGGTTGCCATGTCATGTTTTAGGAACGGGACCTACGCAATCATCTTAACCTGCATGAAGTGCTATTCACATTAGGGAATTCGCAAGAAAGGTGCTGATTTTATTCCTGCCTGTGTTTTCACACCAGTCAGTACATGTGACATCTGCAGAAAAATTTAACCACATCCTTATCCAGTCCAGGCCAGTAGAATTGCCAGTAGAATAGTCAGAGTATTCCTCACACGTCAGACACCAGACTAACTCAGCTGATCTCAGTCTGTTAATTCATGTGCTACACATTATACGTTCGAATATTATGAGTAATGCCTTCGGCAACACAATCTGGTGCACTACCGCCCATTCATCCGTTGCACTAAGCTTCCAGCATCTCAATTTACAGCATTAGATTCTATCTTTAAAATAATGACACTCATTATACATTCGAATTCATTTTCTGAGCATGCATCGATTACAAGCCTGTTTAACGTTTTCCTGCGCCATTAAATCAAACATGGTGTCTGCTGTCTGATGCTAAATTCTTTGTCTTGCTCTTTTGTTTATGCTTCTTAAAGTGAATTATGACAGTGGGATCTGGAAATATTCTAGGGTATCTTTCTTTTAATTCATCAGTTCCCTGTTCTTGCTTTTAGCTTGTCCACAGCAAAGGACGTCACTCCCAACTTTTTTCCTGCAAAATTGTTTCCAAATGCAAACTGCATTCCTGGAACTAATGCTCTTTCATTAACTCCTACTGCTATATCGCCAGACTTGATTTGATTTTGCATTCTTATCATCAAGGTGAAAGCTAATTTCCTGTCCATCTATTCCACCAATTACCACTCTCGCGGTTAACATCTCAGAAAATGTGTAAATATTTTCATTCCTTATTACGAGAGACGGATTGTTCCGTAGTTCTCCAAATTGTCACCTCTTTCCTGAATCCCCCGTTCTTCGTAAGCAGCCTTGACCGCAGAGTTGAAGTATTTACACAGATCAGACACGAGCTTATTACTCAGCTCTTGACCAGGCTGTGCCGTCTCCATCAGCTGCTCATTTTTTTCTTGGGGTTTCCTTTACGACTTTCATTATATCCCACTGGCTAAGCTGCTTCTACCACATATTTTTCCATTGCCTTTCTTCAACAACCAGGACTGTGATCTTATGTGTCCCAACTTCTGGCAGTGAAAACACCTTTTCCCAATGCCCTTCTTCTACTGTCGGTACTGGAAAATTCATGTATCACACTGAATTGTAGTGGAAACACATGAGGTCTTTCACCTTTTTCACATCTCTAAGGCGCCCCTTGTCACCTGTGAAAACTATTCCCAGCATGATCTAAACCTTGTTTTGTAGTGAAGGATTCCCCTTCGCCAATTGGTATCCTTGTAGGAGGAAATCACTGCTGGAAGCTAATATTCCCCATCTGCACCAACGAATATTGTTCTGATTTCTCTGCTGCGCTTCTCATTCTTGAACGTTTTGTTCATCGAGATACGTTTTTATCATCTTTGGAAATGAGTTTTTAAAACCGTCAGCAGAATAATCTCTAAAACATCCTCATATGGCTTACCTATTTTTAAGGTCAGAATCAAAACTGCCATGTTTAATTCTTTCGAACTCAAAGTGACCTGGTTCCTTCTTTATGCTTCTATACCGCTGTCGATACGCTCCTGGTGTTAATTCATAGGCACACAAAATAACCTGTTTCACATCCACATGATCTCTTCACCCCTCATTTGACAGCGCTGCAAATCACTCAATAGCTATCTTGCCAACTTCGTCTGAACGAACGTTAACTTCAAGTTCGCTGTCAACTCTGACTGCCACGTGATTGTTTTCAAATGAAATAAAAAAGGCTTCGACATCTTTCTCATTGACATGTGGCAATGCTTCAACCTTTTTAAAAATAAAATTCTACCTTCTCTCATCATCTCCATCGTGTTAACTGGACTTCACTGACAAATCGCTACTTCTGAAGTTCAAGGTCCCTCTCCCCTTCATTTCTCTCTCTTTACTCAGCCAACAACACTGTCTCCCTTTCTTTTTCTCTTTCTCTCTCTCGTTATCTCACTTTATTTTGGCGCTTTTTTCCCTTTCTTTACTATTAACTCCTTTTGCCTCAATTACAATTGAAGGTTTTTTCTAACTCGACTGTACTTGTCTGTTTCTCTGATACACTTGAGTGCTTGACCAACTGCATTATAATGTATCCCTGTTCAACCCCATTTCTAACTTATCCGCTGTCCTTTGCCTGTCTCAACTTATCCTGTCCTTTATCTGTCTTTCTAAAATTTCTTGGAAAATTTGGGAAGCATCTTCAAACACCAAATATCTTTCACATTGATATGAGATATTTCCTGATGAAGGGGTTATGCCCGAAACGTCGATTCTCCTGTTCCTTGGATGCTGCATGACCTGCTGCGCTTTTCCAGCAACACATTTTCAGCAGATGAGACATTTCGCCCAATTGTAATTTAACCAACACAGATGAAAAAAAAACGCTTTTGTTTTTCAACTACGTTTTAATTAAAGTTCTAGGCGTCTCATCATCAAGTGTTTAAGTCTTCTGGGACTTTTTGTACTCTTATCCGTTCAAATCTGTCCACATCACTGACTGGATGTGTATTAACCTGTTAAAATCTATCCAAACATCGGACACGAACCCAAAACTATTACAATACGGAAATGAATCCCTCTATCAATTAAACAAAATACCCAGAAAAGCTCACCTTGGTTTCTAATCTTTAAAATAGGAGTGTTAGAGAGCTCCCAAAGTCCACTGTTTAAAGGAAATAACATCTTTGTTGACATTAAACAACTTTTCACAATTCTGAACCCCCCTTTCTCTTAACTGCTTTTTACCTGCCTCTAACTTTTGAATAATGTGATGTTATAATAAGACGCATATTAAAATTACATCAACTTAATTTCAAAGACCCCAGCCACTGTGTCTTCTGTGTAATTCCTCTCCAGACTGAGAATATCCCTCAGCCATCTTTTATTTTTCCTTTTTACTGCGAGAATGTCTCACTTGAAAAGGTACCTTTGATCGAGTTTTTCCGAATTTGAAAGAAAGCAGGATGTTAGATCACTACACGTTTGTGTCTCGATGACTGTTGCTCTCTAATAAAGTGTAGTACACATCTTCAGCTTAGTAATATCGCTTGGAAGTAGCTGGGTTCCAAAGACAGAACCCCGCAGTACCCCACTAGTTACATCTAGCCATCCAGAAAATAAACTCATTTATCCTGATCGTCTTTCTTCAGTCCATCAGCAATCATACATGCAACCTAAAAAATTACCCTAATTCCACATTATAAAACCTTGTGAATTATCCTTTTGTGCGGCACATTGTAAAATGCCTTCCAGATTTCCAAATATATGGCGTCAATGGAATCCCCATTGTGTACTTTGCTTTCACATAGAAAACAGAACATAGAAAGTTACAGCGCAGTACAGACCCTTCGCACCCTTGATAACTGATTCTATCACTTACTCGCAATCAGATGGTAATCTGACTAGTCTGTGATTTTCCAGACTTTACGTCCATACATTTTTGGAATGGGCTTTTCATTAGCTGAATCGAAAGTACTATGTAGACGATGTTGGTGGAGGGTTGTATTTTAGACTGGAGGCCTGTGACCAGTGCCGTGCCACATGGATTGGTGCTGGGTAAGCTAATTTTCGTCATTTATATAAATGGTTTTGATGTGATCTCAAAGGGTATAATTAGTAAGTTTGCAAACGGCACCAAAATTGGAGATGAAGAAGAGAGTGAACAAGTTTACCTCAGAGTAAAATAGGACCTTGATCAGCTGGATCAATGGGTTGGGGAATGGGAGAAGAGGATTAATTTCTATAAATGCAATACTTTGCACATAGCGTGTAATTTTGTTCTCCATCCTATTGGATGTATGCTGTTCAACTCGAATGGATTCCACAAATATTTAAAAGGATGTTGCCAGGTTTGAGGGCTTGAGCTATTGTGAGAGGCTGAATAGGCGCAGGCTGCTTTCCTTTCGGGCATGGAAGGCTGAGGGCTGACCTTACAGATGTTTAGAAAATCATCTGGGGCATGGATAGGATAAAAATAGATGAAGTCATGTCCCTGGTGTGGGAGTGTCCAGAAATAGAGGGCAAAGGTTCAGGGCGGCAAGGGAAAGGTACTTAAGGGACTGAAGTGTCATTTGGTTTCACGCAGAGCCTGGTGCATGTATGGAATGAACTGCCACCCTACCACTCTCAGAATATAATCCCTCAATTTATTGTGAAACCCTCGTACAAGCTGACGTCATCATCCTCGGAGAAAGAGTATCACTGTCGACCCTATCTAATCCTCTGATCATCTTGTATATCTCTATCAAATCTTCTCTTCGCCTCCTTCTGTCCAATGAGAACAGACAAATGTCTCTCAGCCTTTCCTCATAAGACCTTCCCGCCAGACGAGGCAACATCCTGGTAAATCTCCTCTGCACCTTTCTCAATGCTTCCACATCTTTCCCGAAATAAGGGGACCAGATCTGTACACAATATTCCAAGTGCGGCCACACTAGCATTTTATACAATTGCAGCATGACATTGCAGCTCCGGAAATCAATCTCTCTATCAATAAAACCTAACATACCGTATGCCTTGTGAACTGACGACTTGGGTGGCAACCTTCAGTGATCTATGTACATGGACACCAAGATTCCTCTGCACATCCATACTCCCAAGAATCTTTCCGTTGAGCTCGTATTTTGCCTTCCTGTTATTCTTCCCAAAGTGCATAACCTCACATTTAGCTGCATTGAATCTCCATTTGCCACCACTCAGCCCAATTCTGCAGTTTATCCAACTCCCCCCTGCAACTTACAACATTCTTCCACACTGTCTACTACTCCACCGACTTTCGTATCGTCTGCAAATTTACTAATCCATCCATTTATGCCTGTGTCTAAGTCATTTGTAAAAATGACAGACAACACTTTTGACAAAACAGACCCTTGTGGCACACCACTAGTATTCGGACTCAAGTCGGAATATTTTCCATCAACCACCACTCGCTGCCTTCATTCCGAAAGCCAGTTTCTAATCCAAACCGCTAAATCACCCTCAATCCCATGCCTCTGCATTTTCGCGAATAGCCTACCATGTGGAATCTTATCAAAGGCTTTCTGAAGTCTATGTACACCACGTCAAGTGCCCTACCCTTATCGACATCATCGGTCATCTTCTCAAAAAACTCAATGAGGTTTGTGAGACACGACTTGCCCTTGACAAAACCATGTTGACTATCTGAAATCAAATTGTTGCTAACTCGATTATTTTAAATATTTTCTCTGGTAATTCTTTCCAATCCCTTTCCGACGACAGAAGTAAGGCTCAGTGGTAAATAATTATCTGAGTCATCTCTACTGCTCTTCTTGAACAAGGGTACAACATTTGTAATTCTCCAGTCCTCTGGTGCTAAACCTGAAGAGAATGATGACTCACATATTAAAGCCAAAGTCGCTGCTATCTCCCCTCCAGCTTCCCAGAAAATCCTCGGAAAAATCCCATCCGGCCTCGGGGACTTGTCTACTTTCATTCCCTCTAGAATTGATAAAACGTGTTCGTAACTTACCTCGAACCTTTCCAGTCGAATATCGCATATCTCTTTCTTTTCCTCCACTATATTCTACATTTCCTGAGAGAAAACCTAGGAGAAATGTCCGTTTCGCACCTCTTCAATCTCCACAGACTCCACACTCAACTTCCCACTTCTGTCTTTGAATGGCCCTGTTCCTACCGTCGTCATCTTTTTATTCCTCACATGTATACAGAAAGCTATAGGGTTTCCCCATTCTATTTACTGACGAATGCTCATGACCGCTCTTTGCTCTTTTTAACGCTCTGTTTACATCCTTCCTAGCTGATCTTTAACGCTCCATCGCCTCTTCTGAACCATGTTGTCTAAACAACACATAAACCTCCTTCTTCCACTTCTCAAGAGATGTAATTTCTGAAGCAAACCACGTTCCTTTTCCTGATCAGTTCCTCCCTGCCAAAGAGGAACATGCATGTCAAGGACACGCAATATCTGTTCCGTAAAACAGCTGCACATTTCCATTGTCTGCATTCACTGCATTTTGCTATCCTATTCTATGCATCCTAATTCTTGCCTAATCGCATTATAATTGACCTTACCCCATCGACAACTCTTGACCAAAGTTCAAATTTCTTTCAGTCACCATTATACTATCCTTGCCTAACAAGGCCAACCCTCCCCCTCTTTTTCCGCTTTGCCTGTTCTTAATAAAACATTTAAATCCTGGAACCTGCAGCATCCATTCCTCAGCCTGCTCTTTCAATGTCACCAAAGTGGCATGTTCCTGTCTCTTTCCATCGCTTACCTAAACGAAACTGAATTATGGTCACTCTCTCCAAAATGCTTACCTACAACTAATTCAAATATCTGGCCTGGTTCATTACCAAGCACTGGATCCTCCGCTCCTGTCGGCTATTCGACATACTCTGAGAGGAAACCTTCCTGTTCACATTGGACAAAAACTGGTCCATCGACGTACTAGAGTTATAGCATTTCCAGTCAAGTTTGGGGAAGTTTGAGTCCACGAAAATGACCACCCTGTTCCTTTTACTCCTACCCAGAATAATTCTGTCAAGCCTCTCCTCTATGTCCCTGGAACTCTGCGGAGGCGTATTAGAAACTCCAAGCAGTGTGACGTCTCCTCTCCTGTTTGTAATCTCAACCCATACTATCTCAGTAGACGAGTCCTCGTCCAAAGTTCTTTCAGTCACCATTATACTATCTTTGACGAACAAAGCCACACCTCCTCCTCTTTTTCCGCTTTGCCTGTTCTTAATAAAACATTCAAATCCTGGAACCTGCAGCATCCATTCCTCAGCCTGCTCATTCAATGTCACCAAAATGGCCCCAGTTTCGAAGTCGCCGGTCCCTATCCATGCGTCAACCTTATTTTGCATATCACTGGCGTTGAAGTTGACACACTTCAAACCAGCTTTCTGTCTTCCAGCATATTCCTGTGACTGTGAAATCCTGTCCCTGGCCTCCCTACTCACATCCTCCTGTGCACTTCAACTACACCTCAAGTTCCCATTCAATTTCTGAGCTGTTTTAAACTCATCCGAACAGCAACAGCAAATTTATCACCCAGGTGATTAGTACCCATCTGGTTCAAATGAAGACCGTCCTGTTTGTACAAGTCCCATCTTCCCCAGAATGAGTCCAAATTATGCAAGTAGCTGAAACCCCCCCGGACTGCACAATCCTTGTAGCCACGTGTTCAGCTGATATCTCGCCCTTTTCCTTGCCTCGTTATCATGTGACAAATGTAACAAACCAATGATAACAACTCTGTTTATTCTAGCTCTCAGCGTCCACTCTCACTCCAAGAAATCCTGCCTTATACCCCTATCCCTCTTTCTCCCTATGTCGTTGGTACCTACGCAGACCAGGACTTGAGGCTGGTCATCCTCTCTCTTCAGCACCCCAAAGATACGATCCAAGACATCATGGACCCTGGCATCTGAGAGACAATACACCAACAGTGAGTCTCGTTCATTCCCAAGAAACCTTCTATCTGACCTTCTAACTACTCAGTCCCCAATTACTAACACTCTCCTCCTTTCCCTCCTTCCTGTCTGTGCATGGAAAAAGGGTGGTGGTGGATCGTTTCTTTTCAGGCTGGAAGCTTGTGACCAATGCTAAGCCACAATGATCAGTGCTATATCCGTTACTTTCAGTCACTTGTATTAATGATTTGGATGTGAACATAGGATGTGTAGTTAACACGTTTGCAGGTGACACCAAAATTGAAAGTGTAGTGGACAGCGAAAAAGATTACATCAGACTCCAACAGAATCTTGTTCAGATGGGCCAATTGGCTGAGGAGTGACAGATGTTTCTCAAAATTGTCAGCACATCGACTTTCCGAGCATCAATCTGTTCTGGCATATTTCACGCGTCCTCAGAAGCGTCACGCTTCCTTTCCATCGTGAATGCTGACGCAAAGTATTCATTAAGGACCTCCTGCAACTCGAGGTGCAGATTATCTAAATTATCGCTTATTGACCCTACCCTCATTCAGGCCAACTTTTTTTCCTCATATAAATGTAGATCGCCTTCGAACTTTCCTTAACACTATCTCTGAAAGCTTTATCATGCCTCCTTCAAACTTTCTGAATTCCGTTCATTGGTTCATTCCAGGCTACCTTGTACCATCTAAAATAATGTCTGATCCTTGCCTGCTAAACTAATTTCTTTCACTTCACCATATGCTCCATATTCATTGTTACTGAAGGTTCTTTCAACCTCCCAATCACTGTCATCGTCTCTCGCCTCACAATCCACCCTATCTCTGGAACCTCAACAGGCCTCAAAGGTACCAGAACTATGTGCTTTCTCCTAATTCCAGATATATGACAAAAAGAAAAAAAAAATAAATTCTATGCTTGATTGTGTCATTTTCAGGTTCCTGGGTGCCTAGCTCCCAAGGTTCCTCCAGGCCCAACTCTCTACCTTAATTGCCTTCATAAAGAAAAGTCACCTAATTTCAACTGTGGCTTGTCATGTTCTGACATTAAGTGTCTCAGCGGTGCACAGTACTGAATAAAGTCTCTCTGGCCGTTGTGTCTGTGCTCATACTACTGATTCTAATTCCATTTTCCAGCACGTTATCCATAGTGTTGTCTGCGTTAGTATCTGAAGTGTGCATCTACATATGTCTTAAGTGTTTTGAGGATTTCTGTGTCGACCATCCTGTCAGACAGTGATGGTCAGTATAATTCTTGCTGCATGAAGGCATCATCCACTGGAACACAGAGCAACTGTTTCTGTGCAAACGCCAGAGATCACCCACACTTTGGTAAAGATGGCAGGGACCCTATCAAGTGGTATGTTAAGATATATCAGGACGTTTCATGGAATAGGGACTTTTAGTTGCACGTTTAGAGGTTTTTTTGCATATTCATTCTAGTGATACACATCGTGAATATCGATCAGCAAATCATTGAGTGTCCTTTTCAATTTCTCCCTTTGGTTGGGCTGCGGTAACCTTCATGTTAAATAAGCAGCAGTCATCGCTCACTCATGGGAGAGCAGCACCACAGTATGGTAAGACATTGGATACTTTTCCGTTGGCACAACGATGCCACTGTTTTCGGTGATTCTGAGAGGAAATATTGAACATGGTGGCCATGAAACAATTCACTCACAATGCATTTTCCTGGAGAACGTTCATTTTCTTTATTATATTTGGTGGCTCCAATGATGCAGTCAAGTGAAAAATGTTCCAACAAAATCCGGATCTGTCCATTATAGATAGCAAACTGATATTGGGAAAACAGGAGTTTGTAGAAACTGAGATTGTTCTGCTTTTAGCAAAGCAAATTTAGGAGACCTGTGCTGGAGCTGTTTACAAAGAAAAAAATCGGATGATAAAACTTAGACTGATCAGCTAGAACATAAAATGAATCACTGAACATTAAACAGATTTGGAGAAAATCTGTCGAGAGAAAGGAGTGATTCAAAGGAGAAATTTTAGACATTAAGCAAGAATGAACTGGTACACAATTCTCTTACACAAAGCAAATATCTATGTCCTGATGAATTGAGAAACTTTATCACAGTCTGGCGTTACAATTATTGAGATCTCCACCTGCAAGTCGACTTTTAATATCCGATAATAGGAGTTTACAAAATCCGACACTGTCAGATTAGGTTCGAAACACAAAACCCTCCATCTTCCTGGTTCAGGATGACTGTACAAATTACCTTTGTGGAGATCAGCAGTCAGTTCAAAGGAGAAACCAAGTAGGTTTCTCTGAGTTTCCACCTTGGGACTGAGCAGAGCACAGATCTTTGACACGTGAAAGAGTGCTTCATGAATTAGTGTAATGATGAGAGCATAATTTGCTTCCTTTTCTTTCCTTATGTGCTTTCATCGTGACTCACCAATGAGACATTATCTGTGAAAAGCGAAAGCAACTCGAGGGAGAATTTGTCTCTATTGTTAACAATGGTCACTAATCACCTCCCAGTCATTCCAAACATTGCTCCCTATAAAAATACCAGTTGGACATGCTTCGAGTACTCCCAATGACATGTTTCCAATAATGAGGAGGGATTCTCTTAGAAAAGGCGGAACAGTCAATTCCAGAGATGGTTACGTACTATTAACAGAGAGGTCCTGATACGACAAGCGGGCAAGAATTTATCGAATGCTGTATAACTTCGGAAAATGTGAAGTTGTTAATTTTAGATTAGATAACAAAAGAACAGAGGAATATTTAAATTGAAGAAACTGGAGAAAGCTGCACCAGAAGTGGACATGGTGTTTAATGTGCAGGAACAGCAGAAAGATCGCACAGAGTTGCAACAGGTAATCTGGAACGGGAATGGAATGTTGTCCCTTATTTCAAGCGGCTTGCAGTATCCGAGTTTTGAGTCTATGCCTTCGGGCATTTGCACAAACTGCTGGTGAGTGCACGTCTTTAGTAATCTGAGCAGCTGTGCTCCACTTGTTTACAGAAATATTTCAATTCGTTGGAGTCATTTCGGATAATAATCATTGGGATATACCTGGTTTACATGTATTATATTTTAAGAAAATTTGAGGTTGGGAATCTACTCAATTGATTTTGGAAGAGGCGATTTCATTGAAACAAATAAGATTCTTAAGGGGTTTGGCCAGGTAAACTCTGAGAGGATTTTTCCCATCACGGCAGAGTCGTGATTCGGATTCTTGATCAGTTGAGAAATCAAGGGTGCTCTATCTGAACCGTTAATTTTTTGGCAACAAATGCACAGGTAAGGTGTTTCAGTCGAGATTGAGCTGGGGTGAGGTGGTGAGAAGCAACAGCTGAGAGATTTAAATTTCCAGATTGAGTGATTGTGTAAAATACAATCAGATATGAGATCGTGTAGAATGAAGTGTGTCATTTTGCCTCAGGCAGTTCCCAGCGAGAGGGATTGACTCAATAGGTCGGGAAGGTAATTTTTAATAATAATTTAAAGCAATGGGCGTAACTATTTCAGTGTTTCAGTGGAGGAAATTGTAACTGATTGAGTGGTGGAGGCGTGAATAGCAGTTTGGTAACTGAGTTAAAAATCACACAATACCGGGATATAGCCCAAAAGGTTTATTTGGAAGCACTAGCTTTCGAAGCGTTTCAGAATATAGAGCGACACAGAACTAAGAACAATATCGGACAATTGGCTTGTGGGGAGTGACAAGGTTGGAGAAGAGAACGAGGGAAAGTCGGAATGTGTATAGTTCACCTAGACTCGGATAAAGGATCAATATGAAATCTGAAAAAAAAAGACTTGACAAGAAACTGGAGAAAGATCTAAGTTTAGGACTTAAACGCATATCACCATTAGATGCAATTTCTTTTGGCGGGCTAGTGGATAGTAGGAAAGCTGCCGAGGCAGCTGATCGAATTGTGTCAACTTTCTTGAAAGGAAAATTCCTTGAGCTTTCTTCGTTGGGAAGGGTGAAGGAGACAGGATGATGCAAATTGATTGAAAATAAGCAAAACTTGTGATACTAATATTTATCGATAAGGGAACAAACTTGATATATTGAAATTTTATCCAGAATATTAAAATTTACGTCAACAGTCTGGATTCGAATTCCACCTCGGCAGATGTTGGAATTTGAAATGAATTTTTAAAAAGAAACGTTGGCTCAGTGGTTAGCACTGCCGCCTCACAGGGCCAGGAACACGGGTACGATTCCAGCCTCGGCTGACTGTACATGTGGAGTTTGTACTTCTTCCCGTATCTGCATGGGTTTTCTGTGGGTGCTCCCGTTTTCTCCCGCAGTCAAAAGACATGCAGGTTAGATGATTTGACAATGCTAAGTTTCCCATTGTATTCAGGGACCCTTCGACGCTAACGGTCATTTTGAGTGCGAGCAGCAGCTAAGGTAAGACTGTTTGTTTTAAAAGTACTTACCGGTAGCGGGCAGCGGTGTTTTTTTTTCACTCTCTTCACAGAAAGAGCGGGAGCAGCAGGGGGAAGTGACGACGACCAGAGAGGCAGCCGGGAAGGAAAGCAGTGAGTATAAATACTCACCCTTCGACGCTAACGGTCATTTTGAGTGCGAGCAGCAGCTAAGGTAAGACTGTTTGTTTTAAAAGTACTTACCGGTAGCGGGCAGCGGTGTTTTTTTTTCACTCTCTTCACAGAAAGAGCGGGAGCAGCAGGGGGAAGTGACGACGACCAGAGAGGCAGCCGAGACCCGGAAGCAGGTAGAGCGTAAGCTTACCTGGGTAGGTTTGTTTCCCCTTTAAAAGCGCGCAGCTGAAGGACCCGAGGCACTACGGAGGTAGTGCCTCCCACCCGCCCTCCTCCTCTAACCTAATAATAAGATCCGTTGTGGTAAGGAGGTAAGTGCCGAATTTTGCTTGTTGTATTCTTTAGACCCAGTTTTTTGTTTAAAATAAAGGTTAGCTTTAGAGGGATGGCAGTGAAGGCAGTGCAATGTTCCTCCTGCAACATGTATGAGGTGAGGGATGCCATGGACGTCCCTGCTGATTACACTTGCAGGAAGTGCACCCATCTCCAGCTCCTCCAAGACCGTGTTAGGGAACTGGAGCTGGAGCTGGATGAACTTCGGATCATTCGGGAGGCAGAGGGGGTCAGAGATCGGAGTTATAGGGAAGTAGTAACTCCAAAGATGGCAGATAGATGGGTGACAGTGAGGGGGACTGGGAGGAAGCAGCCAGTGCAGGGACCCCCTGTGGTCGTTCCCCTCAAGAACAAGTATACCGTTTTGGATACTTGTGGGGGGGACGACTTACCAGGGGTAAGTAACGGGGCTCAGGCCTCTGGCACGGAGCCTGTCCCCGCTACTCAGAAGGGAAGGGTGGAGAAGAGCAGAGCAATAATAATTGGGGACTCGATAGTTCGGGGCACAGATAGGCGGTTTTGTGGGAACGAGAGAGACTCACGTTTGGTATGTTGCCTCCCAGGTGCAAGGGTACGTGATGTCTCTGATCGTGTTTTCCGGGTCCTTAAGGGGGAGGGGGAGCAGCGTGAAGTCGTGGTCCATATTGGCACCAATGACATAGGTAGGAGGAGTGCTGAGGATGTTAGACAGGCTTTTAGGGAGCTAGGTTGGAAGCTCAGAGTTAGAACGAACAGAGTTGTTGTCTCTGGTTTGTTACCCGTGCCACGTGATAGAGAGTCGAGGAATCGGGAGAGAGAAGAGTTAAATGCGTGGCTACAGGGATGATGCAGGAGGGAGGGATTTCGGTACTTGGATAACTGGGGTTCTTTCTGGGGAAGGTGGGACCTCTATAAACAGGATGGTCTGCACCTGAACCTGAGGGGCACCAGTATCCTTGGGGGGAGGTTTGCTAGTGCTCTTGGGGGGGGTTTAAACTAACTCTGCAGGGGCATGGGAACCCAGACTGTAGCTTTAGGGTGCAGGACCTGGACTGTAGGGAGGTTAGGAATATGGCATCAATCTTAAAGGAGGGTGCCTGTAAACAGAAGAGTGGCTTGAAGTGTGTGTACTTTAATGCCAGAAGTATACGAAATAAGGTAGGTGAACTCGCAGCGTGGGTTGGTACCTGGGACTTCGATGTTGTGGCTATTACGGAGACATGGCTAGATCAGCGACAGGATTGGCTGTTGCAGGTTCCAGGGTTTAAATGTTTTAGTAGGTTCAGAGGTGGGGGCAAAAGAGGGGGGTGTGTGGTTTTGCTTGTCAAAGATAGTATTACAGCGGTGGAAAGGAAGATGGACGAAGATTTGCCATCTGAGGTAGTTTGGGTGGAGGTTAGGAATAGGAGAGGTGAGGTCACCCTGTTAGGAGTCTTTTACAGGCCTCCTAATAGTCCTAGAATCGTTGAAGAAAGGATTGTGAAGATGATTCAGGAGAAGAGCGACAGTAATAGGATGATTGTTATGGGAGACTAACTTTCCTGATATTGATTGGGAAAGCTATAGCTCAAGTTCGTTAGATGGGTCAGTGTTTGTGCAATGTGTGCAGGAGAGTTTCCTGACACAATATGTAGATAAGCCTACAAGAGGTGAGGCCATACCGGATTTGGTTCTGGGTAACGAACCAGGCCAGGTATTAGAACTAGAGGTAGGTGAGCACTTTGGGGACAGTGACCACAATTCGGTGATTTTTACTCTCGTGATGGAGAGGGATAAGTGTGTACTACAGGGCAAGAGTTATAGCTGGGGGCAGGGAAATTATGATGCGTTGAGGCATGACTTAGGATGTGTGGATTGGAAAAGTAGATTCCAAGGCAAGAGCGTAATTGATATGTGGAACTTGTTCAAGGAGCAACTATTGAGTGTCCTTGATAAGTACGTACCTATCAGGCAGGGAGGAAAGGGTCGTGTGAGGGAGCCGTGGTTTAATAAGGAGTTGGAATCTCTTGTTAAATGGAAGAGGGCGGCCTTTGTAAAGAAGAGGCGTGAAGGTTCAATAGGGGCAATTGAGAGTTATAAGGTAGCCCGGAAAGACCTGAAGAGAGAGCTAAGAGCAGCAAGGAGGGGACATGAAAGGTCCTTAGTTGGTAGGATTAGGGAAAACCCTAAGGCTTTCTATAGGTATGTTAGGAATAAAAGAATGACTAGGGAAGGAATAGGTCCAATCAAGGATAGTAATGGGAAGTTGCGTGCGGAGGCTGAAGAGATTGGGGAGGCGCTGAATGAATACTTTTCGTCAGTATTCACTCAGGAACAGGACGTTGTTGTCGATAAAAATACTGAGGCACGAATAAGTAGAATGGATGGCTTTGAGATATGTAGAGAAGAGGTGTTGGAAATTCTGGCAAGGGTGAAAATAGATAATTCCCCTGGGCCTGATGGTATTTATCCTAGGATTCTCTGGGAAGCAAGGGAGGAGATTGCAGAGCCATTGGCCTTGATTTTTGTGTCCTCTTTGTCGACAGGAGTAGTGCCAGAGGACTGGAGGCTAGCAAACGTGGTTCCCTTGTTCAAGAAGGGGAGTAGGGATAATCCTAGTAACTATAGGCCAGTGAGTCTCACTTCTGTTGTGGGCAAAGTCTTAGAGAGAATTGTAAGGGATAGGATTTATGCACATCTGGATAAGAGTGATGTGATCAAGGATAGTCAGCATGGTTTTGTAAAGGGCAGGTCGTGCCTCACAAACCTTATTGAATTCTTTGAGAAGGTGACTAAGGAGGTAGATGAGGGGAAAGCGGTAGATGTGGTATATATGGATTTTAGTAAGGCGTTTGATAAGGTCCCCCATGGTAGGCTACTGCAGAAAATACAGAGATATGGCATTGAAGGTGAGTTGGAGGTTTGGATTAGGAATTGGCTCTCTGGAAGAAGACAGAGGGTAGTAGTTGATGGCAAAGGTTCATCTTGGAGTGCCGTCACTAGCGGTGTTCCGCAAGGATCTGTTTTGGGACCATTGCTGTTTGTCATTTTTATAAACGACCTGGAGGAAGGGTTAGAAGGTTGGGTGAGCAAGTTTGCGGATGATACGAAAGTCGGAGGAGTTGTAGACAGTGAGGAAGGATATGGCAGGTTACAGCAGGATATAGAGAAGCTGCAGAGCTGGGCAGAAAGGTGGCAAATGGAGTTCAATGTAGCGAAGTGTGAAGTGATTCACTTTGGTAAGAGTAATAAAAAGATGGATTACTGGGCTAATGGTAGACTACTTGGTAGTGTGGAAGAGCAGAGGGATCTTGGTGTCCATGTACACAGATCTCTGAAAGTTGCCACCCAGGTAAATAGTGCAGTGAAGAAGGCATATGGCGTACTGGCTTTTATTGGTAGAGGAATTGAGTTCCGGAGTCCTGAGGTCATGCTGCAGTTGTATAAGACTCTGGTGCGGCCGCATCTGGAATATTGTGTGCAGTTTTGGTCGCCATACTATAGGAAGGATGTGGAGGCACTGGAACGGGTGCAGAGGAAGTTTACCAGGATGTTGCCTGGTATGGTAGGAAAATCCTATGAGGAAAGGCTGAGGCACTTGGGGTTGTTTTCATTGGAGAAAAGAAGGTTTAGGGGTGATTTGATAGAGGTGTACAAGATGATTAGGGGGTTAGATCGGGTTGACAGTGAGAACCTTTTTCCACGTATGGAGTCAGCTATTACAAGGGGGCATAGCTTTAAATTAAGGTGGGGGGGTAGATATAGGACTGATGTTAGGGGTAGGTTCTTCACTCAGCGAGTCGTAAGTTCATGGAATGCCCTGCCAGTAGCAGTAGTGGACTCTCCCTCTTTATGGGTATTTAAGCGGGCATTGGATAGGTATATGCAGGATAGTGGCTTAGTGTAAGTTAGGGGTGCTTTGATCGGCGCAACATCGAGGGCCGAAGGGCCTGTACTGCGCTGTAATTTTCTATGTTCTATGTTCTATGTGTTGGTGACCTGTATTAGTCAGGGATAAATATCGAATAATAGGGAAGAGAATGGGTCTGGGAGGGATACTCTACAGATGGTCGGTCTGGACTTGTTGAGCCGGAGGGCTTATTTCCTCTTTGCAGGGATTCTAAAAAAAATTAAGCATCAACTGGTTGTCTTCGAACACTCTCGACATTGCGAAATTCTCCCTACTGACGTCTGGAGGATAGTGCAAAAGTACGAAGGACTGTCTGACAGACAAGCCAAGAAAAATACTGACATAGTCATACTCATGGCATCATTCATACATTCAAGCCAATCGCCAGACGCTACCATGACATTCCCGAGGTATGTCCTGACCCACCAGCTGGACAGGCTAGGCAGATGTGAGCAACAGTGGAGTACAGTCACGAAGGATTTGCCCTGGTACTACTACACAATGATTCAGGGCACGAGGAGGTCTCATGGTTACTGCTGATTACAACGTAGCTCGGCTTTACTCCTCCATGTTGAACAACACTTGGAGGAAGCACTAAGGGTGAAAATGATGGCAATCGCACTCAGGGTGGGGGATTTCTCTGCCTATCATCAAGAGGACGTCAGCCGCAGCATCGAGTTGGTCACGTCCTAAAAGACATAACTGTTTGAACGGGTCCAGTGAGGGAACCAACAACAAGGGGAAAAAACATACTTTGTCTCATTGTTATGAATTTGCGAGCTGCATATGCATCTATCTGTGAAAGTATCAGTAACAGTGACCATCGCGCAGTCCTTTCATTATATTCAGTGGCACTGACGTATTGTTAAATGAATTCAAACTTCGAACAAATGTAGGAATTCAAAACTAGACAGGTTTGAGGCTCTATGGGCCATGGACAGCAGCAGGACTGCCTTCGAGCATAATCTGAAAACGCATGGGCTGGCATATTCCATACTCAACTACTCCTATCAAGCCAGGGGATCAAGCGCCTTCAATGCATTGTATATCAGGGGTCATGCCAGGAGCAGCACCAGGCATACTTAAAACTGAGGGGACAACCTGAAGAAGCTTTTTAACAGGATGAACTGCAGACAAAGAGTAGATAAAACTAAGTAATCCCAGAAGCAATTGGACAAATATCAACTGTGGTGTTGTGCCACACCCAGACATCAATGGTGAAAGACAACTAAAAACTCGCTGGAGGAAGCGCCGGAAAAATCCTCACCCTTACTGATGGAGGGGCTTAACCTATCCATGTAAAACGTAAGACCGCAACATTTACAGCAATAATCAGCCAGAAGTGCCAATTGGGTCATCCATTTTGCCCAACTACTGTGGTACCTAACACAACAAATACAAGTTTTCAGCCATAGAGCCACAGAGAAGTACAGCACAGAAACAGAGCCTACAGGTCAACTGGTTCATGCCGGCCAGATCACCGAACTTAATCTCGTCCCATTTGCCAGCACTGAGTCTATATCCATCGAAAATCTTCCCATTCAAATAGCCATATAGATTTCGCTGCACGGCTGCAATTGTACAGCCTCCATCACTTCGTCTGTCAGCTCATTACGTCCACCCAATGTAATGACAGAAGAAATAACCCCTTTGGTCCCCTTTATATCTTTCCCCTGTCACACTAAGCCTCCGCCCTCTAGTTGTGGACTCCCGCACCCCAGGGAAAAGACTTTGGCTATTTATCCTATCTATGCCTGGTATGATTTTATAAACGTCCAAGGTCATCTTTCAGCTTCCGACATTCCAGTGAAATCAACTCCGGTCTATTCAGCATTTTCTAATATTTCAAATTCTGTAATCCTGGCAACATCCCTGTAATATTTTACTTAACCCTTTCAAGTTTCACAACACACTTCTTTTAAGAAGTAGACAAAAATTGAACATCATATTCCAACAATAATAACAAATGCCAATTCCAAACTTAAGGTGACCTCTCAAAACAACGGACAGCATACCAAACGCCTTCTTCATTAAAACACCCACCTGCGACTCCACTTTCAGTAGTTATGAACATTCACTCCAAGGTATCTTTATTCAGAAACACTACCCCAGAGATTACCAGAATGATTATAAGTCCTGCTAAAGTTTGCTTTCACAAAATGCAGTACTTCATATTTGATCTAAATTAAAATCCATCTGCCACTCCTCAGAAACTTATCCCATCTGATCAACATCCAGTCGTACTCTAACGTACCCTTCCTTACTGTCGACAACACCTCCAACATTGGCATCGTCTGCAAACTTACTAAATATGCCTCCTAGGGTCATATCCAAATTATTTATGTAGTTGATGAAAAGTACTGGATGCAGCATCGATCTTTGTAGCTCTTCACGGTTCACAGTTCTCCATTCTGAAAAGCTTCAATGCACCTTCCAGCCAGTTCTGTATCCAAATGTTATCCTGATCTGTAAGTTACTCCCACATATCTGTGACTTAGCCATAAATCACCGCAAACCTTCGATCAGATTCCATGCTTTATCACTCTTGAATATCTGTTCTTAAAACAACAAATACTGGAGATCACAGCGGGTCAGACAACATCCATGGAAAGGGAATAAGGTAACGTTTAGAATCTTGCTGACTTCTCATTAGAGATGGCATGAAGTGTGGAGGATGCGACATTTCTGAATTGTGTGTGTTGCTCGGAGTGGAATGCGGGGTAGATAAAGTGTGTTAATAGTTCGGCTTAAGTGATTAGAATGTGATATTGGAAAAAACGGTGGTGTGTTTAGTGGCAAGTCTGGAAATAAAGGAGAGTCCCAATAGATATGTACAGAGGGAAGAGAGGATGAGCAATAGAGAATGCAGGAAGTAAACCTAAAAAGAAAGTAAGGAATCACAGTGCCTTTACAATCTGTCTTTACAATACACAAAATTGTATCCAGATAGTTATAAAGTACTTAATCTGTAAACGAAAGGTTATTGCTGGATATGTACGCTATGATAAGCTTGAGCATTGCACCAGCCAAGGATTAAAGAGTGGGCATATGAACTGGACGCTGTGATAAAATAACTGTCTGTGGGAAGGCCGAGGTCATTCTTGTGCATGGACCGCAGTTGTTCTGCAATGTGGTCACCCAGTCTGTACTTGTCTGTCCTTGACATGCTACAATGCTCCAGCGAATCGCAGTACAAAGTGAAGGAACTACATCTCACCTTCAGACTGGGCATTTTGCAGTCATCTGGACTTAATACTGAGTTCTGAACCTTCAGAAAGTGAAACCACTCCCATTCCCACCCAACATAATTCAAAATACCTGCGGATACTAGAAATCTGCAATAAAGCAGAAGTTGCTGAAAAAGGTAAGGAGGTCTGGCAGTTAATGTGAAGAACTGACGTTGTCAGGAAATGTCACTCCATCAGAAATATTACCTCTCATTTCCAATTTGTTCACTTTCTTTTTGCTTAACTGTTTGCAATTTCTGTCAAAATGTGCTCTCTCACCCTCACCTCCACTATTGCACTGGGGCAGTCTGTTCTTCCCAGCCTAGCAGTTAGACACACATTCTGCCATTCCCACATTCCAATGACTTAATCTGTTCCATCAACACCTTTTCTCCCTAAACAATCCAACCCCACCTATTACTGAAACTTGACCCTCTCAACATGAACACGTCAGCTCTGATTATGAGTCAGCTGGACTCAAACCGTTTGCTTGCTCTCGCTCCGTAGATGCTGCCTGACCTTCAATATTTGTTGTTTTGTGACCCTGCCCAGCGTGTACTATGTGCCCCTGTAAGCTGAACGTGGGCCTCAGTGATACCGAACCTCAGCGGCTCCCAGAGCCCAAGTTAGTGTAATCAGCACCAGCGGACAAGCGGCGAGCGTTCCTGGAATAAGAAGCACGTTGTGCGGCAGTATATTGAAGAGCGAAGGTCAGTAAGTTGTAATTCTCTCTCTCTCTCTCTCTCTCTCTCTCTCTCTCCCTCTCTGTCTGCCCCTCTCCATCCATCTCCCCGGGGATGCTGCCTGAGATATTGAAGTATTGCAGCATTTTTATTTTCTTGGTGAAAGTGAAGAGTGCAGATGCTGATGATCAGTGTCGAGAGTGTGGTGCTGGATAAACACTGCAGGGCAGGCAGTCTCCGAGGAGCAGGAGGATCGGGGCATCAGGGGTTACGTCTAAATCCTCGATTTCCTGCTTCTGCGTATTTTGTGTCTATTCTACGAACTGAACATCAGTGGCTTTAGTGAAAGTGCTGCTTCACATCAGGATGCGTAGTTGAATGAGGAGGTATGTCCTTGGCCTTCTGCGTGGGTCCCTTTCTTCATGTTTCATTTCCATCTGCAGTGGAGGGCAACGAGAAACCAAGTATTGCTGAGATTGACTAACTGCAATGGGAAGCTGTGACCATAACTATTCCAAGGGTGTAATTATTAAGCTGAAGGACTCGTACCAAGTTCAGCCATTAATTGTAGGATAAAGCCATATTCGGAATGTAATTTCCATCTAATGTTATGACTGGGACAGGAGCAAGAGTAAAAAGGTCAACTTCACTGCTGTGTTGTTGTGCCAGTTCTCCCACAGCGCAGTTCACTAAGGAGTTGCAGGATTGTCAGGCAGCAGCTGTAATGAAACAGCGGCGTATATCCACAAGAGTACAGTGTGTGTCTAGGCGGAGACGACATATGTGATGGTCAGAAAAAAAGAACACTGGTCTTAAAGAAAGTATCTGTCGTAGCTCGTGTGATGGAGATGGTGAAAACCATGTCCTGAAGTATCTTACCACACTCACTGTCTCTCTTACCGTTTAGGGACTGAAGGTGGGAGGCTTCCCCGCAGATTAATCGTGAAACGGTTGAGTATTTATGACAATCCAGTAACTTTTCGTGGTCAATATTTCTGAATGTGTATAATGTAAATTAACGGAATCAATGAACCCAATTTCACAACTTACGTCAGCGTTACAAGCAGTTCTAAAGCCATAAGACGTTGGAGCAGCAATTCAGCAACTCAGCCCAAAGAGTCTGCTCCAGCATTCAATCATGTGTACAGGCAGGAAGCTAGAAGAGCACTACAAGCCAGGCAGCTTCAGGAGGTGTAGAATTCGACATTTTGGGCGTAACTATTCTTCAGGACTGAAATAACTTTACACCAAAATGTCGTCCTGAAATAGGGTTACACCAGAAACGTCGACTTCTACACCGCCTGATACTGCCTGGCTTGCTATGTTCATCCCAGCCTCCTGCCTGTGCACTCCAGTTTGAACTCCAGAATCTGCAGTTCTGTTTTTCTCTGTCCAACATTCAATCATACCTGATAACCTTCTCATTCTCTTTCTCCTGCCTTCTCCCAGTAATCCTTGATTCCCCCAACAATCAAGACCACAAATACCTTATTCTTAATTACACTCAATGAATTAACCTCCACAGACTCTTTTATGCCAATGCTTTCCAAAGTGTAACAACTCTCTGACTAACGATGTTTCATCTTATTTTTGTTATTAAAGATCTTCCCTTTATTCTCAGGCTTGTGCCACTTGTCCTAGTCTCTCTTACCAAAAAGAAATCCTGCCAACATCCACTCTGTGCAGATCATTTAGTTTTCCGTATTTAGGATTCCAGATGAAGGGTTGTTGCGCGAAACCTCGATTCTCCTGCTCCTCGG
Source organism: Chiloscyllium punctatum (assembly GCF_047496795.1). Taxonomy (NCBI): domain Eukaryota; kingdom Metazoa; phylum Chordata; class Chondrichthyes; order Orectolobiformes; family Hemiscylliidae; genus Chiloscyllium; species Chiloscyllium punctatum. Next base: position 36,074,360 of record NC_092773.1, read on the forward strand.
ATGCTACCAGAACTGCTGTGTTTTTTTCCTGAACTGCAAACTCAGACACATCCAGTATTCTGTAAGTTTCCATTAGATCACTCCTCATTCCTCTAAATTCCATACAATATAAAACATTACAGCACAGTACAGGCCCGTTGGCCCAAGATGTTGCGCTGATCCGTGGAATCAAAATTAAGCCTATCTAACCTACACTCTTCCATTTTCGTCCATATAAATATCAAATGAACATTTAAATGCCCGTTAAAGTCGGCGAGTCTAGTGTTGTTGCAGGCAGGGCATTCCATGCCCTTACTACTCTCTGCGTAAAGAACCTACCTCTGACGTTGTACCTCTGTCTATTTTCCCTGAAGTTAAAGCTATGCCCCCTCGTGCTAGCCATTAAAATCCAAGTAAAAACGCTCTCATTGTCTACCCTATCTAATCGTCGAATTCTTTTATCTGTCTCAATTAGGTCACCTCCCAAACGTCTTCACTCTAAGAAGGACAGTCTCAAGTCACTCAGCCTTTCCCCGGAAGACCTTCCCTCCATACCATGTAACATTATAGGAAATCGCCTCTGAACCCTTTCCAAAGCTTCCACGACTTTCCTAAAATGAGATGACCAGAACTGTGTACAATACTCCAAGTGCGCCCTCACCAGAGTTTTGTGCAGCTGCAAAACTCCCCCTTCCTATCAGCTTCTTACTCTCGGAATGACTCACTGCTCTGTTTCTTGAATTACTTGACCAGGGCCATTGCTTTTTACTGTCGTTCCTCCTCGGCTCCTCTCTCAGCTAATTGGACCCAGCTTCTCCCTCATGACCCTGTAGTTGCATTGAAACAGCTGTAATGCCATTACTTCTGATTCACACTTCTTTCTCTCAAATTGCACTGTAAGAGCCTATAAACGCATTACCTCTTAAAGTTTCCTTGTCCTTAAGCTCCTTAAGCTCCATTTTCAAGCCTCACTGCAAAAAAAAGTAAATTCAGTTTTACCAATTCTCAGTGGGTATGACAAATCTGCTCCAAAAAGCCAACTGACAGACATTCCACTTCCGACCAGATTTTCTAAGCCTTCTGTATGTTAAGATCTCCAATTATCACTTTAACTTTGTCATTCCTGCACATCTTTTGTATCTCGTGGGGTATCTTGCGACCGACGTCCTGACTGCTGACTGACATTCTATACATAATTCCAACAACGCTTTTCACACCTTTGCCGTTCCTGAATTCCACCCAGTCAGATTCTACAATTCTGCACCGTCTGACCCTACTTCGTTTACTACTACTAGTTTTATTTAGTTTCTTAATCAGAAGGCAAACCCATCCCCTTGTCCCCGCCGATCTTTGTTGCAGGATGTGTGTCCTTGAATATTTGGTTGACAAGTCTGACCAGCTAGCAGCCATATTCACTTTTTCCTCATTAGAACTTGTTTTGCAGAGAATCATGGAGGTATATTTCACACCAAGCGTTCAAATTAGACATCCTATCATGAAATGAGATTGAGTCAATTCATCAGGTCTTGAAAAGTATCAATATTTGAACGTTTGCCTATTCTGTCTACCGAAATGTTATCAGACATCAGTGTGACCAAGAGAGATCCACTCAGGTGACTGTTCCAGTGAACTGACTGTGGAGGGAGCATTAGACAGTTACACAGCCTGAATAACGTCACACCATTCTCAGTGGGGAGAAAGCTTATTCCTGTTCTGTGTCGAGGCAAGAAGTCAGCTGATCATTCAATATCTGGATTAGTGGTGCTGGAAGAGCACAGCAGTTCAAGCAGCATCCAAGTAGCTTCGAAATCGACGTTTCGGGCAAAAGCCCTTCATCAGGAATAAGGGCAGTGAGCCTGAAGCATGGACAGATAAGCTCGAGGAGGGTGGGGGTGGGGAGAAAGTCGCATAGAATACAATGGGTGAGTGGGGGAGGGGATGAAGGTGATAGTTCAGGGAGGAGAAGGTGGAGTGGATAGGTGGAAAAGAAGATAGGCAGGTAGGACAAGTCCAGAGAAGTCTTGGGGACAGTTACTGAGCTGGAAGTTTAGAACTAGGGTGAGGTGGGGGAAGGGGAAATGAAGAAACTGTTGAAGTCCACATTGATGTCCTGGGGTTGAAGTGTTCTGAGGCGGAAGATGAGGCGTTCTTCCTCCAGGCGTCTGGTGGTGAGGGAGCGGCGGTGAAGGAGGCCCAGGACCTCCATATCCTCGGCAGAGTGGGAGGGGGAGTTGAAATGTTGGGCCACGGGGCGGTGTGGTTGATTGGTGCTCCCTAATGCGCTCTGCTAGGAGGCGCCCAGTCTCCCCAGTGTAGAGGAGACCGCATCGGGAGCAACGGATACAATAAATGATATTAGTGGATGTGCAAGTAAAACTTTGATGAATGTGGAAGGCTCCTTTAGGGCCTTGGATAGATGAGAGGGAGGAGGTGTGGGCGCAGGTTTTACAGTTCCTGCGGTGGCAGGGGAAAGTGCCAGGATTGGAGGATGGGTTGTTTGGATGCGTGGACCTGACCAGGTAGTCACGGAGGGAACGGTCTTTGCAGATGGTGGAAAGGGGTGGGGAGGGAACTATATCCCTGGTCGTGGGGTCTGTTTGGATGTGGCGGAAATGTCGGCGGATGATTTGGTTTATGCGAAGGTTGGTAGGGTGGAAGGTGAGCACCAGGGGCGTTGTGTCCTTGTTGCGGTTGGAGGGGTGGGGTCTGAGGGCGGAGGAGCGGGATGTAGACGAGATGCGTTAGAGGGCATCTTTAACCACGTGGGAAGGGAAATTGCGGTCTCTAAAGAAGGAGACCATCTGGTGTGTTCTGTAGTGGAACTGGTCCTCCTGGGAGCAGATCTGGCGGAGGCGGAGGAATTGGGAATACGGGATGGCATTTTTGCAAGAGGTAGGGTGGGAAGAGGTGTAATCCAGGTAGCTGTGGGAGTCGGTGGTTTGTAAAAAATGTCAGTGTCGGTGGGTTTGTAAAAAATGTCAGTGTCAAGTCGGTCGTCATTAATGGAGATAGAGAGGTCCAAGAAGGGGAGGGAGGTGTCAGAGATGGTCCAGGTAAATTTAAGGTCAGGGTGGAATGAGACATGAGAACACCTGCACCAAGGAGAAGCCATGGAAATGTGCGGAATCTGGGAAGAGATTCAAGCATCCATACAAGCTGGAAACTCACCGACACACACACACTGGGCAGAGACCATTCAGCTGCCCCAGGTTTAGCAACAGTTTCAACGATAAATTCTTCCTGTGCAAGCACCAGCAAGTTTCCACTAGGGAGAGACTACTCCCCTGTTCTGAGTGTGTCAATGCATTATCTTGGTTAACAAGCCTCCTTGTACACTAAATGTTTCACACTGATGCGATACCTATCAAATGTTCGCAATGTGAGAAGAGGTTGAAAAGCAGACAGCACGTGCAGAGACAGAAATACATTCACACAGGAGAGAGGTTATTCCCCTGCACTGAGTGAGGGGAACGAGTTATCTTTTACAACATCTTCTGAGACACCATCTAGTTCACACTGGTGACAAGTTGTTTAAATGCTTCCTCTGTGGGAATGGACTTACTCAGTCCTCCCATGTGTTAAGACACTGGCGTGTTCACCAGTGACTGTGGCTGTTTTTGTTCTTTTTAAAAAAATATTATTCCAGATCCCTGGCTGATTGAGAGATTAATGTGATGGAGTTTTGATCCAGCATTCTTTAGAAGCAGGTCCCAGATGCAGTGGAACAGAGAAATATGTAGTGCTTTTGATGTAATATGGAAAGGCCAGCAGAGGGTGGCATTTTGTCACAATCGATACCAGAGGAACCGAGCATGAGAGAGGGAGTCTGACATTTGATTAATTATTTCTCCCGTTGCAGGCAGAGCTGAGCACTCACGCATGCGCGTGGATACATACACATGCATATCATCATGGTTTATCTTTTTAATTAACTCACGTTCAATTTATAAAATAAACCTGTGTTAGTTAATACAATAGAGCAGCGTTATCTCTGTTTGTATAATGGGTTGACTCATTTGTAAAATTCTCAAAAACTCACTAAAACACACCTGCTGACTTGTTCATTTCTATCCAACTCACACCTTTATTAATCAGTGTGAAAATCGCGTATTCCACTGTTGTATAAGATTGCAAACATTGGATGCAGGAGCCTGTGTTCCATTATCGAAATTCACTTGTTTTCCGGCTGCTATTGATGTGTAACGGCAGCTTTGTCCCTGAATGGATTTTACATCTGGGGACAGAATGTGTGAGGTGAGGAGGTGGGAGAGGAGCGGGGTCTGACAGAGGCGGTCTGAAAAATATAATTGCGCTATTGATTCCTCTGACACCTGCTTTCTCACCCAATATCACGAAGATACTTGTTAGTGTGCTCCATAGCTGGGGGAGGTTTGCCTCAGTTAGAGAGAGCTGGGAACTGGCTGGATAAACTGGGACTTAGGCCGACTGGGTGTTAGGTTTGCCGGTACTTAAAGTAAGTCTGGCAGCCATATTTTGAACATAAAAGGGAAAGCGTATTATGTGGCAAAAGGAAGGGGGAAACCATAGGATTTTGAAGCTTACAAAGACAAACAGAGGGCGACGAGAAAAGATATAAGGAAGGAACAATCTAAATAAGAGGATAACGTAGCTAGTAATTTAAAGGAAGAATGTAAGAGATTATTTAGATATATAAAAGGCATTAGGCAAGCGAAAGTGGACATTGAACCACTGGTAAATGACACTAGAGAGATAGTCATAGGGAACAGGAAAAGGCTGAGGAACTGAACATTTAGATTGTGTCAGTCTTCATGTCGGAACACTCGAACAATATCCCAACAATTCACGAGAGCGAGGGGTCAGGGTTAAGTATGGTACCAATTACGAAAGAGAAGATGCTAGAAAGTCTGAGTAGCCTGAAGGTGGATAAAACATCTGGACCAAATGGATTGTACCCCAGAGTTGTGAGGATGATAGCTGACGAGATGATGGAAACGTTATTGGTGATCTCTTAGAATTGCTGGAGGCAGGGCGGGTACCACTAGTCTGGAACACCGTTAATCTGACACTCCTGTTTAAAAAGGCCTACGGCAAAATGACAGCAAATAACAAACTGATTATCATAAACTCGGTCATATGTACGATCTTTGGAATCCAATTGTGAAGGATGAGATTTTTGAATACTTGAAAGTGCATGGTACAGCTGGACAAAGTCAGTATAATTTCATTAAGGGGGTTCATGTCTGACAAATCTGCCAGAATCCTCTGATAAGTAAAACGCAGATTGGACCAAGGATATCTACCTCGGCAGGAAGAAGGCCTTTGCCAAGCTGCCACACAGACGACTGCTAAGTAAGGTAAGAGTCCATGGTGTTAGAAGCAATTTGCTAGCACGGATAGAAACTTAGCCGGTTTTTGCAACAACCGAGCAATAGTATCATGGTCACCATCAATGCTTCATAGTGCAACGTTTTATTCATTTGAAATGAAATCCACCCAGATGTCTGGCAAACATGGAAAATAGGAATCGAAGTAGACCATTTAGCCCTTCTAGCCCACTCCTTACTCAATATTATTAGAATAGATCATCCATTCAGATCCCTGTTTCCACTTTCTGGGCATATGTTTCTTCCCTTCATACCTAAGATCTGTGTACAAAATGGTGAGACATTCACCAGTGTCCAAAGACTGTTAGCCTGGGCCTCTGAATGACCAATCCAGTGACAGCCACATGAGATTGCTGAATTTCCTCACTTCTGAAACGCAAAAATATGAACATTAACAAGTGTAGGCCACACGGCCGCTCAAGGTGTTCTGTCATTCGCTAAGATTGTGGCTGATCTGATTTGAACCTCACCTCTACAGTTCTGCATCTTTCATCCCCTTGGTAATCAAGAATCTATCGACATCTGTCCTCAAATAAAGAAGAAATATCCACTGACTTTTGAGGAAGACAATTCCAAATTCTCCCAACCCTCTTCGAGAGAAATTCTGTTTCCCCATCTCAACATACGGCAACTGAAGTGCGATACTTTCTCTCTATGACACCCCCTCTGTGTATTTGGAACTCACCATAAACTAGTAAGAACACGACCAATGCATAATTAAACTTGCCGAACAACTATATGGGCAGCCAAATGAAATGGCCAAATCCTTTGCTGTTGGCTTTTTGGAGTGTTGAAGGTGTGGTGGCATTATTGCTGGATGATTAATCTAGAAAACGAGATGTCCTGCAGATCCCAGGTTCAATCCTTGCCGTGGTAGGTGGTCGGATTTGAATTGCGAGATTAATGATGGCTATGTAACTATTTCCGATTTTCGGAAAAACCTACCAGTTTCGCTGATGTCTTTCAGAGAAGGAAACCGCGATCCTTAGCTGGTCTGGCCTACATGTGACATCAGACCCACATCAATGGTTTCTCTTAACTGCCCTCTGGGCAATTAAGGATTGTCTACAAATGCTGCCAAGTCAGCAACGCTCACATTCGATGGATGAATTAAAAAAAAACAAGGCACTGCACCCACTTATACAACCATGGCACTGCGGAGGTATAAGGGAGCAGCTGGGTCAAATTTACTGGGAGAGGAGCATAGCAGGAAATACAGTAGAACAGAAATTGCAGGATTTTCTGGGACTAATTCAGGAGACTCAGTAGAGATTTATTCCGAGGTAAAAGGACCATGATGCAAGAAGGATGAGACAGTCACGGTGGAAGACATGACTAATATCCCAAACATTTAATAGATTGAGCAGGAAGAACTGAGTGTGGTGGCTATCACGAAGGAGAAGATTCTTGATAAAAAAAAGAATGGCAGAAGGTGGATAAATTAGCTGAAGCAGATGGTCTGCAGCTCAGTGTTCTAAGGGACGAAGGTGAAGAGATAGTGCAGGCGATATTGGCGATCTTCCAGGAATTGCAAGATTCAGGGAGGTTACAAGTGGACTGGAAAATTGTTAAGGCGACACCCCTGTTGAAAAAGGGAGTAAGGCAAAGATGGAAAATTACAGGACGATTAACCTCGCATCAGTTGTGGGTAAATTATGTTATCCATTCTGAATGATGACCTTCCTAAATACTTGGGCGTGTAGGGTAAAATGAAGTAAATTCAGCATGGTTTCAGGCCTGACAAATCTGTTAGACATCTTTGAGGAAGTAATGACTATGTTAAAACAAGGCGAGCCAATGGAAGTTATCTACCTAGAATTCAAGAAGGCCTTTGACAAGGTGTCGCACACAAGGCTTCTGAGTAAGATAAGGGAATGTTTTAGAGGCAACAGAGAGGATCGCTGAAAAACTTGGATGTCTGGCTGAAATCAGAGAGTGTTGATGTAGGGGCTTTTGCAGGATCGCAGGCAGTAACAAGTGGTGTTCATCACGTCTCCGTATTGGGACCACCATATTTCACTTGATACATTAACGATCCAGATGAAGGAACTGAGGGCAGCCTGGCTAAGTTTGCAGATACTACAAAGATAGGTAGAGGGGCAGGCAGCATTGAGGAAGTGGGAACACTGCTGAAGGATTTTGGTAGCTTGACTGAGTGGGCAAAGAAGTGGCAGATGAAGTGCAACGTATGAAAGTATGAGGCCATGCACTTTGGTTGGAAGATCAGAGGGATGGGCTATTTTCTAAATGGGGAGAACATTCCGAAGTATCAAGTGCAAAGAGACTTGAGAGTTGTAATCAAGGATTCTCTCAAGGTAAACTTGCAGGTATGGTCAGAGTTAGGAATGCAAATGCAATTACAACATTTATTTTAAGACGACTTGAGCATAAAAGTGAGGATATATTTCTGAGGCTCTAAGACTCTCATGAGGCCATAGTTTGAATATGGTGAGCACCAATGGGCGGCATACCTGAGGAAGCATGCATTGGCCCTTCTCCGTGTTCAAAGGGAGTTCACGAGAACCGTCCAAAACGGTCCGAAATGGAATGAAACACTTAACAAATGAAGAATTTTGAAGATTCTGGTTTATCGTTACTGGAGATTAGAAGGATGGAGGGGTATCAAGTTGAAACATACAGAATACTGACTGGCCTACACAAATGGAATGTTGTGGAGAGATTTCCATTGGTAGGAGAGACCAGGACTAGATGCAACAACTGACAGTGGACAGAAGATCTTTTCGAACAGATATAAGAAGCAACATTTTCAGTCAGAAAGTGGTGAATCTATGGAATTCGTTGCAACAGAAGGCTGTAGGGTACAGATCATTGAATGTATTTTAGACGGTGATCGATAGGTTATTGTTATCAAGGGGATCTAGGGTTATAGGGAGAAAGTGGGAGAATTGGCTTTCAAACCTTATCAACCATGATTGAATAGCTAAGCAAAGTCGTTGGGCTGAATGGTCTAATATCTGCTTCTGTGACTTTTGGTTCACTTTTTACCACGTGGACTGCGCAGAAGGTACATATCAGATAACTTATGTCTGTTTCTCAGTGTGAGAGAGAAAGTGGGTACTGATTAAATTTTAATTCATCTATCTTGAACCATACATGTAGCATCCCCTTGGATCAGCATCTGCCGTTCATCGAAGACAGCGAGCGCGAAAAACTATCTCGAAAGATAAGAACCACTGGAGGGCGAGTATCCACTCCTCAGTCTCCATGTCTTCCGTGAACTCTTCTCTGACAGCCTCTGACTGATTTTTCCATTTTCCATCTCTCTCTGTCTCTATTTTAGTCACTCTCTCGTTATTCTCTTTCGCTTTTTTTCATTAGTTTGAATTTGAGACCCTTACCTCCTCTTTCTGCTAATGTTTTCTCCCCAGTTTGCATGTTTCTGCTTTTCTTACTTTCGTCTGTTTCTGTTGTTTTTTTCCACCCAAGATTTCTCTCTCTCTCTCTATTTCAGTCTCTTTCTTTTGTACTGTATTGACTCGTGAAATAGTGAAAAAAAACTCTACTTTTTAAGTTTACATTGATGGGTTTGTCTATTGTAAGCATATGACTTTTTAGGGGCTGACATAAAAAATGCTCAACTCAGTATGGTAATTCTGGAGGCCCGGAGTTTAGATTCGAAGCCGAAATTGGAATGCAACGCCTGCTGGATTGGATGACCAGGCGGACGACTGGCTGTTAACAAATGCTGACCTGTTCTTTGTGAAGAACTATCGTCGACTATTACACGGCATATATGGAATATTCCAGATATATTTGGTCAGAAATTGGGTTTCGCATTTTACATGACGTCAAGTATTACTTCAATATATGTAAAACTGACCTCGTCTTCATGTCTTGTTATCTATTGAATTTCACTTTAATTCTTCCTTCCATTTTGTGATCAGTGCATTCCCCCTGCCGTGCCATGTTCCCTGCCTTCCGACAGTTCCCCAGCCTTGTTTTGCAGCCTGTCCAAATATTAAGGAGTCCACACCCACATCGACATTTGAAAATATTGCACACCCAAGCATTTGTGCTCCCATGCCATTGGTTCCTCCCCCTCCCCAGCTAGATTTGAATGCCCCCTTCTATTTTACAACCTCTAAATATTGCTGTTCTCCCAGCTGCACGTTTTGCATTCCCACCAAAACTGGATCCACCATTGTGTCCCCTAGAACTGGACAAGTCATGGGCAAGTCATGAGGCGTTGGACAGGATCATGATTATCGAATGAGGAACTGAAATAACACCTCTTGTGTAGCGAACCTTCTATAATCCTGTAACTGTCATCTTGCTGTGCATTAACGCAGTCGGACACAGACTATTGAGTCGATGCAGACGTATTTACCACTGCCCCAGGGAGTGGGATTTAGTGCAAGTTTAGACGCATCAAAACATTTGTTCGGGATGCACAATTGAGGCAGCAAATGCTTGGAAGTGCATTACATTTGGTGTAGAGCGTAAATTTGGGGGGTCTGTGTAAATGGGGGCAAAGTATTTTTCGAAAATGCGAGGAGTTAAGTGATCATGTTGTGGCTGTCCACGAAATGGGTTAGGCAACTGCATGCAACTCTTTGCTCCTTGCTATAGGAAGAATGTTGTGAAAGTTGAAAGAGTTCCAAACAAAATTACAATGAAATTGCTGTAGATGGAGGGGTTGAGCTCTACGCAGATACTGAATAGTTTGTGGCTATCGGGGCATGAGGGGTGATTTTATGGAGGTATAGAAACTCATTAATGGCATGGAAAAGCTGAATAGCAAATGTCTTTTCCATGGGGTGGGGATTCTCAAACGAGAGGCCACAGGTTCCAGATTAGATGAGAGATATTTTTAGGGGAGCTGAGGCCAACATTTTTATACATAGTTTCGTAACTGGAGCGACTGCCAATGGAAGTGCGGGAGGTTCTTACAATGAAACATTTAAAAGGAATCTCGATGGGAATACGAACATGAAGAGGTTGAATGGATATGGGGGAAATGCTGGCAAATAGGACTACATTATTTTAGGATATTTGCTCGTCATGGACGAGTTGGACAGAAGTGTCTGTTTATGTGTTGTACAACAATGACTCTGTGACAAACATAAAAATGCGTTGATATACTTCCAGGTCGAAGCAAACCCCAGCAGAGAAGGACTGTGATAAAATAACGAGATAGATGGGAACAACTAGAATACTGAGGATCACCCCTTCAGTCTATCCATGCCTTAACTTTTGTTTGTATCTGTTTGACTTATCCTTACTCTCTGTCCTTCTCAATGTGTGTCCGATTTTCTCCTATATCTCTGTCCCTATTTCTCCATCTCCACTCTTCATTTCTCGTTCTCTTTGTGTCACTTTTTACCTCTTTGTTTTTCTCTCTCACGGTACCTTTGTCCTGATACCTTTTTTCTCTCTTGCACACTTGTGTGGTTCTCCATGTCCCTATCCCTGTCAATGGGGTCTCTTGTTTTAGGACTGAATCCTGATTGTCACTCTCGGTTCTTTTTCTGTCCATCTCGGTGTTTAATATGATGAAATGCCTTCCTGGACTGGATGCCCCACATCACTGCATAAGTAGCAAATCTTGGAGGATGAAACATGAAAAGCTGTGTATCTCTCGCAATGCAAAATTAAAAAAAAAACTGGAAGAACTGTGGATGTTGTAAATCAGAAACAAAATGAAAGATGCTGAAAAAGCTCACCAGGCCTGGCAGCATCTGTGAACTAAGCTCAGAGTTAGCATTTCGAGTCAGGTGCATTGGAAAGACTTCATTTAATTTGTGTAACGTCAGGAATATTGTGCAAAGACAATTCATTTCCACATAGAAGGAGGAGCACAATACTTATCCATATGAGTATGTTCCACACCAATGAATCTCAGTCCAATTGCAATCTTTTTCACAAAAGCCTTGCATGTGTGTCTGTGTGTGTTTCTGAGTGTGTCTGCATATCTGTGTTGATGGTGCTCTTAGTTTCAATGTCTCTGTGAGCTGCTGCCCTTCCCCTCTCCGTCTTTGACTGTATCCTTGAGGGTTCTCACCCTTCAACATCCCCTGCACAGTGTTGTGTTGAGGCCAGGAGAGATTGTATCCCTTTCAAAACAAGTTAAATTCGTTGCACCAGTTTGCCCCTTCGCTCCATAACAGGAAATTTCGAATAAGACTGCATTAGTGCAGCAGCCAATCGGGAAGCTTGATGATGGAAAATCGGGAGCCCAGACATTAGTTATCATTTATTTGGTGGGTGTATTCTGATAATACCATGTATTCGCCTGCCACAAGTTCTCATATCGAAACGGCTTATATGACTGTTTGTGACATTAGCATTGCTTCTGTAGAATTCTTCGTGAGAAGTGAGACCTCTTTTACAGTAAAACATTTTCTTATTAACGTTGCATTTAGCTTCAACCCACCGAATGGTTTGATTTTAATGGAGACATATAAGCTGAAAGGAACCCCCAGCGGGAAATTATATTCTGTTAGCACAACCCAAAGAAATTGTGCATGATTGAGAAGCCGCAGGTTTCCAAGCTCACCTCACTCCATGCACTCAAATCATACATCTCTGTCAGGATGTGATGAAATACTCCGTACTTTCCTGGATTAGTGCAGCTACAGCAAATCCTCGAAGCTTGACAACAGTCCGCTGGTTTGCACCACATTCGAAGATTCCTCCTACACCCGATCCTGATTAGCTGCAGGATCTACTGTCTACAAGATGTATTGCTGAAGTTGACCCAAGATCCTGAGACATCACCTTCAATACACATGTACATTTCCATCCTGGAGGACAAGTAGAGCAGATGCGTGGAAACACCAACATTTACGAGTTCCCTTCGAACCCTATCACCCTTATAACTTGGAAATATATCATGTCGTCTTTAGCGTTGCTGCATCCAAATCCTGGAATTACCTCCTTCACGACATTGTCCGTCAGTGTATAGCACATGGGCTATGGCATTTCAAGAAGGCATCTAACTGCCACGTCCTTACAAAGCAACTAGTGTTGGATAATAAATGTTGGACCCAGCGAGTAATGCCATCATCCTACGAGTGTTTAAATAAAAACTGGACTGGAATTAGTGGGTGAGCTCTGTGGGCTGCTCTGAGGAGTTTTATTTATTCATAATGCAAGGAATTCAGATACCAGTTAGTTTACTGTGTTTCTGATATTCGCTGTGAAACGTTCCCTGTATGTGTTTGTGCAACATCTTGCGGTTTGCAGCATGAATCCAACTGTAATGAGATTTGTGGAATAGGCAGGTAATCATCAAGACTAAATCCTTGAATGACATAATATAAGAAATGTAGAACATAGATTAAACAGAGGAAGATGAAGCTCCCAGAACCGGTAAGGAGCCAAACCACAGACTTCCTTCTGCTTTCCATATCTGGGTCTCTGTAATTTTACCCTTGCTATCACACTTCAGACTCTTCCGAAATTTACTGGTCACTACAATGTGTGTGATTGATAGAGCATTGAGCAACAGATTTAAGGCGAATGTCAGTAAAGGAGTTAAAACTGAATCAAGTCAATTTGATGTCACACACTAAGTCTCAGTGAAGTAGTTTGTTGTTGTGTTGGGGAGGGAGCGTAAGTCGAGGGTTTAGGATTTGAAATGTGTGCTCTTCCAGGTAGGGTAATTACAGGTGTCCAGGATGGAACGTGTCACCTGAAAGTTTTGAAACTGATGAAGGGCTTTTGCTGGAAACGTCGATTTCCCTGCCCTTCGGATGCTGCCTGACCTGCTGTCACCTGTGTCACCTGAAAGGCAGGGTGAATAAAACAATCAGGGATGGGAACACCCTGCCAGTGAGTGTGGTAAAGCATAGGTACATTGGACGTTTAGGATCAGAAAAACAATGTCAGGGAGTGTGGGGGATGCAAGTTCATATAGTTATAGAGTCCGACAACATGCAGTCAGGCCCTTCAGCCTAAATCAGTCCGTGCAAACCAAAATGTCCATTCACGCAAACCTGATTTCACTGGACTTGACCGATATCCTTCTGAACCTTTCCATCCATGTGTTTGTGCATGTGTTTTTTTTTTTCTCACGTTGTCAATCTAGGGGTTAGGATAATCTACACTGTAGGTGAAAGTGAGGGCTACAGATCGGAGTCTAGATTATAGTGGTGCTGGGAAAGCAAAACAGTCCAGGGAACATCCGAGGTGCAGGAAAGTCGAAGATTTTGGCAAAAGCCCTTCATCAGGAATGTCGATTTTCCTGCTTCTCGGACCATGCCTGGGCTCGTGTGGTTTTCCAGCACCTGTCTAATCGAGTCTCTTGAACGTCATGCCTAAGAAGGCGGGCGATGTATGGTTTGTCGTGAATTTGGCGTCTAACATGCTGCCTCAGAGTTTAATTGGTTTAGCGTCTGGAACACACTGCCAGCTAGTGTGAGGAAGGCGGGGTCAATCAAACGGTTAGGGTCTGGACACCTGCCTGAGAATGTTGGGCGGCAGGTTTGAGGGGTAAGGGATTGAACGTGCTGCCTGAGAGTGTGGGTAAGACAGGGTCACTCGAGGGGTTAGAATCGAGACATGCTGCCTGAGAATGAGGGAGTGACAGGGATGATCGAGAGGAGAAGGTCTGAACGTGCTGCCTGAGAATGGGACCGAGACAAGATAGATTAAGATGTTCGACTCTGGACCATCCTGCTTGAAAGACCAGTTGGAAGGAATTCAATCAGGAGCGTACGGAGTGGAATGTGGAGAAAAAAATGCAAAAGGACACTCCAAAGGCAGTCACTCAGCAGAAATCTCTGACAATTCTTGATGAAGGGCTTTTGCTAGAAACGTTGATTTTCCTGCCCTTCGGATGCTGCCTGACCTGCTGTGCTTTTCCAGCATACACTAATCTGGTCTCTGGTTTCCAGCATTGGCAGTCCTCACTTTTGCCTAGAAACCTCTGATCGTGCGGTACACCATCTGTACTGACCTCTAACAGTTCTGCACACAATCTGTATGGAACCTCCAACATTAGAGCCCTCCCTCGGTAGTGATCCTTCTACAGTGCAGCACTCCATCAATGCTGTCCATCTGATAGTGCGGCTGTCTCAATGTACTGACAATCTAACAGTGCGATTCTCCCTCAGTATGTACCCGACGAAATTCTGGCACTAATTCAATATTGACCTTCAGTTACTGTCTTGATCTTAACCTATCTGCGCTGTTCATATTCGCTGATGTGAAACAAATTTAATTCTAATCATTTTTATATAAGTTAAAAATGGTTCATTCTGTCCCAAATTATGCAGTCCCAAGTGAACTTAATATTGTTACAAGTTATAATTGCGAATTCCTAGATCCCTCACACAAAGGTCCTCCATTAAAGCCACCACATTCCTATATTCAGATGCAGCATAAACCATAATAAGAACATAAGGCACACTTGCAGGAGTAGGAATAGGCCTTTTGAACCGTTTTGCCATTCAGAAAGATGGCTGACCTTTTCATGGCTTCAGGCCCATTCACCCGACCTCTCACCATAAACCTTAGCTTCTGTACTGTTCTAAACGCTATTTATATTAGCTTTGAAAACGTTCAACGAGAATGTCGCAACTTTTTCAGTGGGCAGGGATTTCCACAGATTCACAACCATCTGAGTGAAGAAGTTCCTTCTCAATTCACTCCTATATCTGCTCTCCCTAATTTTGAGGTTGTGCCCTTTTGCTCCAGTTTTACTTGCCAGCAGAAATATCCTCTTAGCTCTGTCCCATTCATTCCCTTCATAATTTGATATGTTTCTAAAGGATGTCAACTCATTCTTCTAAATTACAATGAATTTAACCTCTGACAAATCAGAGTCTCCACATACGCGAACACCGTCAACTCCAGAATAAAGCTAATGCACCTGATCTGCACCACGTCTATAGCCAGTACATCTTTTACCAAGTATAGATACCAAAACTGCATGCTTTACTCGAGGCGGGGCCTCACTATCCCACCGTAAAGAACTGCGACATTACTTCATGCTTTTAAACTTGAACACTTTAGCCAGGAAACACAGACTTCTTCAAGCCCTCCTGTACCTGCAAACCAACCTTCTGTGAATACTGCACAATGATACGCAGGTTCTCGTGCACAGCAGCATAATGCAATATTTTTTCAACATTTAAATAGCTTACTAACATGGGTACCTTCACAGTTATTAACACTGCACTCCTTTTGGCAGACCTTTGCGCACTCACATAAATTATCTAAGTCCCTTCGCAAAATTTCACAGTCCTCTGCATACTTTTCTCTAACACGTATTGTAATGTCATCCTCACATTTTCACACACTACATGTGGCCTCCAACTTCAATTCATCCATGTAAATTGTGAATAAGTGCAGTCGCCACACTGACTCCTCAGGCACCTCACCAATCACTGATCACCAACCAAAAAAGAGCTCATTTATCTTCCATATTTGCTTGCTGTTGGTTTACCAATCCCCTATCCATGCTTATAGCTTGCCTTTAATGCCAAGCTCTTTACCTTATCCAGCATCATTTTGTGTCCCACCTTGTCCAATATCTTTTGTAAATCTAGATAAACCACATATACTGGATCTCCGTTGTCCACAGCGCTCGTAATCTCTGCAGAATTCAAGAAAATTAGTTTTGGATGACCTGCCATTCATGAACTCACGGTGCCTCTTTCTAATGGAACAATTTCTATCCAGGTATTTTGCTAATTCTTACTTGATCATATATTCAAGTATTTTCCCCACAACAGAAGTTAAGTTAACCTATCTATGATTATCCAACTTCTGTCTTAATCCTTTTTTGAAACAGTGTCGTCACACTTTTGTTTTCCAAACAGCCAGAACTGCCGTCGAGTCCTTTGAATTTTGGAAAGCTACCACAACTGCAGTTGATATTTCTCTCCCGATCTCTTTTAATACTGTGAGATGCATTCAATTCGGATCAGGAGACCTGTCAACCATTAACTGGCCAACCGCTATCTTTTTCGTGAATATGATCGTTTCTTGGTTATCACCAACCTTAGTTTCCTTGTCAATTGCTGCCACATATTTCGTGGCTGCCACTGTGAAGAGTGACAAAACAGTTGTTGAATGTTTCAGACATTTCCTCAAAGCCCATTATTAAATCCCCGCCCTCATCCTCCAAATGACTGATATTTACCATAATCACTCATTATGTATTTTAGAATCCTTTGTTTTCTGTCTTTATATTCTGAGCTAATTTATTCTCATACTCTATCATGCTTTTCGTTATAGCTTTTCTTGTCTTTATGTTGACATTTGACGTTTTTCCAATCTTCACGATTCCCGCTGGTCTTGGCCAATTGGTATGTATTCTCTTTCAGTTTGGTGAGAGAAAATAAAACTGCAGATTCTGGATTCTAGTATAGATAGGCAAGAGGAGGAGGCCAAGGCTGGTCATATCAGAAAGGGAGTGATTTGGAAGAATTGAATTGGGTGGTGACTGGATGGTCTGTTTGGCCCCTGCGGACCCAGGTATGATGCTTCGTAAACAATTCCTTAACTTTACATTTAGTCTTTATGATGTAGAAAAGAGAACAAAGAGAGCACCTGATGCAGTAACTAGGTTGGAAGAGAAACAGTTGAAACTCTGTCTCAGCTAAAAAGACTGTTGGGCCGCTGAATGGCGGTGAAGGAGGTGATGTACCGGCAAGTTTTGCATATTTTCTGGCTACAGGCGAAGTGACCTGAGGGATGGCCAGGGATGGTGGGGGGATCTGTGGGGAGAATAGCATCCAAACAACATCAGATAGAGTTGTCGAGATTTCGGGGGTAACCCGTCTTCACGACTGGAGGTGGGTGTTAGATCAATTGCAGATAAAGGGGATGGTGGGGTATTGAGGTGAATTGTCTGCCTTTGCATTGTTTTGAGAAACGGTATCATTATTTTTTGCATTTACACACAACGACTGATTTAGGCAATTTGACCACTTCCAAGATGTCAGAAATAAAGCCACGGTGTATGATGGACTTTCCGGTGGAGGTCAAACAGCCCCTGTGTCTCCACAGGGTTGCAAAATCATGTACAACTTCGAATGCTTCTCTACTGTCGATGTAAATATTCATTGCCATTCCCTTAGCCAACTTCCAGGCTTCAGTCAAGACAATCAGCTCCGCTGTTTGCACTGACAAATGAGAGGGGAGTGATCCCACATTGACTATCTCGTAGGTAGTCAATACAGCATACCCAACTCAATTCTGATCTGTCTCCATGACCCTAAGTGCTGACCCGTCCACAAAGAAAAACAGCTCCACATCCGAATTCTGAAGCGGCGAATTCTCCAAGTCTGGTCTAGCGCTGCAAATTTCATTCGTTACAGCGACACAATTCTGTGGGTCTCCGTCTCCTTTTGTGGGAAGAAGGCTAGCTGTGTTGAGGAGGTTGCATCGCTTTATTGTAATGTTTTGCATCTCTAATAACACAGTATTGTATCTGAGCCAACATGCTGCCGACATGTGCGGTGTCTTCTGCTCGGAAATCAGTAGGAATACCGCATGTGGGACCAGTAGGGTTAATTCATCATAGCCAATTATTTCCTTCCCTCCTCCAAGAGCTTTTTTCAGCTGCGCCACGGCTCGCAGGCATTTCGGCAATCCTGCCGCTACGGGGTCTACGTTAGCCAAAATATAAGCTACCGGTCTCAATTCCGCACCCCCCACCCCCACCCCCTCCGCCATGATCCTGCAATAGCACATATATCATGCATCCAAGCTTCTCATCTACCATTGTACAAAAGGCTTGTTTGGTTTCGGAATCTCCAGTACATGTGTAGCTTGGAGTGCCGTTTTCAATTCAACAAAGGCACCCACGACCTCTTGGGTCTACTGCAATGGACTCTGGGTCTGCAATCCTTTGCCATGGGCTGTCAATTAGGGACGCCTGAAGCGTTACGTCACGTGGGATAAACATTCTACAGTGGGAGCCCATGCCCAAAAAGGATGACAATTTTTTTTTGGTGTGAGGTTTTGGAATTTGCCGAGTTGCTTGAACTCTGTCAAGACCAAAGACCTTCCCATGCTTAGATATTAAGTGACTTAAGAACTTCACCTATTTCTGGATAAATTGTATTTTTCCAAGACGAGCTTCGTGCTGTTCCGAGCTAGATGACAGGGCAACGAAAGGGCATCTCTCTCACATTGTTCCTCTGTTGGTGATGCTATTAAGCAATCGTCTACATACCTCAGAAACACTGAGCACGGGTTTAAAACAAGAGTCTCCAGACTCATGCGTAGAACCTCATTATATATGATGGGGGGGACTCACTGTAACCTTCATAAAGTGGCGTGAAGGTATACGTTTTTCCTTTGAATGAAAAAAATGAACCTGAATTGATTATCTGCATGTCGCAGTACACGAACAAGGCATTTGCTAAATCCACAACAGAGAATCTTTTGCTCTCCGTGGAATTTAAGCCCATATACGACTAGAGTTGGGAACATTTGGGGCGCGTGGGGCAACAGCGTTATTGACTACCTGCAGGTCTTGAACAAACCTCCATTCTCTCAGTTCACCTGGAATGTTTGCCTTTTTGACAGGAAAAATGGGAGTCCTCACCGGTGAGTTTTCACAGTTTATTATCACTTCCGCCTTTAGTAGGGTTTCAAATACTGTAGTAATTAACATAGAACAATACAACGCGGTACAGGCCCTTTGGCCCTCGATGTTGCGCCGATCCAAGCCCACCTAACCTACACGAGCCCACATTCCTACATATGCCTATCCAATGCCCTTTTAAATGCTCATAAGGAGGGAGAGTCCACCACTGCTACTGGCAGGGCATTCCATGAACTCACGACTCGCTGAGTAAAGAATCTACCCCTAACATCTGTCCTATACCTACCACACCTTTATTTAAACCTATACCCCCTCGTAATAGCTGATTCCATATGCGGAAAAAGGTTCTCATGGTCAACCCTATCTAAACCTCTAATCATCTTGTACACCTCTATCAAGTCACCCCTAAACCTTATTTTCTCCAATGAAAACAGCCCCCAAGTGCCTCAGCCTTTCCTCATTCGATCTTCCTACCATACCAGGCAACATCCTGGTAAACGTCGTCTGCACTCGTTCCTGTGCCTTCACATCCTTCCTATAGTATGGCGACCAAAACTGCACACAATTCTCCAGATGGGGCCGCACCAGAGTCTTATCCAACTGCAACATGACCTCAGGACTCCGGAACTCAATTCCTCTACCAATAAAAGCCAGTACGCCATATGCCTTCTTCACCGCACTATTTACCTGGGTGGCAACTTTCAGAGATCTGTGTACATGGACACGAAGATCCCTCTGCTCATCCGCACGACCAAGTATACGACCATTAGCCCAGTACCCGATCTTTTTGTTACTCATACCAAAGTGAATCACCTCACACTTAGCTGCATTGAACTCCATTTGCCACCTTTCTGCTCTGCTCTGCAGCTTATCTATATCCCGCTGTAACCGGACACATCCTTCCTCACCGTCAACAACTCCACCGACTCTCGTATGATCCGCAAACTTGCTCACCCAACATTCTAGCCCCTCCTCCAGGTCATTTATAAAAATGACAAACAGCAATGCTCCCAATACAGATCCTTGCGGAACACCGCTAGTAACTGCACTCCAAGATGAACTTTACCATCAGCTACTACCCTCTGTCTCCTTCCAGCCAGACAATTCCTAATCCAAACCTCCAACTCACCCTCAATGCCATACCTCCGTATTTTTTGCAGTAGCCTACCATGGGAATCTTATCAAACGCCTTACTAGATTCCAAATACACCACATCTACCGCTTTCCCCTCGTCCACCTCCTTATTCACCTTCTCAAATAATTCAATAAGATTTGTGAGGCACGATCTGCCCTTCACAAAAATATGCTGATTACCCTTGATCACATTATTCCTACCCAGATGTTCAGAAATCCTATCCCTTACAATTCTCTCTAAGACATTGCCCACAACAGAAGTGAGGCTCATCGGCCTATAGTTTCGAGGGTTATCCCTACTCCCCTTCTTGAAGAAGGGAATCACATTTGCTATCCTCCAGTCTTCTGGCACTGTTCCTGTCGACAACGAGGACATACAAATCAAGGCCAATGGCTCTGAAATCTCCTCCCTTGCTTCCCGGAGAATCCTAGGATAAATGTCCAAAGGCCCAGGGGACTTATCTATTTTAAGCCTTTCCAGAATTTCCAACACCTCTTCCCTAATTACCTCAAAGCTGTCCATTCTAATTAATTTTGCCTTAGTATTCACATCGGCAACAATGTCCTGTTCCCGAGTGAATATTGACGAAAACTATTCATTCAGTGTCTCCCCAATCTCTTCAGCCTCCACACGCAACTTCCCACTACTATCCTTGACTTGACCTATTCCTACCCGAGTCATTCTTTTATGCCTGACATACCTATAAAAAACCTTTGGGTTTTCCCTAATCCTACCAACTAAGTACTTTTCATGTCCCCTCCTTGCTGCTCTTAGCTCTCTCTTCAGATTCTTTCTGGCTACCTTATAACTCTCAATCGCCCCAATTGACCTTCACGCCTCATCTTTACATAGGCCGCCTTCTTCACTTTAACAGGGGATTCCAATTCCTTATTAAACCGCGGCTCCCTCACACGACACTTTCCTCCCTGCTTGACAGGTACATACTCATCAAGGACACTCAATATTTGCTCCTTGAACAAGCTCCACATATGAATTGCGCCCTTGCCTTGAAGCCTACTTTTCCAAGCCACGCATCCTAAGTCGTGCCTCACCGCATCATAATTTCCCTGCCCCCAGCTATAACTCTTGCCCTGCCGTGCACACTTATCCCTCTCCATCACTAGAGTAAAGGTCACCGAATTGTGGTCACTGTCCCCAAAGTGCTCATCTCCCTCCAATTCTAACACCTGGACTGGTTCGTTCCCAGAACCAAATACAGTATCGCCTCACCTCTTGTTAGCCTGTCCACATATTGTGTCAGGAAACCCTCCTGCACACATTGGACAAACACCGACGCATCTAACGAACTCGAGCTATACCTTTCCCAGTCAATATCAGGAAAGTTAAAGTCCTCCATAACAACCACCCTATTACTTTCACTCTTAGAACATAGAACATAGAACATAGAACAATACAGCACAGAACAGGCCCTTCGGCCCACGATGTTGTGCCGAACTTCTATCCTAGATTAAGCACCCATCCATGTACCTATCCAAATGCCGGTTAAAGGTCGCCAATGAATCTGACTCGACCACTCCCTCGGGCAGCGCATTCCATGCCCCCACCACTCTCTGGGTAAAGAACCCACCTCTGACATCTCCCCTATACCTTCCACCCTTCACCTTAAATTTATGTCCCCTTGTAACACTCTGTTGTACCCGGGGAAAAAGTTTCTGACTGTCTACTCTATCTATTCCTCTGATCATCTTATAAACCTCGATCAAGTCACCCCTCATCCTTCGCCGTTCCAACGAGAAAAGGCCGAGAACTCTCAACCTATCCTCGTACGACCTACTCTCCATTCCAGGCAACATCCTGGTAAATCTTCTCTGCACCCTCTCCAAAGCTTCCACATCTTTCCTAAAGTGAGGCGACCAGAACTGCACACAGTACTCCAAATGTGGCCTAACCAAAGTGCTGTACAGCTGCAACATCACCTCACGACTCTTGAATTCTTCTCGACTCTTCACGACTCTTCTCCTGAATCATCCTCGCAATCCTTTCTTCGACGTCTCTCGGACTATGAGGAGGCCCGTAAAAAAATCCTTATAGGGTGACCTCACTTTTCTTATTGCAAACCTCAGCCCAAACTACCTCAGATGGCCAGTCTTCGTCCATCGTCCTTTTCACCGCTGTAATACTATCTTTGACATGTAATGCCACACCTCCCCCTCTTTTACATCCACCTCTGACCCTACTAAAACATTTAAACCCTGGAACCTGCAACAGCCAATCCTGTCCCTGTTCTACCCATGTCTCCGTAATAGCCACAACATCGAAATCCCAGGAACCAACCCACGCTGCAAGTTCACCTACCTTATTTCTTATCCTTCTTGCATTGCATTATACACACTTCAAGCCATTTTCCTGTTTACAGGCACCCTCCTTTGATATTGATGCCATGTTCCTAACCTCCCTACACTCCAGGTCCTGCACCCTAAAGCTACAGTCTAGGTTCCTATGCCCCTGCAGATTAGTTTAACCCCCCCCCCACCCCCAGAGCACTAGCAAACCTCCCCCCAAAGATACTGGTGCCCCTCAGGTTCAGGTGTAGACCATCCTGTTTATAGAGGCCCCACCTTCCCCAGAAAGAACGCCAGTTATCCAGATACTGGAATCCCTCCCTCCTGCACCATCCCTGTAGCCATGCATTTAACTGTTCTCTCTCCCTATTCCTCGACTACCTATCACTTGCCACGGGTAACAAACCAGAGAAAACAATTCTGTTTGTTCTAATTCCGAGCTTCCAACCTAGCTCCCTGAAAGCCTGCCTAACATCCTCAGCCCTCCTCCTACCTATGTCGTTAGTGCCAATGTGGACCACGAATTCGGGCTGCTGCTCCTCCCCCTGAAGGACTCGGAAAACACGAACAGAGACGTCACATGCCCTTGCACCTGGGATGCAACATACCAAACGTGAGTCTCTCGCGCCCCCACAAAACCGCCTATCCGTGCCCCGAATTATCGAGTCCCCAATAACTATTGCTCTGCTCTTCACCACACTTCCTTTCTGAGCAACGGGGACAGGCTCCGTGCCAGACGCCTGAGCCCCATTGCTTACCGCTGGTAAGTCGTCCCCCCCCCCCCCCCACAAGTATCCAAAACGGTATATTCGTTCTTGAGGGGAATGGCCGCAGGGGGTCCCTGCTCTGGCTGCTTCCTCCCAGTCCCCCTCACTGTCACCCATCTGACTGCAAACTTTGGAGTTACTACTTCCCTAAAGCTCCAATCTATGACCCCCTCTGCCTCCCGAATGATCTTAAGTTCATTCAACTCCCGCTCCAGATCCCTGACACGGTCTTGGAGGAGCTGGAGATGGGTGCACTTCCTGCAAGTGTAATCAACAGGGACGATCATGGCATCCCTCGCCTCAAACATGTTGCAAGAGGAACATTGCACTGCCTACACTGCCATCCCTTTAAAAGTAACCTTTAAAAAAGCAAACTAGGTCTAAAGAATAGAACAAGCAAAACGCAGCACTTACCTACTTATCACAATAGGTCTTATTACTACGTTAGAGGAGGAGGGCGGGTGGGAGACACTAGATTACTTACAGTGTTGAAACAGGCCCTTCGGCCCAACAAGTCCACACCGACCGGCCAAAGCATATGCCCCCAGACTCATACTCCTACATTGACCCCTTCACCTAACACTACGAACAATTTAGCATAGGTCAATTCACCTAACCTGCACATTTTTGGATTGTGGGAGGAAACCGGAGCACCCGGAGGAAACCCACGCAGACACGGGGAGAATGTGCAAACTCCACACAGAGAGTCGCCTGAGGCAGGAATTGAACGCGGGTCTCTGGCGCTGTTAGGCAGCAGTGCTCGCCACTGTGCCACCGTGCCGCCCACTACCTCTGTAGTGCCCCTCGGGTTCCTCTCCTGTGCACTTTTATTGGAAAAAACACCTACCCAGGTAAGCTTGCGCTACACCAGCGTCTGAGTCCTGGCTGCCCCTCTGGTCGTCGTCACTGCCCCCTGCTGCTCCCGCTCTTTCTTTGAAGATAATAAAAAACACCGCTGCCCGCTACCGGAAAGTAATTTTAAAACAAACTGTCTTGCCTTAGCTGTAGACTTCCGGGTTCGTTTAAACTCAGCTGCTGCTCGCAATTCCTTCTCTAGCCTCGAGTTTTAATGGGTATTGTGCTCTGCAAGGACGAGACTCTGAGTTATTCTTATGGATGCACTGCCTCGTATGAGCTCACCATCGTTTTTGCCTTTTGCCTTTTCTCCAGGTCCTCCGGTTTCCTCCCACAGTCCAAAGATGCGCAGGTTAGGTGGATTGGCCGTGCTAAATTGGCCATAGTGTTAGCTGCATTTGTCAGAGGGACATGGGTCTGGGTGGGTTACTCTTTGGGGGGTCCGTGTGGACTTGTTGGGCCCGAAGAACCTGCTTAATAAAAGTGATCGGCAAGGTGGCACAGTGGTTGTCACTGCTGCCTCCCAGCGTCGGACACCTGGGTTCCATTCCCGCCTCTAGCGACTCTGTGCGTGTGTAGTTTGCACATTCTCCCTGTGTCTGCGTGGGTGTCTTCTGGGTGCTCCGGTTTCCTTCCCCAATCCAAAAATATGCAGCTTAGGTGAATTGTTACGTCGTGTTAGGTGTAGGGTAATGGTTCTGGGTGGGTTGCGCTTCAGCAGGTCGGTGTGGCCTTGTTGGGTCGAAGATCATGTTTCAACACTGTAAGTAATCTAATTTAAAAATTTTGGGTGTGTGACTTCGATCGTAGGAAAACGCCACGTTACATTCCTCGGCTCTTCAGGGTTAGAGTGGGTTACCTGGACAGCCCTAACTGCCTGGGTTAGCCAATTTAGTTTCTTTATATATGTCCACAAATCTGCATTGAGCCAGATTACCACATCATGTCTGGAAGCCCAATCTTTCGTATTTTGTGCCTTCAGTATGCATGGTCCCAAGTCCACTGGACTCCTTCGCCAGTGACACGTGACGAAAAGAGCCTTCCACATCAAAAAATTGGGTGTATTTGCCATCGCAGATACTTTAGATATGTTCACGCTGACGGCAAATCTGTGGTCATTCCATAAAATTTCCACAATAACAACTGACCTGGTAAAACCAATCCGCTGAACGAATCTTTCTCATATGATTAGTCAGGGCCATCACGGTGTATGTGTGCTGTGTTGTGCAGCATATCCCGAGCATGAAAATTCGGTGTCAACAGGATTAACATGGTTACTTGTTTCCAGGGCATGTGAATAGCTCACTGAACTTATCGCTCTCTGGCTTAATCACCACTCTTAGACATACATCAGGTAGTTTGAACCATATTTTACAGCCTGCACTGGTAAATCATCTTTTTGTATTACCTACAAGCCCGTCGGGTACTGAGCAAATCCAACCTCAGTCTCACTATGAGATCCTGAGGCATCAGATTTAGGTCAGATAATTTACAGTGTGGAAACAGGCCATTTGGCCCAACAAGTCTATACTGAACCTACGAAGAGCAACCCACCCAGACCCATTCGTCTCCATTCAACCCTTTAACAGACACTAAGGACAATTCAGCGTTGCCAATTCACCTAATCTGCACACTTCTGGACTGGAGGAAACCCACACAGGCAGGGTTGAGAATTGCGCGAACTCCACACAGACAGTTGCCGGAGGTGGGAATTGAACGCGGGTCTCTGGCTCTGTGAGGCAGCAGTGCTAACTACTGCACCACAGTGCCGCCCATTTAAAAGACAGAATTCCGATAACAGAAATGAGAATTAAAATGTTGCGTCCTTACTGGTTTTGCACAACGGGGATGCGGTAAATCTCTCTCGTATCACAACTCCTGATACACCCATAGAGTTGAGGACCCTTCCACTCATCTTTACTTGTGTTGAATCTCTGAACTGGCTTGATTTAAGGACTGAATATATTGCCACTGTATCTACCAAAAAGGTAACTTGCGTACCTTCCACATATAACGTAGAGATAAGCATTGACGTATACACATCATCGTTGTATTGAACATATAGTCCAAAGTTGGCAATCTCAGCACTCGATATAGAGATGGGACATGCAAAAGTAGCCATACGATTAGTCGAAGTGGTTAGCATAAGAGAGTCTTCATTGCCAAGCATAAAGGAAAGAGGCTTACCTGTACCTTGTGAGCTTCCCAACTCCACCTCTGTCTTCCCCTGTCTATCACCCTGCTGTCCAGTCTCGATGGCCGATTGAGGCTATTTGTGCGGGTATTGTTTCGCCAAGTGGTGTTTTGCTCCCCAACAAAGCATCCGCCACATCTAGCTCTGCCAACTCCTTTCCCATGACCTCTTCCTCGTTTGCGACCTCCACCTTTGTCTCTCTCTTTTCCCACATCACCTCGCTTCAAGAGCTGGGCGACCATTTCCACATCCCTCCAAGGGCTGGGGGACCAGTTGTGGACTGTCGGTCTCCGAGAGCAGTCATCAAGACCAGGATCTGAAACAGACTTAAGATACTGCACAGCTTCTTAGGTTGTTATCTGCACATGTCTGCATGTGCGCTGATGTTTGTACACGTATTTGATCTATCTTTTACTTGTGATTTCCTTTCCCTGATATCAGCCTCAGCCTTCCACATGTTATAAGCACTCCAATTCAAAGGTTCTATTTTTGGCTTCCATTCCTCCTTCTCTCTCTCCTCCAACCGTGACCTCAGTATTTCTAACGGCTTTTTACTAATACTTGCTCCCTCCGAAAAAGCACGTTCCTTGATCCACAATTCAAACTGCTTTCCAGACTCTAGGCCATAATTATTTAGCATGTACTGCATTTTTGGTTGGTCATTCCAAGTCCTCTGTGGACCCTCTTTTTGTTTGCTCTTGTTGGAACCCATTTTCAGCTCACTGTCTCTCTCTCTCTCACAGTACCGTTATATTTTCCCTTTGACTTGCTTTTCACATCCGGCGGTCCCCGCTCATATTGGGCGCGTCCACCTCAATGTCTTGGTTTTCGTAAGCCAAGAAACCACGGACCCAATATGTCTTTGGTGTGTCTAACCCAGTCAGTGGTGGCTTCAAGTTAAAACAACGCTTAAACTTCCTTCTCTTAATCATGCTAGAGACGGCAATCCCTTCCCTCGAGTTTTATTAGAATACTGCACAAGAGTTCACTGGACTATCTTCCTGATTTATTTATTCTAGTAAAACGAGTCTCTACATAGGATTACGTAAGCCACGACTCTTACCCCGACCCTATTCAATTCGGACCCCAGCGCCGGCTCGATACACAGATTCCCAGTTCTTTCACGCAAAGGGGCTAATTTAGCGCTTAAAATGAAGTGAAAGTGCTTCAAGACGCTGGCGCCTACGCTTGCTGGTGATCCTCAGAATTTTCCCTCGTCGCGAGGTCCCCATTGGAACTTAAATCGACTCGACTCAAATGCTGGCAAGAGTAAAGAAAAAGGTTATTTCAGACTCTGCAGAGTCGACCCAATACATTTGGCAAAACGCCTCATGTAAGGGGAGCCTGAATAGCTTCCACATATTCCCTTTATACTAACCTTCGCTTATCCTTATTAAGGCCAAGAGCTTGGAACTTTCGAACTCCTTTCCACATATACAATTGTTTTTTTTTTTCTCATTGCTTGACTGTTGATATGATAGTTCACTGTCCTAGTGAGACTACAGTGAGTCTGGTTTAACTTTACATTTTTCCCTGACTTTGCTTTTCTGCCTACCTGCAAGACTTTGCAAAGTAATCTTTTACTGGTTTCACAATAAATGTTAATTTTTCATTACAATTTATTGGTTACATGATACACTTCTTCCACGTTCTGGCACCGTGTTTAGTTTTTTTTCATTTATTGGTGAGCTGAACCGAATCCCCAATTTACAGATGCGAGAAACATTTCTCTATTTTATTGATTCAACCCCATTCTCCCACTTAGACATACTCTGTTCCAGTTCTCTAATATATTGGCACTCCCACCAAATTTCACATATGTGGTCATGGCAGTGTGCAACCAATGTCTCACTTTCTGGCGTCCAGAAATTCACCAATTACTGCTATCCTAGCCCAATTCTAACTTTTTGAAGTGCCCAACTCTAATTCTCCTATTTAGTAGTTCCATGCCTCACATCTCTACTGTGCACATATTCTTCCATTTAGCATTGCACTACAACAATTCTCCCATCTAGAGATCCGCTGCAAGATTCCTCGAATTTGAAGTGCCTTCCATCAAATCTACAAGTGAACATTCCCACACCAATCGCGCTGAACTGCAAAAACTTTCCCATGTAATTTGCTCCAAACTCTTTAATTAATTTGCAATTTAGTGAAAAAAAATTCTTCGAATTTAGTGTCACCGTGTTTCAAATTTACTATTTAATGATGCTCACCAATTCGTCCAATGACTGATACCATGACAAGAAATCTCGCAATAACTGAAGCCGTAGTTCAAATCTACCATTTAACATGCCCAACATCAAATATCATCGTTAGAATATATAACATCGTATTCAGAATATACAATGCCATTCCAGAGCAGAAATTGGCATTTCTGTCCAACAAGTCCACACCGACTCTCCGAAGAGGAATGTATGCAGATCAAATTTCCTACCCAATTACTTCTGCTGTATTATAGATGGGATATTATCAGGAGCACGGTATCTGCTTCCTCCTGTATCACAGAAAGCAAAGTCGCAGAAACGGTGGCTTTCATTCCTTTTGTGGAAAGGAAAGTAGCACGACCGACTTCTCTGCTTCCTCCTGCATTACAGAAAGTGAAGGAACAGGAACAGCGTCTATGATTCCTCGTGCATTATCGAAGAAAGCAGCAGTAGCGTCAGAGAAATTGGCTCAAAATAATGCTGCATTGTGATATAGTCAAACTGAGACGGTTCAACGTAAGTATAGGATCAGCCGTGAGTATTGCAACGCTTTCAGATGGCATGAGTAATTTCTGTTATATCAGAGTTTCAGTCCTAAGAGTGTGCTACATTGTTCGAGCGTCAGTTCGTTGTGAAGCCATAATTCCTTGTAATTGGGTCAGAATTGAGGGCGAACCACACAATTAGAATGTCTGCAGTGCGGCATCAGAACTGAGAGATATCTTAGAAGCATCTGTAAAATGGAGATTAGAGTCTGCATACCATACAATGAAAAATAAACAAATTGAGCAGGGTGAAGCTGGGATCGTAATCATGTCACTTTACTTTCTATAATACAGGAAGAAGCAGAGACGCTCCTCCTCCTACTTTACTCTCCTCGTGTAGTACATAAAGTGCAGTAGCAGGAGCAGCGTGTTTGCTTCCTTTTGTATGGTGGAAAGCAAAGTAGTAGGAGAAGTGACTCTGGTTCCCCCTCTATAAGAGAAACAGAGAAGCTGCTCCTGCCGTTTTAATTTCGAGGATTCAGGAGGACGCAGAGACGCTGCTGCTGCTGCTACATTACGTTCTACAACACAGGAGGAAGCAGAGTCGCTCTTCGTGCTACTTTGCTTCATATGATACAAGCAGAAGCAGACGCTGATCCTGCTACTTTACTTTCTATAATACAATAGAAAGCAGAGACGATGATCCTGCTATGTTCCCTTCTAACAATCAGGGGGAAGCAGAGACGCTGCTCAATTTACTTTACATTCAATGATATAAGAGGACGTAGAGACGGTGCTGCTGGTACTTTATATTCAATGACACACAGGAAGCAGAGACAGGGCTCCTGCTCTTTTACTTTCTACAACACAGGAAGAAGCAGAGTCCATACACCAGCCACTTCACTTACTTTGCCAGAGGAGGACGCAGAGGCGGTGCTCCTGCGACTTCTACTTTTCACAATATAGGAAGGGTATGAGATGGTGCATTTACCATTTTATTTTCCGAGATAAAGGAGGAAGCAGAGACGCTGATGGTGTTTCTTTCCTTTCTATAATACAGGAGAAAGCGGCAACAAAGCTCCTGCATCTTTACTATTCATGATACATGAGGAAGCAGAGACGTTGCTCCTGCTCATTTACTTTATGTAATTCTGGAGGAATCAGCGATGTCGAAATATTCACTTTACTTTCTATGATATTGCAGAAAGCAGAGACGCTTTTCCTGCTAATTAAACTTTCTGTATTGCAGGCAGACGCAGAGACCCTGCAACTGCGACTATCGTTTCCATGATATTACAGAAAGCAGAGACTCTGCTCCTTCCACTTTAATTTCGACAGTTTCGGAACGTAGCTATGTCGCTATTCCGATAACATTCCTTTCAATGATTCAGGAGAAGCAGAGTCGCTTCTCCCGCTACTTTACTTTCTATCGTACAGGAGCAAGCAGAGACGCAATCCCTCCAACTTCCCGTCCTATGATTAAAGAGGAAGTATTGACGCTGCTCTTGCCACTTTTCATTCTAAAACAAAGAAGGATACAGAGACGCTATTGCTGCTCCATTACTTTCTGTGATACAGAGGAAGCAGAGTCTCTGGCCCTGCTACCTTACTTTGGATCAGACAGGAAGAAAGCAGACACGCTGCTCCTGCTCCTTCACGTTATGTAAAATTGGAGGAATCATAGACATTGAAATATTCAATTTACTTTCTGTGATACAGCAGGAAGCAAAGGCGCTGCGCCTGAGACTGTAATTTGGATGATGCAAGATGAAGCCGATGCGTTGCTCCTGCTACTCTACTTTGGATAAATCCAGAAAGAAGCAGCGTCGCCGTTCCTGCGACATTACGTTTTACAATTCCGGAGGAATTGTGTTGCCTCTCCTGCTCCTTTTCTGTCGATCATTCAGTATGAAGCAGAGACACTTCTCCTATTAACATACATTATATCATATAGAACCGAAGCAGAGAAGCTGCTCCTGCCAGTTTACTTTCTGCAATACAGCTGGGAGCAGAAAAGGTGCCCATGTTACACTATTTTCAATATTACAGGAAAAAGCAGAAACGCTGCTCCTGCTGCTTTAGTTTCTGTAGTTCAGGAGAAAGTTGAGCCGCTGCTCCTTCTAATTTGTTTTCTCTAATACCGGATGAAGCAGAGGCGCTTCTCCTGCTATGTTAATTTCTATAATTTTGGAAAAAAAATCAAAGTCGCTATTCCTGCTGTTTTACTTTCTCTGGTGCAGAACTATGCAGAGATACTGTTCCTGTTACTGAATTGAATTGAAGTAATTGAACTGAGTGAATTGAATTGAATTGAACTGAATGGAACTCAAACAAATTGAATTGAATTGAATTGAATTGAATTTATTTTCACGTGCACCGAGGCAAAGTGAAAATCTTTGTGAGTGATACAGGCAGATCCCGTCGGTAAATCGCATAGATCGAAAATAATAGTAAAACAGGGGCACAAACAAAACCCAGGTACAGGCGAATGTTAAGTGTTTGTGAGTCCATTCACTATTCTAACAGCAATCAGGTAGAAACTGTTGCCAAACCGGCTGGTGCTTGCGTTTAGGTTTCTGTACCTTCTCTCCGATGGGATAGGTTGTAGAACAATGTTGCCAGGGTGGGATGGATGCATACGAATGCTGGTGGCTTTTCCTTGATAGCAGGCCTTGTAGATTGAATCTATGGATAGGACGCTGGACTTTGTTATTCTCCAGGCCGAGTTCACCACTCTCTGTGACCGTCTGCGATCTTGAATGTTACACGTGCGCTACCAGGTAGTGATACATCCAAACAGAATGCTCCGGATGGCTCATGTATGAAATTTGACAAGTGTATTCGCCATCATGCCAAATTTCCTCAGCTGTCTTCGGAAGAAGAGACGTTGTTGTGCATTTGAAACCAGTGCGTCCACACGAAGAGTCCAAGAAAGCTTGTTGTGGATGACCACTCCCAGGAGCTTGACACTCTCCACTCGTTCCACCTCTGTGGTGTTAACGTGTAGGCGGTCATGAGTAACATCGCGTTGAAAGTCAATAATGGGTTCCTTGGGTTTGCTGGCATAGAAAGTTAGCTGGTCCTCAGTGCACCATTTTTCAAGTTCTTCCACCTCCCATCTGTAGTCTGTTCCGTCTCCATCTGAGATTCGATTGACTATCGTGGAATCATCAGCGAACTTGTAAATGGCAGGAGTCTGCTTTACATTCTATTACAGAGGACGAAGCAGAGGCGGTTCTCCAGCTACTTTACGTTCATTGATACTGGAAGAAGCAGAGACTTTGCTCCTGTTTCTTTAAAGCCTAGAATATTTAATGAAGCTGAAACGCTGCTCCTGCTACATTATTATCTATGAAACAGATTGAAACATGGGCGCTAGTCCTGCTAATTTACATTGTGTAATACATTAGATTAGATTAGATTAGATTAGATTAAATTAGATTACGTACAGTGTGGAAACAGGCCCTTCGGCCCAACAAGTCCACACCGCCCCGCCGAAGCGCAACCCACCCATACCCCTACATCTACCCCTTACCTAACACTACGGGCAATTTAGCATGGCCAATTCACCTGACCTGCACATCTTTGGACTGTGGGAGGAAACCGGAGCACCCGGTGGAAACCCACGCAGACACGGGGAGAACGTGCAAACTCCACACAGTCAGTCGCCCGAGGCAGGAATTGAACCCGGGTCCCTGGCGCTGTGAGGCAGCAGTGCTAACCATTAGTTCGCAGAGACGTTCCTCCTGGTAATATGGTGGGCGGCACGGTGGCACAATAGTTAGCAGTCTTGCCTCACAGCGCCAGAAACCCAGGTTTAATTCCCGACTCAGGCGACTAACTGTGTGGAGTTTGCACATTCTCCCCGTGTCGGCGTGGGTTTCCTCCGGGTGCTCCGGTTTCTTCCCACCGTCCAAAGATGTGCAGGTCATGTGAATTGGCCATGCTAAATTGCCCGTAGTGTTAGGTATAGGGGTAAATGTAGGGGAATGAGTGGTTGGCAGTTGGTGTGGACTTGTTGGGCCGAAGGGCCTGTTTCCACACTGTAAGTAATCTAATTTATACAATATCGGTGAAAGCATAGATGCTGCTCCTCGTACTTTAATTTCTATAATACAGGAGGAAGCAGAGACACTGCTTCTGCTGCATTTTTTTCTGTGCTACAAGAGAAGGGAGAGACACCATTCCTGCTACTTTTGTTTTGATCATCCAGGAGATATTTCAGCACTGAATGGGAAAATTTGTGGAGTTTATCACGAAATTGAGGCACGACAATTCTGAATGGGAGAACTGCTGAGATGTAGCAATAAATGGGCGAATTGAGTCTGGACAATGTTGAATGGGCAGGTTAGATTAGGGCGCCCATGAATGGGAGAATTGGTAAATAGGAGAACTGGCATCGCGCAACACTTTCTGCAGAAACTGTTCAGGACATCAGCAAATTGGGGAATTGATGTATTGCAAAACTGAATTTGAGAATTGGTGAAGGGTGGCAGGAAATGTGAGAATCTCTGCTGGGTGTCAATTACATTGAGAAATTGGAGGTGCGCTTGTGTAAATAAGCAAGCAATGAGCAAGGTACGTTGTACAAAGGAGAAATATTTGGAGATTTGATAGAATTAACTGAAAAAAACATGAATAGTGCTACATTTCCTGTCAGGTGTGCATCAGGTTGCAACTAAACGGGAGAACTGTATCTCACTATATTCACTCAGAGTGTTGGTGAAGAAAGTAGGGATTGTGAAAGATTGGTCACGTGGATATTTCGTACAGGTCACGTCAAAATTAGACAATTCTGGCACGCGATCATGAAAGGGAGCTGTTCAGGGAAATTGTGAATGGATGAACCGATGCACAGTGGAACTAAATGAGCGAATTGCGATATGGCACTATCAATTGGGAGAATTAGAGTAGGCAGTGCTCAAATAGTAGGTTTGTTTGAGGGCATCAGGAAATGGACGAAGTCGAAAATTGATATCAATACTTGGGAGAATTGTTTGGCGTCAGTAAATGAGAGATTTAGTGCAGTGTACGATTACACTCGAAACTTGATGGGAGTGCGAAGAAATTAGAGAATTGGAGCAGAGTGTGTCTCAATGGGAGAGTCAATGGACCAAGAGCTGGCCCCGGTCACTCCGTTTATTCTAATGCATTCCCATATCACTGACTCTCTGACTAGTCGCTGACTCATCTCGTTGCCTCACGACTTTTCATTGACAATGAGGTATTGCCTCTGTCAGAGGGTCAGTCCTCTGGGATTGATAATTGTCAGAGGGTGAATACTGAGACAGTGCCCCGTCATTGTACTGTCAGATTTGAGAGAGTGCCACATTGTCATGGAGTAATTTTGAGGTAACACGTGTTTGTCAGTTTTGAGTGCGTTGGTACAATGGGGTCATTATATAGTTATAACAGAGAATAAATGACTAACCGCTATGTGCAATTTCGTTCTCTAACCTCTCTTTTCCCTTCCCTTCTATAATACTTGTCCAATAAAACTCGCAATTAAGATTGACAAAGCAACATTTCTTATCACAAAACCAACCTGCTGGAGGTTCTTGTCTTCAGATGTTCCTGTGTTTTCTTTTTCCTTGTTAGGAATTTCTACATGCGGAGTTACAAATCGAAAAGTTACTTTTAGGAGAGTTTTTTTTCAAGCAGTCTGGTAAATGTTAAGCTTGACAGTTGTCCTCTCAATCGTTCAATTTTCCCCGGACTTATAACTCAAAACATCGCATTGTGTCATTGGCTTTTGAGACTGTCAACATTCTCAATTCAAACTTGATTGGAAATTTATAGTTTTATTGCGGCGCAATTGAAACTGATTGGCTGAATTCGAAAAATTTTTTTTGTTTCCAGGCAATGAACTTCTCGAGTTGTTCATCCCAGTGTTACGTATAAGATTGCCTTCCTGAGAACACTTGGTTTGGTGTCGGGTACTTCTGCTGCTTTTACCTCTCCTGAAGTTACACCCGTACCTTCATAACATTTCTCATCAGTGTAAACACATTGATGGGATTTCAGTTTCTGGGATGTTATCACGCACTTCCCACAGTCTGGAGATTTAATCAGTCTCTTTTCTCTGTGAAACCGGTGGTGCATCAGAAAGATGGATGACTTAAGGCGTCTTTACCAAATTTGAAACATGCAAATAGCATCTCGTCAATGTGAATTCGCTGGTGTGTTAGCTTGTTTGATAAGTGTGAGAATCCTTCCCCATCTTCGGAGCAGGTGAATGGCCTCTCTCTCGTGTGAACTCGCTTATAATGCAGTAGGTTGCTGGAATCAACTAATTTATTCAACAGAGCAGCACATGAAAGGTCTGTCCTCTGTGAAAAAGCCTTGGTTTCTCAACAGACAGAATGACTGAGTGAGCCTTTTCCTACAATTTGAGCTGACAAACGGCCTCTATCCCGTGAGTTCGCAGATGTAAAGTTAATCAGACGACGGCCTGATCCCACTCCCATTGCCAGAACACTTGACTAGTTTATCGTCAGTGTGAATATAATTTTGGGACAGTAGTTCCTGAGAATTTGGAAGCTCTTCCCCACACTCTGCACAATTAAGTGGTCTCTTCTCAGTGTTTTCCTGAAGAAGGTCTCGTGCCCGAAACGTCGATTCTCCTGTTCCTTGGATGCTGCCTGACCTGCTGCGCTTTTCCAGCAACACATTTTCAGCTCTTCTCAGTGTTAACCCACTATTGTATCAGCAGGTCAGATAACTGAGCTAATCCCTTTCTAAACTCAGACAAGGTGAAAGGGTTTTCCTGATTGGTCACAATGATGAATTTTCTTAGCAGATGAGCAATTCAATTATTTTCACTGTCACTACATTTGTACAGATTATGTCCAGCGTCCTTCCATTAATGTCTTGACAGACCAGATCATTGGCTGAAGCACCGCCCACAGATAGAACACGTGAATAGTTCCACTCCACTGTGGCTGTTGCTTTCTCCTTTCATTTCAAAGGCCGATGAGATTCAGGCTGCATTAAACAGAGTAACTGAAACAGATTCTTATGTGATATATCGTTTCAGTTTTCCAACTGCAAGTAATCATCTTGAATAATGCCGAAATTAAAAAAGAAATAGCTAAGAGAGAACTTTTAATATCACTAAAGCATGCAATATTCATTCTTCCTCAGATGTGGGTATTCTTGACAAGGTCAGCATTCTGTGTCCAGTTCTAATTTCACTGGACAAGGTCATGATGAGCTGACTTCTGGAGTCACTGTTGTCCATGTGCTGTCGGTAGACCCAAATTATGAGCGGAGGAAATCAAGTATTTTGGCCAAGTCACACTGGAGGATTGGCTAAATATTTCCAGGTCACAGTGATAAGTGCTTTTGTTGGGTTTTCCTATCTATCTGCTGCCCTTTTCATTTTAGTTGGAAGCAGATACGGGTTTGAAAGGTACGGTTTCAGGAGCATCGCTGTGTTTCTGCAGTGCATCTTGTAGCTAATCCGGACTTCAAGTTTTGTGGTGGAGAAGTGGAGGTTTGTCGACATTGTGTCAGTCAATTGAGAAGCACTGTTGTCGATGATAATGAGCTTTTCAATACATTTGGACCAGCACTCCGGAGTCCTCAAGAAGGCTATGACTGAAATGTTTATTGTTTATTGGAATGCTGCCAAATCTGCTGTGCTTCTCTTGTGCCATTCTTTTTCAACACTGCACACATGCAGGCAAGCAAGAAGTATTCCGTCATATTTCAACACTTTAAAAAATCTTTTTTTTTGGAGGTACTGAATATAACAGTTATGAAACTTTAGCTTTCTCTTTTCCTGTTCCCAGTTTCATGTTGAACCATTTAATTGATCTAAGAGAATTGAACTGAGATACTCCAGCAATTATTGCTTTTGTTTCAGATTTCCAGCATCCGCAGTTATTTATTTTGATGTTTATTGATCTGGACGAGCTGGCATTTCTGAGGAACAGAATGCTGCAGACTGTCACAAATGTGACAGAAGCATCAAACTGAGTGGTGACAAGTGCACCGTTAATTTTCCAAAGCAGACGACCTGAGTTGGGGTAGAGTCAAAACATATGCAGGTAATTCACAGCCCGTCAGGAAACATCTGAGGAACAGGAAAGTCGACATTTCAAGCATTACCTCTTCATTAGTAATGTTCGAGACGTTAATTCTCCAGCTCCTCAGATTTTGCCTGACCTGCTGTGCTTTTCCAGCGCCACACATTTTGACTCTGATCTCGAGCATCTGCAGTCGTCACGTTTCCTCACTTTCTCCTGGGGTTGATCAGAGGAATGTACTGTTCCTGAGATGCAATATTATGACTATAATGATAATGTGGAGATGTATTGGAACTCATCTGTGACTCAACTCATTATTCTGCCACGACTCCACCATGGAGACGCAGGTGCTGGGCCTCCTCCATCGCCAAAGCATAATCACCCGACGCCTGGAGAAAGTGTGCCTCATCTTCCGCCTTGCCAATCTGAAACCGTAGGGGTTTAATGTGGATTTTAATAGTTTCCTAATCCCCCTCCACCCATATTATTCAATCTCAAGCCTCCAACTCGACACCACCCTCTTGTCCTGTCTATCGCATTTCCTATCCATCCACTCTCTCCTGCTCTCCAAACGATCACCTTATTCCACCCCCCCACCGCATTCAACCATTGCATTCAGAGCTACCTTCGACACAACCCCACCCTTTCCTATTTATCTCTCCGCACTTCGGCCCACAAGCCTCATTCATGATGAAGTGCCTACGCCCGAAATGTCAATTCCGCTGCTCCTGGGATGCTGTCTGATCTGCCGTGCTTTTTTCAGCATCAAATGCTTTTTCTGATCTGCAATCCTCACTTTCTCAACGGTGCAGAATTGAGCAACAGATGCACTGTTCAAAAAGATCAGTTTTTGTTGTTTTCTGTGTCATTAATTCCATTTGTTCAGTCCGAACTCACGTGAGCGTTATGTGCAATTCTGCAATTACCGTGGAGGCATTGATTTGATAACAATGAAAATGGTTCAGAACAGATTTACTCAGATATTGCTTGTTTCAAAAGTTTCAGTTATGAAGCGAGATTTGACCGACTGCGATGTCACAAAGCTGCTCCGTTTCGAAAATAATGTTCCTTTTCTCAACAACACGGTGACATTGATATTTCTCAGAGGCTTTGTGAAAAAGACCAGGCTTCGATTCGGCTGAAATGATGCAGAGATTAAAATGTTTACTGAGAGGCCTTTTGTTTATACGTAAACAGACGAGAGTGTAGGTCAAAACTTATAGGGTGTCTAAGTAACCTGGATAATGAAACGGGAATGGTCCGTTCTGGAAGCTGAATTATTGTTTCAGTTATTTCAGCAGAGGTGTGTGTTAAAAAAGGCTGCTAGAGGTAATCAGTTGAGACTGGATCTTCTCTCTCTCCTTCTGCCCTTCTAATTTTGACCTGTTTGCTCCTGTTTCATTTTCACTCTGTCTTTAAGGGGTTTGATGATAAGGACTGTTGTGTATTTTCGAAACAGCATAATTAAGTCTAGTTTGTATAGCTGAGTGCTGAGAGTTTTCTATGTTCTGTTCTTTCTGCTTAATTGCATAATTTTGTGAACACATTTTTCTCTGTCTTAAAACCGGGTCGTCAAACTATCTAAACTACTCTGGGTAATTTTCACTGTACACTTACCAAAGACAATAGCAAAGTTACCTTCTCGGTTGCCTGCTTAAGAATGTTTTGAGTGATCTGGACCAGTTCATAATAGATGTGGGCCTTGTTGCAGGATTAAGACAGCAAGTGGTAGATGCTAGCATCTTTATTTCGTGTGTTGGTTTGGTTGGGTAGACAAAGCTGAGCATAGCAATGGCTCCTTCAGTCGCCACGAGGTTTCCCGAGGTGGACAACGTGAACTTGGTAATTTTACAAAAGATGGTTAAGACCAAGCTGCAGCAATTAGCAGACTAGCTGGGATTATAGCTGCCTCCTTTTGTGAGGAAACAAGAATGATAATTACAGCAGGAACTCAGCATTTAAACTTGCCGGAGTAACCATCAGAATGTACAGAGACGGCAAATTATTAACTGAAAATGAAACAGCTTGAGTTAGAGGTGAGATATAAGAAAGAACAGCAGAATCGAAACAGTTTGAGTTATGGTTAATAGCAGAAGAGATGGGGAAAGAGAGAATAGTAGAGTAGAGACAAAATGATAGAGCGTTTGTACATCAGAAATTAAAACTTAAAAAATGAAGCCACCTTAAAAGGCTGGAGATAAAGTATGAAGATAATCTTAGTGTGGCAGGGCAGAAAGTTAAAACGGCAAGTTTAGCAGCTGATGATTACGAACTTGTCCATAAATCACGGTTTGGCTTCCAGAATCAATTTCAGTCAATGAGGGACATACATTGTGGCAGCGAAGGGAAAGGTAGACTTCAGTAGAAATCATAAGGATGACTTTCCACACAGTAAAGAGGAAACCATCGAAGGGGACAAAACAACTCCAGTGTTTTCATCGCTCTTACCAAGGCCATGTGAAATGGCAGTTTTGGCAGGAGAGGAACTGCAGAGAAAAAAGCCACATTTAGGAAAAGAGGACAAGTCTGAACGTTTTGTGAGCATGGTAACAGAAAACAGTGGAAGCTAGAAAGCTGCATCAGAGAGCAAAAGCTGATCAGAAGTTGATTGAGGAGGAAATGACTAATCTGTGTAAAAATATAACTGCAAAGACAAAGTTTATTCACATATGCCAGCAGCAGCAGATAAAGAGTGTACAAGATTAATGGACACAAGATCCTCTCAGCCTTTAATGTTGAAGAATGCGGAGATGTGTACAACTGAAGAGCTATCGCCGTAAAAGATTCTGCGAAAGGGAATTCACGGTGAGACAAAAAGTGATCAGTTATATAAAATTAGGCTACAACGTTTTGGAAAAAGTGGAGAGTTTGTGGTGGAAGTACTGGTGAAACTCTCAACTCCAAGAAGACAATTTGTTCATGCAAATGGCATAGCTGATTAATGGAGGAGGCGTGCTGCCTACCCTACCTGAAAAGCCAATGGAGGTGCAGGTAACTAAAGCAATGCAGAATATTTATCCAGAAATCTTCGCACATTGTACGTGAACGACTTTCTAGAGTCGCAAGCTGAAGAAAGGGACATGAAAACAAACAGATAATGAAGCTGAAATTGCATCATCTAAGACTTTTCAAATGAGATCAGTGGAACGAATCAAAAGCCAAATGTTTAAAATGCAAGTATCCTAATCTCTGCTCAACTAATCCAGTTACAGCAGAACGATAAGAACGTAAAGGAAATGGATCAAAAGGCATATCAGTGGAATGAGTGCGAATTCATACCTGTATGTTATTACTCATCAAATGATGCCTTATTAAGAAAATCACACATTCAAGCAGATGTGAAATGAAGAGAAGTTCATGAAATTCTTTTGTCAATTGTGTACAAAACGAGGTGCTGCGAGTAGCGCATGAGCTACCACTTGAAGTCATTTCGGAATGAGGAAAACACACGCAAAAATACAAAGACATTTTATGTCATTTTATTTTTCCGGCCTTGTTCCGTAGAAGGAAGTAGATGAATTTTGTCAGACGTGTCACCCATGTCAGCTAATTGGAAAACCCCAGGTAGGAATAAACCTTGCACATTTAGTAGCTATTCTGGCATTTGAAGAAACTTCCACCAGTGTCGAAGTTTATTGCATAGTTTACTTACATCAAAGGACAAAATGGAAATAAGTATGTATTAACAATAATTGATGTGTTGAGGGGATTTCCAAAGGCTGTTTCATTAGACAATATCACAGCTAAAAGCTTTGCAGAGGTATTACTGAACTTTTTTCCGAGATTGGGTATACCAAA
Organism: Chiloscyllium punctatum; assembly: GCF_047496795.1. Taxonomy (NCBI): domain Eukaryota; kingdom Metazoa; phylum Chordata; class Chondrichthyes; order Orectolobiformes; family Hemiscylliidae; genus Chiloscyllium; species Chiloscyllium punctatum. Next base: position 36,115,004 of record NC_092773.1, read on the forward strand.
TGATATAGTTAGATGAAGCGTCAAACGTCACGTCCAAACTCTTCAAGGACGTTATAAATAGTTTGGGAATAACACGATACAAATTTACTGCATACCATCCAGAATCACTGGGACAGAGCGAAAGGGGGCAACAAACATTCAAGGCCAGGTTTAGGGTTTGCAGTTAGGACTATGTTTGCAAGAAAAGAGTCCCTTTTGTGCTTTTTGCAATTAGAGATGCAGCAAATGAATGGAACAAATTTATTTCATTTGAACTAATTTTTGAGCACAAAGGAATGGAACCATTAAATTGATTACAGCGAAATTAGAGTCAAGAATTCAGAATTCAGAGAGCACCGATTTGGATTACGTGTCAAATTTTAGAGTACACGAAATAGAGCCAGGATTTGGAGAAATGGTATTTCAACGTAATGCAGAATACAATGAAGCAGGAAGCGAACAAGAAATGAAACATTCACTATTTTCCCACTGGGGCTATTATATTGCTATTGCTTCCAGTAATAGGTGAACTTTTACAAGCAATGTATAATGGGTATTCTCAAATGGAAGGAAATTGAGTGACGTGAAGTACTTGATTAGGACCCCAGACAGGAAGAAATCTGAAAGAGTGTGTCATGTGATTAACTCAAAAGGTATAAGGGCAAAGAAGGAAAACAGGATAGCGTGTGTTACTGATGACAACGCAGAGAGAAGAACAAAAGTTAGAGTATTCGAATAGGACATTGTTCAAATCACATTGGACAATGAGGAAGTTATCAAAATTTGAGGTAAATTATTTCGTTAACTTCCACAAGAAAAGCGAAATGACCTGAAAGAGTTATTACTATCACATGTGGAGATATACAGAAAGAAACTGGGAAGTATTAACCGAATTGTGCATGTTGCAGCTGTAGGAGCTTCTGTTCCGATTAAGCAGATCTTTACAGGCACAATACTCTAAAGTTCGGAGAGCTTCGGAAGGAGATAGAATGCTTGCTAAAAAATGGCATAATTGTGGTGCCTTTCAGTGACTGGATCTCATCCATAGTTGTGGTTTCGTCGTCAGATGATACCCAATGGTTATGCGTGGCCGTTCGCAAAGTCAATGCCGTGACAAAGACTGATATTTATCCCATTCTGCAATCGGACTGCAGCTAAAAGGTGGGACAAGCAGCTTACATTTCGAAGTTATACTTGCTCAGAGGCTACTGGCAGGTGGCTTCAACAGACAAATGAAAGGCAATTTTAGCTTTTTTCTGGAAGGTGGATGGTCTGAGTAAACCCATGCAGAAACGAGGAGAATGTGCAAACGCCACAAATACAGTCACGCGAGTCTAAAATCGAACCCTGGTGCATGCAGTAGTTAGGCAGCAGTGCTCACCACTCAGACAACGTGTAGACACTCGCCCGCCACCGTCCCCGCCCCCTCTGCCCCGTCTGCCGACAAAGGAAGGAACTTTTACATCATTTATCAGACTTTGTCGATCGACTTCGGAAGTCAGGCTTGGTGGTAAAATTAAGTAAAAGTGAATTTACCAAAGCCCCAGTCACTTTCCTAGGACATGAAACTGAACATGAGCCAATGCCCCCTCGGGATACGAAATTGAAAGTAATCTGGTAATGTCACACACTGTCAACATGTATAGCAGTAGTACACTTCTTGTGACTGAATGGTTTTTACAAAACGTTTTTGCCGAATTGTAACATTATGGTTGCTTTACTCACCGAACTGTTAAAAGAAAAAGGCAAGGAGTTTCAGTGGGCTGCAGAATGTCACAAGGTATTTGATGATTTCAAGCCAGTGTTAAGTACTGGCCAGGTATCAGCCACACCGGATTACAGGTAGCCTTGCAAGGTGGCTATCGATGCCACTGATGTGGGTGTCTATGCAGTCATCCTGCAGGAGGATGCGGAGACGATATAGAGACCTCTCGTTTATTTTTCCAGGATGTTGAATATTTATCAACAAAAATATTCAACATTTCAGATAGAAACTTTGAGCTTGGTGCTGGCTTTACGATATTTCATGTTTGTATTACCAGCACCTCATCTGAGACAGTCATATAACCTGTTGACATTTGTGGAAAAATTGCCAGACTGTTTTGATGGAACTTGTTACAGCCATTCAGTTTGACAATTGTGCTTGCGCAGGGCATGGAAACATGATTTCCGATGTATTACAGGTCGAAGTTAGAAGAGCAGAAGGAGGGAGAGAAGTTCGAGTCTCAACTGACTGACTCAAGCGGCCTTTCCTCACAATGAGATACAAAGGCGTTCGGTCGTGATTCTGCCTGAATTCGAAAGTGATTGCACATGTTTGAATGTGCATAGTCAATCCATTGTATGTGGGTGTTTTAGTGTACTAAGACGTTTTTTGAGGGGTGTTAAAAATGAAACCATCTTTGTATATTCATGGTTCATTTTTCTTTTAAGTGGGGAGGTGTCACGAAGCTTGTCGTCTATGTTTTCCAAAAACGATGTTCCTTTTCTCAAGAATACTGTGCCCTTGTTTATTTTTCTCAGAGGTGTCTTAAAATAGTCCTGGGCTTCAAATCGCCTGCAGTGATACAGAGATGAAAGGGTTTACTGAGAGGTCTTTTGTTTATACATAACCAAGATAGACATTAGACAAAACTTTTATGCATGAGAAGGATACTGAGTAATGAAAGGGAAATGGTCAATCCAGTATGCTGAATTCCTCTGTTCAGTCAGTTCAGCACAGGTGTGCGTGAGGAACGGCTACTGGAGTCAGTCAGTTGAGACTGGAACATCTCGCTCTCCTCCAGCCCTTTTAACTAAGACCAGTAAGCATGTGTTTCATTCTTACTCTGTGGTTCAGGGGTCTGTTTATTGCAACTGTTATGTATTTTCCCAGCAACATAATTAAGGTTAGTTAGTATAGACTGAGGTCAGTAGATATTCTGTCTTCTGCTCTTTGTGTTTCATTTCGCAATTTTGTGAATACATTTTTGTCTGTATTGAAACCTTTTTGTCAAACCAGCTAAATTACTCCACGTAATTTTCATTGTACACTTACCGAAACAAGTAGCAAAGCTATGGTCAGGACGGCCAGCTTAAGAATGTTTGAGTGGCCTGGCAGAGTCCTTTTAAGGGGTTGCTTTTCTTGAAGCAGAGGAGATTCTGAGGGACATGATTGACCTGAACAAAATAATGACGGTTATGAAAAGTGGAGCCTGAAAGAAACGTTTCCTCCTGAGAGATCACCGAGTGCATATATTTAAGTTAAGAGTCAGAAAGATTGATGCGATTTGCAGGAAAACTTTATCAGCCAGCAAGCAGGTCGTCGAATCTGGAGATCACCTTTATGATCGCAGAGGCAAAAAAACAACACGTTACCTTCGGAAATATTCAGATGTGAATTTGTGATGCGAAGGCATACAAAGCTAAGTTATGCAAGATGGGATGAGGTTAGTCAAGCGGCTGCTTCTTATAAAGGAACGTCGAAGCGGTTTGTGTGTTGTTACTCCATCCGTGCGTCCGATTCGTGCAGTCATCCCTGGTGTTCTAATTCTTAGGACATGTTGCTTTTACCGCTGTGGCCTGGATTCAATTCCCGGACATGTAAACTGGGCATTTTGTTCCTGACAGCGACAACAGCATAATGGGCGCCATTTCAATGCCTCAGTTCAATTAATGCTCCAAGAGAGCTTTACTATTAATGTCCCAGCCTCTTAAAGAAGGGGATTGTGCATCGACTGTTCCTGCTCAATGGGTCATTACATCCTTCATCCTTCTCTGATTCCGATTCTCAAAGCTGGGTTATTTTGATTCCTTATCATTGACAAGCCGTTCTGATTGTATGGGAATATTTGGGAAATGGAACGTCGCCCATGGGCAGCGTGTGAGTCTATTTCATCTGCTCTTCCTGTGTTGACGTTGGTACATGGTCCCCGGTGGCATATACTGGAGGGTCTTTCGTTCCTGCAGGTCAGGAATTCAATCGTCAACTGTGTCACACAGCGATTGGTTCCTAAGTATAAGAAAAGCCTGCATTGCTCTCCTGCAGGGTAGTTGTCAGACCGACAGTCTCTTGAATTGTAGTCAGCTGCGGTATACTTTGCACCACTGGCCCTGTGCACGTTTTTCACTTGCATGCTGCAGAGTGGTGATGTTAATGCTGACATGAGCAATAGCAGTCATGCTCACCAGTTGAATAACCAGTAAAGATAATCACCATCACAGCTTCACTCCAGTGCACCTCATCTTTGAATGAGCGAGTTATGCAAAGAGAAAACATTTGTCTTCATGAAGCTGCCATTCACTCACTGTCACCTCAGACGTTCAATGGGATCATCGGAGATCTGATAAATTTCAACTCCCCATTCCTGTTTTTCCTCCATAACTTCAGATCCATCTCAGAATCTTGTATTCCTGTTAATTTTCAATGGTTTAGATTACTTGAATAGATTGTGCAACATTCCAATGGTCGCTCCTCTATGTCAATTTAAGCTGCTCCAGGTGATGTTGGAGATCCCAGTCTGATATCCCAATGCTCCCTGCTCCATGTCATTCGAAGCTGCTCCAAGTGATGTTGGAGTTCCTTGCCTGATGTCCGAATGTTCACTGATTCTTGTCAACCTCGAAGCTGCTCCAGGTGCTGTTGGGGCTCCCTGTCTTGGGACTTCGCGCGCCTCTGTGCCATCTAAGAAATATGTTGTTCTCAATTATTGCATTATTGGGGCCTCAACCATGCGATCATTCCCAACCTCACCTTCAATTGGATCTTCGGGAATTGAGCATTCACTTTCACTGAAATCGGTCCTAACAACTGGGAACTGAGTCCAGCTATTTATTGTTTCCTTGCCATTCCCAGGACCTGCAGTGTTTGGGATCACTGGTGCGGCATTGATTAAATATAAGGGCAAGAAAGGTTTGAGTAGAGGTGCCGAAAAACATTATCAACCAGCGCGGGGTTGGACTCTGGAACTCACTGTCTGTCAGGGTTGGAAAGGCAAAAATCCACATATACTTCAGAGGTATTCCGATGTAACTTATTGATGCTAACACATAGAAAGTCAAGCAGTCGAAAATGAGATGAGGATAGTCAAACGATTTTTTTTGACACGATGGCGTACAAGGAGCTTGAGGGCTGCATCCAGTTCTGCTATTTTCCGTAGTATAGTGGTGAGTATCCCTACTTATAACCCCTGGGGATCGGAGTTCACTTCATCGGCAGGAAAGTCCTGAGTTCTGTGGGGTTTCTTCTTTTTTAGCAATGATTTGTATTCCGAGTTTAGGTGTTTAGTGGATGTTTGGTGTATGTGGGAAGTTGGGTGAGAGCCGTCTCCTCCACTTTCTCGTTGACATCCTCAATACTGCAGTAATTTGGTGGATTGAATTGATTTAGTTTCGTCCAAGCTACTTCTGGTTGTTCATTGCAATGATCAGTATATTGGATCTCGATCAATGTATTTGAAGTTGGAATCTGTGGTTGAGTTCTGTGCTTCTGGAAATGTTGTGACTGCCCCCTGTATGGCTTGTCCTATGAGTTCTGTGGTGTTTGAGTCAAAATTGTGGTCTTTGTCATCGGTGAATTGGTTCAGTGGCTTGTCCACAAATTCTTCACCAGGAATGTATATCTCCTCAACTTCATCAGCAGATACCAAGCAGAAAAACAATGTAACGAGTTCTCTCGGCGGAGCAGGTTACGGCTGTTTGATAGTGTTTATTTTAAGTCGCGGTATAGTCCAGTTATTGTTTTTTTAACGGTTAAAATGTAAAGATTTTTTAATTGCCGAGCGGACCCGGAGGCTGGTGTCGCGCTAGCTTACCTGGGAAGGTTTTTTTTCTCTCTAAAAGCGTGCAGGCGAGGAACCCGAGGCACTACAGGGGTAGAGCCTCCCACCCGCCCTCCTCCTCTAACCTAATAGTAAGACCCGTTGTGGTAAGCAGGCAAGTGCTGCATTTTGCTTGTTTTTTTCTTTAGATCCAATTTTCTTTTTAAAGTTTACCTTTCAAAGGGATGGCAGCGAAGGCAGTGCAATGTTCCTCTTGCAAGATGTTGAGGTGAGGGAAGCCATTAGCGTCCCTGCTGATTACACTTGCTGGAAGTGCACCCATCTCCAGCTCCTCCAAGACTGTGTTAGGGAACTGGAGCTGGAGTTGGATGAACTGAGGATCATTCGGGAGGCAGAGGGGGTCATAGATCAGAGCTTTAGGGAAGTAGTTACTCCGAAAGTTATAGGCAGATGGGTGACAGTGAGGGGGACTGGGAGGAAGCAGCCAGTGCAGGCACCCCCTGCGGTCGTTCCCCTCAATAACAAGTATACCGATTTGGATACTTGAGGGGGGGACGACTTACCAGGGGGAAGCAACGAGGTTCAGGCCTCTGCCACAGAGCCTTTGCCCTTTGCTCAGAAGGGAAGGGCGGAGAAAGGTAGAGCGATAGTTATTGGGGATTCAATAGTGAGGGGCACAGATAGGCGATTTTGCGGTGGCGACAGAGACTCACGTTTGGTATGTTGCCTCCCAGATGCAAGGGTACGTGCTGTCTCTGATCGTGTTTTCCGGGTCCTTAAGGGGGAGGGGGAGCAGCCCCAGGTCGTGGTCCACGTTGGCAGCAACGACATAGGTAAGAAAAGGAGTGAGGATCTTAGGCAGGATTTCAGGGAGCTAGGTTGGCAGCTCAGAGCGAGAAAGAACAGAGTTGTTGTCTCTGGTCTGTTACACGTGCCACGTGATAAAGAGTCGAGGAATAGGGAGAGAGAACAGTTAAATGTGTGGCTACAGGGATGGTGCAGGAGGGGGGGATTCCGGTTTCTGGACAACTGGGGTTCTTTCTGGGGAAGGTGGGACCTCTATGAACAGGATGGTCTCCACCTGAACTTGAGGGGCACCAGCATCTTGGGGGGAGGTTTGCTAGTGCTCTTTGGGAGGGTTTGAACTAACTCTGCAGGGGCATGGGAACCTGGACTGTAGCTTTAGGGTACAGGACCTTGAGTGTAGGGAGGTTAGGAACAAGGCATCGATCTCGAAGGAGTGTGCTGGTAAACAGGATGGTGGCTTGAAGTGTGTATACTTCAATGCCAGAAGTATAAGAAATAAGGTAGGCGAACTTGCAGCGTGGGTTGGTACCTGGGACTTCGATGTTGTGGCCATTCCAGAGACGTGGGTAGAACAGGGACAGGAATGGCTAATGCAGGTTCCAGGGTTTAAATGTTTTAGTAGTGTCATAGGTTGGGGTAAAAGAGGGTGAGGTGTGGCATTGCTTGTCAAGGATAGTATTACAGTGGTGGAAAGGATGATGGAGGAAGACTTGCCATCTGAGGTAGTTTGGGCTGAGGTTAGAAATAGGAAAGGTGAGGTCACCCTGTTAGAAGTTTCCTACAGGCCTCCTAATAGTCCGAGAGACGTAGAGGAAAGTATTGCAAGGATGATTCAGGAGAAGAGTGAAAGTGGTAGGGTGGTTGTTATGGGGAACTTTAACTTCCAGATATTCCCAGATATTAAAGCTATAGCTCCAGTTCGTGAGATGGGACGGTGTTTGTCCAATGTGTGCAGGAGGGTTTCCTGACACAATATGTAGACAGGCCAACAAGAGGTGAGGCCATACTGGATTTGGTCCTCGGTAATAAGTCAGGCCAGGTGTTAGACATGGAGGTAGGTGAGCACTTCGGGGACAGTGACCACAACTCGGTGACTTTTACTCGAGTGATGGAGAGGGATAAGTGTGTACTGCAGGGCAGGAGTTATAGCTGGGGCCAGGGAAATTATGATGCGGTGAGGCATGATTTAGGATGTGTGGATTGGAAAAATAGACTTTAAGGGAAGGACACAAATGATATGTGGAGCTTGTTCAAGGAGCAGCTATTGGGTGTCCTTGATAAGTATGTACCAGTCAGGCAGGGAGGAAAGGGTGTTGTGAGGGAGCCATGGTTTAATAAGGAATTGGAATCCCTTGTAAAAGGGAAGAGGGCGGCCTATGTAAAGATGAGGCGTGAAGGTTCAGTTGGGGCGATTGAGAGTTATAAGGTAGCCAGGCAGGATCGAAAGAGAGATCTAAGAGCAGCGGGAAGGGGATATGAAAAGTCCTTGGTTGGTAGGATTCGGGAAAACCCTAAGGCTTTCTATCGGTATGTCAGGAATAAAAGGATGACTCGGGTAGGTATCGGTCCAGTCAAGGATAGTAGTGGGAGGTTGTGCGTGGAGGCAGAGGATATTGGAGAGACACTAAGTCAATACATTTCGTCAGTATTCACTCAGGAACAGGACATTGTTGCTGAAGTGAATATTGAGTCACAAGTGATTAGAATGGATGGCTTTGAGTTATGTAGGGAAGCGGTCGGGGGAATACTGGAAAGGGTGAAAATAGATACGTCCCTGGGCCTGATGGCATTTATCCAAGGATCCTCTGGGAAGCTAGGGAGGAGATAGCGGAGGCATTGGTCTTGATTTTTATGTCGTCGTTGTCTACAGGAATAGTGCCAGAAGACTGGAGAATAGTGAATGTGGTCCCCTTGTTCAAGAAGGGGAGCAGGGACAGCTCTAGTGCATATAGGCCAGTGATTCTCACTTCTGTTGTGGGCAAAGTCTTAGAGAGAATTGTAAGGGATAGGATTTATGAACATCTGGATAGGAATAATGTGATCAAGGATAGTCAGCATGGTTTTGTGAAGGGCAGGTCGCGCCTCACAAACCATATTGATTTGTTCGAGAAGGTGGCCAAGGAAGTGGACGAGGGTAAAGCAGTCGATGTGGTGTATATGGATTTTAGCAAGGCGTTCGATAATGTACCCCATGGCAGGCTACTGCAAAAATTACTGAGATTTGGAATTGAGGGTGCATTAGAGGTTTGGATTAGGAATTAGCTGGCTGGAAGGAGACAGAGGGTAGTAGTTGATGGTAAAGGATCATCTTGGAGTGCAGTTACTAGCGGTGTTCCACAAGGATCTGTTTGGGGACCATTGCTGTTTGTCATTTTCATAAATGACCTGGAGGAGGGGCTTGACGGCTGGGTGAGCAAGTTTGTGGATGATACGAAAGTCGCTGAAGTGGTGGACAGCGAAGAAGGATGTGGCAGGTTACAGCGGGATATAGATAAGTTGCAGAGCTGGGCAGAAAGGTGGCAAATGGAGTTCAATGTAGCTAAGTGTGACGTCATTCACTTTGGTAGGAGTAATAAGAAGATGGATTACTGGGCTAGTGGTAGGCTACTTGGTAGTGTTGATGAGCAGAGGGATCTTGGTGTCCATGTACACAGACCTCTGAAAGTTGCCACCCAAGTAAATAGTGCTGTGAAGAAGGCATATGGCGTACTGGGCTTTATTGATAGAGGAATTGAGTTCCGGAGTCCTGAGGTCATGTTGCAGTTGGATAAGACTCTGGTGCGGCCTTATCTGGAGTATTGTGTACAGTTTTGGTCGCCATACTATAGGAAGGATGTAGAGGCACTGGAACAGGTGCAGACGAGGTTTACCAGGATGTTGCCTGGCATGGTAGGATGATCGTATGAGGAAAGGCTGAGGCACTTGGGGTGTTCTCATTGGAGAAAAAAAGGTTTAGGGGAGATTTGATAGAGGTGTACAAGATGATTAGGGGATTAGATAGGGTTGACAGTGAGAACCTTTTTCCGCGTATGGAGTCAGCTGTTACTGGGGGACACAGCTTTAAATTAAGGGGAGTTTGGTATAGGACAGATGTTAGGAGTAGATTCTTTACTCAGCGGGTTGTGAGGTCATGGAATGCCCTGCCAGAATCAGTGGTGGACTCTCCCTCTTTATGGTCATTCAAGCGGGCAGTGGATAAGCATATGGAGGTTATTGGGCTAGTGTAGGTTCGGTAGGCTTCATTCGGCGCAATATCGAGGGCCGAAGGGCCTGTACTGCGCTGTATTTTCCTATGTTCTAAAACACGACCCAAAACACTAACTACTCTACCCTATGTAAAATGAATTATCGGAACTGACAGACAGACTCCACCACAAGCCCTTGCATTCATGACAGCACATAAACGGACAGCCACGCTCAGACAACAATTCATCAGAACAAATGCCCCCAATGCCCATCATGTGCAGAACAAACATGTAGACGATATTCCATGCAAGGTTTACATGGTGCACTATCTCGGATAAACAGGCAGACAACTAACTATCGGCGTTTATGAACACCAACGAGACAGGAAATGCCATGGCCAGATTATCCTCGTCGCTGTATTCAGGGCACTGAATGTCTTTGATTCCGGGACTGGGAACTTGGGATTATGACCGTCTGCAGCAGTTTTCATTTTCGTATTTTGAGAAACTGGTGAAGTAACCGATGTAAAACTCAATTGCTGATTGAGAAATAAGTAAATCGAATATGGTAGCCCCCAAAAAAACTTCTGATGTATTCCTAATGCTGATCCTGCATGCACTCTGGCATTGTACTCAGTTTGATATTCGAGACAGTTCAGTCTGTACTTCTGTGATTGGATTGCGGGCAGTACGCTGCACTGTCGCTGAAGTAATCTGCGTGCGAAATCCAATCCCACTAGTTTCAATTGCTGCTGTTTTGTTTTTCGCTTAATATGTGCAGCAGGATCACAGTAAAAGATCAACTAATAATGCAACACAACCCTCAGAGGCATGTGAAATGCTGAGGTTGTTGTGACATTTGTGCAATTTTTGGACATTAGCTTTAGTGAGGAGCTAAGAATGTTGAAGCTATTTGAGTAAAGATGAGGAAGAGTGGATGAATAAGTCACCAGTCGGTCTAGATTACAAGCTCAGTAAACATAACCACAACGTAAAATTGTAAGTACAGGAAAACAACATCGTGCGTGCGAACTAAAGTTTGGCAATAATCATGTGTGAACTTAATTTCCCCTCGCCCACTGCTGACTCCCCTGCTTAGAGAACCGGACACTTTATTACAGCTAGGTCTCATAGAAAAACATGAGGCATATCTTAATCTTCGATTCATTTACAGGCTCCTTAGTTTCAGTCTATATCTAGGAAACCACCCCTTTCATGGTGTGCATTAGAAAAGGTCATCCTTTTTGCAAGAAACTTCAATTTGTCACTAAACCTTGTTTGCTTCATGCGCAAGAAAATCAAGAATCCTCTGCTCTTTTTGGAGCTCCTCTCGATTTTAATAGCAGTCTGCTTTGTGACTTTTCCTACCAAAGTGCATGGCATCACACTCCCGACATGACATGGCACCTGCCAAGCTTTTGCCCACTTCGTTGAACTACCTGTATCCCTTTGCAGATTCCACTGCATTCGTGACAACATGCCCCCCCCCCCCCCCACCTATTGTTTATCGTCAGAAAAGATGGGAACATTTCACTCTGCCCCTCCCTACACGTTATCCATTGAGAGAGAACGCATTGATGCCTGATGACTGACCATTCTGGAGCCTCACTAATTGTATCTTCCCAACTTGGGAATTCTCAGAAAGTCATTGGGAAGCAGAATCAGAGGGGAATGAAGGGTGCACTGTCTGACGAAGCAGAGACAGTCAGGACAGCTTCCCCTTCTCAAAGAGGCTGGGACCTTGATTTTAATGTGCGATAAACTTGAAATGAATTGAAACATTGAAAGGATACTCGTTCCTGTACATCGGGAAATCAAATCTCATCTAGCTCCAGGGTAATTAGAAAAGTCGTGAACGAAGAAGCCACTTACAGGATCGAAGGAAGACGGTCTTGTTTATCTGAGAGCTTGTTCCCGCTGACATGAATGTGTCTGCAAATGGTGGGATCAGATTGTCCCAATGTGTTGAACAAAAGTGAATCTTATGTCGAATCGTTTCAAATAAAATAGTCAAGAGAGTAGACCTCAATTTAATGGCTTTTATTGATGCCCATGTGGAATACTTCTTCATTCGAAGAAGTCTGACATATTCCAATTAAGTACAGAATAATTCAAGTTATATAGTAAAACACAAGCCCAATGCCCTTTACATTCGCAACCACAACCAAGTGGCAGTCCTGAAGTTCACATACATTGTCCAGACCTGCATATCTTAATGTCTGCAAAACTGAATGTTATCTTATGCTACAGGTTGATCTCGACGAGAACAACCGATTCGGCAGAGCAGAACAGTACATCAATCTATGAAGCAGAACTATCTAATGGCCTGAGAAACAGTGACAGGCTGCATCTGAAAATTCAAGGCTAAAAAAATCGAATTCCTCAGCCAGAACTCAAATAGAACTTTACTGGCAGGCTGCATTTTACTGCACATTTTTCTTTTTGTCACAAAAAGGCTTCCACCGAGGTTTGTGTACATTTTGGTCAAATTTCCCCCACGCATTGTCTCCACAATGAATGCCCTATGCTTTCCTTTGGTAAAGGAAATCTGATTTAGGACAATTGTCATTCCGGGAGCGGAAGGCTGAAGCTTGAATTCACTAACAGCCTGCATTGTGGGCTCGTACAAGGTATATGTCGTCAGATTCTATCGCGCAGTGGCTGAGTGCGTTTGATTGTTAACAGCGGATTTCGTTGGCTCGGGGCCATTCAAAGACAGCGCTGTCACTGCTCTTGTTTCATCTGTTTTATTTCCTATATAGTTCCAGGTTTTTCCTTGGGTCAGGATAATGTTCCAAAACAAAAATCGTATCTGGAACCATAAAGGGGTTTCGGTATTATTTTAATGGTGGACGTAAAATACCGTCGATGTTGGAAATCTGAAACAAAAACAGAAACTACTGGGGAAACTCAGCAGGTTTGGCGCTATCTGTGGGAGAAAAAGGAGTTCAGATAAAGTTCTAAAGATGTTTTGAACCTTGTTTCTGATTCTGTCCCTACAGATGCCGTTAGACCTGCTGACATTTTCCTACAATTTCTGTTTTTAGTTTTACCTGAATGCTCATTCCATCTATCAGGATGTAAAAGCCAGCCTGACCATGTATCGACATTCAACTCTTTCGAAAACTTAGTGATTCAATTGAAACAAATACAACACTGAATCATTGTCGCTCAGATCCACAGAGAAAAAGGCCTGGAATGGCATAGGTGCAGGGTGGTTCTGTTGGCTTGGTCAAGTGGTTAAGGCGATTGACTTGAAATCTATTAGGGTTTCCCCACGCAGATTGGAAATCCTGCCGGGCAAAACAGGAGGGCATTTGTTTCCCAACTTTTCGTTTCGAATTGAAATCATGGTAGGAGGAAGCACTTCATCCAGTCCATGAATGGTGCAAACCTCCAACGTACTCACCGAAGAGCTCAGGTGCACACTTGCATTGCCAAATTCGTTTGGAAGTATGAACCAAGTGTTGGCAAATGAGATGAGGACAACGCAAACTTAATAGGTCAAAATGTATTGTCTGTGCTGGAGTATTCTGTGACCAACTTCGTCTGTGAAGTGACAGGACAATGTTTTCAAAATGTACCCGAGTCAGGCAGGGGTGGAACCGAGTCTGCCCTGATCTGTCTGTCAGACGTGGTATCCATTCGGATTGGGGATATCGGGCACAGTGCACATTTCTGGAGACATTCTCCTGGAGAATTTGGAAAATACAATCCTATTGCTTCCTTCACAGGCGTATGCAAGCCTATTTTCTTCTCAATTCTCTGTCTTGCATTGCCTGTCCCTGCTTTCTGGGAAAATATTGGCTTCACGACCTGTCTGCGTTTGCATTAAGCAGCTCATTGGTCACGAAGCTGCATGGTCAGAGGAAGCTGGAGATCAGAGGAAGACAGAAACAAAAAGCGATGCTGCATGAAAGTGTTGAGAGTTTACTGTGTGTCAATTGTTTTTAGTGAGAAATGTCTGCCAAAGGCTGTTCCGTCAGATTCCCAGGCGCCGTCGGGATTGTGTTGGTTACTTTTTAAAGATTAGATTCCCTGCAGTATGGAAACAGGCCCTTTGGCTCAAGAAATCTACACCCACCCTCCGAAGAATATCCACCCAGTCGCATTCCGCTAGCCAATATTTAGTCTTGACTCATGTACCTATCACTATGGGCAATTTAGCATGGCCAATTCACTTGACTAGCAAATCTTTGGACTTCGGGTGGAAACCGGAGCACCCAAAGGAAACACACACAGATACTAGGAGAATGTGCAACCTCCACAGAGACACTTGCACGAGGCTGCAATCGAATCTTGGTTTCTGATGCTGTGTGGCAGCAGTACTATAGACTGAGCCAGCGTGCCAACCCACTTTTGGAAAATTAAAGGTTGCACGTGAGCATCGTGTGGGACTCGTTCGGCCTACTGTCCACTTCATATCACAGCTCACCTCAACAATTCTCATTGTCCAGAGAAGTGGCGTACGTTCCACCTAAAACTGTCTTTTGTTTCAGAAACTTGCAGATCAAGCACATGGAGTGCATACTGTCCTTAGGCCTCTGCTCCCCTCGGGGTATGGGTCTGTGTGTGTGTCCCTCTGTTGGTGGAAATGACGATGAGAAACTCAGGGGGATTTCAACACAGTATGACCATGTCAAATTTTTCCCATTGTTTTATCATATCGGATCATAGTGATAACCTCATTGACATTTGCGATGGAAAAAACAGAACACACAAGGTTATTTCGAAATGAAAAATGAGGGTAGAATAGGTGGATGTCTGATGAACTGCACTGCATAATGGACCAAATAGTCTTCTATGCTGTAACAAAAATACTGGAAGACAGGGAGAAATTGATCAGTAGCGAAAAAGATCAGAAATGAAAGGGCAAAATTGGTGTCATTGAGAAAAGAGATGGCATTACCAGCCTCCCCCCGGGCCTGGTGGTCACGTGGCGCGGGTTTGGTGCTTTTACAACTGTGGCTCGGGTTCCATCCCTGGTTAGCCCCTGCGAGATTACCTTTTATCAGTTATCGTGACATTTCTGAAGCAGAAAATGGAGTGTCAAACTAAAAGGTGATCAATTTATTGTCCTAATTATGATTCAGGTGAATATAAAACAACGAACTGCAGAATTTGGAAATCTGAAACAAAAATAGAATATGATCCCAAAACTCAAACGCCAGACAGTATCTGTCGGGACAAATACAGTTAATAATTCAAAATAAACAGAACCAGGTTAGTTATGTAATTCTGTGTTATAATACTATGGAAATTATCAGTTTTCTATGTGGATTTACCATAATTACTGAAATTTATTAGTAGCTGACAACCGTTACCTTTTCAAATTTAAAGGACGTTAGTGGCTGCTTCTGTTGGCCTGAACTGGTGGAAGGCTAGGCTTTAATGATTCCATTCTCTTTTCCTTTCTGTCAGTTAGCAGCCATGTCGAATGGAGTCTTTTTTTTCTTTCAGTGTCTACTCCAATATGAGTCTTTATTTGGTTCTCTTTGTTGATGTGTATCCATCTCACCTTCTTTTACACCACCAGGGGGACAAATGCAATTAAACTACAACCAAAGGAGAAACAAACATGTTTACAGCTGTTGTAAAATGAATAAACGGTGACAGCAGAGAATGAGGGCGATTATCTAGTGGTGTCTGTGCCGTTACCACGATATTCCTCGGGCATTTTGCAGTGTTTTTGCCTCACATCGTTATTGCTAAAAACTGGGAATGAAGGAGGGAGAATGAAAGAGGAGGAGGAGTGACAGTGCATGTCGAACAGTGGAAAGAACCTTCAGGTTGGATTAATAGTTAGAAAGAAGCAGCATTCACTATTGGAATTAAACAAGGAACCAGAAGTGGGATCACCCAATCACAACAGGCTGAATCTCAAGGAGATCGCTGAATTGCTTGATCAGCAAAACGAGTTTCATGAGAAGGTGAAGGAAAGACCTTTCGTTACAACTTTTCGGCACTACGGTGATTTAAATACTGTGCCTTCTGTTTACTGGGGAGGCGCTTTACCAACTAAGTCATGGCGCCACACAGCAAGCAGGTTTACTTCTCCACACGTGCAGTGCATTAACCATTTGATCACAGTAATTCGGAAATGTATTTTCTGAATCAATTTTGCTCAGTCAGAATTGTAATTAACACTGTTTTGGCAAAAAACAGTAATTTCATGGCTGTACATTCCTGACAGAAAATGCAGGGAAAAAGGACTATCTCCGCTTGTATTTGCTTCAAACCGATACGTTGATCTTTTAAACTGACATGATAAAGAGGAAGTGTTCATTCCAGCAGTGGTTAATAACCACTTCAATAAAATCAGAGGGATCTCATAAAACGAAGAACAGGGTCATTGTGGTGCATTGACCAGGAGTGGTGTGTGAGTCTAGGTAAACATTGGGCAGTAAAGGTTGACCGCTTGTCACCGACTCTGTGCCTTGCACCTTCAGCGCCACCCACACTTCCTGCCTCATGCCTCCCAGTCATCAAAACCTTTCCATTTTATTTCACTCCCCTGACCCAATTCTCACCTAATTCTTGACTGATTGCAGGTGTCTGAGTAGAACCTGCAACTTTTAGAAACGCATTTCTGGTGTTTAGATGTTACCCAATAGAATAAGATTCATTGTCCATTCCTAATTACCCAGAGATGGAGCTATGAGTTCCTGTCCTGAAAGCTTGAACTCAGTAGCACTGATGTACAGCCATGATGCCACGAGGAAGGGAGGTGTGTGATTTACTCCAAGCGATACTGAAGCCACAACGAGATATTTCTATCTCGGAAAGGTGAGATGTTTAGAGGAGGGATTTGCAGTGGTAGTTTTCCCTTGTATCTGCTGTCATTGTCCTTCACGTTGAATGCAAACAATCATTGGACTGATTCCAGCAGGCTCCGGGTGTGTACGCTGTGTATAACCCAGAAACTCGTTTTCATGCAGACAATCCACCGTTAGCGAAATTACTCTTGATTTCCTGACGGGGAGTTGTATCCAGGTCTGGTCGATGCAAACTCAGACTCCAAATTAGTCGCGCCCAACTCCAGTGATGCTGACAGCCATCTGACATGGACACGCTCTTGAGTCTTTCCTTTGCGTCACAACTGCATTTTGGCATCAATTCCTCTCTGTCTAGATTTCCAGTTTGTTTTATCGCTCTGGTTTTCAGTGTAAAGAAAGGTGAGCTGTGATTATCTGATGTTGTTCAGCAGATCCCAGCATGAATGTACAGAACACGCTGACGCTCGTTCACAAAACAGGGACTTGTTTTGAGGAGATGGGTTACGGTGAAGGGGCGGCATGTAGAAAGGTATCGTTCAATTCGTCTGATTCTAGATGCTTGTCTATAAATGACCAAAGCGTTCTCATCAAATTTGTTCAGGGTCTTGATTGGAAGAACCCATGACGCAAAGTACGTAAGTAAATCTTATTGGGTCGATCGTGAAATTACGTCGTTACAGTGTTGAAAGCTTTGGAACCTTCCAGCAGACGAGCAGGCGATCCTGAAGCAGGCACCTCAGGACAAGTATTCTTGCCAATGAAAGGAACCACTTCAGAAAGTATAACTTTGAAGTGAAGCAGTGGGGATGATTAACTTGGCTGTTCGTTCACGTTGTGAACGCTGTTTCCCCTGATGACACTGTTTACATTACATATCGACAACGTGTCGCACCCCTAGCTGTGCATTTGGCCTGTGATTTAATGGATAACGCATCTGATTTCGAATCAGATTTTTACAGGTTTAAATCTTACCTGGCTCGAGTGCAATGTCGTACGTTGACCCCGCTTTGTCAGGACCTGCAGGGTTTGAATCAATGGATTTTGAAAGTTACATTGGAGTCCATTGTCCATTTTAAATCGTGGTTCAACACAGCCGCTCTCATTGGCTGCACAATGGGCTTGTTTGCCACCTAAAGCTGCCTTTTGTGGGAGAAACTTGTGTGTGGGTGCGGACAGCGGAAGTAAAGCACAAGGAGCTGACACAATCCTGAGACCATTACCCCTCTTGGGGTAAGTGTCTCTGTGTCTCACACTGCATGTGGACATGAGGATGATTGCCTCAACTTGCAAAACAGTGCAACAATGTCAAGCTTCAGTCGAATTGTTGTGACACCTGAAGATGATAAGGACAATCTCGTTAACATTTAACTTGGAAAGATTAGAACACATAAGGTTATGGGCTAAAGCTGGAAAATGTGCCTAGAATTGATGCAGGATGAGCCGCGTGCACCAACGTCTGAGTGTTCCTTCCCCAGTACGTAATAACAGTGTCTGCAGCGAAACTGATCCGAAATAAAAAGGAAACAGTAATTTCATTGACAATGCATACAACTGCTTTTATCACGTTCCCTTCTAATCTAGTCTTTCGGGTTCGGCACTCTCACTGCCGTGGCACGGGTTCTATTCCCGGTCAGGGAATGGGTGTTTTGTTCTGCAAAGATTTCTTTGTTGAAAAGTGTAATGCTGGAAAAATACAGCAGGCCAGGCAGCATCCGAGGAGGAGGAGAATCGACGTTTTGGGCATAAGCCCTTCTTCAGGAATGTGGCTGGTGTGCCAGGCGGGCTGAGATAAAAGGTAGGGGGAGGGGATTAGGGGGAGGGGCGCTGGGAATTCAATAAGTGGAAGGAGGTGAGGGTGAGGATGATAGTCCAGAGAGGGGGTGGGGCGGAGATGTCGGGAAGAAGATTGAAGGTCAAGAGGGCGGTGCTGAGTCCAGGGGTTGGGACTGAGATAAGGTGGGGGAGGAGAAATGAGGAAGCTGGAGACATCTATATTCATCCTGGGTGGTTGGAGGGCTCCTAGGCACTCTTCCTCCAGGCGTCGTGTGGTCAGTGTCTGGCGATGGAGGATGACAAGGACCGACATGTCCTTGTCAGAGTGGGAGGGGAGTTAAAGTGTCCAGCCACGGGACGGTTGGGTACGTTTGTGCGGTTGTCCCAGAGGTGTTCCCTGAAACGTTCTGCAAGTAGGCGGCCTGTCTCCCCAATGTAGAGGAGACCAGATTGGGTGCAACGGATACAGTAAATTATGTGTGTGGAGGTGCAGGTGAATTTGCGATGGATATGGAAGGATCCATTGGGGTCGAGGAGGGAGGTGAAGGGGAATTGTGGGCATAAGTTTTGCACTTCTTGCGGTTGCAGAGGAAGATGCCCGAGAGTGGAGTTTGGGTTGGTGGGGTGTGTGGACCTGACGAGGGAGTCGCGGAGGGAGTGGTCTCACCGGAACACTGATAGGGGTGAGGAGGGGAATATATCCCTGGTGGTGGGGTCTGTTTGGAGGTGGCAGAAATGACGGAGGATGATATGATATATGCGGCGGTTGGTGGGGTGGAAGGTGAGAACCAGTGGGGTTTTGTCCTGTTGGCGATTGGTGGGGCGGGTTCCAAGGGCGGAGTTGCGGGAAGTGGAGGAGATGCGGTGGAGAGCTTCGTCGACCACGTCTGAGGGGAAATTGCGGTCTTTGTAGAAGGAGACCCTTTGGGTTGTTCAGTAGGGAAATTGGTCCTCCTGGGAGCAGATATGGCGGAGGCAAAGGAATTGGGAATATGGGATGGCGTTTTTACAGGGGGCAGGGTGTGAGGAGGTGTAATCTAGGTAGCTGTGGGAATCGGTCGGTTTGTAGTAAGTGTCTGTGTTGAGTCGTTCTTTGTGTTAGTATTTTGGACTGATTTTCCAAAGATGGCAGTTCATTGGTTTTGTCCCAAATGTTATTAAGGTTAACGTAAAATAAGAGCTGCAGACGTTGGAAATCTGAACCAAAAGCAAGAATTGACAGAGAAACTCAGCAGGCCTGGCACCATCAGTGGAAAGAAACAGAGTGAATGTTGCAGCTCGACAGCACCTGGTTAATTATACATTTCAGTATTATAATGCCGGGTAATGATCAGTTTTATCTGTCAAATCAAGAAATTATCAAAATCTCTCATTGCCTTACAACCGTCAACGTTACAAATTCAAAATGACTTTACTGGCTGAAATGTCCTGAGCTCGTGAACGGCTGTGCTTCAAGGGTTACATTTCTGTTTTCCTTTCCATCAGTGAGCAGAAATGTCAAATGAAGAATTGGTCTTTCAGTGACTGCCTCAATACATGTCTCTACATTTTTCGATCTATACACCTAAGCTTATTTCACATTCCCGACTCTCTGACTGTCCACATCCGTCATTTGCCATTTCTGTTCTTTTAAAAGCCTGACATTTGCAGATGGTTTGCGAGTGGAGTTGCTGAGAGGATTGTTCTCCCCGGCTGGAGTGTGTAGAACTGTGCTCACATTCTCCAGATAATGTGTACGTCACTTCAGCCTGAAATTAGGAGACATCTCTTTCTCAAAATATTGATTCATTCGAAGTCAAAAAAAATTGCGCATCTACCAGAAAAAAAACGCAATCTCGCAACTATCATATTCCAATAATATATCACTGTTTGTGTAAAATGAATGCACCGTGCAAGCACATAAGGAAGGTTATCAGATCGAACTCATGTTGCTTGTCATCTGCTGTGTGGCTACTGAGGATAGCAACATGAGTTCGACTGGGACAATACTACAATTATAGTACAAGCCAAACACAACACAGCCAGGAAATTCCGATAGGCATGGCACTAATCCACAGATTCAATCAAGAAGCACATCGACCTGGACCCAATACACCGACCACTGCAACGGACAGCTAGAACTGACAACCGGAAGCGGCAGATTCAAATCACTATAAATGCCGGAGGAAACATCACAGACGCGCTTCACATGAAGGTCCCAAGGACTGAGGATGTCACCGAGACAGTCGACGAAACGTCTGCAACACAAGATCTCAGCTCGGTGAACTGAACCATGACAACGAGCACCCGAGCTACAAATCTTCTCACAAGCTTTGAATCCAATTAGACCTGTTGGACTATAACTTGGTGTTGTATGATTTTTAAGTATTGGAAGGACGTGGTGAAACGTGAAGCGTTCAGAAAAGATTTACATGGATGTTGCCAGGGTTGTAGAATTTGAGAAATAGGTAGAGGCTGAAGAGCCTAAGGTTGTTTCGCCCCAAAACGTTTGAGGCTGAGGATTGACCTCATAATATTTTATGAAATTATGTGGAGCATGGAGAGGGTAAGCATATGAGGTATTTACCCTTGTTTGGGGGAGTCCAGAACTAGTGACCATGCGGTTAGAGTGATAGAGAAACACATAAAAGGGACCTAAGGAACAACTTTAATACGCAGAGGGTGTTGCATGAACGGAATGGGCTCGTCATAGAAGTGGCGGAGGCTGAAACAATTACAACATTTAAAAGGCATCTGGATGGGTATTTGAATAGGAAAGGTAAAAAAATGTTATGGGCTACGTGTTGGCATAATGGGAAGACATTAGGTTAGGATATATGGCCGGCATGTCGAGTTGGAGAAGGGTCAGTTTCTGTACTGTACGTCTCTATGACTGTATAATTAGATTGATGAAGGAGGGATGACAGATAGAGTTTAATTTGAATAAATATGACGTATTACATTTGACAAAACAAACAGAGTTGGCAGGACTTACTCAATTAAAAGTAGAGCCTTAGGAAGTGCTGTAGAACAGAGAGGCTTCACGTTTCAGTAACCGAATTCTTTGAAGTTTGTGTCACAAGTAGACAGGGTGGTTAAGGCATTCAGTTCACTTACTTTCACTGCTCAGACTGTTGTGTACAGGAGTTGGTACGTCATGTTGAGGGTGTACCAAATGTTAGTATGGCTTCTTCTGGAGTACCATGTTCAGTTCTGATCGCCCTGTCATAGGAAAGATATTAAGCTGGAGAGGATTCATAAAGTATTTACCAGGATGTTGCTGACAATGGAAGGTTTGAGTTCAAGGGAGAGGCTGGATATGCTTGGACGTCTTTCAGAGGAGACTACGAGAGTGGTGTTGACTTTATAGAGGTTTATGAAATCCTAAGAGCTATATATAGGGAGAAATAAGAGGTGTAGTTTCCCTGGGGTGGAGACTTCAAGACTCGGGGTTATATCTTTAATTGAATGAATTAGTTTTAATGTCACATGTACTCAAGTGAGGACAGTGAAAGCCTTAAATGTCGCTATTACAACACTAGCTTGGGTGCAAAGGTACCGAGGTAAACGCCACCCAGGACCCTAACATTACCTGCATAAGTTCAGCCGTTGAGTGGGATACAGATAAGGCAGGTGGTAGATGTATTCTCACTAATGTGGAAATTTAATGTGGGAGCAGAGTTTGCCCACGGAGTCTGCTTCCGTGCTGTCTGATTCTGCATGTGATTGAAATTTACGGTCTACTGAGAGGCCTGGATAAGTGGACATGGAGAAGCTATTTCAATTAGTGGGAGAGACAAGAGCCCCAGGATACAACTTCATAATAAAAGGATGACCCTTCAGAGCTGAGACGAGGAGGCATTCCTTCAGACAGTGTGTGGTGATTCTGTGGAATTCGTTGCAATATAGCGGACTATGCAGACCAAGTCATTCAGTGTTTTCATGACAGAAATAGATTGAGTCTTGATTGATAAGCGGATCAACAGTTTTGCGAGATTGCAGGAAAATGGGTACGAGAAATATATATTTCATGATAAAATGGCAGAGCAGACTCGCTGGGTCGAAGAGCCTAATTCTGTTCTAATATGTTGTGTTCTTATGGTCATTATGAGTGACTTCACTCGGTACATATATCCAGGAAACGATATCAGGAACAACACTATTTAGGGCACATTCCTGGGGTGTGTATGAAATAGTCTTATGCACCAATAAGTTACTGATCCGAATGGAGGCCAGGCCAGCCTCAACTCAATATCGTTTAGTGGCTAGGTGTCGGTTAGCTCAGGTAGCTGGATGGCTTGTTTCTAATACGCATGCTCAATCCCTGAAACATTTGCACTCACCTTGAAGGTCGAACATTCTTAACCTTGCCTCTTGCCTGATGCCCAGTGACCCTATCAGCGATTTCTCTATCTCTCTCAAGTGAAACAACAGTCCGATGGTCTCTGCAGCTACAGCAACTTTAATTTCATAATTATATTTGTGTGATTGTAAAATGAATAATTGGTAATCTAACTGTGTGAGGCCCCTTGTGGGAGGGTGAAGAATGCAGTGATGGAACCCTTCGTTAATTTAGAGAGGGACCGTTGAATCTGAGAATAGTGGACGAATTATTAAAAATAAGAAATTAGGAGGGTATGAGGCGCGAGCAGGTTACAAAAAACGAGGCAACACAACTTGAATGGATGGCAAGCATTTATAGATTCTTTGGAAGAACTTCAACTATGTTCATTCCTGTCTGGTACACATAAAATGGGAAAGGTGACTCTACTATGTCCAATAATGGATATTCGAGATCGTACTGGATCCAAGGGAGAGGCATAAAAATTAGTTAAATAAAGAGCAGCTGATATGAAGACTGGGAGTAATTCAGATTTCAGGACAAGACGACTAAGAGATTGACTTAGAGGGAAAACAAAGTATAAGAGGAAGATGTTGAAATAGAAGCTAATTGTAAGAGCTCCGAAAGGTATATGAAGAGACAAAAAGATCAATGAAAATAAATCGATTACTATTAGAAGAGTGGAAGCTATAATGTGCAATAAACGGATGGCAAACCAAATTACCGGGAGATGTTGGTTATTTTATGACAAAGGACGGAAAATAATGTGCCTAAAGTGCTGGGGAGCACAGGTGAGGAAGGAACAGAAGAATATCCGTATTAGTAGGGAGGTGGCACTGGAAGATTGATGGGATTAAAAGCAAACAAAGCAGAGCACATGGTCATCTCCACGCAAGATTAAAATACAAATTGAACCAAGAGTTAGTGGATGTTATCTGAAACGAGAAGCTTGAACTTTCAAAAGTAATTTGAACATCATATAAATTTCCATAGCCTCTGGAATACCTTTATATGAATTGGAAGGAAGTTAATTTGACGGCAGTATTCAAAAAATGATTTGGAGTTGCAACATGGAATGATTGACGAGTTAGCCTATCTTTGTAAAACGGTGACAGGATTGGACAGAGGCAGTCAGTATTCATTTACGAATGGGAAATGAGAAACAATTTCGGATGACTCTGAACACAAATCGCAGATAGTGAGCATGCAGGTGAAGCAGGAGGTAAAGGGGAGGAATGTTAATTGACCTTCGTACTCATAGGACTTGAATACAAGAACAGGAATATGTTGCTGAAATTGTACAGTGTCTTGTTGAGGCCAAACCTGGAGTGCTGTGTGCAGTATTGACTAAGGAGACCGCACAGCAAAAGTTTACAATGCCAATTCCTCGAATGGCAGGACTGACCGATTTTGGCAGAATGGATAAGTTAGGATGAAATCCACTGGTGTTTAGAAGAATTAAATTGGCTGTCACAGAAACTAATAAAATTCTGACAAGCTAGACAAGAAAAATGTAGGAAGAGTGCCCTCAATGACCAGGGAGTCCAGAAGCCGGGGTATTGATCACAATTTACAAATATGAGTCAATTCCAATGACACGCAGAAACTGATGACTCTGTCCAATTTTCTGTCATAGAAAGCTGTTAAAGCCAAAACATGGTATGTTTCCAAGACTAACATCGAATTCTGAGGGATAAAGGAATCAAACGGCATGAGTCTAAATTCGTAGCAGGCTACTGAATAGTGTGACCAGCCTTCTACACATTGAATATCAGAGCAGGATCTCACACAGCGACAACCTACTTCTGTTTATATTTTAAATGTTCGTATTTGGGTAAATTTGATATGCAAAACAATGATTGCAATTGACACAGATATCAGCACTACCTTATCTAGACTGGATAAAATTCCTGTAATTCCTCACTGAATAGCCATCTGTGAGCAGCTTTACCACAACGGCTGCAGCAGTTCAAGGTGATCAAAAACATACAGTCACTTTCAAAGCTTTTGGACTGTTAACATTGTCTCTTGTTTCGAACCAATTTTCAAGTTGTTCATTATTGTGACAAAAGTAATATTGTGTGTAAGTAATATATATAAAAAAACTTTGAACATTTTCTAAGGGAAGGGTAGGGGGGACAGATGGGGGAAGAGTGTTGTGAAGGGCGGCAATGAGATTAAAAACAAGGCAGAAATTTGTGCTGGGTTGGCGGGTGAAGAACGCCTTCAGTTACCAACACCAACAGACCAATCCTGCTCATTTCTCTCCCGTCAATTCTTCCTCCATGTTCTTAGCTTCTGACACGTTGCCAGCAATCTCGTAGAACATAGAACAATGAACCATACAGCGCAGAACGATCCCTTTGGCCCTCGATGTCCTGCCAACCTGTGAACTAATCTGAGCCCATCCCCCACACTATTCCATCATCATCCATCTGCTTATCCAAGGATTGTTGAAATCCCCTTAATGTTGGTGCGTTAACGATATTGACAGGCAGGGCATCCCACTGCATTACCACTCTCTGAGTGATGAACCTGCCTCTGACATCAGTCTTAAATCTATCAAACTCATTTTGTAGCTTTGGGTCCTCTCCAAGCTGAAGTCAATTTCCTTTGGAAAAACCTGTCACAGCCCACCCTATCTAAAACTCTTTTCGTCTTGTATGTCTTTACCAAATCCACCCTGAGCCTTCTTCTCTACAGTGATAACAGACCCAAGTCTCTCAGCCTTTCCTTGTAAGACCTTCCCTTCAGACCAGGCAACATCCTGGCAAATCTCCGCATATTTTCCAATCTGTCCACAACTTTCTTGCAATGGGTTGACTAGAAGTGTACACAATATTCTAAATGTGGCCGAACTAGCGTTTTGTGTAGTTGCAGCTTGTCCTTACAGCTGCAGAAATCAATCCCTCTACCGATAAAACCGAACACACCGTTTGCCTTCTGAACAGCACTATTGAGCTGTGTGGCAACTTTTAGGGTTCGACATTCAAGGTTTCAAAGAAACCTCTGTACATAAACACAACCAAGAATCATTCCATTGATTCAGTATTCTACCTTCCTCTTATTCTTACAAATTGAATCGCCTCATATTTTTCTGCTTTGAATTCCATTTGCCACGATCAGCCCATTTCTGCAGTTTGTTCAAGTCCTCCTGCAAACTGTAATATTCTTCAAAACTGTCCACTACTCTGTCGACTTCAGTGTCATCTGTCAACTTAATGACCCATCCATCTATGCCTCCGTCCAAGTCAAGTATAAAAATGACAAACTGCAGTGGTCCCAAAGCAGACCCTTGTGCCACACTGCTTCTCAAAGTACTCCAGTCTGAATATTTTCCATCAACCACCACTCGCTGTATTCTTACAGAAAGCCAGTTCCGAATCCAAATTGCTAAATCACCCTCAATCCCATGCCTCTGGATTTTCTGCAAAAAAACCCCTATCTAGTGGAACCTTGTCAACGGCTTTACTGAAGTCCAAGTACACCCCCAATACCTCAATGAGTTTTGTGAGACATGACCTGCACTTGACAAAACCATGGTGACTATCGAAAATCAAAATTTTGCTTGTTAGATGATTATAAATCCTATCTCTGATCATTCTTTCCAAAACCTTTCCTAAAACAGATGCAAGTTTTACTGATGTATAATTACCTGTGTCATCTATAATTCCCTTCTTGAGCAAGAGGACAACATTTGCAATCCACCAGTGATCTGGTACTAAAGCTGCAAACAATGACGACACAAAGATCCAGGCCAAAGGCTTTAACATCTCCTCCACTAGCTGTCGAGAGAATTCTCGGATAATTTTCATTCAGACCAGGGGACCTGCCTACTTTCACTCCTTCCCGAATTGATAGCACCTCTTATTTATTCATCTCCAAGCATTCTCATCTAATATCCCGTATCTCATTCTTCTCCTCTATAATATTCTCATTTTTCTGAGTGAAATCAGATGTGAAATTTTCGTGTATCATCTCTCCAATCTCCGCAGGGTCCACACACAAATTTCAAATTCTGTTTGTTCTATTCCTTTTCTCGTGATCCTTTTATTTCTCACATACCAACAGAAACTTTTAGTGTTCTCTTTTATTCTACCCACTAAAGATTGCTAGTGTCCTTTCCTTGTTGTGATAAACCTTCTCTTTACATCCTTCCTAGCTAATCTGTAACACTTCATCGATTCATCTGAACGATTTCGTCTCAACTTCACGAAAGTCTCCTTCTTCTGCGTAATAAGAGATGCAATTCCTTTGGTAAATAATGGTTAACTTACCGTATCACTTCGTCCCCTGCCTGACAGGGATATACGGTTCAATGACTCGCAATAGCTGTTCCGTAAACAAGCTCCACATTTTGATTGCCCCATCCCACGCATTTTGCTACCTCATTGTATGTTTCCTAAGTTTTGCCCAATCGCCTTGTAATTGCTCGGCCCCATCTACAACTCTTGCCCTGTGGCATGCAACTATCCCTTTCCATCGCTTAATTAAATGTAACAGAAATAAGGTCACTCTCTCCAAAGTGCTAAACTACCACTAAAAGTGGGTCATGTTTCTACAGACTACAGTCTGCCAACAGCACATTCTCCTCAGGGAACATGATAAGGATTTATCCCAATTATCTTTGCTTTCAGCCCATTCACACCAAAGACAGATGAAAAAACAGTGAAGCACAAAATAAAAGAAAAAAAACAAAATAAAACTGAATGAACAATACCAGTCCCTGGCAAGGACCTTTTTCTGGGAAGAAACTTGAAGCTCTCTGTGGCTTAAACCACAACCCCATCAACAACATGTTTGGGTCCCAAACCCTGCACTGACCAAACTTGAAATATCTAACCAGAATTAGCTTCTGGCGCCGCTTTCGATGCAACCACCTATCACTGGATATAAACTCTTGGTGATGCCCTCGCCATTAATACTTGCTCACTGAAATGAAGCTCCTGGGTCTGCCCACACTGTTAACTATCACTCAATGGA
Organism: Chiloscyllium punctatum; assembly: GCF_047496795.1. NCBI lineage: Eukaryota > Metazoa > Chordata > Chondrichthyes > Orectolobiformes > Hemiscylliidae > Chiloscyllium > Chiloscyllium punctatum. Next base: position 36,142,587 of record NC_092773.1, read on the forward strand.
ATAGAGCTCGTGGTGCTGCTCTCCCCTTTAACACTCACTGACCGCAATATAGGTGGTGGTTCTGCCCTCCCCTTTATCTATCACTTACCGGAATATAGCAGCTGGCGCTGCCCACCTCTTTAACACTCACTGACCAGAGTATAGATCCTGACCCTGCCCTCCCCTTCAAATTTCACTCACTAAAATAGAGCTACTGGCACTGCCCTCCCCTCAAACCCTCACTCGCAGGAATATAGTTCCTATCGCTACTCTCCCCTTTAGCTCTCTCTCAGCGGAATATCATTCCTGATGCTGCCCTCCCCTTTACCACTTCACTCACCCGAATATAGCTCCAGGTGCTTCCCTCCCCTTCAATTCTCATTCACCGGAATACAGCTACCGGCACTTTCCTCCCCTCTCACCTTCACTCACCGGAATTAACCTGCTGCAAATCATGTCACATTATTATATGTGATTTATTTTTTCTTATAAATAGGGCTGCACTATCTCTTAAAAAAACATACATATATTGTGTAATTGTCGAATGTAATTGCGCTATTTCTCTATCGAACACTGAAGCTTCTAACCTCTGTGTTGCTGGACACATCTGCACCAGGCTGCCTTGGTTTATTAAACTGGTAATCTTGCTTTAAACAGACCATATTCCTAATGATTCTTTGAGCCTATCCCGAGACAGAGTGACCCTGTAAGTGGGTATAGACCTTCATTTGATGCCGTGACTCTTGGTTCAGAACAGACAGATTGCAGAAAACGGTGTGAGAGACTTGAGTCCTTCACTGTTGCGGGCTGAGGAATGCGGCGGCCAGACGTGTGTACTTTATATTCGTTTGGTTGTCCTCCTCATTCCCCTCGCTGTCTATTTCCAAGTCCAGTTCGAAAGAATCGGTCTTGGCAAGGGAAGGGATAAGCGAAATCTATACATTTAAAACAAAAAAAATGGAGAGATTAATTGAAGTCTTGTTACTGGTGGTCAAGCTGTAAATTAATGTAAGTTTTACGTCGAGTTTATTTCGTTCATATCTGTTCGATTTGGCTTCTCTTCCTTTGCTGTGTTTTTTCTGCTCGTGTTTGTTCTCTGTTCCTGAAATACGGAGAGTATTTGATGTCAGAGAAGCTGGCCGGGGACACAAAAAAAAGTCCTTTTCGAAATGCTGATACAATTCTTGTTGCTTTGGCACAACATACTAGTGTAAGTACTCAACACTCTAGTGCCCAGACGGAAAGTTCTGCTGAAAGATTCTTAACATTTATAAAATTAGTAACAGAACTTTTGCTTGCCCCAAGGTCGTGCCGGGTGAAACATCATTTGATCAGCCCTGGACCGACACTGATGTCTGTTTTATATTTCAACATGACGCCGATTCGTTTGATTCCCCCATAATAATTTTAATTGTCTAGTACAAATCTGTTGTCGACTTTAATGCATTTGGCAAACAGGACACATTGAATAACTATGAACAATTCCAATGCATTTCCGCTGAGTTGTGGGTGAATGCAAAGGCACGAAAAAACTTGACTTGAAAATATTGTTTAGTTCAAAAATGAAACGACTGAGAGGTATTTAGACTTTGGACACTTGGTTAAACAACGATGTTTCGCAGCCAATAATAATGACACTAAACTCCCAATCCAAAAACTAAGATGTGGTGTGTGAGAGAGACAGAGAGGGAGAAACAGAGAGAAAGAACAATACAGCAAGTAGAAAGCTCGAGATCCGGGACTGTTTTGAATCTGATTTGCGTTTTGGAAATTTAACATTATTTCTATTGAGGTGAAGTATTTTTCAGTGATTCCGTAAAAAAATCAACTCCTGTTCATTTTACAGATCATGACTGCCTTACTGTCACTTTCTAACTATTCTCTTTTATCCTTACATGAAAGCTAACGTTTTTCGACTTCAATTCAGTTTCATATGGAGGAAGATGATATTACAACCTTTTTATTGTTTCAGACTCGTTTGTTTCCACTTAATTTTATGGCTACTATGTTTCATTGATGCTTATTGTTAAGGCCAGTTGTAGTCTAATTGAGGGAGTTGCATCACTAATTGACAATTGACGTTTAACTTTAACATCAGGTTGTGATAAATCATGTAACAAAATTAATATCCTATGGTAACTATCTCTGTCTTTAAATTTGGCCATTATTCGTGCAGTGGAGGTATTTTTAAAAAAATTCATTTGAATAGATAAGACCTTTTAAAGCAGCTCCAGTTATTCTACGATCTATAGCATTGTGAATGAGCAATGACTGGTCAGGACCACTTTATAAATATAATCTTGGATTTAAATTAAGGGACTAAAACCGGGAAATTAAGTGGATTTCAAAGTTGGGAACTGTATACATTCTTACATTATAAATAATAAATACGGACTAAGTGAATTTCCAATTTATACTGATGACTGTAAGAAAATAGAATGTTGCTTGGTATTCAGGTATGTATTGAAAACATAATGACCATATTATCACAGAGGAGATCTGCCCTCATGCAAGGCAAAGAAAACTAAACTCTGTTGATTCTCCAATGTCCACCAAATAAGCGAAAACGCTTCTTCAGCTGGATCACCACTCAGTAATGCATAAAGTATGCTTGGTACCACGCCACTCAGTGTTCTCCCCACAATCCAAACTGAAGTTTATCAAATCATTGGGTGTCCCGAAACAAACGAAAAAAGGACTATGCCTGACTTCTGCAGGCACTGCTCTCACCCAGCATTGCACCCTTTGGACAATACGGGCAGCCAGACATATCGAGGAATGGGGTGGTAAATCAATCACTATTTCTTTTGTAGCAAATCTGCCCCATTGTCATGGAGTGAGCAGGCTCCATAATGTCACAGCCATGTGATACAATGACGAGGACAAGTGATCGAGACAAATTGCCGATTTAGTTATTCTCCTCTTTCAATTTTTGATTAGCTAAAAAATCATAACCTAACACTAAATTTAAATTATGACAATCAGGATTCCAAAAGGTACAGTTAGGAACAGGCGTTAAAGTCAGACAAACATAAATTGATAAATTAGTTAAATAAGTTAAAAATTAAAATAGAGTCAAGGAGATCAATTGCAGAAGGGAAGAGGATGATGTTATAAGAAGAAAGCAGCAGAGTACAATTTTTAAAATATTTTACTCACTTGCTGGGTTCCCCGCCTGAATTACAGATAATGACTCTTTTATTTATTATTTTATAATAACATTTTAAAATATTTATAATAATGAATTGCATTAGCACGAACCAAAAATTAATTGGTAAACAGTAATCAAGAAACTCAATTTCCTTTATTTAACGTGATGCTTTTGCAATGTTTTCTGCCTGGAGTCACTTGCAGGATCCAGAACAGTACAAACCCGTCCAGGAAATTCCAGTCGCAAATAAGGTGAGTGGTGGTTTTCTATTGAGATAGCCAGAACCAGACTGAACAGCTATGCGAGTTACAAATAAAACAAAATATATCGAGCGATCTCTCGATTCCACATGCTCTATGCCAATCCTGACAGGGTTGATCGAAACCAGTATACCCAGTGGGGGAGGAAACTATCTCATGTGCCCCCCTAACGAACACTGCTGACAATCTTTCCCAAGGGGATCCTGAAAATGGGCGCCAGCCGGGGTCCAGCATTTCACCTTTGAGAATGGCAGCATGACATCAAATACCCCAGGGACAAATGCCTGGCCCTTGCTTAACTGCTGAAATGTAGGCAATGGAGTGTACTGTGTCTTTAACAATGATAGATCTCATGGGAAAAAGGGAGAACTAGCCATTTGGATACAGAACTGCTCGAAGGTTGAAGACAGAGGGTGGTGGTGGAAGGTTGTTTTTCAGACTGGAGGCCTGTGATCAGTGGAGTGCCACAAGGATCGGTGCTGGGCCCTCTCCATTTTGTCATTTACATAAATGATTTGGATGCGAGCATGAGTGATACAGTTAGTAAGTTTGCAGATGACACCAAAATTGGAGGTGTAGTGGACAGCGAGAGAATTACCTCAAGTTACAACAGGATCTGGACCAGATGGGCGAATGGGCTGAGAAGTGGCATATGGATTTCATTCAGATAAATGAAAGGTGCTGGATTTTGGGAAAGCAAATCTTAGCAGGACTTATACACTTAATGATAAGGTCCTAGAGAGTGTTGTTGAACAAAGAGAGCTTTGAGTGCGGATTAATAGTTCCTTAAAAGTGGAGTCGAAGGTGGATAGAATAGTGAAGAAGGCGTTTGGTATGCTTTCCTTTATTGGTCAGAGTGTTGAGTACAGGAGTTGGAAAGTCATATTGCGGCTGAGCAGGACATTGATTAGGCCACTGTTGGAATAGTTCGTGCAAATCTGATCTTCTTCCTATCGGAAAGACGTTGTGAAACGTGAAAGGGTTCAGAAATGATTTACAAGGATGTTGCCAGGGCTGGAGGGTTTGATCTATAGGGAGGGGTTAAACAGGCTGGGGCTGTTTTCCCTGGAAGGTCGGAAGCTGAGGGGTGACATTATAGAGGTTTACAACATTATGAGTGGCATGGATATGATAAATAGACAAAGTCTTTTCCCTGGGATCGGAGAGTCCAGAACTAGAGGGCATAGGTTTAGGGTGAGAGCAGAAAGATATAAAAGAGTCCTGAGGGGCAACTTTTTCACGCAGAGCGTGATGCGTGTATGGAATAATCTGCCAGAGGAAGTAGTGGAGGCTGGTCAAATTGCAACATTTAAGAGGCATTTGAATGTGTATATGAATAGGAAGAGTTTGGAGGAATATGGGCTGGGTGTTGGCAGGTGGGATTGGATTGGGTTGGGATATCTTGTCGGCGTGGACAGGTTGGACCGAAGGGTCTGTTTTCATGCTGTACATCTCTATGACCCTATGACTCTATAATGTTAAGTCAGAGCTGATGGTTTGAAGCAACATGCTTCCATCCTATCCAAATGAAAATCTACAAATACACATTGACTGTTCAGTGTGCTTTTAATACAATCCACGATTTTGGAGCCTTGTGGGAACATTGAAGATATTTAACCCCAAGGGTGCGCATATTTGGAATGTTATTTTGTCCAATCAATGTGACAATTATCAAGATGATCGGCTCATGCTGATGAAACTGATATTGTTTCTAATGTTGTGGGAAAGCATACGCAACTGCCAAGCAGATAGCCTTCCACCCCACACTTCGGATCCCATTGGCTCCCCTAGCAAAACCCGGTTGGACACAGTATAATTACGGGGAATGTCTGACCTGGAAAAGGTGCAGAAAACAAGGGCGAATGGGACTGTTTGTACAGTGCCAATTCACAATGTAGAAGTTGATTTCTCTGTTGCTTACTGACTGTAATCATACAGGTTTAGTGTTTGGATTGTTTACCATTCTGTTTAGAAATTTGGAAGTAATGTGTAAAGTTTCATTTCTAAAGTAATTGCAGGTACTTTAGATTGCAATGTACTACTAAGTTAATTACCAAGTGAGTCGCTTTCATACATAGACGTGAAACCTAAATGCTTTGCTTTGTGTATGGAACTTATAAGAATGCACACTGCTTGATTTGATTTAATTTTGGATTGGGTTGCTAGATCTTACAAGAAGTGTCTGGCTGATCTATTAACTTTACTTAGGTATTTGATACTACACAATGATGGTTTATAATTTTAAGAAGGTACCAATATCTTAACTCGAAGCTTAGCTCACTATTCGAAAATGTCTTTGTGATTTCAAAGCTTTGTGTCATGTTGCCATAATTTGGGGACAGCATTGCCCTCCAGCCAATATTCATCACCAATTTTTCTGCTCAAAATCACCATCTGATTTCTCCACTTAATTCTAAATACTGTTAGCTTTAGCTGTAGATCAGTTCATTTGACTGGGTAGAAGGTTATTCTATTTTTTTAAAATAATGCAATATATTGCAGAACTATTCTAAATGTTAGGTAATATTGATGGTTTTAGTAGCAAAACTTCGAAGAGTATTACATCCTAGCAAAGCTAGATTTATTTTTAAAAAGTTTGCTTAATTCTCCTATGTCTGGGCTCCTCCATATAATGTAAGAAAATAATAGGTACGAAGGGAATCTCTGGTGCAGAGATTAAAATGAATGAGTCTTTTGCTAGTGTGAGCAATATATTTACTCAAGTGGGCTAATTGAATTTGAGAATTATTTATTTCAAAATTTCTGTTCGTGTTTCTAGCCTGCTGAAGACCTCAAAATATGGCTCAGTAGATTAATCCCTATATGTTCAAACTAGAATATGGTTGACCACTACTAATTTACTTTATGTTTCTTCTTTGCTGCTGCATATTTTAATTGATTATGTGTATGTTGTATATATGTATATACAAGGAGGAAATGGTTTATACTTTATTACAATGGGCACTCCGCCCTCTACAACCTTGCAAGCGGGAAGATGATAAAGATGGAATTTGACCTGCTGTGTGGACTTGCCATTGCCAGCATTGGTGCACAAGAAGGGCCATTTTACCTGTGCGATCCTGAGCAAACAGCGACTGTGTGCCAATTATGCCAGGAAGATGTCCTTATATATGGAGAGAAAGTGAGGAATGCAGGTGCTGGAGACAGACCCCACCACCAGGGATATATTCCCCTCCTCACCCCTCACAGCGTTCCTTATTTCCAGTCCCCCACCTTATCTCAGTACCAACCCCCGGTTTCAGTACCGCCCTCTTGACCAGCAATCTTCTTCCCGACCTCTCCGCCCCGACCCCCTCTCCAGCCTATCACCTTCACCCTCACCTCCTTCCACCTATCGTATTTCCAGCGCCCAACCCCCAAATCCCCTCCCCCTACATTTTATCTCAGCCCGCCTGGCACATCAGCCTCACTCCTGAAGAAGGGCTTATGCCCGATAATTCGATTCTCCTGCTCCTTGGATGCTGCTTGGCCTGCTGTGTTTTTCCTGCATCACATTTTTCAACTTATATACCGAGAGACTGAATGTTCCCAAGAATAACTATTGCAGTGGTCAACTGCATCAAAAAGATAGAACAGTTCATTTAAAGAACAAGTCGACATGGTCTTTAACTTGTAAAGGTTTTATTTGCCGGTTTGATTTCATTTGTACTATGGTCATCCCTGTTACGCCTTGTCCCCTTTCAGATAGGTCACGTAGTATAAGAGAAAAAGAGGCGATGTTATCCTTCAATAATAATTTGTTTCCAGAAACTCACAATAAAGTATTTGGAGAGGATGAAGTAGTTTGTGGTGCCCTACATCAACAAGATACTCCCTCACCCCCTTTATCCTTCCAAGTCCTAACACGGAGTTTTAAACTAGTTTGAAAGTATATGCAGGGTTATGGACTTCCTCGAATAAATTCGCAAAATGCTATCTAATTTGCTACAATGGTAATTGACGGGCGTGCTCTTATGTAAAAGTGCCCAAACGTATTCCTTGTGCTGTGATTAAATGCACCAGCCGTCACTGTTTAGCTGAATAACCTCGCATCTCATGCGTATGTCTTCAGGGGGAATGTGTCTCTGTTTCCACTGGTATGCAAACCCTTCGTGGGATAGATAATACACCCACTTCATTATGATCCCTCTAATCGCTCTAATATTTTCACAGTTATTGGATGGGTCGAACCATTCTGGAATGTCGACCACGTCTCTTATCAAGAGACCTCATTCAGTGAAATAATTTTCAGCCTTTACGTTCGGGACCAAATTGTGTTATAACGGATTACCCAGTTACTCCATGAAGTCACAAAGATAGGTCCACTTTTGATTGGAGACATCCCTCCATTATCTGTACTAAATATGGAAATTATTTTTTTCAGTTATACAAACCAGCTAACTACATTGTTCTGAGTAGAGCAAGTACTCCTTATGCTGTCGCTGTCAGAACACGATGGCCAACTTCTGTTCCCTGTCCAATTATCTGGCAACGAGACTTGAATTCCCCTGTTAAACCTTGAATATCTCCTGACATTTGTGCAGAATAGAAGAATCCACAGGTTCTATCAAAAGTAAAATTCACTCATTGGCATATGGAGCTCTTAATGTTCTTTCCATAGGAGGGTCTTCAGGAGTTATTTGTCAATTATTTAACTTATTGTATTTAACTCATTTATGGACTGACGAATTCGTGAAATGAGACAACTGCTGCCCTAATTTAATGACATGCTTTCAGAAGTGTGCCTATGTACCCAATAAAACCGTTATTCTCTCGATAGCATATTTGCAAAAGAATGTGGAGTTTGTGCTGTCGTCAAAGGAAGGGGAAGCATGGGGCCACTAATTTTATCGAAAACTTGACTAGACATGTAGATAGCATCTGCACTTTTATCAACAAAATGAACGAAAGTGCAGGATGGGAGATGTTTTTTGGTTTAATGTACAACTGGTTAATCAATATGGCTATGCACGCTGCTATTGTTTTACTTGGTCATTTTGTTACAATTGCTATTGTTAAGTGTATTATAGCTAAAACATTACTTTCTATTGACATCACTGGTTCCGTCCAGATAATGCTTCTTCTCTGCTTAGATAATGATGATGAGCAAGTATCATCGCCTGCCCTTGATTCCCCTTTTGCAGGAATAGGAAGTAATGCCGTCTTTCTCTGCCACTGAATTGGATTAATTTGATCTATACTTTAATGGTGTGGTCATAGAATAATGACCAGAGATTTAATGAGGATCCAATGTTTGAATTTAGGCTTTTTTCAGAAGCATCAATTAAATGTAGATTTTTATTAAGATCAAAATGGTTTTTCAGTTTTAAACAGCACAACAAAATCGTTGAAAGTCATGATTTTGCTCAGTGAATTTGAACTGATGTTTTGCTAAGTTGCTTGTATTTAGAGACAAGAGAAAACAATGGAGTTATCATAATATGAATCATAAGACTCTGATTTGGTATTCGAACTAACTTTGAACTGCTACCATGACAATACGATTCAAGTAATTGACATACCTTTTGCAGGGAATATTATTGGATTAGGCTGTCATCAATCATGTCATCATATTAATGTTCATTGGACTTTTCTTGCAATTAAGAACCCTTCCCCAGGCAATAGCATTGGATCACCCTGCTGTGAATCATGTCACCTTATTATATGATTGGTCTTCTCTTGTAATTCAGGCTATACTATCTCTTAAAAAGATATAAACAATGTATAATTTTCGAATGCAATTTCGCCCTTTTTTCAGGTACATGGGAGCTTTTAACCTCTGTCTTGCTGGACAAATCAGCGCCAGACTGCCTTAATTTATTAAACTGGGAACTTTGCTTTAAACATACCGTACTCCTAGCGATACTTTTGACCGATCTGGAGACAAGACGGTCTGCAAGGGGGTCTAGGTTTTCACTTGTACTTGAATCAATACCATTCTGAATGCTTTTCTATCAAATTTTGTAACTACACTCACATCCACCATTTCCCCAGGAAGTTCATTTCACACATTAACCACTCACCGTGGAAAACACTTGCCCCAGTGTCTTTTTTAATCTTCCTCCTCTCACCTTAAACATATACAACGTAATTTTGAAATTCCTCCTCCAAGGTAAAAGGAACCTATTGTTTTAATGATGTTAGAAACCTCCCTACATTTCCCATAACCTTCTTCACTCCAATGGCTAAATCTCAGCCTCTTTAGCCTCTTCTTAATGCCCTAAACCTCCATTCCTATCAACAGGCAGTGAAATACTTTCTTCCCTCTCTATAACTTAATAATACCTTGACAATTACAGGACAGGGTACTTCCACAGATGATGCCTCAGTGGGAGACACGAGAACAGATACAGAAGAAATTTCCGACCTTATATTTCCAAAGTCCTTCACCACTTCCTCTTTTGTAAAGATAACTATTCAGACAAAATCAATAATTTTCCCAAGGTCTCCAGACTCCATTTTTTTCTCACAGTAATAACTTATGTGAGACAGTCATTTACTGCCTCTCCCACCTCCTGTGGTTCAACACAAAGACGACACCTTCCACTTGAAACGGACCCTATTTGTTGTCTTGATTTTAATATACTTTTAAATATCTTTGGATTGTCCTAAACATTATTTGCCAAGGCTATCTCATATTCCCTCGTTGCCTGCATCATCCCATTCTTAGGAATGCTCCTGCACACTTTGTACTGTTCACGAAATTCATTCGAACCCAATTGTTTATATCTAATGATTCTCGTTTATTCTTATGTGACAAGCCTGTCATTGCTGTGATCAATCGTATTCTCTGAGAAACCCTAAAACGTCGGATCAACAAGTCTGCAAAGAACCTACGAAAGGCATCACACAAAGTCATCCATCTACCTGTAACTTCGCATTGCCCATTGTTCAACCACCTAATTTAGCCATTCCTAGACGCGATGGGTCATTTAGCATGGCTAATCCACAAAGCAGGCACGGCCTTGGGCTTTGGGAGCAAACCCTAGCAGAAATGGGGAAAATGTGCAATCTCCCCACAGAGTCATCAGAGACTGGAATTGAACGTAAGTGCCTGAGGGTGTGAGATAGCAGTGTTAATCACTGAGAAAACCATTGTAAACCTCCCCTGGATCACTTCAACACATTTTTAATTAGACACGTTGCCCAACATTACTCACAATATTCCAAATGTAGTTAAACTTTTATAGCAACAGTAGTGCACCTCAACTTGTTGTTTTCTAGATCTCTTGAAATACAGGCCAACATTGTGATTGCCTTCCTAACCACCAACTGAACTTGCATGTTAATCTTAATAGAATACTCAACTCGACTTCCCAAGACCCTTTGCACTCACAGTTCTAAAGCTTTTCCAGCTTCAAAAATAGTTTGTGTCTCTATTATTCCGACTATATGAGCTCACACTTTCCCTCATAGTATTCCTCAGTCTACTTCGTTTTTCAGGCTATCCAAGTCATTGTTCAGTCTTCCTCAGAATGACCAGTCCCTCCACCGATCATTGTAACATCTGGAAACGTAACAATAACACCTTCAATTCCTTCGAACAATCTTTCATGCATAACGTGAATAGTTGTGGTACCAACTCTGACCCCGGCTAAGCTCCACTAACCCCCGCCTTCCATCCTTAGGAAGACTAGTTTATCCAGCTCTCTCTCCTCTGCCAATCACCCAAATCTCACTCCATGCCAGTACCTGACCCATAACACGATGGACTCTCATTCAGCCGCTTCCCATGCTGCACCTTACCTAATGCCTTCCGTTAATTCAAAAACATGACATTCACTGGCTCTCCTTTGTCTAACTTGCTCATAATCACCTCAAACAATTCAAACAAATTTGACTGATATTATGTCCACTTAATGAAGTTGTGCTGACACTTCAAATACTCTGTGATCACATCCTCGCAATGATCTGCCACACTCTGTTGACGAAAAGTTCATTTATTTTCATTTTATCTTATTAAAGCTTTGATTTCAGTCCTGTATGTAATGAACAGCAAATTCCAAACTGCTCAGCATGTCAATCAGTGAATCAATTCCTTTCCTCACATTGAGCGAGTTAACGGCCTGTACCCAGTGGGAGATCTCTGCTCTGCTCTCTCAGCAAATCGAAGAGTGAGCTGACTGTTTATTTCTCACATGTAGCAGGTGAATGCTTTTTCTCAAGCGTCAACTTGCTGGTATACTGAGAGTTGCAACGACCGCCTGAGTCCAGTCCCACAATGAAATTATCTGAGAGTTCTCCCAGCATGCGAACATGTTGATGACGAAACAGTCCCCAGGATTCCCACAGTCTGAGCATTTAGAAGACCTCTCCTCAGTGTGTTCACGTTGATGACAATTCAGTATCCACGAAACTATGCAGCACTTCCGGCAGTCTTCGCAATATAAAAGTGAAATACTCTGCAGTGTGAACTTGCTGGATTCTCAGCAGGTTGGATGACCAAGTGAGCTACCTCCCCAACAAGAAACACTATCACACTCACTCCCCAGCACACTATCCTAACAGCACCAGACCTCCTTCATACACTTCCCTGCGCACTCCCTTGCCTACTTATACAAACCGCCACGCTCACCCATTTGCACATTCCCACACTATCACGCTGAGTCCCAAACACAGTCCTCCAATGGCAGTTGCACTTCCGCACACACTCTCGAAACATCACGCTCACTCACCCACAAACATCCCCACTGTGGCAGACACTTCCCAGCACACTCCCTAACCGTGACACCCAAGTCGATTGCTATGCTTGGTCAACCACACACTGCTTCACCGTTCTGCTTCCTTCCTGTTCGCTCCCCAATGTCATGCACACTGCATCTCACACTTCACAACAGACACCCTCACTCCCTACCAACATGCACACACTCCTGCTCACTCTCCTGTCACCCTCACTCTGTCGCCCTCTCACTCACTCTCACACTCACTACCCTCACACACTCACATCACCATTATAACTCGCACATATTCACTCACCATCAAAGTCACGACACGCACCCTCCCCCGCCGCCACGTTAACTACACTGCAAATTCCCATACCATCTTTCTCACTCTTCCACACACTCTCCCAGCATAACAATCACTCTGCTGCACACTCACCCACTGTTAATATCAGTCATCTGCACGCTCTCGCATTTTCAAGTTCACAACCATGCTCACACCCACAAAATCACAGTGGTATCCCCACACACACCCAAGCCGTCACGTTCGTTCCCCCGCACATTCAACCATCATCCTTCTTATTACCCCGGGCAATCCCACACCTTCCTAATTACTCCTATGCATACTCCCCACCATCGTGTGCACTCCCATTCTCAGCTCGACCATCAGGCCCACTCACCTTGTCCTCCCACAACACAAAGCTTACTCCACAACACACTTCTCCAGACAATACAACGCTGTCACACTTATGCCCACAGACTTTCCCTCATTGCGATAGTTACCCCCACACACGTCCACACCGGCATACTCACTACCCTGCCCTCTTTCACACCATCAATCTCATACCATCAAAATCACGCCCTCTCATCCTTCCCCACAGCGATGCTCACTCCCTCACACACTTGCCCACTGTTGTGTTCACGCTCCCACGCTTGCTTGCAGAATCACACGCAGAGTGCCACCCTCGCGGAACATAACTCTCACTCGCTGTCCCATAGCCCCTCACACTCAGCTAGCATGACCATCAGTCTCTTGCACTCATCTCCACCCACTATCCCACCATAACAATCACACCAGAACCCACACCCCACCATTTAGCTCCCTCTCCGACACTTGCCCATAACGCCATGAACACTCCCTCACAGATTACACTTGCATCGCGCGCACTTCCACACGCACTCCTACACCATCCCACTCTCTATCCAGCACACTGCCCAACCATTGTGCTTACTCGACCTAACAATACTCCAGCATCACGCCACTACCCCACACACAGCATCCTGAATCTACCTTCGCCTCACACTCCACTCCTCACTGTCCACTCACGCCCTCGTATGTTCTCCCACGCATTCACCCCACACTCACTCCACCATCATACACAATCCCCATCGCACTCCAACACTGTCCCCTACACTCTGCCTCATACATCATCAATGCCAATCTCATTCTTTCACACACACACCGTGCACTCCACAATAAACTCCATCACCGTCATGCCCTTTCCCTCACATGCTGTCACACCGTCACAATTATTCGCCCATATTCTCTCCAACTTCACACTCACTTCCCTTCACTCTCCCCATCCAATAATATCAATTGCTGCACAATCATCCACCGTCACGCTCACTCTCCCAGACACTCCCACACCATCACAATCACTTCCTCATGCATTCATATACAGTCAGGCATATTCCTCCAGAAACTCCCCCGCCATCCATCTCACTCCCACGCCGTCAGCCGCACTCTACCACACACTCGCAAAGCAATCACGCATGCTCCCTACACACTTTGGCAAAATCATCCTCCATTTTTGTACACTCTTCCACCTTCATGCTCAATCGCTGTACATTCGCCCACCATCATACAGATTCCCTGCACTCTCCCATCCTGTCGACCTCACACTCTTGCACCATCCCTGACAGTACCATTCACTCTCCAGCACTCTCCCACATCGTCACAGACACTGCTCCACACACTGCACCAGCGTCACTCCCAATTCCCCGCAAACTTACCCACCATAATGCTGAATATCACGCACATTCCCACCTTGCCACCATCGTCTCTTGGCTGGCACCTAACTTCAATTTTACTCACCTGCACGCACACCAACCATCAGACTCAGTACCCTGCACACGCCCCTACTGTAAATTTCATTCACCTGCACACTCTCAAACCATCACACTCAGTCCCCTGCACAGACCCTCACCTTTACGTTCGCTCCTCCGTACTCTTCCTCACCATAATGGTCAATGTCCCAGTTACACAAAACCCTCTTGTACAATGCCTTGCATTTTCCCCACTGTCATTCTCGCTCTCGACTGTGTCCCACACTACCCCGCTCACTCGCCCAACATCATTGTCAGTCTGCTGCACACTCCCCACCCTCACACTAACTCTCCACACACTCCCCCACCGTCATGCATTCTCCCCTGCACACTACCCCTCCAACAACCTCACTCCAAAGCACACCACCTCACCCTAACTCTCACTCCCAGCCACACTCTAGCACCGTCACCTTCATTCCACTGCACATGCCGTCACCATCACGTTCATTCTCTGCACACCCCCACATTCTCATGTGCACTCTCGTGCACAGTGTCCCACCATTACAATTACTACCTAGCCCTCTCCTGCACCGCTACTCTCACTCCCTTGCACACACCTGCACCATCACTCACGCTCCCACATCACTCTCCACGGCTATGTTTTCTCCCCCACCCACTCCTCACCCTCACTCTGCACGCACACTACAACGGTCGCACACGTTGCTCCGCACACTACCCCACCATTAACTTTGCTCCAATGTATCCTCCCTCATCTCAACCGTCACCACCCTGCACACTCCAACACCATTACACTCACTCGGCCACAGACATCCCTTCATCATCAGTCCCCCCACATCGCGCACTCTTCCACCATCATGCACACTAACTTACCCTGTCCCCCACTGCCACTTTAACTTCTTTGCACACTTTGGCACCAACATACTCTGCCATAGCAACCTTCTCACTCCAACACCATCGGTCTCACTCTCCTGCACACTCTCCAACGTCATCCTCACTCCCGTGCACATTCCCCCAACATCATGGTCACTCACATCTGCGCTCCCACTCCATTCCACTCAGTCTCCCACGCACTTCTCCTGCATGCAAACGACCGTCCACTCTCCCAGCATCACATTCAATGCCCTGCAAACTCTGCCCAATGTCACGCTCACTCCCTCACACTTCACCACCATCTCCACAATTTGCCGCACGCTTTCCCACTTTCACCATCATTTCCTCACATTCTCCACCACACACTCCCTCAGGCACTCATCCCAGCTTCACACTCATAGTCCCTCACACTTCAATAAAATACCATGTACTCGGCCGCACACTCCAAGACTGTCACATTGATTCCCTCCTACACGCACCCGCAACTCTACCACCGTAAACCTCACTCACTCATACACAACTTGCACACACCCCACAGACACCACCACACACACATCCCCACCTTCATTCTCTCTCTGGAACGAACTCTGCCAACGTCAAGTTCACTCCGCTGCCCACTCCTATGCCATCACGTCAACTCATTCGCACACTCCCACACTATAAACCTGACTCCCCTGCTCAGTCCACAACCACCATGCACACTCCCCCATTCACTTTCCACCAACTTTCACAATGCCCCGTGCACATTCCGACAATCATGCTGACTCCCTGAACACTTTGGACTGTCACACTCACTGCCCCGTTTACTTCTTCACGATCACACCAACTCCCCCTTCACTTTCCACCAAATTCACACTCACCAGCTTACCAGCCAGGTTACACACGCTCTCCCACACACACCCATACAGTTCACTCACCGCACAGAAGACAACTATCACACTCTCCCTCCCTTTCCTCTCCCTCAGGATTCTCCACACAAACCTGCAACCTCTCCAACTGTCATGCTCACTCTGCCACACAATCCTGCATGGGCATGGTCACCCCCCCCCGCACAATCCACACCATTACTGTCAATGACCCTCTCAGTTTACCAGTGTTACACTCACTCGCCGCAGTCTCCCACAAAATTGCAGTCAATGCCCAGCACGCTCCCATACCGTCGAGCTCACTCACCTGCACACAATCGCGCACACCTCACCACCACCACGTTTACTCGCCCGTGCACTCCTGCAATGTAGCACTCACTCGCCCCAAACATATCTCACATGGTTACGCTCACTCACTCAACACTGACACGCCAAGTGTGCTGTGAATTCTCCCAATGTATCCCTCACTCCCTTACACCCTGCACTGCGCATTGCCCCACTGTCACTATCACTGCCTCTCACACCCCCTCAAACGCCCACATTGTCCCGCACACACCCCTGCACACTTCCCAACACCTGACCTCACTCAATTGTTTTCTCATTCGCCAAAGCACTCACTGCACACTCCAATGGAGTCATACTCACTCCTCCGCACATGCCCTCACAATACGTCCACATCCTCCCATAAATTTGCCCACTGTTATTCTCACTCCCACGCATCCTGTCCCAGGATCACGCTCTATGACCTGCACACTTCCGTCACGATCACTCTCAAAACACAATCACAACACAGAAAACCCCGCCAACCTCACATTCACTCGCCTGCACACAACCCTGCTCACTCTCCCACAATCACGTTCACCGCATGACACACACTACTGCCATCCTACTCCCTCTCCTGCACACTCCACAATTTTCAAACACACTCCCTCATACACAACGCAGCACAATGTTCACTCCCACACACAATCCCACACCATCCTAATCATGCTCCTACACTCTCTCCCACCATCACGCTCACTCACTCACACACCCCATCATCGTCACATTGACCAAAGTGACACTCACTCCATTGTCATGCTCCTCCCCCTCACGACTCAGTACGATTTCGCGGACTCTGCCGCACATTCGACCAGCTTTACTCTCATTCCCTCACACACTCATCTACACATTCCTTCCGTCTCAGTCTCTCGCACGCAAGCTCATCAGTGCACTCTCTCACATACTCCCTCACCGTCATGTTCTCCCTCCTACACACTCTCACGTCAACGCACACTGTCGTCCACAGACAATCCTACCTCACACTAATGTCCCTGTGTATTCACTGCCCCACCATCACACTCACTTCATACCAATCGAGGCACTCTCATTTAACATCACGTTCACTCCTCTGCACACTTCCCCCATCTTCACAATAATGCCACCTGAAAACGCCCACAGCGTCATTGTCATCATGTGCATACACCACACTGTTTCACTAAATACACTGCACATGCCCATATCATTGTACGCACTCCATCGCACATTACCCCACCGTCAAAATCACTACCCCAAACATACCCCCATACGCCCATTTCACTTCCCTGCACACTCACCCACCATCACACACACTCATCCGCACACAATCCCACCGTCAAGGTCACTTGCCTTGACACTCCCACGCCATTGCATTCACTTCCTTATTCTCTCCATAACCCATTCATACTGTGCTGTCCTCTCATCCACTATCCACTCTCCACAACCCATTTATACTCTGCTGCTTACTCCCCCACCAATATGCTCACTGCATAAAGACAATAAGATACCAGGTTTACGTTCCCACTCACTCACACATGATAGTGCAAACTCCGAACTCATTCACTGACGAGCTCATTCACTTCACACCCACACCCCTATGGTCCTGCTCGTTCTACCCCACAGTTGCCCACCGTCACGATCTCTCCTCTGCCCTCTCTGACAGTATCCCGCTCACTGTCCTGCACACTCTTCCACCATCATGCTGTCTCTGTCACACATTCGGATGTGTCACTCCCCACTTAATTCCCCACCATCACGCTCACCCCACCGCACATTCCCTCGCCATCATACCCCCTACCCCACAACTTGCACACTATCACACCAACTCCACTGCACACCCCCCACCACGATGCACACACCGCTGCACATTACCCCATTGTCAATGTCGCTCCGGCACACTTATGCACAGACCCTCACACACATACTGAGAGCATCAAAGACTTTTTTTGGCAGTATTCACACTGGGAAAAAGACAATGCCGTCGTGCCCATTTCTTTGATACCGGTTACTGGATCAAATGAGACTGAGGTTTACAAGGAGGAAGTCTTAGCCATTCATGAATGTGTGAAAGTCTTTCGTCCCCTAGGCTGGATGGGATTTATCGAGAATTCTCTGGCAACCGCGGTGGGGGTGGGGGGACGCATTGTAGAGCGGTTGGGTTTGTTATTTATGTCGTCATTGTCTTCAGGAATACTGCCAGAAGACTGGAGGTTAGCAAATGTTGCTCCCTTGTTCAAGAAGGAGAGTAGAGACATCGCTGATAATAGTAGACTAGTTAGCCATTTTATCGGTTCCGGGTAATGCGTCGGAAAAGTTTACAAGATATAGAATTTAAATCATGTGGGAAGGAATAAGAATGATTAGTGACAGTCAACATTGTTATGTCAACGGTAGTTCCTGCCTCACAAACCTTATTCAGATCATTGAGAATGTGAACAAACAGGTGGCTGAGGATAAAGAGGTTGTTGTGATGCATATGGATTTCAGTAAGTCGTTTGATAAGGTCCCCCCATGTATGCTATTGCACAAATTTAGGAGTCATCGGATTGAGGGGACTCAGCGGTGAAAATCAGAAATTGGTTAGCTGACAGAAAAAAGAGAGCGGTGGTTGATGGGGAATGTTCATTCTGGCGTGTAGTTACGAGTCGTGTACCGAAACGATCTGTTTTGGGTGTACTGCTGCTTGTCTTTTTTTATACAAGGTCTGGATGAGCGTGGAGAAGGATGAGTGAGTAAAATTGCGGATGACACTGGGGTTGGCAGAGTTGTGGATAGTTCTGAAGGATGTTATAAGTCACAGAGGAACGTAGATAAAGTGCTGAAGTGGGCTGAGAGGTGGCAAACGGGTTTTAATTAGGAAAAGTGTGAAATGCTTCACTTTGGAAGGAGTTACAGGAATGCAGAACACAGAGAGAATGGTCAGATTCTTGGTTGTATAGATGAGCAGAGATCTCGGTATCCATGTACACAGATCACTGCAAGTTTCAACACAGCTTGGCAACTTTGTTAAGAAGTCATAAGGTGTGTTAGCTTTTATGAATAGAGGGATTGAGTTTCAGAGCCATGAGGTCATGCTGCAGCTGTACTAAACTCTGGTGCAGCTGCAGTTGTACATTGCGGAAATGTGTGGTCAACGAAGTTTGGGAATGTTGTGGAAGCTTTGGAAAGGTTTCAGAGCAGATTTACTCGGATATTTCCTGCTATAGAGAGAATGTCATATGGAGAAGGCCTGAAGACCTTGAGGCTGTTTCGTTAGAGCAAAGGAAGTTGAGAGGTGACTTTACGAGATATACAAGATAATCCGAAAGTTAAGTATGGTGGGCAGAGTTTTTTTCTATGGATGGTAATAGCAAGCACGAGGGTACATTGCTTTAAACTGAGGGGTGATGGATAGAGCACAGATATCAGAGGTACTTCCTTCATTCAAAGAATAGTAGGGGCGAGAAACAGCCTGCCTGCAACAATAGTAGACTCGCCAAATTTAAGGCCACTTTAACGGTAATTGGATAAACATATGGATGAACATGGAGTAGTGTCGTTTGGATAGGTTTCAGATTAGCTTCACATTTCGAGCAAAGTCGAGAGACAAATAACCTGTCCTATACTTTTTTGTTCTATGGTGTATCACATTTACTCAGCCACACAGTACAATCCCATTAAACGTAATCCTCTGGACACTCCCACACCTGAAGTCTCAAACCCCGCATACTCACCCACTGTCACACGTATTCGCCCAAACATTACACCACCACACGCAATTCCCTGCACTTCACCAGCATCACATTGATTTCCCTGCTCCCTCTCCCACAGTCATGTATATGGCTCCGCTCACCACCACCCCCTCTGATCATGCATACTCCCCCACTAACTTCCCCATCATCATGCACACTCCCTGGCACACTCACCGACCTTGAGAAATGCTCCAGTGCTCACACTCCCCAGGACACTCATTCTCTCATTCACATCCACATCATCAATAAAAATATCCCTCATACTGTCTCACCATCAGACTCACTCACCCACTATCACCCACACTCCCCTGTACACTCCGCTCCATCATACTCAGTCTCTGGCAAACGGCCCTACCATCACCCTGGCTACCACACATACTTCTGCTACATCAGGTTCACTGCCCTGCACATTTTCACACCGTTTTGCACAGACCCCATTTTTTCACACGCCACTACAGTTACTCTCAATCGTCCCTACATTCCCCCACAGACACGCTGATTCCCTCTCACGGTACCTCTCCATCACGCTCACTATTCTGACACTCCCCCACCGTCACACTCACTCTCCCTGGAAACTCTCCCAGGAGACACTCACAACTTCACCCATACCCACCATCACACACATTCCCATCCCGTCACCCCATTGTCATGCTCATGCTGTTGCGCTTGTCGACACCGTCACGCTCACCCTCGGTGCACACAACCAGCCATCAGGCTTAAACTCCTGCACACGTACACACCGTCATGTTCACTCATTGCTCACTCCACCAGTGTCACTCTCACTACCTCCAAACTCCACCATCATCACACTCAGTCTCCCCGCAAACTAACACACTCACACACTCAGTAACCGCACACTACTCCACCGTCACACTCACTTCCTCACACAATGCCCCACATTCCCCAGCACAAGACACCACCATCACATTAACTCCACCGAACACACCTTAACCACAGCCCCAAACCCTCCCATACTTCTATACCATGAAACGCACTCCCCTGTACACTCTCCCATCGTCATTCTCACTCCCCCAAATCTAGTACAACGTCATACACACTCCTCCACACACTCCTCTCCCGTTACGCTCACATCTTGCAATCGCCATGCTCAATGCCCCAAGCAATCTTTCACCATCTAGCTCACTCATCCGCACACACTGCTACCATCCTGCTGTCAGAGCTGTATTGTGTATTCGCGTGTACACTCCCAGACCATCACAGCCACTTCCACGCACAATCACCCACTTTCATGCTCAATCCCCTGCACGTTCGCTCAATGTCAATGTCTCACACCCCCACTGTCACACTAACTAAGCAGCACAGTCGCCCACTGGCACGCCAACACCCCTGCACACTCACCCACTCTCACACCAATACTCCCGGTACACGATATCACCAACACTCTCACTCAGCCGCAAACTACCCTCCATCCCGTCACTCCAGTGCACACTCCTTCACCATTATGCGAACTGCCCCGCAACCTCCCCACTGTCATACTTAGTTCCGCCCTTAATTCCTTTACATTCAGAAATACTTACCCGATCAATCCTCCACCATCACGCTCACTGCTCTGTACAATCTCACACCGTCACGCACACTCCCTCCTTCACTACCCCTTCATGAAGCACACATCGTCGCTAACTTTGCCACTATTATGCTCACGGCCCTGCACACTCACTCATATTCAGCACACTTCTGCACTTTCTCCCGCACCGTCTCATTCAATCCCCCATCAAATCCCCACCATCCTACCAGTGCAGGAGAAAGTGAGGACTGCAGATGCTGGAGACCAGAGATGAACTATGTGGTGCTGGAAAAACACAGCAGGCCAGGCAGCATTCGAGGAGCAGGAGAATCGTCGTTTTGGGCATAAGCCCTTCTTCAGAAATTCTCACTGAGATCCTTGTACAGGGAGGAGGACAGCTTCTTCAAGGTAGGCATCCTTGCAAGAGGATTCGCAGTAGGTTAAGATCAACTAGGAGAAAGAGAGGACTGCAGATTCTGGAGACCATAAATGAAAAATGTGGTGCTGGAAAAACACCGCAGGCCACGCAGCATCCGAGGAGTAGGAGAATCGACTTTTCGGGCATAAGCCCTTCTTCAGGAAGAAGGGCTTATACCCGAGATGTCGATTCTACTGCTCCTCGAATGCTGCCTCGCCTGCTGATTCATACAAGTGCACCCAATCAATACCCCATCACCATGCTCACTCCTCTGCACACTCCAACACTGTTACATTCACACCCCGCTCATTTCCGTAAGATCACTCACATTCCACGCTCACTTACCCACCATCACGCTAACTCCTCCACACAATCCCTCACCATGATACTCATCCCCAGCACTCTCTGCCACTGTCTTGCTCATTCCCAACCATCATGCTGACTCTCCCACACACTGCCGCACTGTCAGTCTGTCTCCCTGGACACGCATCCACCCTCAGGCCTGCTTCCCCACAAACTCTATCACATCATGCTAACACAATTTCACACTCCCTTGCCGTCTTACCCACTCGGCCTCACACTACCCCAACGTCACTCTCCTTTCCATACCCACTACTCCACCGACACACGCATCATCCTGCTCACTGTCCCTCCATCCATTTCAATACCTACTACACTCACTGACCTGAGCACTAGCCAGCAAACCCCTCCTCAGTGAATCCTCTAGAAATTGCCTTTGACCAATCCATACACAATCCCTTGTTGTCCCAACCTCACTGCTTCACCCTTGCCACAGCCTATGGTTCCATTCATACATTTATCCCCTTGTAACGTTCAGTGTTCTCACACCCACTGAGTTCCCTCTGAATGGCATTTGGCCCAACCCCATACTTTTACCAAGCAACGAACTGATCCTCCACAACATTTCCTCTGTTACGCGATCAGCGACTAATTATCCACAGCACCACCAAACCCTGTCTCTGTTTCCTTGCAACGGAAGTTGTGAGAGGATTCGAAGAAGTGAGGTTTGGAAAGAGAAATATTGGGAGATAGGGAGTGCATGACCGAGAGAGAACATGGATAGAAACCGACAAAGCGAATGAGTTGAATTCTGCCGAAGGCCAGGTCGAACTTAGTGACCCAGAGTTGAAAGCACAGATGGAGAGACTTAAATCTCTCACGAGAGATCGGCCCCGTTATCCTTACCTTCCCTGAGGTCCAGGACTTGGGGGATGAGTCAATCTCTCTCAAGCTCAGCTTCTTCAATACAAACAAAAATAAAAATATAGTTCACTTTGCTGCTTGGAGCATTTTATTAACCACGTTTATTGTTAACAAATTGAAATGATCCATACAGATAATGGGATGCTGCTTTGCTTACTGAGCCTCGAGTTGTGAGCTGTTGAAATGTTTCCCTATAACTCTCTGCGGGATAAGCATGATCCTCAATCGTTTACAACAGTAACAGGTTGTTTCATTGCTGAAACAATTAACTGAGTCGAGAAAGCCCTTAATGTATTGATTATTGAATAAATGTAATAGATTTTTGAATTTGGGCAAACGGATATTTAAACACATTTTTCAGCTGCTTTCTGAACTTTTTCTGGGTTACAGCATAAATCACGGTGTTTGTGCAGCAACTGAGGAGCTGCAGTATGAAACCCAATTCCTTCACATAGGTATGTAGAAACATAGCCTTAAACCCAATATCATCCATCCGATACCATATAGAATACACCATTAACGTTGACCATAACAGGATGAAATTGGCCGAGATCACAAACAGTAAAACGATAGATTTTTGTCGATTTCTCATTTCTGTGTCACACTGAGCGTTCGCATTATTGTGAGCCCGGAGTCTCCTGCGGGCTCTGCTGGTCACCAAAATGTGTCTGACGGTGAAAATATTGAGCAGCAAAATCAGAAGAAATGGGATGGCCGGGGTTACAATGTGGTGGAGGAACTCGATTGCAATCCAGACTCGGGAGTAACGGATATCCTTTATTACATCACAAAACCAGGGGGCGTTCTCCAGCCAATACTTAGCTGTGAACATAAAGTACCAGAAAATGTTCTTTAAACAGCTCAGCACAGTCACTGTTCCGAGGACCACAGCCGCCGTTTTCTCACTGCAATATTTAGTTTTCAGCTTCTGGCAACAAATGGCTATGAATCGATCAAAGGTAAAACTGACAGTGAACCACACAGAACAGTCAATGGCTGCATAAAGCAGGACAGCGTGGATATTACACACGGGGATAGAATACATGAAATAAAACTGTTCATAATAAACAACAGGAATGTGTCTTAATATCAAGTCGAGAATAATGACCAGTAGATCTGCCATTGCCATGGCAACCAGGTAATAGCTGACACACGGAGACAATCCACAATCTTTAGAAAGCAGGACGTAGATCGTCACTATGTTAACTGTGAGGATGGAAAAATATATATATATCAGTCTTGATACAAATTATGCATTTGTTTGAGGACCCATTGACGTTTTCGAATGTGTCAATGCGTTCCAAAATGCATTAAAACAATTGGAGCTGAAATGACAAATTGGCAGGTCTGAATAAAGAGAAAATTGTGTCATAAAACGCAAGCCACCTTCCCTCACCAAGCACACGGAGACACATCGATATTAACAGATGTTTTCTCGAACATTCCCACACACTCTAACACTGGGGAGTTTAAATACGGAGGGTGAAAACTTTGCCATCCGGAAGGTTTCTCACCCAGTTCCTAAAGGACAACCCCAGATTGGAAATTCCTGTCTTTTCGTATAAATTGTAATCGATCCTCTGTCATGTAGAAATACGAATGCAGGGAAAATGTATTAACCCCTTTAAATGACCGAACTGTACCTGCTTTAATTGGAAAAGGATATCTCCCCTCAGTGTCTAATCTTTTGTTTGAATCACTGACGTGCGGTCGTTCATAAATACTGTCATTGAAAGAATATTCCTGGGAATGTCAGTTAAGGATGTTTTGGAAAATGTTCGTGATAGAATTTTCCAGAGAATGTTAGTCATATAATGCTCCGGCAAAATCATATATAGATTCTTTCACTAAATGTCAGTTGTAGCATGTTCTGGAGAATGTCAGTAATATAATGTTCTGGTGTGTGTCAGTTGTAGAGTGCTCCGGGGAATGTCGGGTACGGAATGTTCCTGACAATGTTAGTGATAGAATCTTCCAAAGAATGTCGGTTACAGAATGTTTAGGGGAATGTCAGTTGTAGAATTCTTTGGAATGTCAGGTCCAGAAGGTAATAGTGTCATTAATATCAACATAACAAAGGCCCTTCTGCAGATTAAGTTTAGTGAGACTCACTCAGCCTCATGGTGGGAATCTCCCCCAAAACCCAACTTGCACTTTACTACAAAAGCAATACGGTGAAGACAATATCTCGATCCTTTGATGAAAAATCCACTTTTACAATCATGCACATTCCATTCCTTATTCCAAGATCTCCCCCACCTCCTTTTAATTTTTGTATTACGCTCCAAAATATGAAATGTTCCAGATGTTCAGCTTCCAAAATCAGACATCCTGCAGTCAAATCTATCCAATGCCATGAAATCATATGATTTTCGCCTCACGGTATGCAGTGAATTCCTTGATCTATTTTAAGGATACAACACGCATTTTGATAGAGCCCCTTTCGTTCAGTTGTTTTACCCAAAATTCCATGCGTCATTCTTGCCTTGATTCCTCATAATGACCAGTCAGGAAAAAGTCTGAAACTCTTCTGCTTACAGAATCAGTACTGATGGGAAATATTTCATGAAGCCCCATCACCTTTCCTGGGTAGATCCCGTCCCGCTGATAGGACAGATGCACCACTGGGTACACCGTGGTATGCATTCAGGAGCTGAGTTACCTTGGAATTGCCGAACATTGATCCCAGAAGTAGAGAAATCTCGTGGTAGCATTTCTAGGAAATCTCCTGATGATGGTCATCCACTGTCCTCCACACCAGCCTTCGTTGATCAATAAGTCCCTGTCGATGGTGAAAATAAATCAGATGAAGCGCTGAGGGTGGCAATGACATAGAGCCTACTCTGCGTCTAGGACTTCAATGTTGATCACCAAAAGGGTCTCCAAAAGCACAACACTGACTGAGCAGAGCGAGGACAGAAACAGACAACCGCCAGACTGTGGGAAGTGATGGATGAACCAACAAGAGCGAAACCTTCACACCAAACTACTTGTCACAGATGGATCTGCCCCATATATTATCTGTAGGAGCAGCCAGCACATGGTCCAGGCGCTGTGAATTTCTCAGCCTCATACTGAAGATACTGCCCACTCTGTTATCTGGCACGAAGTCCTGCGAAGTTGGACAGACTTCCAAAGGACCGAGCAAATGGAAACTAAGCATCCCTGAGGCACTGTGGGCTATGAGCAGCTTCAAAGTCAATGTCCTTGCCTCCATCATAAAGTCAGAAGTGAGCTGTTCACTGATGGTACTAAAACGTTCAGCAACACTCACATCTACACTGAAGCAGACCATTCAGCCCATCAAAAGTTTTAAACAACAACAGAATGAGACCATTTAACCATTCGAGGCTTTTACTCAGCAACTGGAGCCGAGCTCATAATCCCTCATGTCTGTCACATAGAAAATGTAACGAAATATTTAGAATTTCAAACCTGATACATAGGTGGACTGGTTACAGAATTGGAAGACTGGATAAAATTGACAAATTAGTGTCTATGAGTTTAACAGACATTAACAACTACAGTGACACAGTGATCAGTGCCGGGTCCACAACTATTTGCAAACTTTCCCGATGGTTTTGATAAATGGAAGAAATGCATTCTAATTTAATATTTCAGTGATGCTCATATAGTCAGGAAATGAAGTTGTGAACAGGCCATGGAGAGTCTGTAATTCGATAAGCAATAGGGATTTGGGAGATGGGATATAACGTAGTTCATTGTATACCTTTGGATATTTCAGGAAAAATCAAAGGCTGAATATTATATCAACGGAAAACAATTACGTGACTTCATAATACAGAGTCGACGGGAACGTTCACTCTGAACAGTTCAGATATTAGAAGTTTTGTTTCATCTGCCTGATGGTCACTTCCGTGATGTTCCCACTGGCATAATTGCTCTCAGTGCACACGGGATATTTTATGTGGTTCGTTGGTGGTGGGGTAATGTGGGGAGGGGGCAGTGTGTACTGGACCGTTTATCAAGGCCTTTAACCGAGATGCCATTCTTCTTTTCGTTGGTGAGACCCTAAGACGATGGGACATGGGTATTCACCAATATGAAGTACTGTACATGGTCACATTGTAACGTCAGTGGAATGAGACCGAAGTTCAAATCACAAGAAAGAGAACATTAAATAAAGACAGTTCTGTATTCGATGAAATGCGTTGTTATACCACATTCTCAATTCACCGCCCAGAACCAATCGAAACACCATGAACCCAAGCGAGGTATCCTTTTAGCATGGAGCACTGTGTAGACCTTCCTCTGCTCTGTCTAATCAAACAACCTGCCCAGAGGCGAACATTGTATCGACCACAGCACTGCAATCATCTATAAACCCGGATGAGATATCTGTTCAGAACGGGAGCAGTTCAGACCGCAGCACTAGAATATTTTTCCATACCTTTCTGAGTGAAGCACTCTCCGAAGGATTGAGATGAATTTGGATACGCTTTTTCTTACTGTTAATGTGTTTTGATGTACTATTCAACATTATACCGGGAATGAATTGTAAATATTTAGTTTGATTCATGCACATCCTCTACACATTTCTGAACAGTATTAGTATGTAGCATGACCAATTCACCTAAACTGCACATCTTTGGATTTTTGGAGAAACTGGAGCACCTGGATGAAATCCACGCAGACGTCGAGAGCATGCGCATTCACCACACGGACAATCGCCCGTGGCTCGAATCAAAACCGGTCAGCGGCGCTATGAGATAGCACTACCAAGAACTGAGGTTCCTTGCTGCCTGCACCTTGGACCTAACATGGTGCAATAAGTGAGGACATTAGAAACTTTTCACTGGACTCATCAAATTGCACAGGCAACCAAACTAATTGAATTCAAATGTGAGACAGTCACTGTGTTGATGCCTTTTCCAAACAGCGCTTCTGCTTGGCGTGGAGCAGCCATCAGAGGCTGTTGTAACATCACATTAAACAAAAGTGAGTGAGACAGAAAGAGAGGAAAAGAGAGTGAAACGGGACATTTTCATCCCTGCTTCAACGAATTCACTCCCAAAACGACAGAATCTCGAATGTTCAGAGATACAGATGCAAACTGATACAATAAAGCACACACACAAAGACGCAGGAAAACGCAGAAACAAACGCATACACACATAATAATAATTTAGACACAGGCAAATATTTCCACCCTCAAACCAACAATCTCATTAAATATGACAATGGATCATCTGATGTAGACATCTACGTTATTTCCTCTTGGGAAATACGAAAGGGCAGATGACTGAACTGTGAGAGGGAGCGAACTATGAGACGAGTGACCCTAAATATATTAGTTTGAGAATACTTCTGGAAATGAATACGCCTGGTCGACAACTAAACGTATTAAAATGGGAAAAGGATAATTTTGACATTATTAAGCAGGAACTTTCAAAAGATGATGGGGGAAGCTGTTTCCCGGTAAATGGGTTGCTGATGAGTAACAGTGTTTCAAAAGTGAGACAATGAGTGTTCAGGGACAACATGTTCCTCTTAGTGTGAAGGGCAATGCTCGCAGAAGTAGGGTACAGTACATGACGGGGGATATTGCCGTTCTGGTCAAGAAAACAATGGAGGTGATATACGTCAGGACCCGGCAGGTGGGATCAGGTGAATCACTTGAAGAGCAGACGGTATGTAGGAATACGCTCAAGAGGGAAATCAGGACAGCAAAAAAGGGTGTGATGATGCTGCTCTTTTAACAAGGGAAAATAGTCATTTTTTTTCAGCAGGTCGTAAACGACACACTCCAATAAATCAGTACTATTTTGTTGGCAGGCAGCAGATACGGTTTCTTTGAGGTTGAAGGCATTCGAGCTTTTTCAAAAAAAAACTTGCAAGTTGAAATGGGAGTGGCCAGTTCTCCCAGTTCAGTTTGGTTTGGTTTGGTTTGGTTAATGGTGATTTGGAATATTAGAACATAATAAAACAGGAGAACTAGGAGCAGGCGTGTGCTGTCAAGAACTTCGTACCTACTCTTTCATTCAACAATATCAAGGCTGACTTGGCCAAGTAGCTTCAACTTGGCGTCAAGAACACCCAGACAGCTGCATGATATCATGCGACAACTTTATTTCCCATTCAAGTAATATTCCTTTATTTCTCCTACCAAAATGAATGACCTTTGGTTTGTAAACATTGTACTCCATCTTCAGACCTCTTCCCACTAATTCTTTGCAACTGTGTTCCTCCGCAAATTCTCATAGTCCTCTGCATACTGAGCTATGCTGTCCGTCATAGCGACATCTGCAAACATTGACATTCTGCACATGGTACCCATTTCGAAATCATCTTTGTAAATTGTGAATAATTGCGGTCTCAACACTGATCATTGAGGCTCACCACTCGTCATGGTTTGCATCATTAAGTTGGTATAATGTATTGTGCAGTTGGACAGTTAAGTTGTTTTATATTCTGTTTTATTCTGCTTGTATTTCATTTGTTAATGTGGTCAATAAATTGTGTATTATCTAAAACTAAATGGTTTGACCAGCTGCATCACTACTGCAATATACACGTTAAACCTGCTTAAAAACAACTGAAACTGTGATGGTTCCGGCTACGTTTTTGAAATGTTTTGAGAAGGTTTCCGTTTGTTCCTGAAAGTTGGAGGCTCTTCGCGGGTTTTGTTCTATACTTGCGAATTGGGATGGCGTTGTTAGACTCGAAGGCATCGAATCACAACTCGATAGATCGCCATATTGACGAAAATGAAATATTGCATATTAGATTGACTTCAGATTGATTCTACCAGTCAGCTTAACATCGAGCGCCTGTATTGCACTGTAATATTCTATGTTCTGTGTTCAATGTTGCTTGTGGTCTATTTTGTTCTGGGTGGTGAATTCAGATCTGTTAAACAGTGCTTGGTACAGCATTGTCTCTTTCAGTCACAAATAATTTACTGGAGGTGGAAGAAATTACCTTGGGATTATTAAAAAAGGAAATTAAGTCCAAGCAGCTGGTGTTAGCGAATAAGTTGGAATTGGAACTGTCTCTTCCCGAGAGGAAAGGAGAGATAATTACAGCGATACCTTGGCATTTCAATTTGCTGGAACCACCATCTGAATCTTTAGAGACTGGTAAAATTCAGTTGAACATGTCTCACCTTGAGCTTGAGGGAAAAGACATAAAAAAGCAGAGAGCAGAGAAAAAGCGATAGAGACAGATTCGAGAGATAAAGAGAAGTGTAGGGAAAGAGAGAGAGAGAAAAGTAAGGAAGAAAGAGTGGGTTTCAACTTTAGAAGGTGGCACGAGGAAAGGAGATCAAAAATTCACTTTCTGAATCAGTGAGGACTCACGTGGAATTGCAGAGAGTTAAAGCAGCAACTTTAGCAGCTGGAATAGCTGACATTTATGAATTGCTTCATAAATCTAAGATTGGCTTTCAAAGTCAATTTCATTCCATCAGCGATAGAAATTGAGGAAACGGGAAGGGAAAGGTAAATCTTGTTGAAGATCAAAAGGATAATAGACCACACGGTAGAAAGGAAACCCTTGAACTGGCAGAAGTTGTTTAAGAGAAGCTCCAGCGTTTTCAACGCAAAAAAAGGAGGCCACGTGTAATCACAGTGTCGGTGGGTTAGGAAAAGAACTGGGAAGACAGCTGTAGGAGTCAAGAAAAGGATAAGCCAATGAACTTGTTTGGATCGGAACCATCGCAGTGAAGGCTAGGAAGATGTACCAGAATGCACAAGTTGGTCAAAAGTTATTTAAGGAGCAGGTACCACATCTTGTTAAACCATTTACTGTGGAGGAATAGTTTATTCGCATATGCCTGGAGCAGCAGTTGAAGAGGTTACAATGTTAAGAGTTACAGTTTGCTCTCAATATGTGATGTTGAAAGATGAGGAGATATGTACTTCTGAAGGACTATTTCAGAAAAGTTCTGAGTAACAAGAATTCAAGGTGAGACAGAAAAACATAATTATGTAAAGTGAGGTTAAAATGTCCAATGAAGAGTGCAAATTTCGCAGAAGCGCAGAGACCACTACAAAGGTGGCATCAGACATTAAAGACAATGTTGAGGTCTAATTGTTAAAGCTATCCAGCTGATGGGAAAAAGTGAATTCAGTTTGCGTGTTTTGTGATCAGCGAAACACCATGAATCAACGAAATTCAGTCCATTTTATTTACTATATGGATATGGAGTGAAAAGA
Source organism: Chiloscyllium punctatum (assembly GCF_047496795.1). NCBI lineage: Eukaryota > Metazoa > Chordata > Chondrichthyes > Orectolobiformes > Hemiscylliidae > Chiloscyllium > Chiloscyllium punctatum. The sequence goes on from NC_092773.1 coordinate 36,173,812, forward strand.
TCGCAAAAAATTGATCGAAGAGAAATTGGTAAGTCAGAGTTCACAGACCTTATATTTGGACAGTGCGTAAAATCTTTGGTCATAACTACATAGAGTGGGGAGATGTCTAGACAGCATTTGAGTGTATCACAGCATATAGTGCAATAGGAAGCAGACATGAAATCAAAAAGTGCAGCTTTGCAGGCGGGGATAAGGTGTTCGTGGTATTTCCAATGTTAGGTGAACCTTTACAATTAAGCGTTAGTGGAAATTATCAAGTCGAAAGCAAAATTCAGTGAGGTAAACTCCAGACAGATAGGAATCATCACAAAGTGTCTCATGTGAATATGTCGAAAAGGTGTTTTGACAAGTAAGGAAAGCAAAGGAAGACTATGTTATTGATTGCAACACAGCAGGGAAAGCCAAGTCCAGAAGATTCTAAACTGGACATACGTCAAATTAAATTGGATAACGAGGAAGTTGTGTAAACTGAGATAAATTATTCAGTTACCTTCCAGAGGAGAATCTAAATGACCTGAAAACGTTATTACTATCATATGGGGAGATATGTGGAAACAACATGGGAAAAACTAGCCGAATTATGTTTGATTGAGGAAGTGAGGACTGCAGATAGTGGAGACCTGAGTCGAAAGGTGTGGTCCTGTAAATGCTCAGCCAATCAGGCAGCATCTGAGGAGCAGGGGAATTTACATTTCTCGAAGATAACATCTCCATCAGAGATGGTTAATTGAGAATAGGAAGAGTGTATTAATGGCAAGTGTATTATTGGCAAGCAGAATCTTGTTTTTGAATTCGGAGCCTTCGAAACCGGTGGCACGGTGGCTGAGTGGTTAGCCCTGCAGTCTCGCAGCACCAAAAACCGGGAAACGAATCCAGCCTCGGGTGACTGTCTGTGTGGAGTTTTCACAATGTCTCTACGCCTGAGTAGGTATGCTGCCGTTTCCTCCCACAGTCCAAGTGTATTGTCCATGCTAAATTGTCCCAGAGTGTTAGGCGCATACGTCAGAGGGAAATGGGTCTGGGTGGGTTACTCTTAGGAGAGTTAGTGTGGACCTATTTGGACGAGTGGCCTGTTTCCACAATGTATGGAACCCTTAAAACAAAAAAAAGTCGTCAATTTGTGGAAGCACTGCAGAATAACTTGCGTTTTCAGATTTACTCACTCAAAGTTTGCAAGTTGCAACGCATCACACAACCGGAGATATGAAGTTACATTATCCTAAACCAGCTCACCTCATAGAACAGCATCGTTTCCCAAAGTAGAAGAAATGGTTAAATCTAAAACACGGTTGTCCTTTCGATAAAAGTGTAAAAATAAACAAAAACGGTTCAAATACGAGCTCATAAGTGCCTTACCATGTTGAGTTCTCACTGCTCATAATGATTCGATGGCCCTCGGTCCGCTGTCGTACTGCCTGTTCCCGCTCTATGGTGAAATCCTACACGAGAACTTGCTGCGAATAACAACATGGAAGCTCGGGAACTCGGGGAAAAAAATACATGGTTTGATGTTTTGAAATGAGGCCACATGATGAATGAGGAAATGTGGAGGTCTTCAATATGTTAACCGGAGATAAATATCCCGAGGTAGTACAACTTTCCCTCAGGTCATTGTGGGAAGCTAGGAAAACATTTTGGACTCCATAGTTGTGATATTTGCATCGTTCCTGGGAGTTCTGGGGAAGGGTCACTGGAACCAAAACGTTAACTATCACTTCTCTGCACAGATGCTACCAGACCTGCTGAAATTTACCAGCAATATCTTTTTTTGTTTTGTTTCTGCTTTACAATCTTTGCAGTTCTTTTGGTTTTTTGTTTGTGTCATTGACAGCCACGGTTGAGGTGCTGGAAGACTGGAAGACAGTTAATGTTGTGACATTATTGTTAATCCTGCAGCAAGGAAAAGCGAGGGAACGGGAGAACAGTGAGTCTGGTATCATTGGTGGGCAACTGTTTGGAGGAAATTCTGAGACACAGGACTTATCTGCATTCGGAAAGGCAATAACTGATTGTGGGATAGTCAGCATAACTTGGTGTGTGAGAGAAACGTCTCCCATAAATTGATTTCACTTTTACAAGTGGTGTCAAAGCAGATAGATAAAGGTAAAGCAGCAGACGTTGTCGACGTGCATATCAATGAGGCCCAACATGGTTCTGCATGGTAAATATTTTCAAGGGAATCAGCGAGAGCTAGCCAATTAGATACATAATTCGCTTGACAGTAGGAGACAGAGGTCGCTGGCAGTGGTTCGTTGTTTCGGAGGCCTGTGAGCAGCTGCGTGCCACAAGGATTGGCGATTAGTGCACTGTTGTTCGTTATTTTTAGAATAGTTTGGATGACAATATAGGAAACAGGCATACTACGTTTTTAGACGATTCAAAATTGGCGATACAGTGGACGGTGAAAAGGGTTATCTAAGCGGACAATGATATCTTAATCAACTAGGCCAGTGCGCCAAACAACGGCAGATGATGTATTATACAGTTAAATGCCGTTTCCTGCATTTTTGTTTGGAAAACCAAGCCAAGATTTGCACAGTTAACAATCGGGCTCTGGCGAGTGTTGTGAAACAGACAGAACCGGGGTTCAGTTGCAGGGTTCCTTAAAATGAAGTCGCAAATTGACAAGGAAGTTCTCAACTTATTTGGCACGTTACAATCATCGGTCCAAGCACTGAGAATAGGAGTTGGGACATCAGTTATGACTGTACAACGGAAAGTGCTATTCTTATCGCCTTGCTATCCAAAGAATGTTATAAACGGGAAAGGGTACAAAATATTTAAATTGATGTGATGGAAAATGGAGATTTGAGACACAATGATAGGATGGGTAGCGTCGGACCTTTTCTCGTATGCATTGGAGAATGAGGGGTAACCTTCAGGAGGTTTATAAAATCATGCCAGACTTGATTTGTAGATGTTGGTGTTGGACTGGGGTGTACAAAGTTAAAAATCGCACAACACTAGGTAATAGTCCAACAGGTTTAATTGGAAGCACTAGCTTTCGGAGCGGCGCTCCTTCATCAGGTGATTGTCCATCACCTCACAATAACCTGATGAAGGAGCGTCGCTCCAAAAGCTAGTATGCTTCCAATTAAACCTGTTGGACTATAACCTGGTGTTGTGTGATTTTTAACTTTATGCCAGACATAGATAGCAAAAAAAGCAATGGTCTTTTCCCCAGGGTAGAGATCTCCAAAAGCGGGAGGCTGCATGTAACATGAAAAAAACTGCTGAACACATTAGCTAGGATAAACGCCCTCACACCATTCCTGCCAAGCGAACGAAGACATGTGCTGCATCACAAATGGTGCCGCTGTGGAAGCTGTTTCATTCCAGCTCCATCTCTGACGTCTATCCAGCAATTTGGAAAATGACTTCACTATGTCCAATCCCCAAGAAAAGGATAATTACAATCTGCCCAACTGCCATCCCCATCAGGCCCATCATGATAATCAAAGAGATGGAATTTCGTTTTGACAGAGTTGTCAAGAAACACGAAAATAACTTTCGCAGTGTGTTTTCTGATAGATCCCCATGTGGAGATGGAGCCGTTGTGGAAATGTCACTGGATTACTAATCCCAAAAAGGCTATTGCTCTGGCAGTTGGCAGATGTTAAAAACAATTGATAAACTTTGAGATGTAAAATCTGCTGTCAGTAATACTGACCTTGAATCGAATATCTTTTGCAAACACAGATTTGCTTCACCAATATACGTGCAGGGAGTAAAATTCCCGTGATTTTCTGGTCTGGCCGAGAAGTATCTCCAGACACACAGACATGTGATAAACTCTTCAATGCCATCTGAAAAGACCAAATAAGGCAATCAATTCTGTCAACCTTCTCCGAGTTCTTCAAGTGATAACAACAGTCAGCAGCCCCGGTATTAGAAAAGTGAACCATAAACACAGTCGGTCCTGCAGATGCCGACTTGCTAACATCTCAGAACTTGTGAAAACACTTATAGAGCGTTCTCACTGACTGCAAAGAAACTTCGAGACAGTAGTAGGCTTTTCCTAACATTGGACCTCCCCTATTCTAGTTATTGGACGAATATCTCTTCAGTGAAATTTTCCCACACAACATGCGCATTTCATAATGTGATTATAAATATAAAATATATGTTACTAACTGCAGTGGTCTCTTGGGTCTATCAGTTTTGCTCGACCTTTCAACATAATGATGGGTCATTCTTTTTTCCCACGTCATTCTCGTGCTCTCTCCCTGTACCTTCAGAGTCGAGAAATCCTTAATTATATTAAGTGCCTTGCCTTCCACATCCTTATGTGGTCGAAAATTCGCCAGGTTCAGCAGTCTCTGAATGTCAACCTTTATTCTCATCTCAATGCCGAATTGCCTGTCTGCATCTAATGCTGTGTCCATTTCGAGTCAATGTTCAATCAGACGGTACTCTTATACAAATCAGATGACCGATCTTTTTGAACAATATTCAAGGGGCTTAACTATGTAAGTGACCACACGATCAGCTGAGAAGGACAGACACGGGCATTCAGTGGACTGGAACAGGCCAAGTGTCAAAGACATGAGTCAAAGGTGCTGAAACCTGGAGAACGTGAAGCAACACGTGGGACACACTGAAAAGTGAACGTGAGCGCGAGGTGATCATTTTTTACTTTGTTCCTGAACTTTGCAACGATGGAACCTGAACGACCGAGGAGTGAAACACGAAAAGGTAGGTTAAGATACAGGTGGACAAATATTTGCGTTATAATTGGACTATTACTTAATGGAAGCCAAGATTTAGAATATTGGGTTATTGCAGAGGAAGGTGAATTGCTCAGGTGAGAGTTTGCTGGATCCAATCACAAGAATGAGAACAGAAATTAAATGTGCTTCATGATCAGTGAAATGGATAATTATATCACACACCCAATTCGCTTCAAAAAAGAAACTTCGAGACAGGAGTAGGCTTTTCTCCTCCAGCCTTGAACCCCGCCCCTCCAATCGCCACCAGGACAGAACCCCACTAGTCCTCACCTACCACCCACCAACCTCCAGGATCATCCTTCAACATTTCCGCCACCTCCAAACGGACCCCACCACCATGGATATATTTCCCTCCCCACCCCTATCAGCGTTCCCAAAAGACCACTCCCCCCGTGACTCCCTTGTCAGATCCACACCCCCCACCAACCCAACCTCCACTCCTGGCACCTTCTCCTGCAACCGCAAAAAATGCAAAACTTGCGCCCACACCTCCCCCCTCACTTCCGTCCAACGCGCCAAGGGATCCTTCAATATCCATCAGAAATTAACCTGCACCTCCACGCACATCATTTACTGCATCCGCTGCACCCGATGAGGCCTCCTATACATTGGGGAGACAGGCCAACTACTTGCGGAACGTTTCACAGAACACCTCTGGGACGCCTGCACCAACCAACCCAACCGCCCCGTAGCTGAAAACTTTAACTGCCCCTACCACTCCGCCAAGGACATGCAGGCCCTTGGCCTCCTCCATCGCGAGACCATGGCACCATGACGCCTGGAGGAAGAGCGACTCATCTTCCACCTAGGAACCCTCCAACCACAAGGGATGAATGCAGATTTCTCCAGCTTCCTCATTTCCACTTCCCCCACCTTTTCTCAGTCCCAACCCTCAGACTCAGCACCTCCTTCTTGACCAGCAATCTTCTTCCCGACATCTCCGCCCCCCCCCTCCCCCGGCCTATTACCCTCACCTTAACCTCCTTCCATCTATCGCATTCCCAACACCCCTCCCCCAAGTCCCTCCTCCCTACTTTTTATCATAGCCTGCTTGACACACCCTCCTCATTCCTGAAGAAGGGCTTCTGCCGGAAATGTCGATTCTCCTTCTCCTTTGATTATTTTGGATCCTACCTTGCCGATACAAATGGAGAACAATTTTCTCCTTTTCTGCTTGCGCCTATAGTTTCCCTAACATTGATCTGATATTCACTGCTCTATACCTCCCTGGTCTGTCTCCACCACCCTGCAACTAAAGGGTGGTCTCCAATCCTCTAGCACATCCCATGTGACCACATTCTACTTAAACGATTAAAGATGGAACCTACACCATTGCCCAGTACAGCACAGTACAGGCATTTCAGCCCTGGATGTTGTGCCGTCCTTACTTCCTTCTCGCAGATCACATGCCCTTCATTGTACTATCCTCCATTTGCCTATCCAGCAGTCGTTTAAACGTTCTTAATGTTTTTTCCCCCACTAATACTGTGGTCAGTGCATTCCAAGCACACAAAACTCTCTGTGCAAGAAATAACATCTGACACCTCCCCCAAAACCCTTCTCCAAACACCTAAAAGTTATGTCTTCTTGTGATTGCCATTTACACCACGGGAAAAATTCTTTGGCTATCCAGTCAATCTATGCCTCTCATTTTCTTGTGTAACTCTATCAAACCACCTCTCATCCTTCTTCATTTCCTTGAGTAAAGCCCGAGCTCACTGAACATATCTTTTGGAGACATGCCTTCCAGTCGAGGAAGCATCCTCGTAAGTGTCATGGCCTTTCCATTCGTGTGTCCCACAGCAGCATTGGATAAATCTCATCCAGTCCTGGGGTATTGTCTAATTTTATACGAGGTAAAACCAATCATACCTGTTCGCATTTTATGTAAATCTGTTCAAGGACTTCACAGTCGAAAAGCTCGAATTCTGTCTATGCATAATCCATTTCCATAGTAAAACAGTTTGAAGATTTCATATAACAATCTATCTATGTTCTCCAGCTTCACACACAGTTTGCCTCCTTGTTTTTTAATGGACACTAATTGTTCCCTGGTAATATTTTTCCACTTGCTGCAATTGTGAAATGTCCTGGGATTTGGACGACGTTTGCCTGCTTGCACTTCATCGTGTTCCAGTGTTAGTCGGTACACTCTGTGTGATTTTACAATGTAGAACTGCGGTCAACTCTCATTCGTTGAATCTCGAGTGAACACAGGCCAAGAATCATTATCAGACAATCTTCGAATGTGAAGCATTAAGCTGGAGAATCCCCATTCAGTATATGCAATCAGTATATACTTGCTTTTATCAGAAATTTTGCTTTTACTTTCTTGGTGAAAGTGACGACTGCAGATGCTTGAGGGTCTGAGTCAAAACGTGTGGCGCTGGAAAAGCACAGCTGGCCAGGCAGCAACCGAGGAGGAGGCGAGTAGAAGTTTCAGACAGAGGCTCTTCATCAGGAATATGGGATTAAAGTGGAACGAGACTGACAGGCACTTTTTACCTACCGCCGCGTCAATCTTCTATCCCACCTGCCTGCACCTTCATCCCCTTCGACCTGTCACTGTCACTTCCCACCTGTATCTACCCAACATATTCCTAGCTACCTTGCTGCAGCGTCAACCCCACCCCCTATTTTTCTGAGCCTCTTGACACCAGTCAACCCACATTCCTGATGAAGTAAGTATGGCCGAAACGTCGTCTCTCCTGCTACTTAGTTGCTGCATGACGTACCGTGCTTTTCCAGTACCACACAGTTTTACTAGCAGTCTTGAAGTGTCCAATATTACAATTTTGAATAATAGATTCCAACACATTCCCTCGTATAGAATACAAGATAACTCGTCTGTAGTTCTCAACGCAACCTTTTCTTCCCTCTTTAAACCATTGAAATACGATTATATCCTTCCAGTTTTAAAATGGAAAAATGCATGATCTCCCAGGCAATCAATATGTCGTTTTCTGCTTGCTCTGATATCCCGGTGTCAAGTGCATCTGGTCCGTCAGACTTATCAATGCTCAATAAAGCTATGTTTCCAATTATTATCTCGTTACTGATTGGGTTTTAGTGTCACAGATCCTTGGGCCATACGTTATTCCGGGGAGATTTTCTGAATCTTCTTCCATGAACACAGACGCAATTAACTGCTGCTTTTCTCTATCACTTTTCTGTTAATTATAATAAATTATCGTTACCGCGCATTCACTGATCAACATTTGATGTTGCTTTTATGTTCCTCTCAAGTATTGAAAGAAGTTTTTGTCAGTCTTTATGCTTCTTGTTTTTCTGCATCACTATTTTCTTTTCGTTGATTTCCTTATCAGTTTCTTTTTCCTTCCTTGTTGTGTCCCAAATTTCGCTGAATCAACAATGCCTGGAATTTTTCTGAGCCACTTCCTTTGATTTAAAAAAATGTTAAGCTTTTATTGTTAACCATCATCCCTCAACTTTCTCTTTTGCTATTTGCACCCGGAAGGGATTTACGAACACTTTATGTTCTGGAGTGTTTCTGCAAGGGACAGTCATTGGCTGTCTTGTTGAAACCGCTTTTATGTTAATTTCCAGTTCATTGAAGCTATCACGTTCTTCATTCCTTCTTGGCTGACGTGACTCAGGCACTTGCAATTGAAAAATAAAATCTGGTTGGTGTTCAGACGTCATGCCAAATTCACTATTCCCAGTAGCTCCTTTAAAGCAAGGATTTCAATTACCTCTTTTGAACACGCAACACCAACTCCAAAACAGCCTAATCTGAAATGTGGTGCTCAACATACTGTTAAAGGCAACCATTTCATAAATGCTCATGATATCCATTTCCCCTCGCATTATCATTCCCTTGGTTTAATACAGGTTTGATGCAAATTGAATTGATTCGTCATTTCTGTCGTACCCACAAACTGGTATATTTAATTTCCTAATTTATAACATGCCCAACATTCGCATTGCAGTTTTTCTCTTTACTATGTAACTCCCCTCAATATTTGCTTCTTGCTGCTTCTAATCTCCACCTTACCAGATTCAGTGGAGTCTGAGTGACTTGGGCTCTGGGAGATTAATCGAAGATTCAGGCAAGCTGTTTGGCAAGGCTGATCTCAGCATTGATATCAGGTTGCAACATCTTATCTCTTCTTCTCAAGTGTTACTGTGACACTTTTTCCAGATCTCCTGTTATTCTGGTGGAGTCGGGAAAAACAATGATCTTTCAACAACGATGTGTGTTCCCCCAGACAGCTGCGATTGTTCTAACCTTCTGGTGGGGACGTGTCAGCAGGCTGGCAAAGTGTTGCTGCTGCTGGACAGGATCGGAGTGAAGTCACAATTGGAGCAGTTTGTACAGATTAAACACCTCATTGAAGAAAGGACATTGGAATTAACTCAGAGATTATCCCGTCAGAGTATTTCTGCAACAAAGATGTTCATCATAGAATCGTTACAGTTTAGAAGCAGGACATTTGACCCACCGACATCGCACTAATGCTTCACAGACTATTTCATGTACACACTCACCCAACTCAATCTCTGTCACTCTGCATTTTCCATGGTTAATGCATCCAGCCTGCACGTCCCCAGATATTACAGATAGTAGCTTGGCCAATCCACATAATCTAGTTATCTTGGGACTGTGGGAGGAAACTGGAATGCCTGACAAAAACCCACGCAGACAAGGCGAGTATGTGCAAACTCCACTCAGACAGTGACCCCTGACTGGAATTGACCTCAGGCCTCTGACATTGTGAGGCAGTAGAGCTAGCCACGGAGCTACCCTGCGTGGATGAAGGAACTCTCCTGCACAATGAAGCATCAGCTAAACTTAGTTTCGGCCCAGTATCAGAAAGGGAAACTTTCCAATATGAAGTGAATGTGATAATCACTATACCAAAGAAACACAGTGTGGCTGTTGATAACAGAGGCTTCTGTTCTGTCACGCATTATAGATCGATTCGCACGAATCAGGTTATATTTTGTTGCGTTCAACTTGATCAGAACTCACCCGCACCAAGATGCAACGTAACATCTTATCAGTACTAGTGTTAGCAATTGGATTCAAACCCACACCTACTTTGACGCTGAAGCCAAAATCTAGCACCTTACCCAACTCAGCCACGCCACCACTTTGAACTGAATCCATGAGCAAGATTTCCAACCAGCTCTTGAGAATATTGCTGCAACTCTGGCTGCACAGGGAAGTGATAAATGCAGTGAGCCACCATTTTAACTTAACACGAAATTCTCTGAGAGCAAACCCAGGCAACCGGAATGGGAGCACGGTTTCCATTAAACACAGCAATCACGTTCAGTCAATATTTGTCTCCTTCTACATCATCAAGTGGTATCAACATACTGATGGAACTGTAAGATGGCGTTTGAGAGAAGTTTAAGCAAGAACTGGTTCATGTGAGTATTCGGCACCACTAAGGTTTAAACCCAGGGTACCTGTGTTTAACGAGATGACACTTTTACCAACTAAGCCACAGCGTCATGTTAATGGATGAGAGAGGGATGGGCAAGTTGGTGCAATACCTATTAAAATTTACAAAAATAACAAGATCCTGTTTTAAAGCTCACCAGTGGAAGGCAGTTACACAGCAAATTGAGGAGTCTATTTCAGATATCGAACCTAGAACATAGCAAGAGAAACGTCTTCAACACTGTTGTTGCAGATAAGGAGGATGGTATTCAATTTCTTTATCCTCATATGCTGTTTCAGATAGAAGAGAATTAGCCCTTCCACACTGCAACATCGGACCCATAATAGACCATGCAGCACTTGTTTCCTGTTACACAAAAACAGAATGTGACCATTCAGCCTTCTCAATGATGAAATACAAGAACTTGAGGAAGCCACAAAGTGACTGGAAATTGTCAGCTTAGAGCAAAGCTATTTCGCCCATTGAGTGCGTTTAAGAAGAACAGCAGAAAGTCGTGAAGCCGTTTAAGATTATTTTTTACATACACATAAGCAGGTAATTCAATTGCATTTCAGTTGAAGGGAACAGGAGCAAAACAGTCACTTTCTCAAACTCAATTCAGCGATGTAGGAGGAGACCGTTCAGGATCTCGACCGTGTTTTGGACGTATTTGAGAAGATACTTCAGCCCCTTGAAATGTTGCACCATAGCAGGAAGGTTCTGTAAGTCCCCAAACCGCTCCACAGCAACACGATGAGAACACTCAGATCTTGAGCGGCTTGGTCAGGAACAGGAGCAGGTCATTCAGAGCATCAAGACTATAATTCGGAACACCCGAAGGACATTCAGCCAATGAAGTTTGTAAGCCATGACAAGAATGAATCCAATTCAACTAGTCATGCCAGTACACTGCAATCGGAGCAGAACTTTGAACGTTTTGTGTCTATTACACAGGAAATGAATTGGGAACGTCGAGGTTATAGAAATGGAAGAACTTAGAACAACCAGCTCGACTCGGGAATATGAAGTAGTGAGCAAACTATTGTAATTGAAGCTGTTGTTGAAACCTGTTATTAAGAGAGTAATAATAGGGGATTGTCAAAGTCCAAGAAAAATCCATCACAGTCAATATGATTTTAAGAAGGAAAAATCGAGTTTGAATTGTTTGCCGGAGTGTATGTATAAATGTGTCAAACAAAGTGAATGAAGGGCATCCTATTGATATATTATCACTGGGTATCCAAATGGCATTGGCCTAAGGTGCGCCACAAATGATGACCATGCAATACAAGCGCCCACTGGATTAGAAAAAGGTATTTGCTTGGAGAGATGATTGGATAACTAATGAAATCCATGCTATGGAGGTAACCGTGTTGGATTGGCTTGGACAAGGTCAAAAAGAAAATCACACGACTCTAGGCTTTAGTACAAAAGGATTTTTTTGAAAACACTAACGTTTGGAGCGCTGTAGCTTCGTCAGGTGTTAGTAAAACAGACGAGAGACAGAGAATTTGTGAGGAAAAGATCAAAGGGTCATGCAACTTATGCACATGGATGCAATACATCTAAGATGGCACTTACATCTTTAATCAGTGAGAATAGAGGTGTATGTCTTGATAAATCAATATGCAAATCTCAGAATTTATGTCAAATCACTACCTGGAGATAAATTAAGGTATTATCGATATAAAGGAGGGGAGTCTTCTGGTAAGTCAATGTATTTTAGTCGTGAGGACTGGTTTTGAGTCTGTCTGTGTCTTCAACTTGTGTCAGATTCGTTTTAATTCCAAAGTAGGAGTGTATAAAATGTCACATTATCTGATATCTATCTATTTTATGGTTTTGAACAAATTATAATCTATCTGCAAATACAAATCTGCAAATGCATAGTCACACCAAATATTTGAATGTATGTGCTTGTGTGCGTGTGCGAGAGAGTGTAAGTGTGAGTATGTGGAAGGGTGAGAGTGTGTCTATATAAGACACATACAGATACAGCAGATCCCTCTCCCCTCAGGCTCTCACTCCATGGTTTCAGAGATTCGCCTCTCTGCACCTCTGCTTCACTTGTTCATGTTGCAGACCCAGATGGTGTAGGTTAAGTCCCCATGCTCCGTCCAGAATTGAGTTACAAAATCCCCATTTTCCCGTGAATGTCTGAGGCAGATTATAGCACAACATCAAGCAAACCATCCCAAGCAATCCATTCACATTTCAATAACAAGAGTCAGTCAGAAGCCCCTCAGCTACAATTAGATGCCTTATCTTATACAATAATACTTGGGGGTCTACCCCTGTTATTGACCGCACGATCAGCGGAGAGGGACTAACAAAGGGGTTCAAAGGACTGGAACAGAACAAGTTTCAAAGATGTGACTCAGATACAATGACCAGGGAAAGATACAGAGGTTCAGGGATACCCATGAAAAGATAGAAACACGCAATTCACTAATTGAGGACATGTGGAAGTATAGCGGATAAAAAAGGCAGAGGTGTTACGCTTTGGACGAGTTAATACAAAAGAATGAGAACATTGTAAAAATGCATTGCCAGGGCATCTGATATGGCACGTTACATCACATTCTGAAACTGTCACACAGAACCTGCCCAGGAAGTAGAAACTGAGACAAGGTAACAGACAAGCACAGAGAGGAGTGCAGACAGTGCTAGTACATTAGTCAGTAAACCAAGCTGTGTGTCCAACATTGGGTGTATTGCAAACCTTTGTCAGTATATTGCTGTGATACGTGGACAACATATCTGCCAAACATGAGAAGATTTGCAGCCCATACTGCGAATGACAGTAATTGGGTATCCCACAAATTTATGTCTGTATCCGTATGTACCAGCTCACGTAAAGGTGTTTTATGCATCTGTATCTGAGGCGGTGGTAGATGTGAAAGTCATTGTCGGGCAATGTACACCAATGGAGGAAATCATTTTTAATATGAGTAACTGGCAAGTGTTTGGGTAATGGACACCGTGTCGTGTTTGTGAATATTAAAATAATGGCATTACGAGTCCCATTAGCAATATAAATCACTGCGCACAAGAATAATGATTGTATCAAATTTCGGTGTGATTTCAGATACGAGCCATGCAGTGTCAACCCATATTTGCTTCTGCAGGTTTGATGCTGGAATTGTCAGTAGCAGATTATTGACATCAGTAAGACTGTATTTTAATAGGTCAAGGTTCCAGATGGGCAGAGCCAGTGAAATGTATTCTGGAGTTGTTTGAATGACAATTATAATGGTCAGTTATGGTGGCAGGAATCCATTCATGGCCAAAGCGATCACCACAGCTTTACTTTTCTCTTTCAGGCTCAGATAATAGCTCGAAATTGGATGTAGTGAGAGGAATGAAATGAGGTTCGTAATCAGAATAGGAGAGAGTAATCTCCACACTATCAATATTCAAAGAGCAAGGCAGTGATACAATGAACCGTAGTTCACAGGTGAAACTGAATACGTCAAAATAGCGGCAACAAGGGACTCTGCCAGAAGAAAAGAGGGAGAGAGTGCATCAACAAGTTGACTAATGTAGATATTAGAGGTTTGTGGGGTGAATATCTGGAATCAGACTCTCAGCTGGTACAATCGCAGGAGCAAGGAGAGTGCAGTAAATGAAAATAACAATATTGTGTTCACAAACGGTGAATGTAATTAAAAACTGAAAAGTAAGACTTACCAGGGACACCAACGATAGCCAGGATTGGATAATAAATATATTGAACAATGTAAAGTACATATGCAATCCGCCCAGACAATGGCAAATAATCGTAATATGTAGATAGAGCCCAAATATTCCAAGATAAATCCCTGTCCACTGTTGGAACATTTCGGTATAATGTACTCAGATTCTGATCCATTGTTGGAACAATCCAGTATAATGCTGTCGGATTCTAATCTTCCCCACTCTCAGGGACTGCTGATTCCTGCTAGTGCTTTAGTGGCTCTCACTCATGTTTTGGTATAAGACAGTGAATGGAGCGCACTTTTCATTAAAAGATGTAAACTCTCCACTGGGATAATTTGAATCCATGGTGGCTTTCAGTAATCACAGTCACTGTGCATACAGTTTCAGTTAACCCCTTCCTTTCGTCACTTTTCATGTCCAAATAAAAGGGAACATTTACTCCGGCGGTATGGATGGAAGCGATGATAGTTTGTGAAGGATGGACCATAAATCTTTCAATGTTTTGAACCCTTCTTTCTTGTATGTGAGAACGGTGATAGGCACTTCAGAGTTGTGGGGAAATTAATAGAGATCATAAATTAGGGGATCTATCTATATGGCGTATTGACATTATGTCATGCTGCACCTATTGGGAAGTGCCCTGTTTTCAAATCGAGTCGTAACATTTAGATACCATTTAGAACGTTGGTTGGGCTTCGACGGAACGTCACCATGTTTCTGTAAGTAACTGACAGGAGGAGACCATTCGCCTTTTGTTCATGTTACACGAAGTCTTGAGCTTGTTATGCAGTAACTGTTAGTTCCAAAAGAGATATGGAGAAGAATTGTCCTGACATATATATAAAAATTTCCAAATTTGTTAAGGCCAATAATGCACGTTTCAGAGAAGCACTTTGAAAAACTAATTAGGTGAGATTATTCGCTGAGTAGTGGGATACATTCAGAAACGAGATTACAAAGGCTACCAGCAATATATTCCTGCCCATGAGGAGGTAAATGTTGGAAGTTGTGAGGTATTTTGGATGGCTAGAAGTAGAGGGTCTGGTCAAGAAACAGAAGAACGCATATGATAGGTTTGGAGAGCAGTGATGACGTGAATCCATTGAGGAGTACAATGAAAACGGGTTCATACGCAAAAGGGAAATCAGGTGGGTAAAATGGGGACAAGAGAAAGTTTCAGTAAATGGGCTCAGGGAGAATCCAAAGGGATTCTACAAATGCAGTAAGGCCAAGAGAGTAATTGAGGAGAGAACAACAAAACCACCTTCCGTTGAACCACAGATGTTCGGTGAGATACTATATGAATCCTTCATATCAATATTTGTTGTGGAGAAGCTTATGGAATCTAGAGAAATTGTGGAAATAAATAGTTATACCTTGGGTAGTGTTTATACAGGAGAAGAGGAATAATAAAGGTATTAAAATATACAAAGGCGGATATAGCCCGGGGACCTGATTCGTTGTAACTCTAAACTCCTTGGAATGCTAAGGAACCGATTATTTGGGCATCTTAATGAGATATCTGCATCATGTATAGCCACAGAATCGGTGCCAGAAGATTGGAGGTTGGCTAATGTTGTACCATTATTTCGGAAAGGTGATAAGGAAACGTCAGGGAGTAACACACCAGTGACTCTGACGTCAGTGTGGGAAAGCTCTTGGAATATATTCTGAGGGACTGGAATTACTTGTATTTGGAAAACAAAGGACTGAGTAGAGGTAGACAACAGGGTTTTTTTGCGTGTGAAATCGTGTGTCATGAAGTTCATTGATTTTTTAAAAAGAAATTATGAGGAAAATTAATGAAGGCGCAGCAAAGGATGTTGGCAACATGGAACTCAGTAAGGTGTTCTTCAGCTTTCGATATGATAGTCAGTTAGGAAAGTTAGATCATATGGAATCCGTGGAGAACTGGATGTCATTAGATTGAAGGTAAGAAACGAAGGTGATGGTGGAGAGTTGATGACAATGAAGGTCAACACACCATTTATCATCCTTGTTGCTTTCTTTTCCTGCAAGTTTGCTTTCACTGACTGGTGATAAGGATATCCAGATCTTTTTCAATGTTCCAGCTACCCACATTGTGGGTTTGTGTGCATTGCTCAGCGTGCCAAAGTCATTCCCATATTGATGTCCAGCTTAAGAGCATACTGTCCTGCATTGACCTCAGAGGTCTGCGTTGAAGAAAACAATAAAAGGAAAATAAATGGTTTCATAGCTCAATATTTTTCAAACAATCCTTTTACAAATGTCGGCTGCTGTTCTCTATGTATCGCCAAAGTGCACAAAGTACAAATCGCCCTTTTTCTGCCATGTATTTCCCGATTTACTCTACTTGTCTCAAACACCTTGGAGTGTTTTTTTTTAAATCTACTCCTCATCTACTCATAACCTGACATTGTTTAGTGAGATCGGCAGGCTTGGAAAAATTACAATTGAAACCTCAACAAATTGTTAGATATGCATCTAGACAGCTGGGGCCAAATAACCAAACCATGCAATACCACAGAAGCCTTCTGATCCAAAAAAGTATTTCTTTCTGTCAGAACTCCCATTCTTATAACATGCTAATATATTATCCTCAATTTGATTTTGCTCACTGAGCTTCGGTTTATTGATTTTTTTCTGATAACCCAATGCATTGAATCGATTGTTTCTACAAACTTTACCTAACAGTGAATTTCTCATACATGATTCCAATTCCATAAATTTATCTTGGCTTTCAGTCCCAATAATTTCTCTAAAACCACTTCTTTCCTAATTACATTTTTTGTTCTCACCAGACTTAGAATTTCGAGCGTTACTGCATTTCTTTTTTGCGGTGTTTCTGCCCAGGGAGCCCCAGGCAGGCGACCTGGATTTGTTTACGAAGGATCAAGCAGAATTAATGTTTCTGCTTCGGTTTGAGACAGTAACTTGCAACTCGATGTAAAATACTTGGATTTGACAAGAGAGCACAGAAATCAACTAGGCTCAGGTGAATGAAACAAACAACCAAGAGAAATGCAAAGCAAGCATTTGGGGGCAGCAACAATACAGAGGAATACACAGTAAATGAGAGGATTGACAGTGTGTGCCGATTCCAGAAGGTAAAAGAACACTTCAATAATATCTTTCAGTGAGAGAATGGCTTCATTTCCTCTATCAGCCTGCGGACTGTGTGCAATTCTGGTCACCCTGTCGCATGGAATGATGGAATTGAACTGGAGAGAGAACAGAGGACATACGTTACTCTGTGAAAGTGAAAGTGCAGTTACGAGGAATGTTTGATGCAGAGGATGCTGAGAGGAGATTTGATCATCAATACTGATCAACGTGGTGACCTCAGCAGTGTTCTGCATATCTTCAGCATGACATCTCAATTCTGACTCTCAACGTTTTGATTGTGACATCTCGGAAGGAGAAAGTGGGCACTACAAATGCTGGAGATCAGAGTCAAGGTTAGAGTGGTGCTGGAAAAGCACAGCAGGTCAAGCAGCATCCGAGGAGCAGGAAAATCGATGTTTCGGACAAAAGCACTTCATTTGGGATGGGGAGTCTCTTTTTGTTCTCTTCCTCTTTGGTGAATATTATACCAGTAAGTATGTTGTTCATGAGTTTGCAGGTGTCTTCGAATTCGTTCCATTTCACGACGATAAAACGTGTCATCTAAACACTGGATGCAAGGATTGGTTTGGAACATGTGAAGGGCTGTTTGTGAGAATCTCCCGATAACTGCTTCTGCTAATAACCCTGGTATTGGGAACCTCATGCGTGTCCCGTTGATTTGTTTGTATGTCTGGTCGTTGAAAGTGAAGTGGGCAGTGAGCCCCAGGATTACTACCTTGAAGATGCTGTACTTGCTGATGGAGTTGGTGCTGTCTGTTACATGCATCCTTCGTTCCGTCTCGTAGTGCAGTCAGTGTTTCTTTGGCCAGGCTGATATTAATTGATTTCGTTCCGTTGAAGGTAACCATGACTTCGTCTTCCCCTAGCTTGGTGCATGGGTGATGTTCAAGAATTGTTGGTTGGAGTGGATGGAGTAGCATCAGGCTTCTAAAACCTGTTCCAGTTTTTGGTGAATCTTCTTTGCTCGTCTGTATGCCGGTGTGTTAATGAGTGGCACTGTGGGTCTAAATGCACCCCCCACCCCCCAGTTGGTCTACCTTTGGTAATTCGTAGAAAAGTGATGAGTTGTATGCACCAGGTTTCATTCTTGAGCCGTCAGTGTTGTTCATTTCGCCTGCTTTGTGGAGTTTCTGCAGTCCGCTGTAATCCGGTTCTCTTGTTGTGAAGTCAGGTCCATTTCCACCTGTCGAAAGGTGTCAGTGTTTGCGAGTAGTGAGTTTGCCTTTTCAATGTTTTGTGTTCTGTTTGGGATGACGGCCATGTATCCTTTTTCAGTCGGTAGGATTACAATATTTTGTACATTTTCTGAGTCCTTCCAGGGCTTTCCTTTCCTGGGTATTAAGGATGTGTTCCCTTCTTTCCTCCTGTTTCGTGTTGGTGCGGCTGTCTGTCTGATGGCCTGCTGGGTTTCTTCCATAAGTCCATTCCCTTTTGGTTTGGTTTCCAGTGCTAATTGAAGTTGTTTTTGTCCGCAAAACTGTAGTTGCCGTTCATCCCTCTGACTAAAAACTGCATCGGTTACATAGGCAGGACACTAATCACCAGGATGCACGAGCACTAAATAGCCACTCAAAGGAATGAACAACTATCGCCACTATCTTTACGGTCATGCACACAGGGACACCACTTCGACTGGAACAATGCAATCACCCTAGTGCGAGCTCAACAAATGACACGTCGTGGATTTCCTGTTTATCGATGAGACTCCCAGTTTTTGTGAAGTCTCTTTAGTTGGGCATTTCCTGCGTAAGTACTGGAGACGGCAAAATAGAAAGAATCGGAAAATAGAGTGATGCAGTGAGTTTTACACTTGGAGAATGGTACTGAGGCCCATAGAGACCTGATAACTCTCAGTCTCCGCCGTGGCCTATGATAACTCATCTCTCTGGAGCGGAAAATTCTCTTCACTCAGGATCTGGAGTAACTGCAAAAGGTGAAGGCAGAGTCAAGTAGACACATGTAATGAGGGATACCACATGAAGAGATACCTGGTGATAGCACCAGAGTTCAGGAAGGTATCAGTATCAAACAATGGCCACGAAGAAGGTGGTAGAATTGTATTAGTGCTCAGGAGTGAGTGAGCTATTAATGGTCAGACGATGGCCTAATATTATTCATAAGACAGTTCAGCAAGGGATATCCATCTTATAGATTAATATCTTTCAGGGAAGGAAATCTGTTATCAGCAGCTGTCTGGCGTAGATATCATCCAGACCAAGAGCAAAGTGTTTGAGTCACAACTGATCTCTGAACTGGTCTAGCAAGCTACTCAGTTAAAGGCCAGCTCGGGGAAGAAACACTGCACAGCGATAAAAAAGGTACATTACACGAGTCAAATGAACATAACCATAATGGGACTACTGTCCTGGCCAATCCCTTCGGTATGTCCATGGAAAGGTATTGAAACAGTCAGAGAAAACGCAGAGACAGTGTTCAGGGGAAAGGAGCTTTCAAAATTCAAAGACAATGAATTAAGTATCGGAACAGCATTGGAGATATGACTGAAGATAAGGAGAAAGGAACAGGAAGGGACAGAGTTGAACTAAAACTTTACATCATCTAATAGGTTAGTTAGGGCAAATGGTGAGAACACGTAAATTATAATGTTCTTTTTCGGAAAGGGCAAATTATCTGAAATAAGGTAGATGGTAGAAGAGTGAATAAATTGTAGAACATAAATATTCCACAGTACACAACCGTCCGAAGACCCAGGCAGAATGGCATAGCAGAGCGTCGAAGCCTGACAAAGGCATTACAAAGAAAGCAATTGGCCTCAGATTATTCCTTTGAATCCGCCTGAATTTTAGGTGTAACTTGTCAAAAGCACAAGCAGGAGAATGACTTTTCGGCTTCTGAACAACATTTAATTTACCATCAAGGCATTAAACATGAAGTATTAGAATTTGTAACAAATGCATTGTAATAGTTTTGGGAGACAACAATCCTTCTACAGTCTGCGACAGTCACACGGGCAAAAGTGATTTTAAACAGGAGTTTGGAGAATGCTTTTTGGCAATATTTCTTTGAATAACGAATAATGCAAATCGTTATTAACATAGCTCTCTCAGATCGATGAGGAGATGAAGGTGAGGGCAAGAGAGATATCACACTGAGCGATCCTCAGGGAAATTGTAATATATTAGAATTCAAAGAGATTATGTTTTTTTAAAAAATGAGCAGTAGGCACAGCTGATAATGATAAACAAAGCCGATTACATGAGTTTGAGTGCAATGTGTTGCTGGAAATGAACAATGGAAAAATTCGAAGGAACTCTGTAAAATATTCAACAAAAAGACAAACATTCAGCGAGACATTTCCAATTGTGCTTCACGGAGGATGGAAAGGATCAGATTTAATTAAGAATGAACATAGAACAATACAGCACAGAACAGGCCCTTCGGCCCACGATGTTGTGCCGAACTTCTATCCTAGATTAAGCTACCATCCATGTACCTATCCAAATGCCACTTAAAAGTCGCCAATGATTCTGACTCTACCACTCCCACGGGCAGCGCATTCCATGCCCCCACCACTCTCTGGGTAAAGAACCCGCCCCTGACATCTCCCCTATAGCTGCCACCCTTCACCTTAAATTTATGTCCCCTTGTAACACTCTGTTGTACCCGGGGAGAAAGTTTCTGACTGTCTACTCTATCTATTCCTCTGATCATCTTATAAACCTCTATCAAGTCACCCCTCAACCTTCGCCGTTCCAACGAGAAAAGGCCGAGAACTCTCAACCTATCCTCGTACGACCTATTCTCCATTCCAGGCAACATCCTGGTCAATCTTCTCTGCACCCTCTCCAAAGCTTCCACAATTTTCCTAAAGTGAGGCGACCAGAACTGCACACAGTACTCCAAATGTGGCCTAACCAAAGTCCTGTACACCTGCAACATCACTTCACGACTCTTGAATTCAATCCCTCTGCTAATGAACGATAATACACCATAGGCCTTCTTACAAACTCTATCCACCTGAGTGGCAACTTTCAAAGATCTATGTACATAGACCCCGAGATCCCTCTGTTCCTCCACCTGACCAAGAACCCTACCATTAACCCTGTATTCCGCATTCTTATTTGTTCTTCCAAAATGGACAACCTCACACTTTGCAGGGTTGAATTCCATCTGCCACTCCTCAGCCCAGCTTTGCATCATATCTAAGTCCCTTTGCAAACGACAAATGCCCTCCACACTGTCCACAACTCCACCTATCTTCGTATCATCTGCAAATTTACTGACCCACCCTTCGACTCCCTCATCCAAGTCATTAATAAAAATTACAAACAGCAGAGGACCCAGAACTGTTCCCTGCGGAACTCCACTTGTAACTGGGCTCCAGGCTGAATATTTACCATCTACCACCACTCTCTGACTTCGACCGGTTAGCCAGTTTTCTATCCAATTGGCCAAATTTCCCTCTATCCCATGCCTCCTGACTTTCCGCATAAGCCTACCATGGGGAGCCTAATCAAATGCCTTACTAAAATCCATGTTCACTACATCCACTGCTCTACTCTCATCCACATGCTTGGTCACTTCCTCGAAGAATTCATATGCTTGGTCACCTCCTCGAAGACCTACCCTTCACAAATCCGTGCTGGATGTCCCTAATCAAGCAGTGTCTTTCCAGATACTTATAAATCCTATCCCTCAGTACCCTTTCCATTACTTTGCCTACCACAGAAGTAAGACTAACTGGCCTGTAATTCCCGGGGTTATCCCTATTCCCTTTTTTGAACAAGGGCACAACATTCGCTACTCTCAAGTCCCCTGGTACCACCCCCGTTGCCAGTGAAGACGAGAAGATCATTGCCAACGGTACTGCAATTTCCTCTCTTGCTTCCCACATAATCCTCGGATATATCCCGTCAGGCCCGGGGGACTTGTCTATCCTCAAGTTGTTCAAAATGTCCAACACATCTTCCTTCCTCACAAGTATCTCTTCAAGCTTACCAGTCCGTTTCACACTCTCCTCTTCAACACTATGGTCCCTCTCGTTCGTAAATACTGAAGAGAAGTACTTATTCAAGACCTCTCCTATCTCTTCCGACTCAATACACAGTCTCCCACTACTGTCCTTGATCGGACCTACCCTCGTTCTCGTTATTCTCAGGTTTCTCACATATGCATAAAATGCCTTGGGTTTATCCTTGATCCTATCTGCCAAGGATTTTTCATGCCCTCTCTTAGCTCTCCTAATCCCTTTCTTCAGGTCCCTTCTGGCTATCCTGTATCCCTCCACTGCTCTGTCTGAACCCTGTTTCCTCAACCTTATGGAAGCCTCCTTCTTCCTCTTTACTAGACATTCAACCCCCCTCGTCAACCAAGGCTCCCTCACACGACCATTTCTTTCCCGCCTGATAGGTACATACATATCAAGGACACGTCGTATCTGCTCCTTGAAAAAGTTCCACATTTCCACCACATCCTTCCCTGACAGCCTATGCTCCCAACTTATGCTCATCAAATCCTGTCTTACAGCATCGTAATTTCCCGTCCCCCAATTGTAAAATCTACCTTGTTGTGCACACCTATCTCTCTCCATAACCAAGGTAAAAGTCACAGAATTGTGGTCATCATCACCAAAATGTTCACCCACTAACAAGCCCATCACTTATCCCGGTTCATTACCGAGTACCAAATCCAATATGGCCTCCCCTCTGGTTGGGCAATCGACATACTGAGTTAGAAAAGCTTCCTGGACACACTGCACAAACACCGCCCCGTCCAATCTACGTGATCTAAAGCGCTTCCAATCAATATTTGGGAAGTTGAAGTCGCCCATGACTACGACCCTGTGGCTTCTGCACCATTCCAAAATCTGTTTCCCAATCTGTTTCTCCACATCTCTGCTGCTATTGGGGGGCCTATAGTAAACACCCAAGAAAGTGACAGCACCTTTCCTATTTCTGACTTCAGCCCATACTACCTCCAAAGGCAGATCCCCCTCAAACTTCCTTTCTGCAGCCGTTATGCCATTTCTAATTAGCAATGCCACCCCCCTCCTTTTTTACCACTCTCCCTAATCTTACTGAAATATCTGGAAACTGGAACCTCCAACAGCCTCCCCCAATGCTTCGAAGACAGGAAAATACGAACAGTTCTGAAGAAACCAACGGTTCAGAAATATGGAAGTATTTGTTAAGGGAATAGGAGAGTAGTGGGAAGGGAAATCATTGTCAGATTTTAATAAGAAGATTAAAATCTTCTCATTAAAGAAGATTTTAATGAGAGGGTTCAGGGCAATGGAGGTGTTGAGAGTGTTATTGACCGTGGAAAGGTCCTGAAGAATGTTATAGCAGTAAGTATTTCTGCAGCTGGAGGAGTTTGCAGCGGTAGCAACGGACGAATGCCTTTTAATTTATGCATTCATTGTCTGAGGATATCACTGATTGGACCAGCATACATTGCCCACTGCTAATTGCACAGAGGTCGCTCAGAGTCAGCCATATTGCTGTGGGTCTGGGGTTACATGTGATGTACAACAGGTAAGAAAGTCAGATGTCCTTCCCTAAAGGACCATAAATGAACCAGCTGAGTTTTTGTTTTCCCAGATAATTAACAATTATTTAATAGTGTTCTCACTAATGTCTTGTATAGCCACAACATGACATCCCAACTCCTATTCTCAATGCTTGACCAATAAAGGAAAGCATCCAAAATACCTGCTTCACCCGCCTGTCTCACTGTCACTCAACCTCAAAGAACTGTGTCGTTGCATTCCTTGGTCTCTCTGTTTGACGACAATACCCAGAGTACGAACATTAAGAAGACAAGTCCCGCCCTGGTTTGTCTTCGCACAATGCGACGTCATTGAGTTCTCCGCCGGCTATACCTCAACACGAGGTCAGCTGTATTGTTGATCCCGTTGTACTCGTAGATAATCCATTTAACTGTCCACTTTACCACCAATGTCAATTGCAAAACATGACTTCTGTACTCTCATACAAATCGTTTATATAAATGATGCACAACAGTGGAAATAGTATCGAACCTCACGGTTCACTGTTGATCATAGGCCTGCACTCTGAGCACAACCCACTCTGAACACGCACTGTCTTCGAACGTCAATCACATTTTTTATCCAGTTGGTGAGCACTCCCTGGTCCTGTGTGATCTAATCTTATTAACCTGTCTGGGGTGGGGGGTGGGTGTGGTGGCTGGGTGGTGGTGGTAGTAAACAAAGAAATAATTAACGTCTGTAAAAAGAGTATCATGGGGAATTTTTATGTATATGTAAACCTGGTGAACCAGCTCGGTCAGAGTCGACTTGAGGAGGAGTTCGTTCAGTTTTTCCGTCATAGTTGGCTTGTACAGTATGGAATTGTGCCAATGAGGGAGCAAGCTATCCTAGACCTTATCCTGCGTAATGAGGCATGAATAATTAATGGCCTTGTGGTTAGAAATCTTCTTGGAACGAGTGATCACCGTATCACTTAGAGTAAAAGATCAATTTAGAGTAAAAGTGGAGTGTGTGAAAATAAAATCCAATATCACGGCCCTGTTCTTAAACACGGGAGACTACAATAGAATGAGTGAGGACGTGGCTCAAATAGACTGGATGCAAAGATTTTAATGTGTATATGTTGACGAGCATCGGAGGACATTTCAAGCATTTCTTTTCTCAATGTCCTCAGCAAAAACATATTCCAGCGAAAAGGAAGGACTGTAAGAAAATGGGGTATTCTGAAAAGTGTATCTATTGAAGTAAGGGAGACTCATAATTTGAAAGAGAAAAGATGCAACGTTTCCAGAAACACAGTGAACGAGAAGATTGGGAACACTTTAAAGGTCAACAGAAAGCTACTAAAACCTATAAAGAATAATAAGGTAAAACGTGAAGAAAAAGACAGTTCGCAAAATTTTCTGTAATTATATATAACTCAAAAGAGAGGCGAAATTAAACGTTAGTCATTTAGATGATCAGAAGGAACATTTACTTATGGATCACGATAAAATAGTTGAGGCATTTCGTTATGGAACATGATAAAATGGCTGAAGCATTGAACAGGTATTTTTTACCGGTCTTCACAGTGGAAGACCCGAATAACATGACAGTAATCGATAAGAGACGAATGTAGGTAAGGAAAGTGTTGCTCGGAAAGCTGGAGCTTCCAAACAAAACTGTTGAAATATAACCTGGTTTTGTGTGAAGTTTAACTTTGTCCAACCCAGTCCAACACCAGGATCTTCAAAGTTTGATAGGAGTAGCAGTAGAAAGGATTATTACTTGAATGGCAAAAAGTTGCAGCACGCTGCTGTGCAGAGGGATCTGGGTGTACTTGTCCATGAGTCACAGAAGGTTCATCTGAAGGTGAAACAACTAATTAGGAAGGCAAATAAAATTTTGTCCTTCATTGGTCTGAAGGGATTGAGTTTAAAATCAGAGATTTTTATGTTTGCCGAGAGGTCCGGGAGGAACGAAGGACTTCTGGGAAGGTGAGTCTAACTGTTTGAAAACCTTACTTCAGGCGTCGGGGCCTCCATTTGCCGACAGTTGCGATGGCGGAGCGAAGGACTTCTGGGAGGTTATACTTGTGTGTCGTCGCGTTACCTGAAATACTACTTGGGCAGTGTCTCCCACCCAACCTCCTCCTCGAACCAAGGAAAAAGCGTCTGTGCGCCAGATTGGTAAGGTAACGAGTTTTTTTTAATCCTTATTTTTCATCAGTCTCTTTGGGAATCTAGAATAGTGGGAATGGAAGTTAGGGCAGTTGAATGTTCCCCCTGCAGAATGTGGGATATAAGGGTTACCACTAGTGTCCCTGCTGAGTACATATGCGGGAAGTGCACCTAACTGCAGCTCCTCGAAAACCGCGTTAGGGAACTGGAACGAGAGCTGGATTAACTTCGGACCATTCGGGAGACAGAGGGGTTATTGAGAGGAGTTACAGGGAGATAGTCGCTCCTCAGGTACAAGAAAAAGGCAGATGGTTTACATTCAGGGGACGGAAAGAGAACCGGCAGGCAGTGCAGGGAACCCCTGTGGCTATTCCCCTCAACAATAAGTAAACAGTTTTGGATATTGTTGGGTGGGTACTTAAGGGGGAAAGCAGTGGGGCACAGGGCTTGGCACAGAATTTGTCCCTGCTGCTTAGAGGGATGGGGGAAGAGGAGTAGAGCATTAGGCACTGAGGACTCCATAGTTAGGCGGACAGACAGGAGGATCTGTGGGGACGACAGAGACTCACGGTTGGTGTGTTGTCTCCCAGGTGTCAGGGTTCGTGATGTCTCTAATCGAGTTTTTGGGATCCTTAAGGGGGAGGGGGAGTAGCCCCAAGTCGTGGTCCACATAGACACCAATGACATAGGTAGGAAGAGAGATGGGGATTTAAGGCAGAAATTCAGGGAGCTAGGATGGAAGCTTTGAGCTAGGACGAACAGAGTTGTTGTCTCTGGTTTGTTGCCCATGCCAAGTGCGAGTGAGCCGAGGAATATGGAGAGAGAGGAGATGAACAAGTGGCTACAGGGATGTTGCAGGAAGGAGAGTTTTGGATTATTGGATAATTGGGGCTCTTTCTTGGGTAAGTGGGACGTCTAAAAAGAGGATGGCCTTCACCTGAACCAGAAGGGTACCAATATGCTTGCGGGGATGGGGAGGGAAATTCGCTAAGGGTATTGGGGTGGGTTTAAACTAATCCAGCAGATTAATGCGAACCAAACTTGTTGTTCATGTATTGAAAATGTTGAGAGTACGGAGGTCCGAAATCAAGTTTCATGGAGGCAAGATGGCACCAGCAAGCAAGAAGTTCGCTTGCAGTGTGTCTCCTTCAACGCCAGGAGCATCCGGAATAAGGTGGGTAAACTTGCAGCTTGGCTTGATATTTGGGACTTCGATGTTGTGACCATTTAGGAGACATAGATAGAGCATGGACAGGAATGGTTGTTGCAGGTTCCAGGATTTAGATGTTTCAGTAAGAACAAAGAAGCTGGTAAAAGAGGGGGGCGGTGTAGCATTGTTGGTCAAGGGCAGTATTATAGTTGCAGAAAGGATGTTTGGGGACTGGTCAACTGAGGTTGTATTGGCTGAGATTGGAAACAGGAAAGTACAGGCCACCTTTTGGGAGTTTTCTATAGGCCTCCGAATATTTCCAGAGATGTAGAGGAAAGAATAGCAAAGATGAACCTCGATAGGAGTGAGGCAGACAAGGTAGTGGGCATGGAGGACTTCAACTTTCCAAATATTGACTGGGAACACGATGGTATGTGTACTATAGATGGATCAGTTTTTGTCCAGTATGTGTGGGAGGGCTTCCTGACACAATATGTAGACATGACAACAGGGGCGAATCCACATTAGATTTGGTACTTGGTAATGAGCCCAGCAGGTTTTAAAATTGGAAGTAGGTGATTACTTTGGTTATAGTGATCCCAATTCTGTTATGTTTACTTTAGTGATAGAAAGGGATAGGTGTATACCTCTGGGCAAAGGTTACAGCTGGGGGAAACGCAATTACGATGCGATTAGGCAAGATTTAGGAAGCTTAGGATGGAAATGAGTCTGCACATTAAAAATGTGGAGATTATTCAAGGAAAAGCTCCTGTGTGTCCCAGATAAGTATGTACCAGTCAGACAGGGAGGAAGGTGTAGAGCACGGGAGCCATGGTTTATGAAGGAAGTGGATTCTCTAGTCAAGAGGGAGAAGAAGCCTTATGTTAGGATAAGATGTTAAGGCTCAATTAGGGCGCTTGAGGGTTACAAGGTAGCCAGGAAAGACATAAAGAGAGAACTCAGAAGAGCCAGGAGACATGAGAAGTTGTTGGTGGATAGGATCAGGGTAAACTCTAGGGCTTTCTATAGATATTTAAGGAATGACGAGAGTAAGATTAGGGCAAATCAAGGATAGCATTTCGAAGTTGTCTGTGGAGTCAGAGGAGTTGGGGAAGCACTAAATGAATATTTTTCGACAGAAAACTCTAGAAAAAGACTGTGTTGTCGCGGAGAATACTTAGATACAGGCTACTAGACTACGTGGGATTGAAGTTTGCAAGGGAGAAGTATTAGAAATCCAGCAGAGTGTGAAAATAGATAAATCCCCGGGGCGGGATGGGATTTATTCTAGGATCCCCTGGGACGCCAGGGTCGAGATTGCCGAGCCATGGCATTGATCTTTAAACAGTCATTGTCTACAGGAATAGTACCAGAAGACTGGTAGACAGCAAATGTGGTTGCCCTGCTCAAAAAGGGGGTTAGAGAAGAGCCTAGTAATTATAGATCAGTGAGCCTTTCTTCCGATGTTGGTAAAGCGTTGGAAAATATTCTAAAAGATAGGATTTATAATCATCTAGAAAATAATAATTTGATTAGGGATAGTCAGCATGGTTTTGAGAAGGGTAGGTCGTGCCTCACAAACCTTATTGAGTTCTTTGAGAAGGTGACCAAACAGGTAGATGAGAGTTAACCGGTTGATGTGGTGTATATGGTTTTCAGCAAGGCGTTCGATAAGGTTCCCCACAGTAGGGTATTGTACATAATGTGGAGGAATGGTATTGTGGGAGATATAGCAGTTTGGATCAGTAATTGGCTTGCTGAAAGAATCGGATGGGTAGTAGGGAAATGCTCATCCAGGAGTCCACTTAAAAGTGATGAACCGCAAGGATCGTTGTGGGTCCACTGCTGTTCATCCTTTTTATAAACGACCTGGATGAGGGCGTAGTAGGGTGGGTTACTTAATTTGCAGATGACACTAAGGTCGGTGGAGTTGTGGATAGCGACGAAGGATGTTGTTCGTTCTTTAGAGGTATACATAAGCTGCAGAGCTGCGCTGAGAGGTGGCAAATAGAGTTTCATGTGGACAAGCGTGATGTGATTCACTTTGGTCAGAGTAACCGGAATGCAAAGTACTGTACTGGGCTAATTGTAAGATGCTTGGCAGTTTAATTGAGCAGAGAGGTCTCGGTGTCCATGTACACAGATCCTTGAAAGTTGCCACCCAGGTTGACAGGGTTGTTAAGAAGGCTTACAGTGGTTTAGCTTTTATTAATAGAGGTTCCGTGTTCTGGAACCATGAGGTTATGCTGCAGCGGTACAAGGCTCTGATGTGGCCACACTTGGACTATTGTGTACAGTTCTGCTCACTGCAATATCAGAAGGATGTGGAACATTTGGAAATGGTGAAGAGGAGATTTACGAGGATGTTGCCAGTTATGGAGGGAAGGACTTACGAGGAAAGGCCTAGGGACATGAGGCTGTTTTATTAGGGAGAAGAAGGTTGAGAGGTGACTTAATAGGGACATATGTGATTATGACAAGGTTAGATAGGGTGGACAGGGAGAGCCTTCTTCAAAATATGGTGACAGCGAGAACGAGGGGGCATAGCTTCAAATTGAGGGGTGATAGATAAAGGACAGATATCACAGGTAGATCCTTTACGCAGAGAATAGGAAGGATATGGAATGCATTGCCGGCAACGGTAGTAAATTCGCTCACTTTATGTACCTTTAAGTGGTCATTTAACAAGCATATAGACACACATGGAATAGTGTAGGTTAGGTGGGCTTCAGATTGATATGACAGGTCGGCGTAACATCGAGGACCGAAGGGCCTATACTGCTTCTGAAATGTTCTATGTTCTATGTTGCAACTGTACAAGGTGCTGCCGAATCCTGGATTACTGTGTGTAGTTTTGGTCTCTTTACTTGAGAAAGGATGTATTGACACTGGGGGCGTGCACAGGATGTTCACAAGTTTCATTTTGGAGTTGAGAGGCTTGGCTTATGTGGAGATACAAAGAATATTTTGGTACTTTATTTTTTGTAATTCAAATTAATCGAGGAGATCTCTGAAAAAAATGAAATTATGAAGGGAATAGATACGAGAGATGGAGAGAGGACATTTCGACCGGCAGGTGAAGCTTAGAGAAGAGGACATAGTCACAAGATTAGAGGAAGCAGAATTCGGACTGAATTGAGGAAGACCTTTACACCAAAAGGACATTTAATCTGTGGAATTCCAACGCAGTGAAGCAGTTGACACTACTTCAGTAAACGCTTTTAAAACTAAGGTCAATATTTTCTTGAAAATAAAAAAATAATGACAGCATAAGGTGTGTGCGCTGGTAGATTGTTCTGGGTCCAGGAATAGATAAGCCATGACCTTATTGAATGGTGGAGCAGGCTTGAAGTGCCAGACGACCAACCCCTGCTCGTTGTTGTTATGTTCTTTTTTTCTGCCATGCAAAAACTTGTCAAAGGCCTTGCTGAAGTCCATGTAGACAAGGTCTACTGGTTTGCCTTGATATACTACTTGTCTACCTCCTGAAAAAGCATTCAGGTTTGTCAGAAACGACTTTTAACTGACAAAGTAATGCTGACTAATGCTCATTACTCCTTGCCTTTCCAAATGCACGATAATCATTTCTCAGAATCGACTCCAACAACTGATGCACAATATCTCATTGTTCTTTAGTGCCGATCGATGGTACAATAATTTCTGCGAGAGGCCCACCAATTTTTTCCTGAGCCTCTCACAAGGTGCTGGGATACAGCTGCTCATGTCAAGAGGTTTAATAAAGCTTTTTGCATTTCAAGACATCCTGCAATCCTGTTCTATAATGTGAACACTTTCCAAGATATCACAATTTATTCTCCCAACTTCCTGAGCTTCCTGTCATTCTCAACAGGAAGTCCGACCGCAAAATATTTGTATCGGATCTCTGCCATCAACAGTGGCTGCACATCGACAGCCTGAATGAAATTTATGGGGCCTTGTCGATCCCTATCTAAGATTTAGCCCTTATTGAAATTGTTCAAAAGGCTTCTGAAACTTCAAACGTCCCCAAACCTTCAGTCCCCTCTCCCATCTCTACTAATTCTGTTATTAATTTTCACGCCAAAATGTAAAATGTAACAGGTTTTCAAATATTTCCCTTTTATAAAATCATGCGTATCCCACTGTTTCTAAGTGTGCAGTTAATATTTATTGTCATATCCTTTCTAATACACTCTAGCTGTTCCCAACTTACTGTCAGGCTAGCACCGTTTGGTTTCACACAGACTGCACAAAAGGTTTTAAGAATTCAAACGTAAGAGGCAGCTTACAGGTCAGCAGGTAATAGACAAGGCAAACAAGATGCTGTCAATTATTACAAAGGGAAAAGGAGCGCAAACGTAGGGAGGATTTGCTAAAATTATGCAAGTAACGAATCAGATGAAGCATAGAATAATATGAATAGCACAAGTGTCCTGGGGAAAGAAATTCTGGCTTTGCAGGGAGGCCAGAGAATGATCAGTTGATATTGGGGCTGGACGGATATTCTGATCATTAGGGGTTGAGTTTGTTGAGCTTGAACACACTGGAATTTAGAAGAATGAAAGAGAATTTCAATTTACATTCATGATGCTGAGTGCCATTGCCATGGTAGGGAGTGGGAGGTTAGAAAATAGAAATGTACAGCACAGCAAAAGCCCTTCGGAAAACCATGCCTGTGTAGACCATGATGCTTTTATAAACGAATACCATCTGCCTGCACGTGGCTCATATTTCGTTAAACTCTGCTTGTTCGTATTTCTGTCTGAACGCCATGTAAAGACTTTGCTAACTTTTCCACCTCTATACGATCCTGACAGCTTCCACCCTGTCTGCAAAAAAAGCTTGTCTTGTTCATCTCATTAAAAAGTTGTCATTTTCAGCTGCGACTGATGCGCCCGAGTATTTTACATTTCCATGTTGGAAAAGAGATTCCGACCATCTAGACCATTTTCCCTTCTCCCAATGCCATATACCTGGACCACGTCGCCTCTGAGAATCAATCACAGTAGAAAAACAATCCAACTGTTTCCAACTTCTCCTGATACTTAACACATTTTCATCCAGGGAAAACGTCCATTTCTACTTGGCATAGACTCATCCAGGTAACATTCTGGTAAACCTCTTTTGAGCTTTCTTCAAAGACTCCGCAAATATCCTAGCGTGTGGTGATGAGAATGCATATGCTATTCCAAACTGAGCCTTTGAAGCTTTATTCAATTACAACATGACATGCGAAAGGCTGAAATTAATGCTGTGATCGAGGGAGGCAAGCATGCCATACACCTTCTTTACTATCACATCCTGTTGTATTGTTATTTCAGGCAGCTCTGGACTTGCAACCAAGGTCCATCTGGGTATCACAGTTATAATGCATTTAATTCTACCATTCGACTTCCAAAATGCATCAACTCATACTTGTCACGACGACGTGCAATTTTTCAAGTCCTCAAACCAGTGTTCATGCTGATCGACATACTGCTGCGTTCTTTTACATTATTCCTCATTATCCACAATTCCCCACGCTATCCCAATAACTAAATGCCTTTCCATTACTCATCAGATAAAACACTGATATAAATTACAAACAGAGATTGCAGCACTGATTCTTGTGAAACATCACTGGCCGCAGACCTCTAATCAGAAATAAACCCTCCACATACCTCTGTCTCCCATGACAAAGAAAAGTATTGTGTCCAACTTACCAATCACAATGGACTCCATAGATTGTGATCTGATCATGCAGACCAACCTGCCACTTTCAAATGTTTTAGTAATGTCAATGGAGACAATCTCCATAGCCTTAAGTTAAATAATATTTTTTGCCACTTCGTTTTATTTTAACTTGTGTGAGAATCTGTGACCAGAGACCATCAAATCTCAACAAGAGTAAGCTCACTCGAAGAGGAGATAAGGAGCAATTTAGTCTCTCAGTAGATAGTGAATCTTTGGATTGCCTTACTGCAGAGGGATATCGAGGATGGGACATGAAGCATATTTACGATAGCGATTATGAGATTTTGATTAGTCAGGGAAAGAAGGATTACCTCTAAAGCCTAGTTGTAAATGCCAGGAGTGTTTCAATGATAGTGTGTGTTTGAGGGATGATTGAAATTATCAAGTTACAGATGTTTTCAGGGGCTCAAGGTTGTTACAGAGTTAAAGAATGTTAATAGCTATCAGCAAATGTCAGAGAATATCGGGAGGAAGGGTTTTATAGATTGGAGCAAGTTAGAGAGTTGGAGTGTCTGGATTAGATTCCAGAGTTATGGATAGATGTTAGGCTGTGGATCGTTACAGAGACCAAATTGAGCAGGGTGTGGAAACATTCGATAGAAGCGAACATGTGGTAGATTCAAAAGCAGTTGTAGTGTCTGGAGAATATTACACGAATAGGGATGATGGTATGGACTGGATAATGTTACAGGTATATGGAGGTTGGTATGGACTGGAGAATTTTGCAGGGATATGGTGGATGGGATGGACTGGAGAATGTTAAGGTTTTGGGAGTATGGTTTGCTCCTCGGTTGGGATGCATAGTCTATATGGATTTCAGTAAGGAATTTGATAAGGTTCCACATGGCAGGCTTTTCTGAAAGAATATGTTACATGGAATCCAGGGGGTGTTGGCAAATTGGATACACAACTGACTTGAAGGTAGGAAGCATAGGGGAATAGTGGAAGGATGCTTTTTGGACTGGGGGCTTGTGACTAGTGGTGTCCCTCAGAGAACGGTGCTGAGACCATTACCGTTGTTATCAATGACTTGAATGAGAATGTTCAGGCATGATGAGGAAGAATGTAGATGACACTACAAGGGCGGTATCGTGGAATGTGAGAAAGGTTATTAGAAATTGTGGCAGGACCTTGATCAGGTGAGGAAGTAGGTTGAGCAATGGCAAATGGGGTTTAATATCGATACTTGTGCTGGCTTGCATTTTGAAAAATCAAGTAAAGATAGAATTTCCCTGGGGAATAGCAGAGCCTTAAGCATGCACTGGAACAGATGGATCTTCGAGTTCAGGTGCACGGTTCTCTGAAAGTTATGTCATAGGTAGACATAACAGTGAAGGAGGCTTCCAGCACCCTAGCCTTCAAGAGTCAGGACATTGAGTACAGACGTTGGAAAGTTATGTTGCAGTTTTACAGGATGTTGATGAGGCCATACTCGGATTATTGTGTTCAGTTTTGGTAACCCTGCTATGGTAATATTATTAACTGGGGAAATAGTGCAGTAGAAATTTAGAATGTTGTACCCAGGACTCAATGGACTCAGGTATCGGGAGAGGTGCACAAGCTCGAACATTTTTCTTTCGAGCGTTGGATACAGAGGGGTATCTTTTGGAAGTGTACGAATCATGAGAGACATGAAGAGGGCGAACACACTCAGTCCTTTTTCCCCCAGGGTAATCGAGGACCCCCAGTGACTCGAGCCTCCCTGCCATACATCAAAGACATCTCGGAGATGACAACCAGGTTACTCTGGCCCAAGGCATCAAAGCAGCCCGAAAACCTACCACGACATTGAAACAGCTCTTGATTAATTTAAAGGACCTCGTATGCACAACCAGTAGAATGAACGTCATGTACAAAATGCCTTGCAAGGACTGCAAAAAATATTACATTGGTAAAATGGGCATTAAACTAGCCACCAGGATATATGAGCATAAACTTGCCACCAAAAGACATGATCAGCTATCACCGATACCATGCATACAAATGATGAGGGACACCTGTTCGACTAGGACAATACATCCATCTTGTGACAGGCTAAACATATACATTCATGGGAAGTCTCGTAACAACATGTTCCAACCGGAACTCCATCGATAAACGCATCCACATGGTGGAAGAGCCCAGCACAACCGTAGAAAAATAAGGCTGAGACATTCACAATATCTGTCAAACAGAAGTTTCAACGGGATGGTCTATTTTAATCTCCTCTAAATGGCATGCTTCAACTAATTCGATATATTTCGTGTGGTTTCTGCAAGCAGGCTCGAGGGACTGGATAATGCAAAGGCTGTGGGCCTTGATAACATTACATTCAACCTGTTCCTTTTGGGATGCATCACTGGCATCGACCTGACAATGTGGGAAACGATCGATTGTGCCCTGTACATACACAGACAAAACATCATTCAATGACTGCCCCTTGGTCTAACACGTATCATTAATAAAGTGCTGAAAAGAATCATCTACAGTGGTATCAAGCAGCACGTCTTAGGCACCAAGCTGGTCAGTGAAGCTCAGTTTGGGATCTGCTGGGTCACTCATCCCCTGGCCTCATTGAAAACTTGGTCTAAACATGGACAACAAGAAAACACACAGCTGAATTCTAAGGCACCATACTCTGAAGAGATGATGTTGTTGCACTTTTGTTGGACAGAGACAATCGGTGGTTGTTTAACTGGACAGAGATTATACCTGACAGAAAGGAGTGCTTGAGTGGAACAGTACTTTGCCGGACAGTACAGTCAATGATGGCAGGAATTGAACCCACACTGTTGGCATGAATATGCATTACAAACAAGTCAGCCAACTGATTGAGCGAACAAAGTCCTCACTTGCTTCCTTACGGAATATAT
Source organism: Chiloscyllium punctatum (assembly GCF_047496795.1). Lineage (NCBI taxonomy): Eukaryota > Metazoa > Chordata > Chondrichthyes > Orectolobiformes > Hemiscylliidae > Chiloscyllium > Chiloscyllium punctatum. The sequence goes on from NC_092773.1 coordinate 36,209,102, forward strand.
TCTAATATAAATCTGTTCAGATATGTTGTTACACACTTCTGGCGCAGGTGGAAATTGAAGCAAGCTTCCTAACTCAGAGGGAGTGTCATTATCATTGACTTCTAAGAGTGCTGTCTGTTCTCGAGTCAACAATCTTCAGCTGCATCATAAATGACTATCTATGCACTGTAAAAGCTCAAGTGGGGTGCTTGCCAATGATTGGATAATATTCAACATCGTACGTAATTACTCAGATGAGCAAAATATGCAGGCGGGAGCTTACCATCGACAAGTCACATTTTTCTTACCCACATGCAAGACAACTATCACCTCTAACAACACAGAATTGTCTCATCACCCTTTAACATTCAATGCTACCACCACAACTGAATTCCGAAGGACCAATAAACTCGAGATTACTATTAACCTGAACTGGACTGGCCACATATATTCATTACCCGTACCTGTGATGGCCTATGCGAAAACGTTGGACTGACCTCCTGTGCTTTTCCAGCAGCACACTTGTCAAAAGAAATATGTTCATTGGCTTTAAGAATATGTCAGAGGCTATGAATCCAGCAAAATTACATTACCTCAAGATTTCTGAAAGATTGTAACCTTCTTTCCGACATACATTGAATGTGCGTGTGATGAAATACGCCGCGTGTACCAATATGAGTGCAGATTCACCCCTCATCCACTGACACTCAGTAGCATCAATGCCTGCCATCAACACAGTACTCTGCAGAAATTTACCGAATCCTTTTACAAAGCCCCCTGAAACACAACCATCAAGAAGCACAAGGGCAGCAGATACATGGGAACTCAAGAACGCTCACTTTCCAAGCAACCCACCATTCTGTTTGGGAATTATATTGCTGTTCCTTCAGTGTCACTGTTTCAAATTCTCTCCTTTAGAGTATTGTAAACTTACCTCCAGCCCATGGATTGTCGTGATTAATTGTGGCAGCTCACCACCACCTTCTGAACGGAAACATGGGAAGGGCGATAAATACTGGCTCAATCACATCCCATGAATAATTTAGAATGAAAAATATTGACAAATCAAGCCCAAAGTTGGGCACTGAATTTTTCGTTTTGTGAGCGCACGCTGGTTTGGTCCAGTCATTACCTTGTTTGCTGTGAACAGCTCAAGGGATTTGCTGTTTGAAACAATCTATCTTTCAAGAGCATGGCCTACATACCGAACATCACATATACACTGACATTAACACATCACATTACTGTATTATGAGAAGGACAGAAGCAATTGAAAATACACTCATATCTGGCTGTGGAACGTTAACACAGTGATATCGTTGCCATGAAAATAATTGTGTGTGAGTATTAGCACACAGTGTTAGTACAAGGGAAAATAATTGCGTCCTTACACTTAATAATAATATTTTCTTGATTGTAGTAATGAGACTCATCAGTTCAAAGCCCCTAACTGTGATTTGTGCATCTAATAGTTGTCATAAACGTGAACTGAACAAATGGGTGGGTGGTTTGCTTATCGGACAATTGAAAAGTCAATATTACTGAACGATGTTGAAACGTCAATAAAGGGACTTTGCTGTTAATGGAAAATACCGACATAGAAATTTCTATCTCGAGTCACATACATGGAAGGTGTTCTGGGATCGTGCTTGTCATCAATTCTGATGGCATACTGACATTGTGGAACTGACATACACTGAGTATGTTTTATGAGGGATTCAATGTAAGATGCCATGTCCGTCAGGAGTAAATCACCTTTACAGCGCCTTCATTTAGGATCAGGTCCAAGATAGAGAATTACAGAGTTTCGATGGCATGCGAGAAGAGACAAACTTGCAAAACATGCTTGCGGACATGTGATTTTTACAAATGTTGAATTGTGTTTTGACCAGCACCAAGCACTGTGCTAGTCCATTGGCCATGCATTTCCCTGTTGATCAGGTATGTCCCTACTTGGTCTGTTGTGAGGGATTGTGCAAAAACATTCCAGCTCCAGTTTGAAAGGTCTCTGCATAGATTTTAGAGCTGGCCAGGGTTTTACAAGTTGTGGTGATGCCCAGTAACACTGTGTCTGAATTCAGTGTTTTTTTAAAGATATTTTCAACAGTATTGCTGACTGCAATATGGTGTGTTCACTGATCTGAACATGAAATCGCTGCTTACTACAGTGACTGGATTGCGTAATAGTTAGATGTGTGCCCTGGTAATGTAATTATTGCTCACCATAACTGTTTTTAACTGAAAAACGTGAAGGGATTTTGTAGTTATTGGAACAAGGTCAGTCAATTAAATCTCAGTAATACTGGGATTGTGAACCGAGTCCAATCAGTGAATCCTGGCTGACAGAAATAAACAGGAGTGTCAGGGGCTCTGTTCACTCTAACAGCCGGCTCTGAGCTAGCATGAGTCACTGCCATGTACCATGATGTACAACTAAAGTCGATTTGGTGACAGGACACCGGCCTCTGTGGGGTTATTTCTGTTTGAACATCGGTAGATATTACAGAGAGAGGGAGGGTTGAAGGTGTTTTGATAGATTGGGATAGATTTACAATCTGGAAGTTGCAGATAGTCAACTGCTTCGGGGCAGAAAATAGTTACAGAATCTGGAATGCTGTAGTGAATGGAGCACGTTGTACAGCCTGTTACACATTGGAGTAGTTAGAAAACAGGCAAGTTGTCGAGATTCGAGAAAAGAAAAGGGCAGATTTGCCGGTGCTGGAGAAAGCTGAAGATATAATGAACGCTTTAGTGGCTGGAAGGGCTTATGGATATATTGCCATCTGTCAGGCCAGGAGGGAGTTGATTGTTGTATGAACTGGTGGAGTCTGCAAAATAAAGTTTCTATCGATGAGAGTAGCTGCAGAAAAGGGAAGAGTGTAAAGACTTGATAAATACTTTTAAAAGAGGAATGGTGAGAGGAGCTGGAGGAGATTTCAGAGAAAGATGGTTTATATGGCGTGTACGAGCTTCAAAAATCAGGAGGTCTATATTTTCTGAAGTAGTTTGCAAAGACTAGAATGTATCGAACAGGATCGATGAGGTTACAAGGGCGGACTCCTTTTTGGCTTGGAGAACTCTCAAGACATTACGTCGAATCACAAAAATGCATTTTGGCAAAGAAGAATGCAATGTGGCTGATCATGGTTAGACCAGCTCTTCACCTGAACGCATTGTTGCGTAATGATGTCCTCCTTCCCCACATTCTTACACACTTATTTATCAATAATCATCCAATCCCCTCTTGAATGTTACCATTGAACATGCATCTACAACACATCCAACTCTATCCTTACTACTCGCAGAGATGGCTTTCCAGAATAATTCCTCATTAGAGATTCAACCCAGCCTTACTCCATCTCTCAACATGCTCACTCGAAGATTCCCACATAATATTCTGGGACAGCTCTATGTTGGCACTCAGTTTTCTCAAAAGTCTCCCCTGATATTCCAACTCCTCTTAGGCATTCCTCCTGGGTCACAATTAGATTTTTTATCTGTTGTTTCTATTTTATTGTTCTTCTCTGTCATCCAGTGAGTGTTGGGTTGTTCCTCCTGTCTTTCCTATTTGAGGGACAATTCCTCGACTGGACCCAAACGATCTGCACTTTGACGGGACCACATTGTTCTTTTTTTTTGACCAACTTATTGTTCTATTCAAACCTTCATTCTTTCCCTATTGAAGGCTGCCCTCAGTCAACTGATGTTTCTCACTCTCAATTATTGAACAGTATTCTTGATCATCATCCTGAACTTTCCAATAAAATTATCGCTGTGCACCAAAACACTTCCCGACTGACACTGCATTCACTTTTCCCAACTCTTTGCCAAAGACCAGGTAGAAAAGTGCATGCTTTCTTGGGCTGGAGACGTACGCCTGCAGTCAGCTGTCCTCTTTGTAATACAGGAACACACTCCTCATGACCCTCCAATACCAGAATCCCAGACCATATGTGGATAATGTAAGATTCTCAACCTCACAACTCTCTAGTATTTTCATCTTTCTTAACTGTCACTACCTATTTGTTCTCTCCATCCTTTCCAATGGTTCGTTGCCTATAGACGGTACCTCATAGGGCAATTTGTCACTTTATGTCCTGCAGCACCAACCAAACCCACCTGTCCTTGGAAGCATCTTCTTTCTCCTTTTCTCCTTAACTAACACAAATCTAAACCAATAATTCTACTCTCCATTCTTTCACTTCACTCCGGAATACTTTACACCCATTTCTTGAGCCAGCTCTTGGTTATCAGTATATCAGGTTTCCACACGCCAATCTGCATCTGAACTTCCCCAGATTCTGAGCATTCACATCCATTCAGTGTATCTACTTCATTTCTTACTCCATTTTCCACTGTTAAACATGTTGATGCAAATTACCAGCAGCATCTTCAAGTATTTTGTGAATCCTGGTAGTCTCCTCTATTTTTCCATTCTGAATCCCACACGCACGCCAAGTTATTCTCAAACCCGACCAAATACCACACAAGGAATTCAGTTCCAGCTCTGTCACTTTCTTTCCAAGCTACCTTGTACAGTTGCTGCATTCCCATGAGCCGGCCCCAGTGCCCCATGAATCTGAATCCCTTTCTGCTGCACCATCGTTCCAGTCACGCTCTCATCTCTCTAAAACCTCGAGTTCTGTTCTCACTTGCACACGGCGCTAGCAGTATGTCAGGGATTGCAAGATATGAGTATCTGCTAGCGAACCATCCACGTAGATCCCTACATTCTGATTCACAGGCCAGTTCACCCTTCGAATCCATGTCATTCATATCATGGCCTTTGACTGTTCATTATTTCACATGTGGCTGCCCTTCAGACTCAGTGAGATTCTTGACCCCACCGTCCTGGAGTTACATTGACAGTTACACAAATGATTGCGTTTTCCTCAATTTACGTAATGGCCTCTGACAATTGCTACTCCTTCCTTCTCTCGCCCGACCGACAGTTAGGTTGCTTGTGGTGCCACAAACATGGCTCTGACTGCACTCACTGAGCAACCAGCACCTTCATCAACTTTCAAACTGGAAAAATGATTTGAGAAAGAGGAATCAGTCTATATTGTTTCCTTTTTTGGGGCACCCATTTTCTTCCTTCTTCCAGGCTGTCATGTCTGCAGGGTGGTCCTCTCTCTGCATGTGCTATCCACCTCACTCTCAGCATCATGGATGCCCCACAGAGCCTCCAGTCGATGTCTGAGCTTCAAGACAACGGTGTTCATCAAGAAGACCAGCAGGGCCGGTGACTACACAATGTAACAGAACACCACCATGTCGTAAACTGCAACTACATAGTTTTAGTTAATTATTTTACTTCGTGTAAAGTAAACATCAGTGAAATAACATTAGAGTTAAGTGCCTTATTCAACTATGGCTTACTGAGTTTACTGTATTTTATTGGCTGAGATTTCTTTTCTAATTTCTCAGTTCAAAACTTCTTTCAGAAGTTGAAAAATAAATTAGCTAACCTATGGAAATATACAGACAGTCACTTATAACGGAATGTAACCAGCCAATTAAATTGCAGCCTTTCTGTGATATGTCTTGCACTTCTTTCAAACTCATTGCATGCATGTCCCAGCAGCAGAAATTTGTCTCGATGACATCCAGGTTTGGGTAATCGTCCAGCTCCCACTTTAGTCTCCCTCACGGTGAAACCATCTCTGTGACTCCCAGGTAAATTTAATCCTCAAACTCCCACTCCACCCTGCTCCCTTCCAAGGGCACCGTCTCTGTGACTTCCAGGTACGCGTAATCATCCAGCTTCCACTCCACTTTGCTCCTTCACAAGGCCACTGTCTCTGTGACTCACAAGTATGACGATGCCTCGATCCTGAATGCTGATTTATAACCTCCCACCCTTCTGTCTCGGCAACTCCCAGTTGTGAGTTGGCCCAAATTTCTGTTTCATTTTGCTCCCTCACATGTTCATCCTTCTGTGACTTTGTAGCGATTTCGAGCCTCCTGCTCTGCTGCTTCTCCAACTCAAAGTCTCCTTCGACCTCAATCCTCGTTGCTAATTTATGTTCCCCTGGTCTGTGTTGCCCACTGTCAGGTTCTCTGCCTTTGTGATTCACAGGTTATGGTAGGCCTTAAGCCTCAGATGAGATCATAACATCTCATTTCGCACTGCTCCCTCACTGGATCGCTGTTGTGCCTGGAAGACAGTGGAACAGAGGAGGATTACATTGGACACAAAATTTCACAGGGATTAAGAAAGCTGTCAGGGATGCAACAGGCTATCTGGAGAGGTTGCTGTAATATACAGGGAGAGTTGCAGACACTGAAGGAGGCAAAGGAAACCGAGAGATGGTGGCTTGTTGGTGACGGAGCTTTCTAGAAACCAGAGGACTTTTAGTGACCTGCTTAAAGAAATATGAATGCTTCAATAAATGTAAAATGACAGCCAGGGAGTGTTGCAGGTGCTGGAGACTGTGGGACGTGACAGAGTTCGAAGACTTTCAATAACTGTGTTAGCGCGGATGAAATGATCTCAGTCCGAGCCCAGAGTGCGGTTCGACAATCGGTAATTTATTAAAGTGTTTAACGCCGGCGGAGACCAACCGAGGTCCGAATCTCGATCACTCTCCCGTTCCACGCGCGATGTTACAAGTTATATACTTCATGAGTCAGGATGTAGAAGATTGGGTATGAATGAGTGTGAATGGTGGCAATCATGGCTGGAGTATGTAGGAATGTCAAACAATGAGTGTGAATGGTGGCAATCATGGCTGGAGTATTTGTGAATGGCAAGCTTCCTGCCGTCCTCGGAGAGTCGGCAGCATACACAAAAGGTGTGCTGTTTATCTTTACGTAAATGGGACCGGGCGCTATCTGCTTGTCTCTCCATGAGGGCTGGAGGCTAGCACCCCTCTTTGTTACTTCCAAAGTGTCTGTGAGATTCATTCTGTTCGTTTGGTGTTTGCCTTTTGTGTTGGACTGTTTTGCATGATCAGGTTATGGGTGTGTGTCAGTTGGAACCTTGACGAGATTATAGGGTGGGTTTCCATCTGTGAGTCATGACCATTGTCTGGAGTCCTGACTAGTGTCTGGTCAGGTGTGTATTCGGATCTGTCTTTGGGCCCCTTCTCCCGATCATGTGGTCGGGCTGGCAGCTGCTGTTTTAGAATGAATACTGTTTGCTTTAAAATGGATACTGCTGGCTCTCCCGATGTGGTCCTTGCTCCACGGTAAACACGGAGCGGTTTATCACCCCACTTCAACTGGGAAGAATATAGATTTTAGAGAACTGATGTCGTTCAAGGACATGATACTACACTGAGAATGGGAGCATTTCAAAATAGTGGGATTGCGGCGACTGACAGAGATGAGGTGGATAAGGAGCGTGAAAAGGGCCATTTCAGCACATCCAGCCTATGAAATTCATTGGGACTGAAGGAGGGAAACCTGTGCTGCAATTGGTTAAACTGATATGGAGGGTTGCAGATATTGAAGGGTTAGAAAATTAGCAAAGAAGCGCTTATACTTGATCAACAGTTTAAACAAGAATAAAGAAATTCAAGAGATCAACAGCGCAGATGGAAGTGGAATAGGTGAGATATTGTGAGGAACAAAAGAAGTCGTAGCAAGGTGAGGATGGCAGTTATCAAGGGAAACCTGCATGTCTGTGTGCAGTTACAGAGGTGAGGATTGTTGTAGCGCTTGCTGGAGGATACAACGATAACAACATTTCAGACGGCTAGTGCAGTGACTCAAGAAGGCAGCTGGCAATCAGCATCTCAGAGACAACTCAACATCAACAATTAATGCTGGCTCATCCAGCAGAAGAGAGAAAGTGTGTGAGTGAGTGACTGAATGATGAATGAATGAATGAATAAGTTAAAAAAAGATCGACGAGCAGCACGAAGGACACTCAGAGAGGCCTTTCAACAGCACTTCACAAACCCGAAAAAAAAACAATAACCTGGAAGGACGGAAGTTCCAGTTTCACGGGAGCACCAGCATGTCCAATTTCCTCCAAGCCACACTCCATCCTTCCAGCACTGTGTCTGCCCCTACTCCCAAAGGATTGCAGGGTGTCAGGAAGGCAGCTCACCACCACCTTCTCCAGGTAATTACAGATGGGAACAAAATAATGGCCTCGCCAGTGATGGCTACATCCCATCAATGATTTTTTTTTAAAATAGTGAAACTCACGGAAGATTTATGTCCCTTTGCTTCCTCCATACAACCCACTTTCCCATCTATTTTTGAGTCATCAACAAACATAGAAACATTAGATTTTGTTCATTCATCGAATGCATAGAATCCATTTGTGTACAGTTAGGTATCAAACACTAATCCATTTATTCAGCTTAGTTTTCTGTCTGTTAAAGAATTCTCAATCCATCCCAGCACATTCCCGCTAATCGTACATGTGCCAGTCTTGCTTGTCCACCTCTTCAGTCGGACCTTGTTGAAAGGATTCTGAAAAATATCAAAATATCCTCCTTTTTATCTACTCTGCTGTCTACAGCCATGCAGAAAAATTAAATCAGTAGTGTTTGTGAAGTGAAATCATGCTATCAGAATAATATGCTTGGCGCGATCAGAAGACAGAGAGTATGTATAAAACTGTCACTCTGTGACAAGTGGAGCGCCACAGGAGTCAGTTTTCGGACCACACACTACACGTTATAGATTAACAGTGTGGAAAAAAAAAACACATGAGGGGGTGTGGAAAAGAGGTTTCGAAGAAAGATACCAGGGATGAAATGCTTGTTTTATAACGAGAAGTTGAAGACTCGGAGGTCTGTAGGCGGCGGTGGAAAATGAATTAAGCTTACAGAACCTGAGGGGCCTGAATGGAGTGGACGCATGGAAGATGTTTCCTCTTGCAAGAAAGAGGAGAACCAAAGGGTACAGTTTCAAAATGAATGAGCGACCATTTTACATGGAGATGTGGAGGAATTTATTCAGGCAGAGCATGATAAACCAATGATCTCACTGCGTCAGGTGGCTGTGGAGGCCAAGTAATTTAGTATTTTAAATCAGAGATAGATAAGTTCTTGATGAGTGAGGGGATCATGCGTTAGAGGGAGTAGGTGAGAGAATGGGGATGAGAAACAATTCAGCTATATTAAATGGTGAAATAGATTCGACGCTCAAAATGGCCTAGTCCTATATCTGTTTCATAGAATCACAGAAACAGTCTTAGGTGGATAATTTCCCGTGGCCCACTCACTTGCACATCTTTATAATGTGGGAGAAAACCCACGCAGACATGGCGAGAATGTGCATACTTGACACAGACAATCATCTGAGGCTGGAGTCGACCACGGGTCACTGGCGTAAGGAGGCAGCTGTACGAATCAATGAGCCACAATGCCACGGAGATTCCTGGGGTGGGGAGGTTTGTAGCGGAGGTTGACGTTTACAGAGAGAGAGTTGTTAGAGCTGGAGAAGATTGCAGTGATGAGTAGCTGGATGGAGACCCTTGAGGAGGTCACACTAACGGGATGAGTGATAATGACAGCAAGGTGCTACATAGACAATGAGTCTTGTTGGAACTGGATTGGGACACTCGCAGGCTCTGGAGCGGAGTCTCGAGACGAAGAGATTTGCAGAGACTTCAGAGGATTGCACAGAGAGGGAGGTCTCTCGGGTATCCACATTTTGAGAGGGTTGCAGGACTGGAAGAGTTATCACAGATATGGAGGCGCGTTGCAGGTGTTGGAGTTTTCAGAGATGGGGAGGTTGGACCATTCGGAGCTGTCTACCTATAGAGGCATATTAGCGAACTTTCAGAAGATTTGTAGCTCAGGTTAAAGTTCTGGATGTAAGTTTGCTAGCTGAGCTGGAAAGTTCCGTCTCAGCGAGCAAACCTACATCCAGATAGAGTGATAATTTGAGGAGAGTAATATAGAATGCAGAGGGAGAGTTGTGGAGTTACACAATGAGAGAGTGTTTGAGGTGCTGGGACGTCTGTAGGGGGTGGAGGAGCAAACAGAGATGTGAAGTGCTGTTGTGGCTGCAAATGCACATTAAATAAAGGGAGACTTGCAGGGACGGGAGGAGATGAGAGAGAGAGTGGGCTGCAGGGCCTGACAGCGACTGAAGTAGCCTTGATAAATGGGGAGTGATAGAGCTGCTGGAGCAGTTACAGAGAAATGTGAAGGGACTGAAGTTTACAGATGTAAGTAGGGCTACGGTAGCTGGTATAGATTCCAGATACAGAGTCGGCAGATGAACTACAGAGGATCATACAGACAGGGAGGTAGGTAGGAGCAGGAGAAGGTAACAGTGACTGAGAAGGCTTCAAGTGACAGAGGCAATGGCCATTGCAGGGATTGGAGGAGCACACAAAGGTGGGGACGCTGTAGGCTATAATGTTACAGAGAATGGGAGGGTTTCAGCATCTGGCCGACGTTACAAAGCCAGGCAGGTTATCAGGCTGAAGGAGCAAACAGTTTTGGTGGTTTATAGGGACTGGAGGAGGTTTGACAGATAGGGAGTATTCTGTTGTGTGAGAAAGTTTCAGTGATAGGACGTTGAGTAGTTTGCACTGACATGTAGGGTCGTCGGGACTGAATGAGGTTATAGCGACAGGGCACATTACTCAGAAATATAGCACAGGGGGAGGGGTAGGCCATTTAGCCCCACGAGCCTACCCTCCTATTCAATATGATCTCGGCTGGCAATCTCACTCAGTGCCCAGTTCCTGCTTTAACTCCCTACAGATACTGGCTCAACTGGAGGTGGTCACTGAGATAAGGAGGGCCACAGTTACCGAGGGAGTTTCCAGAGATAGGGAGGGTTGGAGTGAATGGGAGACGCTACAGAGGTAGGGAGGTTTGGGATGCTAGAGGAGGTTGCAGAGATAGGGAGATGGTTTGGAGTGACTGTGGAAGATACAGAGATAGGGAGAGGTGGAGTGACTGGAGCAGGTTACAGAGATTGGTTCAGGAGGCGTGACTGGAGCAGGTTCAAGAGGTATGGAGGGTTGTAGTATCTTGGGGAGTATTCAAAGATAGGGAGTGGAGTCTGATCGAGAGGAAAGAGATAGGGAGAGTCATTCATACAGGAGATGTTTGTCAAGATATGCAGAGTTTTTGAAGCTGTAGGAGCGAATTGAGAAAGGCTGTATGTAGAGGTTGCAGAAGGTCACTGTGACAGGGAGGATTATAGGAGATTGTATTGACTATATATAAAAAAATTATTGCCATTTCTGCAGGAGGAAATAGACAATTGTTTCTCATGACTCTCGGAATTTACATGCACAACGGGGAATAGGAACAGGAAGAAGTTGCTGAGCGATGGAGTGGGTTGTAGGAAAAGAAGAATTTGATTGTAATCGTGAGGGTTGTCAAGAAGAAATTACATTATAGATCGGGTAATAGAGACATGATGGTGTGCAGAAATGGGGAGGAGCTGGAAGACGTTACTGTTACTGTGAGGTTTGTGGTGATGGTTTTCGGGATTAAATGCAGTTAGTAATACAGACGAATGTGGACACTAAATGGTTCATCAGACTGAAGGAAGTTGCAGAAAGTGATAGACCTAGCGACTGAAGTGATATACCGCAATGAAGAGGGATTTTCATGTACATAGATGGTTTTAATGGCATCGGGAGGTTTCAGAGTTAGGAAGGTTGGTCGTACTGGAAGGAGGTAGAGTGACAGAGCATTGCCATGACGGGCGGAGGTCACAGCGATTGAAGAAAATGCAGAGCTACATGAGGTTGCAGACATGGGGAGAGTTCAAATGGCTTTAAAGCGCTATACACAGGCAGGGTTGCAGGGATTGGAGCAGTTTACACAGGCAGGGCAGTCTTGACAAACTGGATGAGATTGTACTGTCAGAAGCGTCTGTAAGGATGGCAGATGTTTACAGAGGTCGTGTGGTGATGTCGGGTTATAGGTCAGAGTGTTATAGGAGTTGAAGGTTATAGTGATAACATGAGCTTTAGGGGCTGGAGGAAAGGGCACCGATGGTGATATTGGTAAGGGCTGCAGGATTAGATTAGATTACTTACAGTAGTGGAAACAGGCCCTTCGGCCCAACAAGTCCACACCGTCCCGCCGAAGCGTAACCCACCCATACCCCTACATTACATCTACCCCTTACCTAACACTACGGGCAATTTAGCATGGCCAATTCACCTAACCTGCACATCTTTGGACTGTGGGAGGAAACCGGAGCACCCGGAGGAAACCCACGCAGACACGGGGAGAACGTGCAAACTCCACACAGTCAGTCGCCTGAGGCGGGAATTGAACCCAGGTCTCAGGCGCTGTGAGGCAGCAGTGCTAACCACTGTGCCACCGTGCCGCCCACACGGTCAATTGCCACATGCAGAGACAGGGTTGAAGAAGGTATTATGCAAGATGACTGTAAGCGTGGTTTGTTATTATGACTGGAGGAGGAGATTACCGGCCTTGGGCATATTATCCAGACTGGATCAATTTAGAAAGATAGGGAAAGTAGTCAGCATTGGAGTAGGTTTCAATTATATAGCGGGATTGTCGGCGGGGAGGAGGTTACATATATCTGAGTTGTACTCGGAGTTAGAAGCATTCAAGGCATTGGCGCAGAAAAAGTGGACGAAAAGGCATGTTTTTTTTGCTGTATGACTCTATGATATGACAACAGATTGTAGGAGAGCATTTCGAGAACAGAAAGGTCCCAAACCTAAATGTCACCTTCCTTCGGGAAGCCTGCTTTCCCCTCTGTATGCTCACTAATGCAGCACAGGCGTGTATTGATAACAATGAACTCCCTCTGCTGTCTCAGGAAGTTTTAGTCCAGCAGGGCTGAAAGAAATTCTCTCAGAAGAGGGTGGGAATTGAGATGGAACACTCATGCTCTGTGCTCACTCTTTGACATTGCATCTTTGTCAGGATATGTCAGCCGTGTGACCCTTACTCACTCCTAGATTTATTGAATGCTCAAGATCTCACTGCTTTTGGACTGACCAATTGCGTTAATGAGGCAATGGAAGAGACACCCGGCAGTTGGGAAGTTTATTGAGTTAAGATCTTCCCAAGAACCTACAGGAGACAGAGAAATAGACAGCATAGGAAATTCGACTGATGCAGTGAGGATAACACATGGCGAATGGAATGGAATCCTACACTGATCTGGAAAATCTCAGTGTCCATTCCGAAGCTGTGCTGCCTCATCTTCCTGGAGTGGAGAAATCTTTTGTCTCAGGAGCTGGAGTAGCTGCAACATGTGCAGTCAGAGACAGCAATTAGACCCACATGGTGTCAATTGCCACATGAAGAGATAGTGAGTGATATCAACAGAGTGCAGGAAGGTATCAGGATCAAACAGTGGTCAGGAAGGAGTGGGGCTGATACATGCTGCACTAGTATCAGCATTCAAGGATGAATGATGTTTCAGTGACAGACGCAATGGACTAGTGTTATTCTCACTAGACTTTTCATGCAGAAATTAATGCCGGTGAAAATGATACTCATCGGACTGCTTAATATTCTTTGAAGAAGGATATCTGCTTTAGGCAGGCGGTCTGGACTACATATGACTCCAGACCCAAACCCTCTGAAATGGCCCAGCAAGCTGTTCAGTTCAAGATGTGCTGGGGTTGGGCAAGAAAAACTGACCAACCAGAAACGCACACATGCGTGAATTAGAGTGAATTAGAAGTAAGAATGCTGGAACCCAATGTCCTGGCCAATCATACCAGTAGATTTATGGACAGGGTTTTAAACTGACAGCGAGGATATAGGAACAGGATTCAGCAGAAAGGAGCTTTCTAAATACAAAGTGAAATGGTGAAGCATCGGAACAGCATGGTGATGTGGCTGATGTCAAGCAGAAAGGAACAGGAAGGGGCACAGTTTAACTAAAACTATACGTTAACAAATAGGTGTGTGACATGAAAATGGGGGAAAACATAATTATAATTGTTTCTATGGAATGGAAAAAGTATCTGCAATAAAAAAAGACGGAGTTATGACAGAGATAATTGAGATTTATTCACCAGAGATACGGGAATATAGGGTGAAAAAAGTGGAACATACGCATACAATGATAAACCAACTTGCGGGTATTCAGGCAGAATGAGAATGCAGGACTGATAAACCCTGATATTAATGGATTGCAAGGGCATTACAGGGAAACCATTTGGCCTCAGATTATTCAGTTGAATCAGCCTGAATGCAATTTCTGCGAAATTCGTTTCAAAAGCAGAAGCAGGAAAGCAGTTTTCCGTCTGCCTACCAACATTTTATTGCTCATCTCTGCATTGAACAGTAATTCATTGGAGTTTGTAACAAAGGCTTTGATAATTTTGGAATAGTTCAATCTTTGTATAATCCGGTATAGTCTCACTGGCAAGAGTGATATTCGAAGAGGAGTCCAGAACATGTTTCTGCCGGTATTTCTTTGAGTAACACATTGTCCAACTGTCGAGGGAAGTAACTGTCTCGGATCGACCATTGAGTGATGAAGCTGACTGAAGTGATGATGTCACACTGAGCGATTCTCCAGGAAATTGCAGTATAAAGGAATTCAAAGAGATTATGAAGTTTTAAACTGACCATAAAGCACATCCTACAATAGGAAACAAAGTTTGAGTTTGAGAGGAGAACTGAGAATAGTAATTAGGATAAACAGATTGAAATGTGTGACTGGAAATGAATAGTGGATAACATTTGAAGGAACTGTATCATATTCAACATAAATGCAACACCTCAGCAAGACATTCCCACCTGTGCTTCATGCAGGACGGAAAGGATCAGATTTGATGAAGACATGCTCAGAAGACAAAAAACCTGAAAACAATTCTGCAGAAACCAAAGTTTCAGAAACGTCCAAGTATTTGTTAAGGGGATCGCAAGTAGTCTGCCAGCAGGAGGATCGCAGTAGAAAGAGGAACAATTGTCAGGATTTAATGAGATAATAGGAACCGGGAGATTTGAACGTGCTGGAGGTGGTGAGAGTTTGACAGAAAGTGGCTAGGGCCTGAATAATGTTACAAAGCCAGTACAAATTTCTGCAGCTGGAGCAGTTTGCAGAGGTAGCGATGGAAATAGAACTTCTTATTTCGTCATTCATTCGCTGGGGATGTCATTGATTGGACGAGCATTCTTTGCTCTCCTGCGAATTGCCCAGAGGGCAGCTCAGAGTTAGCCACATTTTTGTGGGTCTGGAGTTACATGTTAGCCAGACCACGTTACAATGTCAGATGTCTTTTCCTAAAGGACACACGTGAACGAGATATGTTTATCCAGATGCATTTGTGTTGGCCTCTCAAATGTTGTGCAGACACAACATGACATCTCAACTCCTGTTCTAAATCCTCTGACCAATGAAGGCAAACATCACAAATGCCTGTTTCAACAGCTTATCTAGCTGTGATGCAACTTTCAACGAACTGTGCATCTGCATCCCCACGTCCTATTTGGGTCCTAACATTAACTTAAAAGGCCCGCACTGGTTTGCCTTAGCAAAATGCAACATCGTGCATTTCTCCACCAGCTATTCCGAGATTCTCTGGCCCAGCAGTAATTTTTATCCCACTGTACCTTTATATACCCCTCTTCACTGTTCACTTTACCACCAACTTCAGTGTCACCACATACTTGCTAACCATGATTCTATTATTCTCGACCAAATCGTATATATGATTGATGCGCAAGAGTGAATCTAGCACTGAACCCCACGGCACACCGTTGGTCACAAGCCTGCATGTTGAGCAGTAAACCTCTATGAACGACTTCTTTCTTCTCCCGTCAATCCAATTTGTATCCAGTTACTGAGCGCTCGCTGATGATGTGTGTCCAGAACTAATAACCATCTGCAATGCAGAATCGTGTCAAAGGGCTTTCTGAACTCCGTACAGACAATGTCCACTGCTCTGCATTGATCTATCACTTGTCTACGTTCTCAAAAGTTTGGTCAGGTTCGTTAGACATGATTTGCCATACAAAACGCCATGCTGACTGTTGCCAATCCATCCTTGCTTTCCAAATGCATAACATTCCTGTCTTTCAGACTCTTCTCCAACTACCCATCCCACTCATCAGTCACACTTGCCTGCAGTGGCTATCAAAGATATAAAAACCGCTGCAAGAGCTGCGCAATTTCTTGCCGATGTTCCCCCAAGATGCTGAGATACATCTGATAATATCCCATTGCTTAATCTACTATTTTGTATGTAAAGACAACGAGCACTTCGGTTCTCCAACTTGAACTCTTTTTGAATACATCGCCATTTATTTTCCCACGTTCTCCAGTTCCATGTCTTTCTCCAACATCAATCCTGAAGCAACGTATTTGTTTTAGATCTCCGATTTCAACAATGGTTCCACATCGAGAGCCCCATTGACCTTTAAGGGGCCATATTCTCGACCTCGCTAAGATTCAGCCCTTATTAAAACTTGTCAAAATGTATCTGAAATTTCAAACGTCCCGCGACCGCAAGCGCCCTCCCCTACCTTTGTCTATTCTGCACCTTATGGCCACAGCGAAGCATAAAATCTAACAGATTTAAAGTTTTCCCCTTTTATAAAGTCATGCGTCTCCCATTGTTTCAAAGTATCCAGTTACTGTTTGTCATATCCTTTATAGTACACTCCAGTAGTTTCACAACTTACTGTCAGGCTAATGTCATTTTGGTTTCAGATTAACTGTACAAAGGGGTTTAGGAATCCTTGTGTATCAATCTGTTCCGAAGAAGTGGCTGCACCTTTACCAATGTAAAGAATGTAGCAAGTACAACGAGAGCTGGAGAATTTACCAAGTAACATTTGATTAAGAATAAACAGCACTCGCTGAGTGGCCTGAAAGGACAAAAAAACGTTAGAAATTATGTCAATAAGTTTACGTTATACCCCGAAAATGGTCAAATCCGAATCCAACTTGGACTGAGTAGATTGATAATCTTAAAAGCCAATGACAAATCAGATAATTTGAGAGTATAAGACCGGGAGAAATTAAACGGTTGAGACGAGAACAGCCAAGCCCAACATATGAATAGACAGCATGAAAAAGTACATTTTCCATTAGTAACCTGTAACACAGAAAATCCGAAGAAGAATATAAGAAGACGATAAAACATCCAAATAGAAACACGAATTCCCCCAGCTTTGCGATAAGAATTTTGATATTGTAAAGCTTAATTGGCAGTTTTATCGGATTCGTATTGTAGAATGGAAATTGACAGATAGGTTAGAGGAAAGAATTGTAAATAGTGTTTAGATCATTTTTTCTCTGAGCAGTAAAGTTGTTGATTTTTCCTGAAAGTCGTTCTTGGCCTATCGGATTTTTACACGTTACTGCACATTATTGAACTGGATAAATTCCTTCTCTGTTACTGGTAAATTTAGCAGGAGGCATACCCCGTGTCGCAACAGTTTGGGGGCGCGGGCCCGTGATTTGAAATAGTTTAGAGAAATTTGAATAGATTCGTGGTTGCGCAAGGCCCCAGCAGATTTAAACACTTACAGGTTAGCGCTCTAGATCTTTAAATAAATGGTAGGTGAAACAATTAATTTAATTAAGGTGAACTGTAAGGGAAATGGCTCTTAAAAATGCTGAAGAGGTTCTGGGATTTGAAAATGATCCTCAGATTTGCCAAGAAAGTTTAGAAAGAAAGAAAAAGGCCATACTTTTAAAATTGGAAATAAGTTAGATTTGTGTTTAAACAAGAAGAAAAGTACAGTAGAAATTGTAAGGAAATTACTCAAACTCTTACGTGTGTCAGAGAAACAGGCAAGTACAGTCGAGATAGAAAAACTTAAATTACATTTGAGGAAGATTTAGTGAGAAGCTAAACGAAGAGGGGGGGGGGGGAGGGCGAGAGACAAAGGGAAAGAGAGAGAGAAGGAAGAAACAGAGAGGAAACGTTTGAGTGAGGAGGTTCTTGGCTGAGCAAAAAGAGAGAGAAAAGAGAAAGAGAACGTTGAAGATAGAGTTGAGAGAGAGGAACAAAGAGAGAGAGAGCAGGTTATTGGCTAAACAAGGAGAAAGAGAAGAAAGGGAGAAAAACGAAGAGACAGAGAGGAAAAAGAAAAAGAGAAAGTTGTCAGTTGAGCAAAGAGAGGCCGAATGTGAACGTGAGTAGTTACGACTTACTCAGCAAAACATATTTAAATATTCTGCGACATTTGGATGGGAAAGATACTGTAACCTTTCCTATTTTATTCGAAAAATTGACTTGGCAAATGGAGTGGCCCAAGGATTTATGGTGAATGCTAGTTCAGATTAAACTGGGAGGCAGAGCTAGTGATGTATTTGCCGCAGTGTCTGATTAGATTTCAAAGGATTATGAAGAGGTTATACAGGGTATTCTAAGTGCTGATGAAGTGGTATCAGAAGCACAAAGAAGGAACCAGGTCAGACATATGTTGAGCTCGAAATAATTACATAGAACATAGAAAAATACAGCGCAGTACAGGCCCTTCGGCCCTCAATGTTGCGCCGATCGAAGCCTACCTAACCTACACTAGCCCAATAACCTCCATATGCTTGTCCAATGCCCGCTTAAATGATCATAAAGAGGGAGAGTCCACCACTGCTACTGGCAGGGCATTCCATGAACTCACAACCCGCTGAGTAAAAAATCTACCCCTAACATCTGTCCTACACCTACCACCCCTTAATTTAAAGCTGTGTCCCCTAGTAACAGCTGAATTCATTAGCAGAAAAAGGTTCTCACTGTCAACCCGATCTAAACCTCTAATCATCTTGTACACCTCTATCAAATCTCCGCTAAACCTTCTTTTCTCTTTTGAGAAAAGTCCCAAGTGCCTCAGCCTTTCCTCATACGATCTTCCTAACATGCCAGGCAACATCTTGGTAAACCTCCTCTGCACTCGTTCCAATGCCTCCACATCCTTCTGATAGTATGGCGACCAAAACTGCACACAATACTCCAGATGAGGCCGCACCAGAGTCTTATACAACTGCAACTTGACCTCAGGACTCCGGAACTCAATTCCTCTACCAATAAAGCCCAGTACACCATATGCCTTCTTCACAGCACTATTTACCTGGGTGGCAACTTTCAAAGATCAGTGTACATGGACACCAAGATCCCTCTGCTCATCCACACTACCAAGTAGTCTACCATTAGCCGAGTAATACATCTTCTTGTTACTCCTACCAAAGTGAATGACTTCACACTTAGCTACATTGAACTCCATTTGCCACCTTACTGCCCAGCTCTGCAACTTATCTATATCCCGCTGTAACCTGCCACATACTTCTTCGCTGTCCACAACTCCACCGACTTTCGTGTCATCCGCAAACTTGCTCACCCAGCCTTCAAGGCCCTTCTCCAGGTCATTTATAAATATGACAAACAGCAATGGTCCCAAAACAGATCCTTGTGGAACACCGCTAGTAACTGCGCTCCAAGATGAAGCTATACCATCAACTACTACCCTCTGTCTCCTTCCAGCCAGCCAATTCCTAATCCAAACCTCTAATGCACCCTCAATACCATACCTCCGTAGTTTTGCATTAGCCTGCCATGGGGTACCTTATCGAACGCCTTGCTAAAATCAATATACAGCACATCTACTGCTTTACCCTCGTCCACTTCCTTGGTCACCTTCTCAAAGAATTCAATAAGGTTTGTGAGGCACGACCTGACCTTCACAAAACCATGCTGACTAT
Source organism: Chiloscyllium punctatum (assembly GCF_047496795.1). NCBI lineage: Eukaryota > Metazoa > Chordata > Chondrichthyes > Orectolobiformes > Hemiscylliidae > Chiloscyllium > Chiloscyllium punctatum. The sequence continues at coordinate 36,228,671 of NC_092773.1, forward strand.
CCTTGATCACATTATTCCTATCCAGATGTTCATAAATCCTATCCCTTACAATTCTCTCTAAGACTTTGCTTACAACAGAAGTGAGACTCACTGGCCGATAGTTACTCGGGCTATCCCTGCTCCCCTTCTTGAACAAGGGGACCACATTCGCTATCCTCCAGTCTTCTGGCACGATTCCTGTAGACAATGACGACATAAAAATCAAGGCCAATGGCTCCACTATCTCCTCCCTAGCTTCCCAGAGGATCCTAGGATAAATGCCATCAGGCCCAGGGGACATATCTATTTTCATCCTTTCCAGAATTTCCAACAGCTCTTCCCTACATACATCAATGCCGTCCATTCTAATTAATTGTGACTCAATATTCATATCGGCAACAATGCCCTGTTCCTGAGTGAATACTGATGAAAAGTATTGATTTAGTGTTTCACCGATCTCCTCCGCCTCCACACACAACTTCCCACTACTATCCTTGACTGGACAGATACCTACCCTCGTCATCCTTTTCTTCCTGACATACCGATAGAAAGCCTTTGGGTTTTCCCTAATCCTCCCAACTAAGGACTTTTCATGTCCCCTTCTCGCTGCTCTTAGCTCTCTCTTTAGATCCTTCCTGGTTACCTTAAAACTCTCAATCGCCCCAACTGAACCGTCACGCCTCATCTTTACATAGGCCTCCCTCTTCCCTTTCACAAGGGATTCCAATTCTTTGTTAAAACACGTCTCCTTCACAAGATCCTTCACTCCCTGCCTGACTGGTACATACTTATCAAGGACACCCATTATCTGTTCCTTGAACAATCTCCACATATCATGTTTGCGGATGACACGAAAGTCGGTGGAGTTGTGGACAGCGAAGAAGGAGGTGGCAGGTTACAGCGGGATATAGATAAGTTGCAGAGCTTGGCAGTAAGGTGGCAAATGGAATTTAATGTAGCTAAGTGTGAAGTCATTCACTTTGGTAGGAGTAACAAGAAGATGGATTACTGGGCTAATGGTAGACTAATTGGGAGTGTGGATGAGCAAAGGGATCTTGGTGTCCATGTGCACTGATCTTTGAAAGTTGCCACCCAGGTAAATAGTGCTGTGAAGAAGGCATATGGTGTACTGGGCTTTATTGGTAGAGGAATTGGGTTCCTGAGTCCTGAGGTCATGTTGCAGTTGTGTAAGACTCTGGTGCGGCCTCATCTGGAGTATTGTGTGCAGTTTTGGTCGCCATACTATCAGAAGGATGTGGAGGCATTGGAACGAGTGCAGAGGAGGTTTACGAGGATGTTGCCTGGCATGGTAGGAAGATCGTATGAGGAAAGGCAGAGGCACTTGGGACTTTTCTCAAAAGAGAAAAGAAGGTTTATCGGAGATTTGATAGAGGTGTACAAGATGATTAGGGGTTTAGATAGGGTTGACAGTGAGAACCTTTTTCCGCTAATGAATTCAGCTGTTACTAGGGGACACAGCTTTAAATTAAGGGGTGGTAGGTGTAGGACAGATGTTAGGGGTAGATGTTTTACTCAGCGGGTTGTGAGTTCATGGAATGCCCTGCCAGTAGCAGTGGTGGACTCTCCCTCTTTATGGTCATTTAAGCGGGCATTGGACAAGCATATGGAGGTTATTGGGCTAGTGTAGGTGAGGTAGGTTTCGGTCGGCGCAACATCGAGGGCCGAAGGGCCTGTACTGCGCTGTATTTTTCTATGTTTCTATAATTTGTGTTCTTCCCTTGAAGCCTATTTTTCCAATCCACGCATCCTAAATCATGCCTCCCCTCATCATGCTGTCACTGCCCCCAGCTATAACTGTTGCCCTGCAGTGCACACCTATCCCTCTCCATCAGTAGAGTAAGAGTCACCGAGTTGTGGTCTCTGCCCCCGAAGTGCTCACCTAACTCCAAGTCTAACACCTGGCCTGGTTCATTACCTAGAACCAAATCGAGTATAGCCTCACTTCTTGGTGGCCTATCTACATATTGTTTCAGGAAACCCTCCTGCACACATTGGACAAACACCAACCCATCTAACGAACTCGAGCTATAGCTTTCCCAGTCAATATCTGTGAAGTTAAAGTCCCCCATAACAACCACCCTGCTACTTTCACTCTTCTCCTGAATCATCCTCGCAATACTTTCCTCTACTTCTCTCGGACTATTAGGAGGCCTGTAGAAAACTCCTAATAGGGAGACCTCACCTTTCCTATTTCTAACCTCAGCCCAAACTACCTCAGATGGCAAGTCTTCCTCCATTACCCTTTCCACTGCTGTAATACTATCCTTGACAAGCAATGCCACACCTCCCCCTCTTTTGCCCCCATCTCTGACCCTACTAAAACATTTAAACCCTGGAACCTGCAACAGCCATTCCTGTCCCTGTTCTACCCACGTCTCTGTAATGGCCACAACATCGAAGTCCCAGGTACCAACACATGCTGCAAGCTCACCTACCTTATTTCTTATACTTCTGGCATTGAAGTATACACACTTCAAGCCACCTTCCTGTTTACAGCCACCCTCCTTCGAGATCGATGCCATGTTCCTAACTTCCCCGCACTCAAGGTCCTGTACCCTAAAGCTACACTCCAGGTTCCCATGCCCCTGCAGAGTTCGTTGAAACCCTCCCAAAGAGTACTAGCAAACCTCCCCCCAAAGATACTGGTACCCCTCAGGTTCAGGTGTAGACCATCCTGTTTATAGTGGTCCCACCTTCCCCAGAAAGAACCCCAGTTATCCAAATACCGGAATCCCTCCCTCCTGCACCACCCCTGTAGCCACGCATTCAACTCCTCTCTCTCCCTATTCCTCGACTCTCTATCACGTGGCACGGGTAACAAATCAGAGACAACAACTCTGTTCATTCTAGCTCTGAGCTTCCAACCTAGCTCCCTGAAAGCCTGTCTAACATCCTCACCCCTCTTCCTACCTATGTCGTTGGTGCCAACATGGACCACGATCTGGGGCTGCTCCCCCTCCCCTTTAAGGACCCGGAAAACACGATCAGAGACATCACGTACCCTTGCACCTGGGAGGCAACATACCAATCGTTAGTCTCTGTCGCCCCCGCAAAACCGCCTGTCTGTGCCCCTCACTATTAGTCCCCAATAACTATCGCTCTACCTTTCACCACCCTTCCCTTCTGAGCAACGGGGACAGGCTCCGTGCCAGAGGCCTGAACCTCGTTGCTTATCCCTGGTAATTCATCCCCCCCACAAGTAACCAAAGTGGTAGACTTGTTCTTGAGGGGAATGACCGCAGGGGGTCCCTGCACTGGCTGCTTTCTCCCACTCCCCCTCACTGTCACCCATCTCTCTATAACTTTCGAAGTAACTACTTCCCTAAAGCTCTGATCTATGACCACCTCTGCCTCCCGAATGATCCGCAGTTCATCCAACTCCAGCTCCAGTTCCCGAACACGGTCTTGGAGGAGCTGGAGATGGGTGCACTTCTTGCAAGTGTAATCAGGAGGGACGCTAATGGCTTCTCTCAGCTCATACATGTTGCAAGAGAAACATTGCACTGCCTTCGCTGCCATCCCTCTAAAAAGGTAAACTTTAAAAACTAGATATAAAGAAACAAACAAGCAAAATGCAGCACTTACCTGCTTTTGTCAACGGGTTGTATTATTAGGTTAGAGGAGGAGGGTGGGTGGGAGGCTCTACCACTGTAGTGCCTCGGATTCCTCGCCTGCGCATTTTTCTAAGAAAAAAAACCTTCCCAGGTAAGCTAGCGCGACACCAGCTTCCGGGTCCGCTTGGCACTTAAAAAACACTTTAAATCTTAGCCGTTAAAAAAGCAATAACTGGACTATACCGCGACTTATAAAAAAACACCTGCAGGCAGCCGTTACCTGTTCCGCCCAGAAAGTTATTTTGATCGATGGATGCGTGTTTTGAAAATAAATCGTACATTTGAGACTCTGTAGCAGTTTAAGAATTCACACATAGAGATAGTAAGACTTCAAGTGGAGGAACAGAATTTTCAGGTATTGAGAAGGACAGCAGAATTAGCAGATGTGCACCTGTTGGTGCATATGACAAGCTTCTGACCAGGATTTCATCGTGTGAGGGACAGAAATTGGGAGAATGAGAGATCCTAAACTAGTAAACAAAGAGTAGCGAAAACACTGCAAAAAATTTGCCTGAGGATGAAAAAAGAAGCACAAGACTTTGGAAGGAAGGTGAAAGACATCAGGTGTTTCCACTATAGTAAATTGAGACACGTAAAAAAAGTGCTGTTTGTTAAAGAAAGGCACTGTAAGATACGATGTGATGAAATAATCTAAGCCAGTGGAATTCGTGAAGGTAGGAGAAAGTTAGGACTGCAGATGCTCGAGATCAGAGCTTACAAATATGTTGCTGGAAAAGCGCAGCAGGACAGGCAGCATCAAAGGAACAGGAGAATCGACGTTTCGGACAGAAGCACTTCTTCAGTTCCCCTTCTTCTGAAGAAGGGCTTTCGCCCGAAAAGTCGATTCTCCTGTTCCTTTGATGCTGCCTGTCCTGCTGCGTTTTTCCAGCAACACATTTTTAAGCATTAGTGAAGGTAGTAAAGAAGACCCCAAGATGAGCTGAGGAGCGGCAGGAGAGTGTACAGTCGAGGCTGGAGAGGGTATGATGTTACTACCCGATTTCTAAAAAGATTTCGCCTCTCTGGGGAATGTTTGCTCAGAAAGAACAGGGGGAGAAAAGGTCAAGAACTAATTAAGAATTTATGCATCTCTAAATATTAAGAATTTTTAGTGCTACAGAAGCACTCGCTGATAGTAAGGAATGAGCTAATGCACACTCTTTCTGATGTGTTACGCGAGAGTGTGGTAACTTGTGGAACAGATGTTTAGAAACGTAGCATGCCCCTGTCTAAGAACGGGTTCAGATGCCAACTTAAGACTGGGAACTTACAGTATCAGTTCCAGGAATTCAATTTGTTCTTGGGAATTACTTGGAAGGATCCAAGGTGTGACTGACAGCCCATGTTGTGGAGAAGCCCGAGGAAAACCAAGAAACTCAGATGACAAGACAGAAATATCCTGGTATTTTCCAAAACTGTTTCGTAACCAGATCCCACGATCACAAGTCACAGCACCAAGTGAAAAGTAAAGAGAAGGGTAAAGGAGTCAAAGTTCAGTGAGTGGAGACCCAGTTTGACGTAATAATGCAGGAAAACACTGAACAGAGAGAGTTTCAGACAGGGGTGTTTCGTCCTGAAAGACTAATATAATCCTCGGACGGAAATGGAGACCACGGCAGTTTAGTGCCGAGAAGAAATGGGCCGAAGTGCATCAGATTGTGTTGCTGGTAGCATACAGACAGAAAGTCTGATGGTACATGAAAGTACATCTACGAGGTAATCTGGAGACTCAGGCGAATGTAGAAAAACATTTTTTCTGGCCTGCAATGCACAAGGATGTGGTTATCTTCTGTCATACATGAGAAAAAAGCTAATTGGTATATGCACCACAGCCGGGAATAAACCTAGCAGATTTGTCGCAAATCCTTGCATTTGAGGAACCTTGCATGCGGGTTATAATTGATTGTGTAGATCCCCTCCCGGGAACTGAAATTGGGAAGCGGTACTTGTTAACCATAATGGATGTGTCTATCAGATTTTTGGACACAATTCTATTATGGAGTATAATGGCAAATACTGTAGTATACGCTTTCTTCACATGGTATGGGTTTCCCAGAGAGATTCAATCAGACCAAGGATCAGATTTTATGGCGAGGCTTTTTAACATGGTTATGAATAACTGAGGTATTCTGCAGTTCAAAGCCAGTGCGTATCGTCCTGAACCCCAGGGAGCTTTAGAAAGGTGGCCTCAGACCATGAAGATTCGCCGAATGGTTGGGCTGAAAGCATCCCAAACGCATTGTTTGCCATTAGAGGTGCCCTAAAAGAAGTTACGCAGTTTAGACACTTTGAGTTGACATTTGGTTATGAAGTAAGAGGGCTTTTGAAATTAATTAAAGAAAAATTGCAGGAACCAAAGCCGGAGATCTGACATTTTGATTTTGTATCGGACGTGATGGAGAGTCGATATCGAGTAGGTGACTTAGCTAAGCAGCACCTAAAAAGGACGCAATGTAGAATGAAGCAGGTGGCAAATAAATACTCTGAGACTCGGACATTTTCCCAAGTGGATACCGTGTTGGTAGTGTAACCAGTGATAGGCGATCCCTTCAAATCCAGGTTTAGCCGTCCCTTTCAAATTGAGGAAAATGTTTCATCAGGTGAACTATTTATTAAAGATGCCAGATTTTTTTAAAAAAAGTATCGTATCTATCATTGAACATGATAAAACTGTATCATACTAGCGAGAAAGAGCTGGAGAAACAGCTGTTAGTTACTGCCCCGTAGAATGTGAAATTAAATCCAGATGATTGGATGTTGAGGTGTCTTCAAATAGACTAAAAAATGAAGAGGTCCTTGAAGATTGGTATAGATTAGAAAGCTATCTGTCTCTGGTACATAGAACGGAGTTGAAGATTTGTTACTGCAACGCAAGGACATACGTACGAATCAGATGGGGTGGACTAATTCTACTTTTCATGAAGTAGCTGTAAGGAATACTAGTTCGATAAAACAACACCCCATCGACTTAATTCTTTCAAGTCCAGACAGGTCCAATGGAGGTGGAGGTCATGTTCGACGAGAACATCATCGCGATTAGAGTGGTGCTGCAAAAGCACAGCAGGTCAGACAGCATCCAATTGGCACGAAATCGACTTTTGGGCAAAAGCGCTTTGTCAGGAAACATCAATTTTCCTTCTCCTCGGATGTTGCCCGACCTTCTGTGCCATTCTACCGCCACTCTAACCTTGACTCCAATCTCCAGCAGCTGTAGTACCCACTTCTACCGAGAATATCATCGAACTGATCCAGAGAGTGTGGTGTTCGCCGATCATCTTAGTTTCCAAACCGGACGGGACTCAATGATTCCGCGTTGATTAACGGAAAGTCAACGCTTTTAGAAGTTGTACTCATATCCAATTCCTCGATTGGAGAACTGCATTGAGAAAGTAAGACAAGCCAGTTACATCACAAATTGGACTTAATGCTTGGTTACTTGCAAGTATCTTTGTCAGTGTTGAAAAAAGAATTTTCTGTGTTTCTCATCCCAAGTAGACTGTACTAATTTCAAGGGATGCCCTTTGGAATGTAGAAAGCGGCCTTTACATTCCAAAGACTCATGAAGAGACAGTAGCTGGGTTAACAAACTGTGCAGTCGATTTGAACGATTTAGTGATCTTCAGTAAGTCCTGGAAAGATCAGTTGGCGTTATTGGCAGAGCATTTTGAACGACTACGGGAAGCAAAACTGTTGTTAAATTTAAATAAAACGGAAATTGCTAAAACAGAGGTGATGTTCTTGGGATATAATATTGGTCATGGAAGGTTGAACCCACGGAATGCAAAGACGAAGGCCATCGCGGAATTTCAACGACCAACCTCGAAGAAAGATGTGCTTCGATTCTTAGGACACAGCGGATTCTTTCAGGACTTTGTTCCAAACGTCAGCAGCGTAGTGGCACGGTTCACTGATTTTCTGAAGAACAACACAAAGATTTGGTAGACAGAACCATGCCAGGAGGCTATCGACCATTTGAAATTGATATTAACAACTACACCAGTTTTAGCTAAACCAAACATTTCGAAATTTTTAAAGTCTCCATCGACGTGAAAGACATTGAAGTTGGAGCTGTACTCCTACAGGAAGGTGAGAATGGGATTGAACTGATAGGTGGTTGCTTTTTGAAGAAGATCAGCATCCACCAGTGGAAATATTCCACAATAGAAAGGGAACGATTGAGTTTGGTACTAGCGTTACAGCATTTTAATGTGTATGTCATGAACAATGTCTCAGAGACTTGTTTACACTGACCACAATCCGCTTACATTCTTAGAAAGTTTTAAATATAATAATATGAGATTATTTCGTTGGAGTCTTAAATTACAGACGCTTAATTTAAAAATCAAGCATGTTGCGGTTCAGAAGAATATAATCACAGATGCGTTATCGCGGATGTAATTGATAGATTTCAATTGAGATTTGTTTTTATTTAATATTATGCACGTACAGGTACATGGGAAAAAGTGAAGATGAACTTGTATTAAAGTTATCTGCATGTTAGGGCAATGTGTTTTAAAAGTACAGAAAAAAATGAAGCAACCTTTTCATTCTGAAGTTAATTTTATTATTAAGGGGAAGAGTTACGAAGATGTGGGTTTACCTTTAAGAGAGTGAAATACTTGGCGGGTTCAGGGAAAGCTGGAGAATTTACAAAGTAATATTTGATTCGAACAAAAAGGACTCGCCGACAGCCTGGAAAAGACAAAAAAAAAGTTTCAATTCAGACCGATTAGTTAAAGTTATACCCGAAAAATATCAAACTGCAATCCAAATTTAATTGAGTATGTTCACGATCTTAAAGGACAATGACACAATCTGATGCTTTGGGTGTGAATTTTGAAAATTGAACAGTTGAATGGAGAACTGACAAGCCCAGCATTTAAACAGACTGCTTGAAAAATACTTCTCTTTAAATTCCTTATTCAATCAATAACCTTTAACGCAGAAATTATTAACAAGGTGAAAAGAAGACACATGAAGATGCGAAGACTAAAACCTACAGCTGCCTGCTTTTGAGACACGAAGTGTGGTTTCGTAAATATTAATTAGGAGTTTTATTGGACTAGTATTTTCGAAGGGAAGGTAAAAGATGGGTTAGAGAAAAATATTCTGATAAATGGTTTGCTAGGCATTCTCTGTTAAATGTTAAGATATTTAGGTGCAAATTTTTACTTTAAATCGTTCTTGGTCAACGTTTGTGAGAAGATTTGTAGCTCAGGTGCTAGTTGTGGTTTTGTTCGCCGAGCTGGGAATTTTTTGTTGCAGACGTTTTGTCCCCTGTCTAGGTGACATCCTCAATGCTTGGGATCCCCCTGTGAAGCGCTTCTGTGATGTTTGCTCTGGCATTTATAATGGTTTGTCTCTGCCCTTCCGGTTGTCAGTTCTAGCTGTCTGCTGCAGTCGCCGGTATATTGGGTCCAGGTCAATGTGTTTGTTGATAGAATCTGTGATGAGGGCCATGCCACTAGGAATCCCTGGCTCTTCTCTGTTTGTCTTGTCCTATAATAGTAGTGTTGTCCCTGTCGAATTCATGTTGCTTGTCATCTGAGTGTATGGCTACTAAGGATATCTGGTCATGTCGTTTCGTGGCGAGTTGGTGTACATGGATACGGATCGTTTGCTGTCTTTCTGTTTGTCCAATGTAGTGTTTTTTGCAGACCTTGCATGGGATTTTGAACACTACGTTGGGTTTGCACATGCTGGGTATCGGGTCCTTTGTGCTGGTGAATTGTTGTCTGAGAGTGGCTGTTTGTGTGCTGTTATGAGTCCTCGTGGTCGTAGTAGTCAGGCTGTCAGTTCAGAAATGGTCTTGATGTATGGTAACGTGGCTAGTCCTTTGGGTTGTGGCATGCCCTCATTCCGTAATTTAGGACTTGGTCTGTGTGTGTGGCATTCCTGTGGCTTACCAAGTCCTAAACTACGAAAGCAACCACCCCAACACACACAAAAGAAGTTGCATCAAGACACTATTCAAAAGGTTCACAACACACTGCTGTACTTCAGAACTGCAAAAAGAGGAAGAAGAACACCTATACAATGTCTTCGCCAAAAACGGATACCCCCGCAATTTCAGCAACAGATGCCTAAGGGAAAGACAACAGAACAAGGATATGCCACAACCCAAAGGACTAGCCACACTACCATACATCAAGAGCATTTCCGAACTGACAGCCAGACTACTGCAACCACTAGGACTCATAACAGCACACAAACCAACATCCCCTCTTAGACAACAACTCACCAGAACGAAGGACCCGATACCCAGCATAAGCAAAACCAATGTAGTGTACAAAATCCTATGCAAGGACTGTACAAAATACTACATAGGACAAGCAGGAACACAGCTAACGATCTGCATCCATGAACACCAACTAGCCTCGAAACGACACGACCAACTATCCTTAGTAGCCACACACACAGATGACAAGCAACATGAATTCGACTGGGACAACACTACTATTATAGGACAAGCCAAACAGAGAACAGCCAGGGAATTCCGAGAGGCATGGCACTCATCCAATAAGCACATCGATGTGGACCCAATATACCGACCGCTGCAACGGACAGCTGGAACTGACAACCAGAAGCGGCAGATTCAAACCAGTACAAATGTCGGAGGAAAGATCACAGAAGCGCTTCACAGGAGGCTCCCAAGCACTGATGATGTCACCTAGACAGGGACGAAACGTCTGCAACTCAAATTCCCAGCTCGGCGAACAGAACCACAACAGTTCCTCACTCTGTAGGTAACAGTAAATTACAATCTTTAAAGGCTCTAAATGTTTATTCCCTGTTTTGATGCGCAGGTTCGAGAGATGAAATGGTCTCCCATCGCACCAGTGAAGCAGTTTCGAAGGACTGATTAAAGCAGAGGCACATAGGACTGGGAACAGGAGCAGAATATTTGAAGATTTGATGAATTTCGACCAAAACCTAGACAATGGTTGATCCGTTTATGATCTCAACCATACAGTTATGTCTATTAATGTTATGCATGATTCGCTCATTGATCAAAAATGTAACTGATCCTCTAAATAATTTAGAGACAAAGAATGCGTGAATTTGTGTGCCACAGTATTTTATATTCCAACGATCATTACAAGATTTTCTTCAGATATGACTGACTGAATTTTGGAATGATTGCTCGTTCCTTTTCAATACTCATCCACTGGTCACAAAAATCTTCCATGCAAAATGTTCTTTGACATGGCCACATATATGCTTGAAACTACTGGAAATCACAATCCAGGCAGCATCTGTGCTGAGAAAACAGATTGAAACTTTCAGGTCCATCTTCACAACAGAATGGTGTTATGGCCAATTATATAACCACGTCAGGTTCAGTGTTAAGAACAAGTCAGCTAGGTTTATTTAGTCAGCAGTAAATAACTAGTTTATTCTGAAGATCAACTCCTTCAAGAAAAGCATCTGATGAACATTTTTGAATATGCAAGTATGCTAATGTGTGTACAATTCTGTAAATTACTGATTCATTGCCACATATTGACAGGATACAGACACATTCATTCACACACATTTATTCAAAAACATACTGACACAGATTCACACCCAGATACACATACACGTACACACAGACATGCAGAACATATTATCACACTTATACAGATATATGCACACCTACACTGACGTGCACAAGCATATTAACGCACTGAGACATAGATAAAGACAAACACAGACACAAGGAGTCACCCTGAACCAGCCACACACACACTGGTATACAAACGCAGACACATACACACAAACACACGCACACGCACAAGTGTCAGTGCAAGCACAGACATAAAGATTCCACAAAGTAATGACATGAAGTACTTTGGAAAAACATAACCCAAAGTACTAATTTAAAAAAAACCTAAGTGACAGATTGTCACGAATGGCAGTGCAAAGTTGTTAATTTCAGACAAGATTCTGCTTCTGCAGGTGCATTCTCGTACAGCAACATTTGGCTCACTTCCACTTTGCCGCATTAAGTGGGGAGATGTCATTGAAACAGCGACAGGATTAACAAAGAAGTTCCAAAAATGTGACACGTTTTCAGCTCACTGAGCTTTTTGTTGGGAGTAGCAAAGAATGAAAAAAAAGGAGCATTCGACCGCAGTTTCTCTGCTTGGTCGTACTTTCCCTCTCTCTCTGAGTTGAAACATACAATCGTACTATTTGATTCTAGATTCCAGAATAGAATTGTGCTGGAAAAGCTCAGTTGTTCAGGCAGCATCAGAGGAGCAGGACAATCGTCGTTGCGGTCAAAAGCCCTTCATTAGGAATAGAGGAAGAGTGCCTTCACACTGGAGAGATAGATCAGAGGAGGGTGGGGGTGGAGAGAAAGTAGCATAGAGTACAATAGGTGATTGGGGGGGGGGGAATGGAGGTGATAGGTCAGGGAGGGGTTTTGGGGAAGGTAGCAATGAAAACAATGGGCGAAAGGGGGTGGGGATGAAAGTGATAGGTCAGAGAGGATGGTGGAGTGGATAGGTGGGAAGGACTATAGGCAGATAGGGCAAGTCATGGGGACCGTGCTGAGCTGGAAGTTTGGAGCTGGAGTAAGGTGGGGAAGGGGAAATGAGGAAAATTTCCGAAAAGACTGTTCCCTCCATGACTAACTGTTCAGGTCCATGCACCACAACAACCCACTCTCCCTCCCTGGCACCTTCCCCTGCCACGGCAGGACTTTCAAAACCATCGTCCACAACTTCTCCCACATCTCCATCCAAGTCCACATATCAGCCTTCCAAATCCATCAAAGTTTTACCTGCACATCCACCAATATCATTTATTGTATCCGTTGCTCCCGATGCGGTCTCCTCCACATGGGGGAGTCTGGAAGCTTCCTAGCAGAGCGCTGTCGGGGATCATCTCTGGTACACCAACACCAATCAACCACACAGGCCTGTGGTCCAACATTTCAACTCTCCCCCCCCCCCCCCACACTCAATAGAGGACATGGAGCTCCTAGGCCTCCTTCACCGCCGTTCCTTCACCACCAGACGCCTGGTGGAAGAACGCCTCATCTTCCACCTTAGAAATCTTGTACCCCAGGGCATCAATGTGGACTTCACCAGTTTCCTCATTTCCCCTTCCCCCACCTCACCCCAGCTCCAAACTTCCAGCTCAGCACTTTCCCCATGACTTATCCTACCTGCCTATCTTCATTCCCACCTATCCACTCCACCCTCATCTCTGACCTATCACCTTCATCCCCACACCCATTCACCCATTGTACTCTGTTATTTTCCACCACCCTCCTCCATGACCTATCACCTCTATTCCTGCACCCATTCACGAATTGTACTCTATGCTACTTTCTCCCCACCCCACCCTCGTCTCATTTATCTCTCCACCCTGCAGGCACTCTTACACTATTCCTGATGAAGGGCTTTTGCCCGAAAAATCGATTTTCCTGCTCCTCGGATGCTGCCTGAACTGCTGTGCATTTCCAGCATCACTCTAACCTGGTTTCCAGCATACGCAGCCCTTGTTTTTACCTAGCATTATTTGATCCCAAAAGTCGACAAAGTGAACGTCCTCCAGTCCAAATCACTCTATCCCAGCTCTTTCTTTCATGCTGGTTGGTCATAACTGCTGTTATTCATAGTGTTATTTCTTTTGCCATCAATAAAATCTCCTCTTTTTTTTGAAACTTATGCTTATGCATTCCTTTTTTAAGGTAATGTCCTAGTGGTGTCTGTAGTAAAATGAAACACGTTATTCTAAATCCAGCTTGAAAATGTTCCGCATTATCTTAAATGTTTCAAGAGAATTAAGCCTTATCTGAGGTCTAAAATTCTGATCTGTCAAAGCAGAAGCTCTTCATTCCAGGAAAGACTGAAAAGAAACATCCTTGAGAAGCTTCAAAAGTAATTACATTTTTTGTAAATGAGGAAAACATACCTGCACACCGCCTCACCACTGACCTGCATAAATTCAGTAAAAATATCACTATGTTTAAATTCAATATCTTTTGCTTCAAACATCATGATCCTGTTTACGGTTCTGATCATTCTCCACATCTGCATTCCAATTTTATGTGATCCATATATCGGATACAACTCACTTCGTGTAACTGAACTCTACAAACACTCTTCTACAAACTATTGAGTTTACACTTATTTTATACTTTCTGCCAAAATGGACATTTTTCCAGAACTCACAATGTATTATTTTTGGTCAATGTTTGCTCATTTAAGTGCCGTTCTGCATCCCAGTTTGGACTCTCGACGTTCAACTGACAATCTATTTAATGACTGCCTTCTTATGTTAGCGAATTGAGCACGAGTCCATGCATTTCTCTGATGCAAATGATTAACACAGATGGCAAATAGTTGATGATCGATTCTTGGAAACCATCTAATAGTTAATTCTTACCATCACAATTTAACAATTTATCGATGTTTTTTTTCTGGTTGTTCAACAGGCGTGCCCCTTCCCGTGGAAAAGCTGAGAAATTTTGAATTTCCACTTCCCTGTTTTGTGTAACTGTTTGGAGGGTCTGTATCATCACATCCCCTCCAATTCTAATAGTCCAGACTGTTCCGATGATATCTTCAGTAACCTTCAGAGCTCCTTGAAGTAGAGAAGGCTGACAAACAGCGCAGCACACAGATTAAACAGACATACCGATTTCAAGCTTCTCTGGGAATACCCTTTAATTTAAAGAATGGTCCTTAGCAACACATTACTTCATTTTTATAACACGAGGCAAACAATTGTTGACCATGCATCTCCTCCAACCTTTCCACCGTAACCTTTGACTTTCTCAGCAACCAACTATCTGAAATTACTGAGTCTTCGCTGATGTCTGTGGAACATATTTCCTTATTTCGCGGGTTCAATTCCCGCCTCAGGCGACTGACTGTGTGGAGTTTGCACATTCTCCCCGTGTCTGCGTGGGTTTCCTCTGCGTGCTCCGGTTTCCTCCCTCAGTCCAAAGATGTGCAGGTCAGGTGAATTGGCCATGCTAAATTTTCCGTCGTGTTGGGTAAGGGATAAATGTAGGGGTATGGGTGGTTTGCACTTCGGCGGGTCGGTGTGGACTTGTTGGGCCAAAGGGCCTGCTAACCACTGTGCCACCGTTCCTTCTTATGTACAATATGTTGGAGATGAGGGGCGTGGAGCGGCGGTGGGAAGGGTGGTCGGTTGCTGGGGCATGTAGTGAATTGACTGTGATTGGCCTTATTTTGATACGCCACTTTTGGATCATTCTCCACAATATCATCAGAAAGTCGTTTGATTCATAGAGGAAAGAGTAAAAGAGAATATATTTTATTGCAATGAGAAAGATGCATTGCTTCAAAGGTCTTTCAGGAAGTAAAGGGGTGAAAATTTTTGTGTTCATTCAGCAAAGAAGGAACGATTACAGCTTGGTCGAACTGTCTGGTTTTTGCACCTTCCGACTGTTTTCAAGTAATGGAAAGAATCGTTGAGGACAACAACGTCTTCAGCGTCGCTTCTGGGACCTTTCCCTCTTTTCGACTGTTCAAGTGCATTTGAATTTTGGGAATTTGTTTGGTCTTATGCATTCGTGCCCGTATGTTTGGGAGGCTGTGTTTCTTCTGAATTATGTAGCGTTTGAAAAATAGTTTTTTATTTGCTATTTGTGGTCCAATTATTTGATGCATTTCGAAATTTTCGTATGTCCTCAATCGAATTAGTAATTATTCCCCCAAACTAATTTGTTGTTGTTTGTTTTCTTCTTCACAGTTAACACTGTAATAATCTTCGTCATAGTTTGTAAAAATTGTGGATAGTCTCTATTTGTCAGTCGTTACCTGTGAACGATGGCATTGGCGAATCTAGTGGTCATGAGTTTCGATGTCGTGTTGAGGCACATTCCGATTGTTTGTAATGAACAGTTTTATTCCCTGTTTTGTATTCTTATCTTCAATATTCATGCCATTCTGCTTAACGCAGCCACTGATTGTTCTGTCTAGTTCACAGTCAAGTTCACCACTGATCGATTTATCGTAATATATTGCCAGAAGCTGATGCTCATGCTGGACACAGAGGAGGCAAGATTAAACTGAGGGGTTAGCTTTATTCAACTCTGCTCTTGCTTTCGCATCTGGTTATCCACACTCCAACCCGGCTTCAGCGAAATTCATCTCTCTTGTTGTGTCTGCCTTCTTTGTCTTCACTCTTCAGAGACCTCCAGTCTATTTTCTAACGTGTTTGCCATCAACTTTCATCTTCTTTCATTTCCGACCCTTCCAAATTCATGACCCGTCTCTTCAACCGAAATTAAATCTCCAAACTGATCTATATCACTCGGAATTCTCTCATTTTCCTCATGCTATCTCTGTCATCATTTTGTCTTCTTTCTTTCCCTACTGTCCTTTCTGTCAATTTCTATCACTGCCTCATTTCCTCAATCCGCAATCTCCTTTTTATTCTCCTTCCGATACTTCCATCTCCAGCTGTCTCTTTTTCCTCTCTCATTTTCTCTCTCTCACTTTCGATGTCTCACTGCATCTCTCATATTATCCCTTTCTCTCCCTTGAGCTCCCACTGTGCATCCATTATATTCAATAAGAGTCATGGGCCCGGAATGCTGCTCTTCTGTATTTATTTTTCATTCTCGGGGTCCAAATTCCTGTATGGGAAGGGTAGACATTAATATCCATTCCAATCGCTCACTGAATCAGAAATGTATCCTTCATATCTCGAACAAAACAGAGGATGCTTACTCAGTGTGCACAATGGGAATGACATTGTTTTACTACGCCGGACAAGAATCATTGGATGATGCAATTGTGCGTGCCCATTGACAGATTGCGAGGTTGCATGCTCTAATTAAATTATTGAAATCATTGACTGATTTTTTCTTCTTTCCTGGCAGACCATGATCTAACCCTTGGCTTGGTTAACTGTCTTTAATTTCCCTACATTCCAAATTCAACCACATTCTTATTCACTCCACACACGCACGCAAATGCAAAATATATGCATATATGTATGTGTGTGTGTGTGTTTGTGTGCGTGTTTGTGTGTCCATATGTATAACATATATACACACACACATGCGGGTGTGGGCACGCACGCACACACACATACCCAAAAACATAAATATCATGTTTTACGAGCTAGTCCTAATTCTCATGAAGGGTCACTCCAGCAGATATCCACACAATTCGTTTTCTCCACAGATGGTGCATTAGCATTCTTTATATTTCAGAAAACATTTTTTCATTTCTTTTCAATGTTGCCTTCAGTGTCGCATGCATCATTGGCTGGAACAGCATTTAATTCCTGTCGCTACTTTCTGTTGAGATGGTGATTTTGAGCTGCCACTTTGAACAACTGTTATTCATGTGAAACACAGACAATTTATGTAATAGGTATGAACAGGATATATAAGAAGTTCGTTTAGCACGTTTGCTTTCATTACACAGCTCTTTGAGTAAGGGCAAAGGGACGTTATGTTAAGTTTGTACAGAACATTCATGATGTTTCCACATCTGCAATACTGGTTCCAGTGTGGTCGCCCAGTTACAATATCTATTATCAAGATAGAGATGGTTATAAAGAGATTTATGAAGATGTTGCCTGTAGGGAAGGTTTGAATTATATAGAAAGGCTGGATAGTTTTGTAATCTTCTTCATTTCGGTGGAGCGTAGGAGTTTGAGAGGTGACCTGATAGAAGATACAAAACAATGAGAGCAATAGAATTTATGGTGGTTGACTTTTCCCCAATACAAGAAATGTCAGTACGAGAGGAGGCACATTTTTACCTTACTGCTGGTTTCTTCAGTGTCACCATCTGACATCAGCACAATACTGACATCTACTTTATAATTAAAAAAAATACAGGGTGAAGAAGTGGGAGCCCATGTCCTTTTGAGTGCAGTGGAGATTAATCAGAATGATAGCTGGACGTCCACGGTTATTGACGAGGGGATGTAATGACAAGAACCAAGGTTTATATTCCTACAATTTAGAAAGGTCTGAGGCGATTATACCTTTACAGGTAATAATGGAAACGGCCATTTTGATTAGAGACAGAGATATTTCTTGTTTCTTCCTGAATTGGCACATTAGCTTTCACCAAGAGTGTGGTGGGGCTCTGCAATTCACTCCTTGGATGATAGTTGGGGAGGAAATGCTCCGAAACTTTCAACAGTTCTTGGAATGACTTGAAGTGTTATGGCATTCAATCTTATATTTCAATGTTGGGAATTCAGACTTGAATCTGCAAGTAGTGTATGATATAGCACCACAGACTTGATAGGCTAAAGGACCTCCTGCTTAAAGTAAGATTTGAGGAAATGATTGAATGTATAAGAAGGAAAAGATTCATTGACTTTAAAATGTCCAGAGGGTCACGATAAACACTTTCAAACGCTCATTTCAGGAGGAAGATCAAACAGTCTTCCTCCATAGTGTATGAATCATAGCTGAAGACATTTCCACGGCTGACATTCAATTAATGATTATTCATACCTTTTCCTCCAGTTTCAAGCCATGGATTTTCTTTATCTAAATACATGTTTAATGTAGTAAACAAAATATTACATTCACGAATTCTACACACGTTGTGATCTGGCAACTGTTAATTTCAGGACATCTGGTAATTTCATTTAAAGAGCTACCAGTGGAACAGAAAATTAGCGGAGTGTGAGGGCTATCTTATTCTTATTTATTCAGGACTTTCCTGGTATTTCTAAAGGAGGATTGGAACAATGGGCTCTTAATGGAGGCGAGTCCACCTATCCTCGAAACAACATATGCAAGCATTCAGATTGAGTGCATTCATTCCCTGACGCTGAGTGTCCATTCATTTGCATTTAGGCTTGCTGGTGGTGCGAATAATTTATGACTGAAACATATCAGTTGACATATGCAATGATCATTGATGGAATGTAGGTGTCACTGGAAAAGCCAGTATTTATTGCCTGTTCCTCATTGTTCAGAGGGGAGTCAACGGTCAAAAACATTGATGTGTGTTTGGAGTTTCATGCAAACAAGAAAAACTGAAGGACGCAAATCTACGCACTTAAAGGACATTAGAACACTATTTCTTTTCAAGATTGGACAGAAATTACATGTTTGACACTGAACTGCTTATTTTAGTCAATTAATTTAATTCTAATTTCCACATTTGGCATTGTGAAATTCCAAGGTGGTCGGACACGACCTTTACAATTTGGATTACAAACCCAGAGAAAAGGCAGCCCACTCACCCTCTTCACGAGGAGGTTTCATACATAGAATCTTAGCGTTTTAGATTCATGTAGGGCATGAAAAAAACCCATCACTCCAACTCGCAAGCACCAACTCGACATCTGAAGCTGAACCAGTTCCATTTTACTGCGTTTGACCCACATCGCTCTAAACTTTTCCAGCAGATGTACCAATCCAGATGCATTTGAAGTATCACAGTGTACCCGTCTCTACAAATTTTCAAACAGCTCATTCTAACCTCGCATTTCCAAACAGGGACTAAACTAATTCGTTTTCAGCAATTTGATATTTTGAACAAATAAACCACAAGTTGAATTCCTGAAAATCACGCATCATCAATGAATCTCCACTTGTGTCCTATTCCTTCATTGCATCATTGTTGCAACTGCCAAAATGTCTCTCAGGAATATCCTTTGCTTATTTTCGATGCTGTTCATAAAACGCAGCGTGATTTCGGCAGCTCCTTACTGTTAGTTCTCGAAGCTGGAAAATAAGTCATGAAGTCGGATCTTCCCCTGTCATTGATTCATGAACATTGCAACACGTTGGTAAATTACCATTACAGTCAGAGCTAACTGTTGCGTGGTGTTGAAAGCTGAATGATTCCTCTATCATCCCCTTTGACGTGCTCTCAAACCATTTTATGGCAGCCTTTTAATAAAATAAATTCTTTTATGGAGCACTTGAGCCACTTCCATTTGATGGCGGCTTCTGAAGCTCATTATCAATTTTTTGGTATTCCAACTGCTATAACTAAGTACATTATAATTTCGTCTGACGTTTCCTGTATGGTACACTTTGAGGAGGCGTTGTTTTCAATTACTTTGTGCACTTTGCACCATTTCAAAACCTAGTTATTTCTGTTACCCCAGCACTTTTATCATGTTCTAGGCTCCGCATCAATATATGTTGTTAAGACATTTGGAAAACTCTGCACCATTCCATGACAGAGATTAATATCTGAGACAAAACTTGCGACACTTCTATAGAGCTTATGAACTAATTTCGCTCAGTTGGGCCTTTCCTGTCCAGATTGCGAGCATCAATTAATTAATCATTTTTGCTTTCCAGTTGTTAACATACAATGCAGTAAAACTGCAGTGTAATGCAATTTTGAGGATGCCATTCAAAAGAATTTTAGTTAGCAATAAGTGCATCAGGATCATCCAACCAGTGGCTCTGATGTGAATATTCATTAAATGATTGTACTGGCTTGTTCGGGCCCAAATCAATTCTTGCCATCCAGCTTGCCTCATTCACCTGCAATTTGCATAACGTTGTAACAGGAACACAGAAGTCACCATTTCCCCAGCACTGAAACTGGCCCTGGAGCATTTGCACATCAGGACTTCTAATCATCGACTTTAACTCCGCTTTCAAAAACATAATCTCCTCCAGACTAATCTCAAAATCCTCGAACAAACCGTTGAATCTGCCATCTGTAGCTGGATCGTCAGCTTCACGTTGAGCATATCGCAATGTCTTAAGAAAGTCAACTGCACCTCCCGTACGATAACCGTCAATAGTGGGAGTGGCAAGGTGGCTCAGCGGTTTCCTTTGCTGTCTCACATCGCCAGGCTTTCGGATTCGCTTCCCACCTCGGGCGTCTGCCTGGGAGGAGTTTGCACATTCTCCCTATGTCGACACAGGTTTCCACTGGGGGTTCCGGTTTCTTCACACAACACAAAGATATGCAGTTTAGGCGAACTGGCCACGCCGAATTACCCATTGTGTTCAGTGACATACAGAGGATGAGAACCAAACTTGTAGTTAGAGTATAGAAAAGGTTGAGAGTAGGGTGGTCCAAAATCAAGTTTCAGGAACGCAAGATGGCACCGGCAAGCAAGAAGTTGGTTTTATTTGTGTCAACTTCAACGCCAGGAGCATCTGGAATAAGGTGGGTGAACTTGCAGCATGAGTTGGTAACTGTGACATCCATGTTGTTTCCATTTCAGAGACATGGTTAGAGCAGGGACAGGAATGGTGCTGCAGATTCGAGGATTTAGATATTTCAGTAAGAACAGCGAAGATGGTAAAAGAGGGTGAGGTGTGGCATTGTTGGTCAAGGACGGTATTACATTTGCATAAAGGATGTTTGTGGACTCGTCAAATGAGGTAGTATGGGCTGAAGTTAGAAACAGGAAAGGAGAGGTCACCCTGTTGGGAGATTTCTATAGGCCTCCGAATAGTTCCAGAGATAAACAGGAAAGGATAGCAAAGATGATTCTCGATAGGTGTGAGAGAGACAGGTTAGCTGTCATTGGGGGACTTCAACCGCCCAAATATTGACTGGGAACACTATAATACTAGTACTATAGATGGATCAGTTTTTGTCGAGTGTTTGCAGGAGCACTTCCTGACACAGTATGTAGACCGGTCATCAAGTGGCGACGCCACATCAGATTTGGTACTGGGTAATGAGCCCGGCTAGGTGTTAGACTTGGTAGTAGGTGAGCACTTTGGTGATAGCGATCACAATTCTGTTATGTTTAATTTAGTGATTGAAAGGGATAGGTGTACACTACTGGGCAAGAAATATAGCTGCGGGAAGGTAATTACGATACGATTATGCAAGATTTTGGATGCATAGGATAGGGAAGGAAACTGCCGGGGACAGACACATTAGGAATGTGGAGCTTATTCAAGGAAAAGTTTTAGAGCGCGGGAGCAGTGGTTACGAAGAAAGTGGAACCTCTGGTCAAGAGGAAGAAGAAGGCTTATGTTAGGATGAGATGTGAATGTTCAGGTAGGGCGCATGTGGGTTACAAGGTAGCCAGGAAAGACCTAAAGAGACAGCTCG
Source organism: Chiloscyllium punctatum (assembly GCF_047496795.1). Classification (NCBI taxonomy): domain Eukaryota; kingdom Metazoa; phylum Chordata; class Chondrichthyes; order Orectolobiformes; family Hemiscylliidae; genus Chiloscyllium; species Chiloscyllium punctatum. Next base: position 36,250,281 of record NC_092773.1, read on the forward strand.
GTAGATCCAGGAGGAGACATCAGAAGTTGTTGGCGGATCGGATCAGGGTAAACGCTGAGGGTTTCTACAGGTATTTAAGAAATAAAAGAATGACAAGAGTAAGATTAGGGCCAATCAAGGATAGTAGTGCGAAGTTTGTGTGGAGTCAGAGGAGATGGGGCAGCACTAAATGAATATTTTTCGACAGAATTCACTCTAGAAAACAACAATGTTGTTGTAGAGATTACTGTGATTCAGGCTACTAGACGAGGTGTGATTGAGGTTCAAAAGGAAGAGTTATTTGAAATCCTGCAGAGTGAAAATAGATATGTCCCCTGGGCCGGTGGTATTTACCTAGGATCCTCTGGGAAGCCAAGGAGGAGATTGCCAAACCTTTGGCGTTGATACTTAAATCGTCATTGTCGACAGGAATAGTGCCAGAAGACTGAAGGATAGCAAATGTGGTTCCTCTGTTCAAGAAGGGGAGTAGAGACAGTCCTGGTAAGTATAGACCACTGAGCCTTACTTCGGTTTTTGTTAAAGTGTTGGAAAAGGTTATAAGAGATAGGATTTATAATCGTCTGGAAAAGCATAATTTGATTAGGGATAGTCAGCACGGTTTAGTGAAGGGTAGGGTCGTGCCTCACAAACCTTATTGAGTTCTTTGAGAAGGTAAACAAACAGGTAGAAGAGAGTAAAACGGTTGATGTGTTGTTTATGGAATTTAGCAAGGCGTTCGATAAGGTACCACACAGTAGGCTATTGCACAAAATGCGAAGGAAAGGGATTGTGATCGATATAGCAGTTTGGATCAGTAATTGCATTGCTGAAAGAAGACAGAGGGTGGTGATTGATGGGAAGCGTTCATCCTGGAGTCCAGTTACCAGTGGTGTACCGCAAGGATCGGTATTGGGTCCACTGTTGTTCGCCATTTTTATAAACGACCTAGATGAGGACGTAGAAGTGTGGGTTCCTAAATTTGCAGACGACACTAAGGTTGATGGGGTTGTAGATAGTGACGTAGGGTGTTGTAGGTTACAGAGAGACATAAATAAGCTGCAGAGCTGGGCTGAGATGTGGAAAATGGAGTTTAATGCGGACCAGTGTGAGGTGATTAACTTTGGTCAGAGCAACAGGAAAGCAAAGTACTGGGTTAACAGTAAGATTCTTGGAGGTGTTAATGAGCAGAGAGACCAAGGTGTCCAGGTACACAGGTCCTTGAAAGTTGCCACCCAGGCAGACAGGGTTGTTAAGAACGCAAACAGTGTTTGTGCTTTTATTAATAGAGGGATCGAGATCGGAACCATGAGGTTATGCTACCATTGTAAAAAACTCTGGTGCTGCCGCACTTGGTGTATTGTGTACCGTATTGATCACCGCATTACAAGAAAGAAATGGAAGCTTTGGAAAGGGTGCAGAGGAGATTTGCTCGAATGTTGCCTGGTATGGTGGGAAGGTCTTACGAGGAAAGGCTGACCGTCTTGAGGCTATTTTCGTTCGAAAGAAGAAGTTTGAGAGGTGACTTAATAGAGAAATATAAGATAATCAGAGGGTTAGTTAGGGTGGACAGGAAGATGCTTTTTCCAAGAATGGTGACGGCGATCACGAGGGGGGCTTAGCTTTAAATTGAGGGGTGATAGATATAGGACAGATGTCAGAGATTGTTTCTTTGCTCAGAGAATAGTAAGGGGATGGAATGGTTTGCCTGCAACTGTAGTATATTCGCCAACTTTAAGTACATTTAAGTCGTCATTGGCCAAGCATATGGACGAAAATGGAACTGTGTAGGTTAGATGAGCTTCAGATTGGTATGACTGGTCGGCACAACATCGAGGGCCGAAGAGCCTGTACTGTGCTCTAATATTCTATCATCTATGTTCTATGTTTTATGTATATGTTATATGTGCGTTAATCTAGGATGAATATCGAGTAGTAGCGTCATGCGCCGAAGTTGTTTACTCTTCAGAGGGTCGGTGTGGATTTTTTGGGTGGAAGGTCCAGTTTCCACAGTGTAGGCATTTTATGAATGAAGACTCCTTCTCCACGGATGCATTCGCTGCCTCCGACTATAATTTTTGTACTTCCACGACTGTGCAGACAAATTCAGAACGAACGCCATCTAAAAAGGTGCTGACGATATGAAGGATATCAATCAATTATCAGTGAGAATCCAGAAAGGAGACGGAGAGCTTGGCATCGTGGTGCAGTGATAACCTCTCTCTGAATGTCCCCAAAACAATACAACTGATCACTTACTTCAGGACGAATGGGGGAGGACATGCCCCCATCTACATGAATGGAACTGATGTTGAGAGTGTGGTTCGCATCAAGTACCGTGGAGTGTCGAAAACGAACAACCTTTCTTGGTCTTCTCACATAGATGTGATCGTAATGAAGACACAACATCGCCTCTTCTTCCTCAACTAATTCGGAAATGTCGCATGCCCACAAGGACCCTCACCAACATTTACAGATTTAGAATGGAAAGCATACTGTCCGTGTGCAGAACGGCCGGGTCCGATAATTGCTCTGTCCACGTTCAAAATAACAGACAGAAGTTTGTGTGTACAGCGCAGACCATGACAGAATCAACGCTACATCCATGGATTAGATTTAGACTTCTTGTTGCAAATTTTGCAAATTTTTCCAGTAATGTCACACACTTGAGAGACAATATACATTTACCTTTTTCATTTTTTGCAAACGTGTTCTTATTCATTCCCCATCAGTAAACGCTCTCATTTTGACTTCTAACAATTGCTGACAATATTGTGCCTTCTCTAGATTTGTACAGTTCTCTTTCTGTTGCAGAAGGATATTCTTTCAGTGGTACAGATGTTGTTTCCTTCAGACAGGAAGTCGTTAAACATTTTTGAGTTCTCTGTGGTTGACTTTTAAAGTAAGATAGAAGAATCAGGAGGCGTGGTCAGTTTCACACAGATCCAAAGGGATTTCGCATTTGCTTTCAGTGAGTTGGTGATTTTTGCCATCTTTCGGAGCTGAATATTTGAGTTCCCTTTTCTTAGAAGGAGGACGTCAGCAGAGAGACTTCCTGTTTAATGTCAAATGGGGAAGATTGCTTCTTATTATTTGCCTTTACTAGTGGTATGTTTATGGAATGCTGCGTAAATTGCAAAAGTTCATAATTTGTGATAATATTTGTCACGAATTTTAATATAACACGGGTACAGGCCATTGAGCACTTCACGTTTGTACTGACATATTTTGTGCTTCCATATTAAAATTGTGTTCACTTTCCTCTATTCCCTTCTTATTCATGTATTCGTCCACGTTCATGTTTCTTGAATACTGATAATGAGTCTGCATCCAGCACTTCTTTTGGCAGCCCATTCCACACATTCACCACGTTTTAAGCAAAAAAATGCTTCGCACTTCACTGTTAAACTGCCCCACCCCAAGATCCTTGAAGCTGTCTCCCCTGGAATTTGCACTTACACCATGGGTAAAAACCTCATAACTTTCACTCTACCAATGCTACTGAGAATATTGTAAAAAACATATTCTGTAGTTCCACAACATCCTGCAATCCGTGAAAGCAAACCGGTTCTATCCAACCATACTTCATAGTTAAAATTCCCAAAATAGGCCATCTCAACATTCTTGTCAATCTTTCTCGTTTGCTGTCCAAAGCATTCATACACATCTGACACTATGGCGACCGAAGTGCACGCAATATTCCAACAGTGGCCTCACTAAAATTCCATAAAACTGCAGCATACCTTGGTCATTCTTTTATTCAATGCCCCATCCAATGAAGGCAAGTGTGCCATGGTCCTTTATCAACCTGTGCTAACACCTTTTGTGATCCGTTGAACTGCGCACATAGATCACTATGGAGATCTATATTCCTGATGTTCTGCCGTTCCATGTGTAATTTCTACCTATTCTTGCACTTCCAAAATGCAGCACTTCGTCTTTTGTTCCAGTAAGCAATGATTGAATTCGGCAAAGGCTTTGCTGAAGTTCATGTCGACAACCAGAATTGGTTTTGCCTCTTCAATCAAATTTGTGACCTACTCAACCATCTGTATGTATTATTGAAGCATGACTTGCCCTGATCAAAACCATGCTCTGTCTCGCTAATATGATCATTCACTTCTATATGCATAAGAACTTGTCCTTCAGAATGATTTTCATTAATTTCCCTATCACCGAAACTTGTGCCTGTAGTTTCCTCGATTATTCATTCCACCCTTCTTAAACAATGGGAGAACATTTTGGATTATCCAGTTTTCCTGGACTTCACCGGCGGCCAAAAAGGATGCAAAGTGGGCTGTCAATGTTCCAGCAATTTTATTTATTGCCTTCCGAAGTTTTCTCGAATAGGTCTCCTCAGGAACAAGGGACATACCTACATTAGTTTTTTATAAAAACACATGTATAACATCATTTCCATTTTAATCGAAACTTGACTTTGAATTTCGATACACAATTCCTCGCCGAATTCAGTCTCTTTGATGAATCCCAACATGAAGTCTGTGTTCAGGATGTTCCCTACCTCTTCTGGTTTGGTAGATATATTCCCTCATTTTACTTTTAGTGGGTCAACGCTTTCCAAAGCTGCCCTCTGCAAGTTTTACATGTTATGTATTTCAAGGGCTGGAACAACTCCCATTTCCTGGACATTCCATATGTTTAGTTTTCCTTGTGAATAATTTCATAACATACCTTGTCATAGAGTCAAAGAGTCTTAGCGAAGTACAACACGGAAACAGACCCTTTGTTCCAACTCGTCCATGCCGCAAAAATATACAAAAGTAATCTATTACCATTTGACTACATTTGACTACATTCAGCCCTTCCACTTCATTAAGCCAGATGGGGTTTAAAGCTGCAGTTGTACTAGGTTCCACCAGTTGCTCTGGCAGCTCATTCCATACACGGACCACACTCTGCGTGAAAACTTTGCCCCTCATATTCCTTCAACATCTTTCCTCTCTCTCTTTACATAGCTGTTTTGGGATAGTGTAGGGGGACGATCTGAGAATAGTTTACAGGTCGGTGCAATATCGAGGGCCGAAGGGCCTGTTTTGCGCTGTAATGTTCTATGTTGTATGTTCTGTGTTCACCCTGAACCTATGCCCTCTAGTTGTGGACTTCCTCCAGCCCCCCGCCCCACCCCACCCCAGCAAAATGAGAGGGCCTTGTCTATTTCCCCTACACATCCCTATCCTGATTTAATTAGCTTCTAAAAAATCACCGTTATCATCCGTCGGCGCGGGAAAAACAGCCACATCATATTCAACATCTCCCTTTCCCTCAAACACTCCAACCCTGGCAACATTCTTGTAAATCTTTTCTAAACGATTTGATGTTTCTCCACATTCTTTTTTTTTAGGAAGGAGAACAGAATTGCACGCAGTATTCCAAAAATAATCTAACTAATGTCCTGTACACCCACAATATGACCACCCAACTCCTCAACCAAGCTTCACGGACCTTGTTTCTCGCAGGAGTAGGCCTCTGTTGAAGTCGTAAAACTGCCCTTTGAAAGAAGCTCACATGCCAATTGCGAATTTGCCCTCGAAGAGCCACCTTGAATTACACTTCTCCAGTTTTTTTCCTAACATTGTTGTAATTTGCCTGCCCTCAATTTTGCATCTTCACTCAAGGACTACAACCATCCTTTTCAAGAGTACCTTGTAACGTACGGTAATATGGTCAATCCTCTCGAAATTCTCCTCAGTACACATCTGGATAGCAGTAACTGGAGAGTTCAGAGTCAGCATGGATTTATGAAGGGGAATTCATGCTTGACTAATCTTTTGGAATTTTTTGAGGATATGTCTCTGAAGATGGACAAGGGAGATCCAGTGGATGTAGTATGCCTGGACTTCCACAAAGCCTTTGAAAAAGTCCCACAGAGGAGGTTAGTGAGCAAGGTTAGGGCACATGGTATTAGGGGGAAAATGCTGACATGGATTGAAAATTGGTTGGCTGACAGGAAAAAAAGAGTACTGATAAATAGCTCCCTTTTGGAATGGCAGGTGGTGACCAGTAGGGTGCTGCAGGGATCAGTGCTGGGACCGCAGCTTTTTACAATGTACAATAATGATATAGATGAAGGTATTAAAAGTAATATTCGCACATTTGCGGATGATAGAAAGCTGGGTGGCAGGGTGAAATATGTGGAGGATATTAGGAGAATATGGAGTGACCTGGACAGGCTAGGTGAGTGGACGGATGCATGGCAGATGCAGTTTAATGTGGATTAATGTGTGATTATCCACTTTGGTGGCAAGAACCGGGAGGCAGATTACGAACTAAATGGAGTCAAGTTAGGTAAAGAGGCAGTAAAACAAGATCTGGATGTACTTGTACATCAGTCAATGAAAGCAAGCATACCGGTACAGCAGGCAGTGAAGAAATCTATTAGTATGCTAGCGCTCAGAATAAGAGGAATTGAGTACAGAAACAAATAGGTCATTGTGCGGCTGTAAGGGACCTGGTGAGACCGCACCTGGAATATTGTGCGAAGTTTTGGTCTCCAAATTTGAGGCAAGGTATTCTGGCTATTGGGGGAGTGCAGGTTCATGAGGTCAATTCCTGGAATGGCAGGACTACTTTACGCTGAAAGATTGGAGCGACTGGGCTTGTATACGCTTGAGTTTGGAAGGCTGAGAGGGGATCTGATTGAGATATATAAGAGTATTAAAGAATTGGACATTGTGGAGACAGGAAGCATGTTTACACTGATGGGTGTGTCCAGAAAAATAGGACACAGTTTAAAAATAAGTGGTTGGCCACTTAGAGTTGAGGAGAAACCTCTCCACCCAGAGAGTGGTGGGTGTGTGCAATTATCTGCCCCAGAAGGCTGTGGATGCCATGACTCTGGATACTTTCAAGAAAGCGTTGGATAGAGTTCTGAAGGATAGTGAAATGAAGAGTTATAAGGATAAGGCACGAACATGATACTGATTGAGGATGATCAGCCATGATCAGAATGAATGGTGGTGCTGGCTCGAAGGGCAGAATGGCCTACTCCTGCACCTCGTGTCTATTGTCAATAGAATTGAATTTTCGCACGCCTGTTCGGGTTTCGTTGCCAGATCCTCGTCCAGCATAACGGCCACTCTGACTGGAAGGCATACATCCTGTGCCAAGAAACCCTCCTGGATTGTCCTACCAAGTTCTGCCCTATTCAAGGCCCGAGAATGAACAGAAGCCAAACCATTGCAGGGGAAGATAAAATCACCCAGAACAACAACTGGAATATCCGTAATCGTGGAAAATGAGACAGAATGTCGTAGACATGCTTTTTAAGGAAACAGTCAATGCTCATTATCTAGAATGCGACTGCAAAGTACTTTTGCAGTTTGGGTTTACTCTGATCCAAAGCAATATAAACGGACCCTTAAGTTGTGCCTCGGAACTAAGTCCTTCTGATATAATCACTTGACCAGAGCAGATACAGGGAAAACTATTAATTTAAAATTATTTGCCTCCCATTGCAAATATGTTATGTATAATAAGGAAAGCTGTTGCTTCAAAAGCAGACTGTCAGAGGTCCAGGTGAATCATTAAATTACTTAGGCACTAGACAGAAAAGCTCCACAATTGACTTTAATATCTGTTACTGCGACTTCCAAAGAAATCCTCAACTATTCTAAATATGATGAAATATGGAAAGGTGCTGCATTCAGAATGCTCTCTATGAACACTATCACTCCTTCTCGCCTTTTTCTTTTCACACAAATAATCTTCATCCTGGTTGGTTCATCTGTCAAAGTATATATGTAGAAATACATGCAACGTACTGTAATTCCCTGAGAGAGTGACAAACCAGTGCACAGGGTTGGCGGTGACAGAATATAAAAGGATGGAGTTCTGTTTGAAATTAACGATATGTTTGACACAAATTTAAAATTGTTACCTGGATGAAGACAAATATAATTTTGAGGAACAGGATGCAATTGGAACAAGGTTTCGTTTTTTGGACTTTAGTTAAAATCGCAGTTATATTTAACTTACATTTAGGTTTACGTTTTGGGTGGATTTACATTTCAGAAAGTACTTCCAGCTATTCTTAAGGGATGTTTCAGTGTTCGCTCACAGTTGGAATTACGCATTACTTAATTAGTGTTTATGTAATTTGAGAAGTTCCGTTTGATGAATGGACGGTTTCGTTGGTTTTAGGGCTGTATTCGTTTGAAGGTGACCATTTACCAAAGGAGGGAAATGATAATTTGGCCATGGTGACAGTAGAAGTTTCTGCATTAAGAAGGTGTGAAGATTGTTGGATAATATGTTCGTTGTATATTTGAGACTGACTGTGGATGAAATGTATTAAAGGATTTTGAGAGAACAATGAGTGTAAGAGCACTGGACACAATTATTCCATTTTCTGAGATGCGAGGGAGAGGAGTCTGTCCCAGAAGTATATAATGTTGACAACATAAGAAAGTGAGTTCTGCAGATGCTGGAAATCAGAGTCGTAAAGTGTGGTGCTGGGAAAGCACAGCTGGTCAGGCAGCATCCGATTAGTGGAACAGAAGAAAGTGAAGATCGCAGATGCTGTAGATCAGAGTCGAAAAGTGTGGCGCTGGAAATGCCTCATTATTGATGAAGGGCTTATGCTAGAAACATCGATTCTTCTGCTCCTCGGATACAGCCTGACTGACTGTATTTTTCAACACCACAAATTTCGGCTATAGTGTTGCAACTACCTTATTCGAGGAAGATTGCAAAAGTAAGGTTAAAAATTACAGACTAAATAGATAAACAACCTTCAGAAGCATTTGTAAATTTTAATTCAGTATAGATTGTTAGTCACATGGAATCAACAGCTTGAACAGAAAGAACGGATTTACAGAATATAATTCGTGCATAACAAAGTTTCTGAAGGTTTTGCAATTAATTATAGAAGGTGGCTACAGGGATGGTGCAGGAGGGAGAGATTTCGGTACTTGGATAACTGGGGTTCTTTCTGGGGAAGGTGGGACCTCTATAGACAGGATGGTCTGCACCTGAACCTGAGGGGCACCAGTATCCTTGGGGGGAGGTTTGCTAGTGCTCTTGGCGGGGGGGGGGGGGGGGGGGGGGTTTAAACTAACTCTGCAGGGGCATGGGAACCCAGACTGTAGCTTTAGGGTGCAGGACCTGGAGTGTAGGGAGGGTAGGAATATGGCATCAATCTTAAAGGATGGTGCCTGTAAACAGAAGAGTGGCTTGAAGTGTGTATACTTTAATGCCAGAAGTATACGAAATAAGGTAGGTGAACTCGCAGCGTGGGTTGGTACCTGGGACTTCGATGTTGTGGCTATTACGGAGACATGGCTAGATCAGGGACAGGATTGGCTGTTGCAGGTTCCAGGGTTTAAATGTTTTAGTAGGGTCAGAGGTGGGGGTAAAAGAGGTGTTTGTGTGGCTTTGCTTGTCAAAGATAGTATTACAGCGGTGGAAAGGAAGATGGATGAAGATTTGCCATCTGAGGTAGTTTGGGTTGAGGTTAGGAATAGGAGAGGTGAGGTCACCCTGTTAGGAGTCTTTTACAGGCCTCCTAATAGTCCTAGAATCGTTGAAGAAAGGATTGCGAAGATGATTCAGGAGAAGAGTGACAGTAATAGGGTGATTGTTATGGGAGACTTTAACTTTCCTGATATTGATTGGGAAAGCTATAGCTCAAGTTCGTTAGATGGGTCAGTGTTTGTGCAATGTGTGCAGGAGAGTTTCCTGACACAATATGTAGATAAGCCAACAAGAGGTGAGGCCATACTGGATTTGGTTCTGGGTAACGAACCAGGCCAGGTATTAGAACTAGAGGTAGGTGAGCACTTTGGGGACAGTGACCACAATTCGGTGATTTTTAGTCTAGTGATGGAGAGGGATAAGTGTGTACTACAGGGCAAGAGTTATAGCTGGGGGCAGGGAAATTATGATGCGTTGAGGCATGACTTAGGATGTGTGGATTGGAAAAGTAGATTCCAAGGCAAGAGCGTAATTGATATGTGGAACTTGTTCAAGGAGCAACTATTGAGTGTCCTTGATAAGTACGTACCTATCAGGCAGGGAGGAAAGGGTCGTGTGAGGGAGCCGTGGTTTAATAAGGAGTTGGAATCCCTTGTTAAATGGAAGAGGGCGGCCTTTGTAAAGATGAGGCGTGAAGGTTCAATAGGGGCGATTGAGAGTTATAAGGTAGCCCGGAAGGACCTGAAGAGAGAGCTAAGAGCAGCAAGGAGGGGACATGAAAGGTCCTTAGTTGGTAGGATTAGGGAAAACCCTAAGGCTTTCTATAGGTATGTTAGGAATAAAAGAATGACTAGGGAAGGAATAGGTCCAATCAAGGATAGTAATGGGAAGTTGCGTGTGGAGGCTGAAGAGATTGGGGAGGCGCTGAATGAATACTTTTCGTCAGTATTCACTCAGGAACAGGAAATTGTTGTCGATATGAATACTGAGGCACGAATAAGTAGAATGGATGGCTTTGAGATATGTAGAGAAGAGGTGTTGGAAATTCTGGCAAGGGTGAAAATAGATAAGTCCCCTGGGCCTGATTGCATTTATCCTAGTATTCTCTGGGAAGCAAGGGAGGAGATTGCAGAGCCATTGGCCTTGATTTTTGTGTCCTCTTTGTCTACAGGAGTAGTGCCAGAGGACTGGAGGCTAGCAAACGTGGTTCCCTTGTTCAAGAAGGGGAGTAGGGATAATCCTAGTAACTATAGGCCAGTGAGTCTCACTTCTGTTGTGGGCAAAGTCTTAGAGAGAATTGTAAGGGATAGGATTTATGCACATCTGGATAAGAATGATGTGATCAAGGATAGTCAGCATGGTTTTGTGAAGGGCAGGTCGTGCCTCACAAATCTTATTGAATTCTTTGAGAAGGTGACGAAGGAGGTAGATGAGGGGAAAACGGTAGATGTGTTATATATGGATTTTAGTAAGGCGTTTGATAAGGTCCCCCATGGTAGGCTACTGCAGAAAATACAGAGATATGGCATTGAGGGTGAGTTGGAGGTTTGGATTAGGAATTGGCTCTCTGGAAGAAGACAGAGGGTAGTAGTTGATGGCAAAGGTTCATCTTGGTGTGCCGTCACTAGTGGTGTTCCGCAAGGATCTGTTTTGGGACCATTGCTGTTTGTCATTTTTATCAATGACCTGGAGGAAGGGTTAGAAGGTTGGGTGAGCAAGTTTGCGGATGATACGAAAGTCGGAGGAGTTGTAGACAGTGAGGAAGGATATGGCAGGTTACAGCGGGATATAGAGAAGCTGCAGAGCTGGGCAGAAAGGTGGCAAATAGAGTTCAATGTAGCTAAGTGTGAAGTGATTCACTTTGGTAAGAGTAATAAAAAGATGGATTACTGGGATAATGGTAGACTACTTGGTAGTGTGGAAGAGCAGAGGGATCTTGGTGTCCATGTACACAGATCTCTGAAAGTTGCCACCCAGGTAAATAGTGCAGTGAAGAAGGCATATGGCGTACTGGCTTTTATTGGTAGAGGAATTCAGTTCCGGAGTCCTGAGGTCATGCTGCAGTTGTATAAGACTCTGGTGCGGCCGCATCTGGAATATTGTGTGCAGTTTTGGTCGCCATACTATCGGAAGGATGTGGAGGCACTGGAACGGGTGCAGAGGAAGTTTACCAGGATGTTGCCTGGTATGGTAGGAAAATCCTATGAGGAAAGGCTGAGGCACTTGGGGTTGTTTTCATTGGAGAAAAGAAGGTTTAGGGGTGATTTGATAGAGGTGTACAAGATGATTAGGGGGTTAGATCGGGTTGACAGTGAGAACCTTTTTCCACGTATGGAGTCAGCTATTACAAGGGGGGATAGCTTTAAATTAAGGGGGGGTAGATATAGGACTGATGTTAGGGGTAGGTTCTTCACTCAGCGAGTCGTAAGTTCATGGAATGCCCTGCCAGAAGCAGTAGTGGACTCTCCCTCTTTATGGGTATTTAAGCGGGCATTGGATAGGTATATGGAGGATAGTGGGTTAGTGTAGGTTAGGTGGGCTTTGATCGGTGCAACATCGAGGGCTGAAGGGCCTGTACTGCGCTGTATTCTTCTATGTTCTATGTTCTATGAATCCACTGAGGGGTACAACGACAGCAGGTTTATACACAAGAGGCAAATCAGGGGGCCAAAATGGGGAGAGGAGAACTCTTCAGTAAATAGTGTCAGGGAGAATCCAAAGGGATTCTACCAATTCAGTAAGAGAGCAGTTAGGGAGAGAACTGCAAGGCCACCTATCTGTGCAACCACAGATGTTGGGTGAGATACTGTATGAATACTTCATATCAATATTTGTTATGGATAAGTTTATGGAATCTAGAGAAATTGTGGAAACACATATCGTTATTTTGGGAAGTGTCTGTACTAGAGAAGAGGAAGAATTGAAATACTAAAATGCTCAAAGGCGGATATAGCCCGGGGACCGGATCAGTTATGACCCTAAACTCCGTGTAATGCTAAGGAAGTGATTGTTTGGGCATCTTAATGAGATATCTGGGCTTTGATCGGCGCAACATCGAGGGCCGAAGGGCCTGTACTGCGCTGTATTGTTCTATGTTCTATGTTCTATGTTCTATGTTTGATGGATGGAACAGTGTTGATTCGTTGGTCACCAGAATCAATGGTTTTGCATAGCTCTTTGTCACACATTTAATTGGGAATGTGCGGTGTATTTGATGCTAATGGACTAAAATCTCTGCGGAAATAAATCGTTTGGCGCCTCGCAGTTGCCCTATTTGTTTATTCAGTCGAAGCCTTGATTCGATGGGATTCTCCATTGCACTGATTAGCTGCTCTCTAAATTTGGACTGAGTTGCTCCATACAAACGAGTGTTTGCACTGCAAGTTAAATTGTGGAGCATGAATCTGACCCTTTGCAATATCTTTTTATGATTCCTTGTATTTGATCCTGTAATGTTATAATACAAGAAATGTATGCACCATCCACAAAAGAATGAAACTGCTGGATATGGTGGAGAGTAAAATCATAGACCTCCTCCTGCTCTCCATTTCTGTGTCGTTCTAATTATCTTTGATGCTCTGGCATCTCAGTCTCTTACGCATCGAATCAAGGATGTGTCTACGCACTAACGTGTGTCACAATGTCAGAGTTATCGGCAAAAAAAACGAATAGGAGAAATGGACTTAAAACCATTTTAAAGTACTTAAATAACACCGAAACAGAATCAATATAATTGAATGACTTTACATAACAGAAGCATGAAGGATTGCTTCATATCTCTCCAGGTTCCTGTATAAAGTAGTGAGCGATGTTTTGTTTAAATAGAGAGAACACCCGTTGTTGCTAGAACCACAACTGTTGTTCTCTCAATGCAGTATTTTTCCCCTTTGACACTACCAACAAATGGCTACAAATTGATCAAATGTAAAATTGTCAGTGAACGAGAATAAATATTCCGTTGCTGCACAACGCAGTGTGTGGTTAATACTGCACACAGGGGTAATGAGAAAATAAAGATGATAGGCAAAAATGGTAAGTGATCCGCCACAGAGTATGACTACTCTGGTGACAAATACTTCATCTGCTATTGCTAGAGGTAGCACATAATGAGTGGTACAATCGAAAGGCCAAAGTTTTCATGGGACAGGATCAATACAGCCATTAAATATACTGTAAGTGATACAGCACAACAAGAAACGTGTGGTAAACCGTTCAACATGATACTGGTTCACCACTGTTACTTGGCTTTGGTTGATCAGAATTTACACATTCCAAAATCTCTGATGGAGGAGAAGATTCAGAAAGAATCGTGAATTAACAAAATAAAATGAAACAATTTCAATTTTGTTATGTGGAAGCCCCAGATGGTGAAATCTGGCTGATCCGTCTCTGATGTCATGGTCTTCCAAGCAATGTTTTAAAATTGATCACCTCAGGGTAGCTTAATCAAAATAGACAGATCTGGTGCACTGGCATGGAGTCATAGAGTCATAGAGTCATCGAGATTTACAGCACAGAAACAGACCATTCGGTCCAACTCATCCATGCCAACAAGATTTTCCAACCCAATCTAGTACCACCTACCAGCACCTGGTCCAAACCCTCCCTCCAAGCCCTTCCTATTTATATATCTGTCCAGATGCCTTCCAATATTGCAATTGTACTAGCCTCCACCACGTCCCCTGGCAGCTCATTGCACTCACGTACCAGCCTCTGTGTTAAAACATTGTCCCTTAGGTCTCTTTTATATTTTTTCTCCTCTTACCCTAAACCTATGCCCTCTAGTCCTGGACTCCCCCACCCCAGGGAACAGACTTTGTCTATTTATCCTAACCATGCCACACATGATTTTATAAACCTCTTTAATGTCACCCATCAGCCTCCAACGCTCCGGGAAAAAAACCAGCACAAGCTTTTTCAACCTCTCCCTATAGCTCAAATCCTCTAAACCTGGCAACATCCTTGTAAATCATTTCTGAACATTTCCAAGTTTCACAACATCCCTCCGAAAGGAAGGAGACCAGAGTTGCACGCCATATTCCAACAGTGGACTAGCCAATGTCCTGTACAGCCGAAACATGACCTCTCAACTCCTGAAACTCAATACTCTGACCGATAAATGATAGCATGCAAAACGCCTTCTTCACTATCCAATATACCTGCGACTCCACTTTCAAGGGGCTATGTACCTGCACTCAAAGATCTCTTTGTTCAGCAACACGCACTAGGACCTTTCCATTAAGTGTATAAATCCTGCTAAAATTTGCATTCCCAAAATGCAGCATCTACTAAATGAACAATTGTGGAGCAGCTCCAAGTTCATGAAGAATTAAGTCATTCCTGTTCTGGGACATTCTTGATAGAATGAGGCAGTGCTTAAGGTGTGAGAGCCTGTAGAATGGAAAGATCTACTCATACTATTTCTTTGATCACTGTAATGAATTAATATAAGCAATACAATAGTTGTAATTTGTTTTTGCTTAAACCTGATCAATTACATCATAAGAATGTGAGAGAGGGCGTCCTTTGAAGAATGGATTGATAGCTGATACAAAACATGGTTTAGTGACGTGGGTTTTAAGTGTATGCAAACACCTTGACAGAATTTGCGGAATTCCGTTCTGGAAGGAATCTCGACGAGTATATTGTCCTTTACAATTCCCATAAACAATTAATTTTAAGAACAGAAGCACATTTTCACAATAAATGCAGGTAGTTGAATTGAAATTATGTTTAACTCAGAGGTAAAATGGGACAATGTGTCTGCATATCTGCTGAATTTTCAGAAGAAGCGTTTGGAAAATAAATTGAAATAACTTAATCAGTTGCGTTTTACTATTGTCTGAAGAAATATTTTTCCTGTTCCACCTTGAAAGTTACATCCATGTGAATCACAATAAGTAATATAATATTACTATCTTACATGACATTCCATCGGTACATTGCTGATTTGATTGTATCTCAAAATCACATTTACAACTCCCATGAAAAGTTTCACTCCCCTGCTTAACTCGAACTCATCTATATTTCCAGTTTAAAAATAAAAAAAATGCGCTGAAACCATATTTGCAGAAGGACAAATCCAAAGATTCACGTTTATCAATGGTAATAAGTTCATTTGTTTCACCCGAATTTTTAAATATGTGTCATTCGGTTCAAGATGCTTTTGTGAGTATAAACATCCTCAACACTTTTATTCTTTGAAACTCCCCTCAGGATAATATATGCTTAAAGTAAGATTCCTTAATGGCATAGACCTTATGGTCAGGTCACATCCTACGACAGCAAGTAGAAAGTTCGCGTGCAAGACGTTTCTGAAACAGACAACAGCCCGCTCCCCCACTCCCCTGTTCCCATTTCAGGTGTTAGTCTGGAAAAACATATTGACCTGTCTTCAGTATGCCTACTCGTTCCTTGAATAAGTTGAACAGTATGAGTACAGTATTCCCAATGCAGTTTCAGTAATGGCCTCTATAACTGTAAATGTTCGTAAAATTTCAATACATGATGCGTCACAAGAAATTGGATACAACTTTGAGATCAAGCTCGCCTAATCCCAGAGTCACAATATGATTTATACAATTTAAAGCATTCAAAAAGGTCTCGAAATTTCCTTACTTTCAGACTCAGGTTGTTACAAATTACCAACCAGCTTTCTCTTGTGACCGGGAATCATTCATTTTACGGGTGGGTGCTCTGGGCGGCAGATTGCCTGCTGACCGACAGCTCCACAGGGGCACATGTTCAATTGAGGGAGACTGTCATTAGCGATTATATGTTTTTGCAGAGGCGTCCGCTGGGTGTCTGGACCCCTTGTACATTAAAATGATATGCAGACTCGGTGGATTGGTTAAACTAAATTGTCCCTCAATGTCCAGGGATTTGCAGCCGCATTTAGCCATTGAGATGGGCGGGATACACTTTGTATGTTCATTCTTGACAGACAGAGTAACTGTACTGTCGCGATCCGATGAATTGGACACTAGCTACACGTAGGCCAATATATATAGTCGGCAATTAAGATAATGAATTGGCACCATAGCCAGTTTGATGCTCCCATTTTCTCCACAGCCAAATATATAGTCGAGAAATAGGTTGCAAGAGGAAATGCAGTTTATTTGTTTTTCATCTTCCATTCTACTTTTGAGGTCGTCTTTATGGTTCTTCTGAAGAAAAAGGATGTTGTTTCAGTTGTCTTTTTCATAAATGCTTCCACTGCTTGGGAGGAGAATCGTGGTGGCTGCAGCAATCATAAAAGTTCCTGTCTCTGACAGTGAAAAATGAAAGTTTACAATAATTTTCGAATTTGTTTTTTTTTCGGATTTCCACTGACTTTTGACAATAGTAAATAACAAAAGTATTTTCCAAGCTAAAGATGAATTGAATACTTCTGTCGCATTGTGACCTCTTTCCAGCTCAATCCCGCGAGAGCCGTCGGGAACCAAATACAACGCTGTTGGAAGGCAAAGAATATCTCTATAATTTATAACTGGTCACTAGTCCAGATGCCAATGAACATGTTTGCTGACATTTAAAGCTGGAGATGAACACTCCCTCATCCAAATAGTCTGCAACTTAAACTTCAAGTATTACTTTCTCGAACTATTGCCCATGCATTTCCCGCAGGGGATGCTCTGTTTTTTTTTTACTTGTAAAGTATACAATTTCTAGAACTGTGTTTTAAGATAGCCGTTTATCTCTTTCAAACACAGTTTCCAAACTTGGGAAAAATAAAACCAGACACGATCTATGCACTAATATCCTAAAATCATTCCCGAATTACATGATGCACTTCGATGTTAACATTTAGCGATTAAAGCGACACAGCTGGAGACAGGCCCTTTGGCCCAAACTGGTCCATGCTGACCAAAATGTCAATCCACTCTAACCCATTTTCCTGCATTCGGCCGATATCCTTTCGAAGCTTTCCTATCCAAATGTTTGTCCAAATGTCATTTACATGTTGTTAATATACCCGCCTCAATCTTTTTTTGGGTGACAGCTCAATATATAGGCATACCACTCTCTGTTAATAAAAAGAGTTGTCTCTCGAATTATCTTCTTTCTCCTCTGACCGAAAACTGATGCAGTCTAGTTCTCGATTCCCCAACCATCGGCAAAAAAAGACTGAGTGCATTCAACTTCTACATGTCTCTCAGGATTTATACACGTGAAAACGGTCTGCCTTCAGACTTTTATGCTGGAAACAAAGAGACCTAGCTTTTCTACCCTGTAGATGAAACTTAGACCATTTAGTCCAGGCAACATCATTGTAAGTTTCCTGTGCAATATTTCCAATCTAATACCAAATTTTCTGTAATAAGGTGACCAAAACTCAATGCAATCCTTCAAATGCGGACTCACCAAAGTGCTGTGTAACTGCAACGTAACTTTCCAAATTATGTTTTGAATGCCCTGACTGAAGAATTATTGGTCTGTTAATCTCTTCGTTTGTATGAATTATTAACAGTTCAGAACACGATTCCTGTAACAACTTCGATCTTGCAACCTTAAAAGAAAAACACAATTAAATCTCTACATTTGCTCATTTTACCCAGCCAATTATCATCGACTACAGTGTCTGAGCACTCTCAACGTCAGTGTTTAATTTGGCAATAATTGTGATGTCATACATGTGCTTATCAAACGCATTCTGGAATTCAACGTCCACATGAGCCGCTTGGCCACTATGACCGTCGAAATTTTCACCATCGCAATGAACTCAAATTGATTGTCCAAACATACTTTGCATGTGAGAAAATCCAGTCGGCTGCTGTTGAGCCAATGGCACTGTAATGTCCCACGTCCTCTCTGACTTTTCAAATGAATGAGTAGCATTTGCTTTCTCCTCATAAATTAGTTTCGTCCCTGACGAAATGCATTTTGGAAAATAGAAAACAAAACAACACAGATCTCACACGCCATTTTCCCCCCATTTGAACAGGTGTTTAATACTTTTCTCAATTCCTCAATGACTTAATTTCCTGTTTCACGGTTTATTTCTTCGATTGATTATCTATCCCTAACAGGGAAGACTGATCCAAACTATCAATTCAATTCAACTGCCTTTTCCATATTTTCTATTCTTTACTCACAAGTCTCACGCCAGGATGGGCCAAACCTCACGTTTTTACACCTTTTCTTCCTTGATAATGTTTTGGATAGAATCTCTCATTATTTGTTTATATATGATTGATTATTTGCACTCTATAGTCACGTTTCTTTCTTTTTTTGGCGTGTTTTTTAAAAATCTTTTGTCCAATCCTCGAAACACCGGTCAAGTTTTGCACAATTGCATGAACTTTCCTTTATTTTCCTCATTATTTAACTAAGCCATTGAATTGTGAATAATTGTCCGATCACTTGGCCTTGTATTATTTGGTGGAGTGAATTATTCAGATTGGTCATTGTCCAGACATTCATCAGGCCGGTATTGATAGGAAATGTACTTTAGAATGCTGCAGAGTGCATGCCATGGCATACGTTGAAGCAAACGTAAATTAAGAAGCAACAGTATTGCGATGCAGTAGCAGGATTCCAATTCTCGGTTGCCTAGCTTCACATTGTAGTTGTTCCGGTAGTGTGTTATAACATTTCAGACCAGGCTGATTCGAAAATCGAATTCCCTACTGCACAGGCGCTCCAAGCCTGCATCATTCTGTTATCTGCATTGAAACTAGTTGATTCCCACAAAGTACATGATCTAAATTCTGTTCAGGGAAATGTAGACTGTTGAGCACATAATCAAACTCAAGGATAACTCCTCAATCAGTTCACTGTATATATCATACAAGTGCCACTACATTTCGCTCAAATACCTTATATGTTCGCCCAGACATGGAAGCGACCTCCTGTCTCTCCAAGTAACCCAGACCCGACCTTCTGGTGCTGGAAAGGGTACAAGCTCCCATCATCCCACGGTGGAGCTGATCATCATATCTGCCCTCTGCTCCTGAACACCTCCGCAGAGGTGGAAATAATAACACTCCCACAGCTCAGCCTTCCTTCCAACGGTGTAGGTCAACACGATAACAATACTAAACATTTGTTTATCTGCCATTAAATCCTGTACAGGCTTCTTTGATGCACCTAAAGAGGAGAAAAAAAACTTAAGAAGAAATGCATTTCATTCAGTATAATTAACAGCAGAAATGCTCACCTCTGCAATTTTTAACAACTGTGAAACACGCAGAGACACATGAATTGACTGAGATTACCTAAAGTTTACTTTGGCAATAGAACTGTTTAATTCCCGTCAGCAATCCACTTTCAAGAACATGTTTCAATAACAGATGCTTCAAATAAAATGTGTCTTCTGTGTCGGGGCATATACTCTTTAGTGATGTATTCAGTGCATTGCTGAAGACAGGGATTTCCCATTCCTGTATGCTTATATGCATTAGCTAACGTCGACATTTTAGCGATATACAGTTAATATAACTTAACCATTACTAATCCTTTTGCAATACCTCCTATCAGAGGGTTTCTTACACTAACGGCTGCTTCACAGGTGTATGGCTTTTCAGGGAAATTAGTCGCTTGATGAATCAGACAACCTGTGAGCTGAAAACAAACGCTCATGTTTTGACAGCACACAATTAAACACCAAAAATAAACATGACGTTTTTCTCCACAAAGCAATGTCATATTTCGATACCTGACTAATGTTAAGTATTAGAACAGGATGCAATGGTACCCATCACAGAATTGTTCCGATAATGAACATCCCTCTGCGAGTTAAAACTATAATTCCAGTAAAAACTCGTCTTGCCCCATAATCTGCTGAAAGCGTGTGTGAGAACCAAAACACCCCATTTCCACTGTTTACACGAAGGAAGTCTTATTTCATATCTCTAACAGTGGGCAATAAACAAAAACTATGAACAAATACGGGCGTCTTTATGTTAGATAATCAGTCTGACTCCTAATGCATTGAACAGCCGCTCCGATGACACAGTTATTCACCATAAAATCAACTTGATCTCTCAAAGTCCACAGAGTCTCATATGCTCTCTTCCTTCCAGTCTTGTGAATCTTTTTTTTCCCGTCTGTCCCTCCAAAACCGACGCCTTCTACCTGAGTCGTCTTCTGACTTTCCGTTTACTGTTATAACTGGAATAGTTACCGTTGATAGACAGTGCCTTCTGAGATAATTCTTTTGGAGAGCCTCATTCTGATGATGTGCTCTCTTACTCGATGGCAATCGCTGTCACATATTTTCAAAATGCCCTCATTTCTTTACCTAGATTACACTTGAAATTCATAAATCTGAATGGTTTCAGCTCATCAACAGCATCTAATTTTAAATTTAATTGGCTTTGAATAGCTGAGTGATCTTCCTTAAGCAAATTGGTCAGACTTAAGTTGTTGGCAAAACAGCAACCGACACTCAGGCATTCATTCATCAGCCAATTTTTGATCAGCCTATCTCATAGCTGTTCTGTACAGTGGCAGTGTTTGCTGTAGCTGAAACTCAGAAAAGCACTTTCAGTCTGAAATTGACTATCCACTTTTTCGACGACGTAATAGAATGCAATACACGATTGAATTCTCGTGCAATTTTGCAGAAGTTTCATTGATTATGACCCACTTACCAGACACGCCAATAACAGCACGTGCATTCAAGTAGCTTTTCAAGAAGCTGTCGATTGGTTAATGCAGTTCTTTCTCAAGTTTTTCCTTTTTTGTTGGAGAGGAACTCATGATGTTCAACCCTGAGTCAGTGGAATCTCAGGGCATTCAAGTTATGTGCCGTTAGATCTCCACAATATGTTACAGCACGTGAGAACATGAAGCTTTGAAAAGGCTAACCATGTCATGACAATCAATTCCCTGCTGTGATGTAACATATTTAGTGACGACGTTCAGCTGCAGAATGATGATGACAACAGTGATAAGACGTAATTGTCTTTTTTTAATTTCAATTTCCAAAACAGGGAGTAATTCATTCAGCTTCAATACAAGCACCATTGTGTCTCATACTGCTTCGGAGACCTGCTTTTGAGAGCATGGCCATGCGGTAATTACTATAAAAAATGATGACCTCTCTAGTTTATAGTTGATCTACCTCAGCCATAAAATTGTTTATTTTTAGAAATCACTGATAATGCGTACCTCGTGAATATTTACAGAAAGTTTAAGTATCATTCAAATTTATGACCCAGTAATTTCAAGTACCACTATACATTACATTGCTTTGTGCAGAGGATAAAGGAAATGAGACAAATTTATCATGGCTGTGCATATCTGTGAAGGCACATTGGGGCAAAACATAGAATGCTTTGGATAGGAAAGATTTCTGAAAACGCCGAGATTATCTTTTTTATGGAAACGTGACTTAAGAATGAGTTAGGGAAAACATTCTTCAGGATGAGCCTGGGATAAAGAAAATTGCTGCAGATCACATGCATGAAAGCGAATTTCGTTTGCCTCAGGAATGGAACTCTGCTGTAGGAATGGATAGCGATATTCCTGTGAAAAGTTGGAACTGCGCATTTTGATCATTCAATAACAGAGATGGCGAACTGCCATTTAAATTACATTCACTAACAATGATAAAATATAACAAACAAATGCTGAACCCTGTGGAAGGTGAAAGACAGAAAAAATCTATATTGAAACATATAAATAAAACTAAGCTTAAGACAGTCAGAACTTGCATTTGAAAATCCAACAGAAATGCAAGAGTTGAAGACAGGAAGTGACAACAAGTAACAGAGGTAAAAATCGATTATCAAAAGAAACTGGAGCATATAATAACTGCTTCTCATGCAATTATGCCGCTTTATCAGTTTGGAGATCAGAAATGCACACACTGTGTCAGATTTTCACTCTCGAATGCCGTGTAGAGATGCCGCAAATCATTCCTGGCATTGTTTTGATACATTTCTTTTGCCTAACTCCTCACCTTAATGAAAATTTTGTGAGAAACAGTACAATTCATTTTGTCTTTGTGACTACTTCCTGTACGTGCACACATATCTTACGTGTTTCCTGCAGGGATATGCTGTTGCAGTTATGCACGGCCTTCCTCAGGCCACGCATGAAGTATTGTGTACATTTCTTGCCTCCTTTTCTGATGTAGGATGCTCTTGCTTTTCCGGGTGTGCAGTGAAGGTGTTCCTGGATGATTCTGAGCATGGCAGGACAGAGAAATGAGGAGTGATTGAGGCGACTAGAATGGTTTTCGTTGGAGTTCGGACGAATGAGAGGGTATCACATAGAGATATATAACAGGGAAATGGTTTGAGGAAGGTAAGGTGCAGGGAGATTATTTTTCTCCGATAATGGGTGCATCCAGAAGCGGGGGTCAGAGCCTGAGGATTCAAGGTAGACTATTTAGGATAGAGCTTAAGAGACAATTCTTCACTCAAAGTGTGCTGAGCCTGTGGAATTCGTTACCACAAGACGTAATTGATGTCAAAACATTGAATGCAGTGTAGTGAAAGCTAGGTATTGCACTTGGGGCGAATGGGTTCAAAGGTTATGGGGAAAAAGTGAGATTAGGCTATTGAGTGGGATGATCAGACATGATCATAATAAATGGTGGGGCAGTCTCGGAAGGCTGCGTTCGTCCATGTACGGTCATCTCCATTTCACGAAAAGCACAAATATAATCAAAAGAACGTGCACACAGACCCCAAAGAGTCTCTCCTGCATATCTTCCTCTGGTGGGCACATGCACAGTATCACCTTCCTCAGATTCACATAGTCAACTCTTGAAAAATAGCCTTGGCAAAATTTTCTGTGCCCTTCTGTGCCCTTCTCCTGCACATTGCCTCCCTCTTACTGCTCCCATCTCCATGCTCCTAGTCACAGAAAATTAAAATTCCGCTCTGTTTCTCCTTCCTTAATTTATTATAAATATCCATTGGTCCAAGCGGAGTGGAAGGGTTCATGGACTCTGAGATGACAGATTGGGCTTCATTGTTCAGGGCAGTGAAGATGCGTGGCTTTTCTAGCAATCAGGTGGTCTGTGTATTCTTGGATGGTGTGCAAATACTTGAGTGTCATTGGACTTTCACTCACAGAAGGAAGTGAAGAGTGTTCCATCACAATAACAACTTCTATATTGTGGACAAGAGGAGAGCTTAGAGGAAGCAGAACGTGACTTACCGACGACAATATTCACAGAAGCACACAAAGGCATATAAAGAAAACTATATATTCACACAGGCTTACAAATCCCGCGCTGACAAATACATGCAGCCTGAAATATCCAAACAGGCACCTCCACACACGTGGCACCTTATAGTTGGTCAATGAATAAACCAAATTTTCACGGCTTTGTTGAAGTTTCTGTTATAGTTGACTATCTGGAAAAGAAGTTCTACCATTGACCTGAATTTGAAACAATATTTGTTTTTCTTTTTTTTTTCCTGGCCAGGCAATGACTACTCGAGCGTTATAGTTGCATTAGGCAATGTAGCAATGGTCATCGGTTTCAGTAGAGTTGATAAGGAAAGCGTGAAAAAATTAAATTTGTTTTTTAAGCCATCATTTATACTGTCGTCAAACTGATGTTCAAAGTGCCTCACAAGGTGCCAGAGATTGGCAAAGGTGAATTATTATCTGGGATGTAATTCAGTCACTGGGAAAAAATACTTCCTGATTGACCTTGATCTGGTCTGTAGTGCATTGTTTTGCCTTCTCATGAAACGACTGCTGGTCATGACTAGGCAGTTCACTATTCTTTTGAGCTAAACTCTAATCGTGGACTGTGCCACGTCATAAACAGCACGTTTGTGCAGCAACTAAGATTCCTCAACGTAATTCAAATGTAAATTCAGAAATAACCTAATCCTAGCGATCTGATCAGTTGATGTTATTACAAACAAAAATAAAATACAGCAGTCTCTGATCAAAGGTGGTGGGTGAGTGAAAGGCGGAACTGTGATGCAATGATTTGTACTTCGAATTCACAATACAATTGACATTAAATCGATTCCACCCACGAGCTACTGCCTGTGTGGGGTTTGACGTGCCCCCATGGCGATGTGGGTTTCCGCACGGAGAAGTTGTTTCCTACCTCGACCGAAACATGTACAGGTTATTTGGATTGGCTATGCTAGTTTATCCATAGAATTCAGGGATGTGTCGATTAAGTGCATTTGCCATGGGAAATGGTGTAATACAGGGAAAGGACAGTGTGATGGTATGGAGGGGGGGGGGGGGGCGGGTTACTGGGTTGAATGGCCAGTTTCCACACTGTAGGACTTCTATGAAGCTACAAGTTATGGTTAAGTATAGTATCTGTGATATCATTTTACTTTATATTTTTGCATCATGACAATCTTGTTTACTGCCCTGAACTCTTAATCATTTATGGAAAAGACTGATTATTAAAACGTACCAGCACGTTGAGTACCAGAGTTAACACGAATGGGACCAATGCTTTAAAGTCGCTCGAAGCCAGTAAAATGTCATTTATACTACAAGCTTGACTTTTGGTAGCGCAACCATAATATTTTTCAACTATTTCTCCGAGGCTTTTACTCAATTTGCTTTAAGGTGTTTTTAAAGAAGAGCGAAATGCTGGTCGTTGGCATTCTCAGGACCTTCATTTTTCTTTTCATGTTCTGGCAAGAAAAGGTTATAAATTGATCAAAAAAGAATTTCATACTGAATAAATCAGAGCAGTTTCGATTGCATGAAACAGAATGTCATTCACACATCACACAGGAGTGATGTCCACGAAGACAAGCAGAAGACTGTGACAACCGTGTTTGGCTATCGGGATGAAGAATTGCACCAGGGCAGTCACCATTAACAGAGGAAGGACCTCAGGAAGACCATTTCCAAGAACAAACAGTCACGTATACTGAGCAGGTTATCGTGGGCAGGGTGGCAAAGAGTACTTAAGGCCCAAAGAGGCCATCACAGTAATGTTACTTTCCTTCCTTCCTGCTCTGAACGAAAAAGGAAGTGGAGGTGTCGAGAGATGTCCCATTGGAAAACTGGTTGACAACAGAGGAAGAAGTAAGGTTTTGGTTCGAGGGACTTGAAAACGTACACATGTAAGCTCAGGTAAAGTCATTATAGCCATGCATTTTTAGTTTTACAGAAGTAAAGTCCACAGATGTGGCAGTTGCATGCTCCTCCTGCAGGATGTGGGAACCCTGGGAGACGTCCATTGCCCTTGAAGACTACACTTACGGGATGTGCCCCCAGATGCAGTAATTGGGAGACCGTGTGACGGGGTTGAAGCTGAGATGCTGAGTGCTTCATAGTCACGGGTTTTAGTGAGGTGGTCACAACGAAGGTATAGGAACATAGTATCTGAGTTACCACTAGGAAAGTCAAAAGGAGTTTCAGACAATTCAGGAATACCCTGTGGACTTTCCCCTCAGAAGCACGTATACATGTATGGATATGCATGTGGGTATGACTTCGGTTAAAGCAGCAGTAATCAGATGGATGGCACAGCGACTGACTGTGGAGCACAGCGGGAACTGTTAAAGGTAAACAGGACCTTAGTGATAGAGGACTCGATAGTTATGTGTACAGATAGCACATTTTATGTGTACAAACGGGAATCCAGGATGGTATCTTGCCGAAAAGGTACCTGGGTCAGAGACTTAGAGCGGTGGCAGAACGTTCCCAAGGGGGAGGGTAAGCAGAAAGAAGTCATTGTGCATGTTGGCACGAATGACAGCAGTAGAAACAGGGAGAAGGTCTGGCAGCGTGATTATAAGGATCGAGGAAAAAAGTTAAAAATCAGGATTCTGTTGGTTATAATCTTTGGAAGAATTCCGGTGCCATGTGCTCCTGAGGTTAAGAACAGGAGTATATAACAGAGGAATAAAGAAGTGATGCAGGTTTCAGCAATTCAGATTTCTCGATCAATGAGATGTTTTATGAGGCAGAGGTGAACAGTTCAACAGGGGCATTTTGCATCTGACCTGGAGGGAAAGTAATACGTTGGCCATCAGGTTTTCTTGTGCTGTAGAGATTTTAAATTAGATTGGCAAAGGGTGGAATTCTCAACAGCAGAGAGGGAAGTACAGGCCAGTTTGTCTTACTTCTGTGGTAGGTAAAGTAAAGGAAAGGGTACTGAGGGATATGATTTACGAGTATCTGGAAAGACACTGCTTGATTAGGGACAGCCAGCACGGATTTGTGAAGGGTCGGTCTTGCCTTACAAGTCTTATTGAATTATTCGAGGAGGTGACCAAGCATGTGGATGAGGGTAGAGCAGTGGATGCAGTGTACATGGATTTTAGTAAGGCATTTGATAAGGTTCCCCATGGTAGGCTTATGCGGAAAGTCAAGAGGCATGGGATAGAGGGAAATTTGGCCAATTGGATAGAAAACTGGCTAACCGGTCGAAGTCAGAGAGTGGTGGTAGATGGTAAATATTCAGCATGGAGCCCAGTTACAAGTGGAGTTCCGCAGGGATCAGTTCTGGGTCCTCTGCTGTTTGTAATTTTTATTAATGACTTAGATGAGGGAGTCGAAGGGTGGGTCAGTAAATTTGCAGATGATACAAAGATAGGTGGAGTTGTGGACAGTGAGGAGGGCTGTTGTCGGCTGCAGAGGGACTTAGATATGATGCAGAGCTGGGCTGAGGAGTGGCAGATGGAGTTCAACCCTGCCAAGTGTGAGGTTGTCCATTTCGGAAGAACAAATAAGAATGCGGAATACAGGGTTAATGGTAGGGTTCTTGGTCAGGTGGAGGAACAGAGGGATCTTGGGGTCTATGTACATGGATCTTTGAAGGTTGCCACTCAGGTGGATAGAGTTTGTAAGAAGGCCTATTGAGTATTATCGTTCATTAGCAGAGGGATTGAATTCAAGAGTCGTGAAGTGAAGTTGCAGCTGTACAGGACTTTGGTTAGGCCACAGTTGGAGTACTGTGTGCAGTTCTGGTCGCCTCACTTTAGGAAAGATGTGGAAGCTTTGGAGAGGGTGCAGAGAAGATTTACCAGGATGTTGCCTGGAATGGAGAGTAAGTCGTACGAGGATAGGTTGAGAGTTCTCGGCCTTTTCTCGTTGGAACGGCGAAGGATGAGGGGTGACTTGATAGTGGTTTATAAGATGATCAGAGGAATAGATAGAGTAGACAGTCAGAAACTTTTTTCCCGGGTACAACAGAGTGTTACAAGGGGACATAAATTTAAGGTGAAGGGTGGAAGGTATAGGGGAGATGTCAGGGGTGGGTTCTTTACCCAGAGAGTGGTGGGGGCATGGAATGCGCTGCCCGTGGGAGTGGTAGAGTCAGAATCATTGGCGACCTTTAAGCGGCATTTGGATAGGTACATGGATGGGTGCTTAATCTAGGATAGAAGTTCGGCACAACATCGTGGGCCGAAGGGCCTGTTCTGTGCTGTATTGTTCTATGTTCTATGTTCTATGTTCTATGTTCTATGTTCTAAGTGCGAGGCTACTATGAGATACAGTAATTATAAATAGTAAGTCGAAGAGACAGGCCAGGCTGGAACATGGCATGGAGCACGCAATGCTGATTTGATTGAATTGCATTTATTTCAGTTCAAAAGTGCTGACGGCTAAGGCCAATGAACCCAGGGCGTGGAAAGGTACGTTGGACTGGTAAATTGTGCCCTTGAAACACGACTAATGAAGAGACAAGACTGGCAGCTTAATGTGTTAGGGTACGAACTCCATTTGTTTTAGGTGGTTGAGAGGAGGTGGAAGAGGTGGGGAATTGCAGTTTTGATTAACACAAGTATCTGAAATAACTGAAGAATCAGCCTGTGAGGTCTTGTGAGTGGCATAAGCAATTAGAAGGTGATGGGGATGTTATTGAGTTTGTACTACAGGCGCCCAAGTACTCAACGGCAATGAGAATAAAATAAAATCTGCAAGGAGATGGGGGAGACTTTGAGGAGAAACAGACGTGCCAGAGTCAGAGATTATATTTTTATTTTCTTGACATAGACGGAGTGGAAGATTTTAAGTGCGTCCAGGAACATTTCCTCAAGCAGTACATTAAAGATACTACTGGAGAAGGGCCAAGCTAGAAAAACTCTTGGGAATTGGGACAGTACAAGTGATAGAGGATAGACCGGGGGGTGGGAGGCTAGGGGAAGCACAACGTCAAAACATGCCCATCGTTTCAAGATCTAAATTGGGGCAATGCGAATGTCGATGAAATCAGCCAGTAACTTGCAGAGCGCGAGGTTAACTGGAATACTTTAAAAACAGGCAAAGACACCTCCGACAAATGGAAGGCCTCTGAAAGAGAGATTGCTACAGTTCACAGTCGATATATTTCTATGAGTGTAAAGTGCAGGGATGACAGGAATCGAGTACTTTGGATGACAAGATATATTGAGGATATGACCAGAAAAAAGGGAAGATGGGTAACTCAGCATCAGGCAGTTGGGAGCAATGGAATCATTAGAGGTATACAGGGAACACAGGAGATTACTGACGAAGGAAATCAGGAGGGCGAAAAGGAATCACGAGAAACCCTGAATCCAAATCGGTACTTTAAGTATATTAAAGGACCAAGAATGTTCAGATAGAGAATAGGGCACTCTGTGCTCTGTGTTTACCACGAAGAAAAACATGAAGACGTTGGAACTTGCAAACATGAGTGTTAATATCTTGAGTACAGTCCATATCACCGTAAATGAGTTGTTTGTTATATTAGAACGTATGAAGTTGTATACATCTCATGGTCCTGACCACATATATCCAAGTTCACTTCAAGAGGCAAGAGAACAAAATTCCGTGCACCTTGGCAGATGTTTTTTCATCGTCGTTAGCCAGAGGTGAGGCCCCATAGGACTGAAGGGTAGTGAATGTTGCGCCGCTATTCAAGAAGGGCTGCAAAGAAACACCTGAGAACTACAGACCAGTAAGCCTAACATCTATTTTGGGTAAGTCACTTGAGAAGATTCTGTGGGATAAGTTTTAAATGCATTGAGAAATGTCAGGTTTGATTAGGATTAGTGAACATGGCTTTGTGAGTGGGAGTTCCCATTTCAAAAAGCCATTAGCGTTCATTGATGATGTGAATAGCAACGTTGACGAAGGCAGGACGTTAGACGTAGTCTGGATGGTGTTCACTAAGACCTTTAATAAGGTTCCACATGGAATGCTGCCTTAGAAGGTTCGATCAGAAGAAATGCAGGGCGAGTTGGCCAATTGCATACGAAATTGTCTTGTTGGAAAGAAGCAGACAATAATCCTAGAAAGATGCTTACCAGACTGGAGGTGTGTGACTAGTGGAGTGCCTCAGAGGTTTGTGATTCGCCTATTACTGTTTGTTGTGAATGTCACTGATTTAGATGAGAATGTACAAGGCATAATCAGTAGGTTTGCTGATGACACTCAAATAGACGGTATCGTTTGGAGTTTAAAATAGATAAATGTGAGAGGTTGAATTTGGAACAAAATAAAACCAAGGTTGGAGTTTTATGGTGAAAGGTAGGGCCTTAAGCAATGTAGTGGAGCAGAGGGACCTTGGAGTTCAGGTTCACAGTTTAATGAAAGTGGAATCATAGGTAGACAGGGAAGTGAAGCACACTGGCCTACATCAGTCAGGACATTGAGTACAGATGTTGGGAAGGTATGTTGCAGGTTTACAAGACGTTGGTGGGCAGGAAATGGATTGCAGTGCTCAGTTTTGATCATCTTGCTGGAAGAACGATGTTACGAAACTGGAAAGAGTGCAGACGAAATGTAAAATTATGCTTCCAGGACTAAAGTGTATAATTTGTAGTGAGACGTTGGACAAGCAAGGATTCTTTTTTTTCTTTTGAGCATAGGAGACTGACGGGGGATCTTATAGAAGCATATAAGAGCAATAGAATAATGGATAGGTTGAATGAAATGAGTCTTTTCCATTCTGTTGGGGAATCGTGTCCGAGAAGCCATCAGTTTAAGTTAGATGGGAAAGACGATAAAGGAATCCGAAGGGCAACTTTCTTTTTAGCAAAAAGGGTGGCATGAATATGGAATAAACTGGAGCAGAAGTTGTGAGATAAGTACATTAACAACATTTAAAAGGCATTTGGACAAATATATGTATAGGAAAGTGTTGGGAGGATGTAGGCAGGGAAGTACGGTGACCTTGAATGGACATTTTATTCGGCATTGATCAGTTTCGGCCAAAGGGCTGTTCTCCATGATGTGGTTCGATAGCTCTTTGACTCTATCCCTCGCAATGACGCACGTCAATATGAACAAATACAGAGAAGGCAAAATTTTAAAAGGGATAATGAGAGGGCAGTGACTGCGTCCTCCCAGGAATGAAGTGACTTATCAGACAGCAAATTTAAAAGGGTGAATTTCGGGAGTTGGCGGGTGTTGAAGGGGCTGTTGGTGGTAGTGTACACATGTCCATTAAAAGGGAATGACATATTGTATTAAGCAATGTACAAGGATTTCAAAAAGACCTTGCATGCAAATGATCTCGTCTAAAATCATTGATTCTTTCCACAATCCTCTTTCCACAGTTTCTTCTTCTTTTCAACATTTCCCTGCAGTTCGAGCTGCATAATATTTCAACTCGCCGTTTGATTCCTGCACATGCTTAGCATCAGCCAACCTGTATTTTCAACCAAAATGCTTTTGATGAAATGCTTGGTACATATTGCTATTGAGGGCTTTTGTTTTGAAAAAAGCATTAGCACATGTAACAAAGAATCTCGAGACTCCAGCCCTCGTTGTTGCACCGACCTGTGAAACCATTAGAAAGTTCATATAACCTGCACTACTCCATCATCATCGATTTGTTTGTGCAATGAGTATTAAAGGCCCTAAAATTTGGCGAGTCTACTCCAGTGGCAGGCAGGACGTTTCACGCCCTTACTATTGTCTGAGTAAAGGAGCTACCTCTAACATGTTGCCGAGATCTATCACATCTCAATTTAATGCAATGCGCCTTAGTATGAACCATCACCATCCGAGGAAATCGGCTCTAACTGTCCACGCTATCTAATTGTCTCATGATCTTGTATGTCTCTATTAATTCACCCCTCAACCTTTTCCACTCCTAAGAAAACAGACTCGATAGCATCAGCCTTTGATCCTAAGATATTCCTTTCATGTCAGGTAACATCCCAGTAAATCTTCTCTGCACCATTTACAATACTTCCACAATCTTCATGTAATTGGGCTAACAGAACTGTCCGCAATATTCCAAGTGCGCCCGCATCAGAGTTTTGTACAGCTGGAGCATGACCTCGTTGCTCCGAAACACATCCCTCTACCAATAAAAGCTAACACACCCGATGCCTTCTTAACAACCACATAAACGTAATTTACAACTTTCCCGGTCATTGCAAATGGACACCGACATCCCTTTGCTCATCTATATTCCCTTTGTCTTTTCTTGTGATCACCCAACCAATCTCTAAATGCATCTTCGGTGTGACCAGCTGATTAAATGCCTCATCTATGGTACAACCAGCAGCGAGAATAAGATCATCTTCTGAACTTTGACAAGTCACACTTGGTGCAGAACTTCAAATTATCTCCTTAAACTGCAAGCAGTTATGGTTCCAACACTGATCCCTGAGGCACACCACGAACCATTGATGGCCAATTAGATAAATGTCACTTTATTCCCAGTATATTATTTTTGTTCATTAGCCATGCTATCGCATTACCCAAAACATCAGAGCCATTAATACTGAACAGAAATCTTTGTGCAGCAGGTTGACCACTGCCTTCTGACAATCCAGATACACGATATCCATCGATTTCCTTTGGTCCACTGCACTCAAAATGCCCTCAAAGACTTGCTGGATATCAGATAAACACCACCTGACTATCATGAACCCCTACTGTGTCTGCCAAATGAAAGAACTTCCTCAAGCTGTCTCACTGTTACTTCCTTGATGGTACATTCAAGCACTTTCGCCACGACTGAAGTTGAGCTAACTCAGCTATAGTAACCTGTTTCTCGCCCATCTCCTTTTCAAACTGTGGGATCACACTTGCTGCTTTATAATCTCCCATAACCTCCACAGACCGCACGGAATTATCTAATTTGCTTTGAGGAATTACGAATAAAATTCTGCAATTGCAAATTCACAACACAGTCCCAGATGTGCGTATGCATACTTGTGAGGACGGGACAGAATAAGACAAAAACACAGAGAGATAATTTCTGAGAGAGTGAGAGTGATAGAGAGGTGGAGAATATGTGAGTGCGTGTGTGCACGAGTTTGATGGAGTGGAGGCCTGTAAGCAGATGTGCAAATGAGTGTGATGTGGGAATATGTGAGTCCAAGAGAGAGAGTTTTGTGAGAGAATTTCGTTGTCCCTCAGGCTCACTCAAACACCCACACTCATACTCATGCCAACACAATTTCACCAGCTTCTCCTACACCACAATGCCACACACACTCTCTCTATCTCCTCACCCACACAGACAGACAGACAGAATACACACAGTTGCTCACTCTGCCACACCATCGTTCCAATGCGCACACACAAAAATATATGCGTATTGTGATGAATTTGCGTTTGCAGACTTGTATTAGCATTTACATTCTATTTTGTTCAAAAATTATACAACCTGTTGGCAGTCAGTCCATGTGACATTTTACAAATTCTTCTTTTGAAAATATAAACGATCTGACTCAAGGTTTGTATAGAGACAGACGCTAACCTTACACCATTAATGAATTGCCTGAGCTGAGCTGTCATATTTGCTTTTCAAAGTAAATAAACTTTAAGTTATCTCGGGAATGTGACTTGAAAAGAGTTCTGGAATTTGCATAAAAATGATTTAAAACATGCAACCCATTCAAAATGATTAAAGCCTTCACAGCGATTTAAGTTTGTTTAATATTTCTTCAGATCGTATGACACCTTGATCTTTTACTGTAAATTTATTGTCCAATGGACCTGCTCCACTAGCTTACTGAAAAATGAGCAGCGCTCCAAAAGCTTACACTTCCAATTAAAACTATTGAACGAGGAAATGGTGTTTTGTGATTTTTACGTTTCAACACACCAGTCCAACATCGGCCCCTCCACATTTCTTGTGCAAGTTAGACTGAATAATGAAGCATAATCACTCCACTATGTTCAGTATTCCTGTAATCCGAGTCCCACAAATATATTACACCCTGAATTTGTAGATTACTTATATTATTTTGACTTTTAAAAGAAAATGTATTGAATTGAAAGGGATTAACTGAACTTGTTCGTTTAGTGACCGTTTTTAATGTCAGTCTCCATAGATTTTCAATGTGTCTTGGAGAGTTTCCCTTGTCAGTAAATAAAGGCTTCCATTCAATGTGTTCTACTATCGTTTCAGTGTCGCCATCACGTTTTATGCCAACAAGGATCAGGATCGAGAGCGAGAGAGAGAGAGAGAGAGAGAGAAAGAGAGAGAGAGAGAGAGAGAATCTGAGAACAATAGACGGGAATGTTACAGCAATGGATCAAAATCTGAGAACATTGAACTGGATTGTTCATAGAATGGACAGGAGGTTATCATTGGGTCTTTACTTGCTTTCTCAGGATTGGATGTCATTAGCATCACGGAATTTGGGTGTACTTTATGTTGTCCAAAGTGATTATTATCCTACACTCGCTTTTTTGGGATTCCTGGTAAGTCACTCTATCTGTTTATTAAATCGGGTAGAACTTAATTCCTGCTCATTATATTGAGGTTTTGCAAGGATGGACGTCAATATTCTCAGCTCCAATCAAAAACGTAATTCCTTGAAAATTTCAAACTAAACATTTCAACACTGATTGCTGATTGCTCATTACTCCCATTACAAACTAACCAAATGTATTAGAGGAATTCAGACTATAAAAAAATTCTATGATTCTTTCTCTCTCTGCACTGCTTTCGGTTTCACGTAACGACCAGAATCATAATATTGCAGTCTCCAAGTGAGCTTCAGTGCAGTTTCTGTACTGTGCCTTTGTTAAATCTGTATTCAATTATTCCAATACTCTCTCGCTCATCTTCCACTCACGAAACATTTACTCCGGAACGTGTTTATATTTACACAGCATCTGTCAATGGTAAACATTTGCACGTTGGTCAGGACATTGTTAAGCAACATGGAAGCCATGGACTATAATGTGGTATCATTAATTCATATTCCATGAAGGAAATTGGAGGAGTTTAAAGAGATACTATGAAGGCATTTGCTTTCGAGAAAATAAAGTATGTGGTCCATTCTTTCCATTGAGTGAAGGAAATGTGTTATTCTTCCCTTCGTCAAGTATCTGCGTAAATGCAGACCCGCAACAATGTGTTTTATTCGTTCCTATTCTGTAGAATAGACGAGCAAGGTACTCACTTCAAGGGAAAATCATGTTGTGTGTAAAGTTCTTACCTTGCTCTGGATGCACATATTGCACGAAAATGTAGTAAAATATATTTAATCCTCCTCCTCTGTCTGTTGTGAAATAGGCCTTTAAGAAAGATTTCCTCTATCATATTTCTTTGAAAGCAAGAGTTGTAAATTTGGAGATAAACTGTCTGCTCTGCAATGTAGTTCACTTTTATTCTGAGAAAAGAAGCATGAGTGGGTGGAGTTAAGCACACTTGATGTTTGTTTGTATTGCGTAAACATTGGACACAGGAAATTTACAGGAAATTCATCTCTCTGTCTGCAAAAACGGTCCTCTCCTTCCTGCTGGATTTGTGCTTTCGAGTTATCCTGTGTATATGCATTTGGCATGGCTGTTTGGAAGATACAGCTGCATTGGAATATTCAATTAGTTTTAGGCAAATGATATATAGTTTTGTTATTTACTTTGATGTGGTCATAGCAAATTAATTGATGTCTCCTTAAATAATAATAAAAGAAAAATGACTATTTAACTACCAGTTGTAAACTTACTCAATCTGTAAACATCGTCAACTGTGGTCTACTTACGAACCTTGCAGTTTCAATCAATTTCACTGAAATGGGAAATTGGGGGGCATAATGCGGTTGAACACAAGTATAGCTAGCTCCGGTGTCCATCACCATGGGTGTGAGATTTCCTTCTACACTAAACTCTTCAATAGGTTTCTGTTCAGCATCCTGCGATATCATAAGTTATTGCGCCTTCCCACCTGGGTTCTCTGGAAACCCCTAAGACATCATGTACGGAATTACAGTCTCCGTTGGCCTGTAGGGAATTGTGGAGGACAGCCAGACGTTTTTGACTCATAGGTCTAACCTGGGACCAGGAGCACTAGGGTTAATGTGGACAATCTCTCCTCAAGTGGCCTGGTTGGTAACACACCAACACACTATTCCTGTTGCTTTTTAAATCTGATTTCTCATCATACCCTGTGACCCCCCTCCTCACCTCTTTGTCCCTGTCCTTAGTGACACCGTTTCTGTATGTTATTTTCATATTGCATTGGCATGTTATCTGTGGAAAAGTACCTCCAAAAACAGTTATCCTTGGCATGGGGTTGCCTGGCCCTTTTCAGGTGGCGAGCGAGTGCTCTCCCTGCACCAGCATGTCATTCATTTCATTATTGACAACCAACCGAGTAGTCACTGGCAACTGCATTTTGGTTTTCACTCTCTCTGTCTTTTTATGTTACCCAAGCTGCATTTGTGTCAACTGTCTTTGCAACCACTCCTTTTGGTCAGCCAGCTTATTTTTGATTTCCATTGTCTTAAGACCACGTGAACTCCAGGCCGTCTGAATTCCTGGCTAGCCACGAACGTTACACCCACAGCTTCCTCGAGCTGAGGTTTGACGAGAGGGGCAGTGATACGACAGTAGCTGTCCAGAACATTGCAGTTAACAGTTGACTACCTTCCACAGATTTGTTTCAGTTCTCCACCATTTCAACTAATTTTCGAAATAGATTGTTTGGTTTTCAATATCTCCCAACTGATCCCCGTTCTGGGCTTTTGGAACTAATTTAAGTGTTAACTGTCTAAGGGCCGGCAATACTCTTTGTGTTACTTGATCAAAACCAGCAATATCAATCATCGGATTGTCCACAACATTCTTCAGGTGGGCTCAGTCCATTATGTCTCCGAATTTCAGGTATCCCACCATAAGCATTAGCGATGTCTTCAAACCGCCAATGGCCAATAGCCATCACGTAGTCTCGGCGTCAAAGGCTCCATTCCAATTTCCTACACCCTCCTGAAAACTGGACAGCACATTTGTCAGCCTTTTGAGGCCGTGGGTTCCCCAAAGAAGGTAGTGCATCTCCCCTCTTTATAAACAATGACGGTGATCTTCCCTGTGTGAGCATCAATCTATGATTAAAATTGCTATATTGTAATTCCTCATCAGTTTCCTTTTCCAACCGAACATGCAATTCTTCCCATCTTCCTTCATGTGTCACTGCCTCATCTGCTCCATTCCCTTCATCACTCTCTGCCTGTCTCAGCACAGCTTTCCTGGAATAACTTAGATGCGCCGAATAATCTCTACGTTTTCTTAACATGCATAACGTCTGACTTTCATCTCGCAATCTCGCTTTTATCCAGTCGTAAGGCATCTAAACCTGTTTGCCTCCTCGCCTGTCACACCTCTCATTTTATTCTTAACACATTCTGCTCTGGGTCAGCGACTTCCCACTCAAATCCACCCGCCCCCACTGTCTCTACTCTTCCCCTTATTACCTGACTGTGTGCGATATTCTCTTCACCCAAATTGTGGTGGGGTGTGTGTGGTGAGGTTGGGAGGCTTTCCCAATATCGAAAACCAAGTTGTAAGCTGATTTTCCTTGCTGAGCCTTCATGATCTTTGTAATTCTCTGAACACGTCAAGATGTTCTCTTCCAAAGTCTTCGGTTTCAAAAGGTGCTCGTTCGGCTCTCTGGCATTCCCCTAATCATAACTGGTGACTGAAAAGTTCATCTTTCCCAATCTTTCCCTCCAAATCCAAGCTGGCATAAAATTTCTATTTCCTGTTCATTCTTCAATATTCTGTTTTTTTTTAAATTTACCCTTTAGGTGTGTAATTCTTAATTAACCCTTCCACTTCATCACGTACATTATGTCAAGTTACCCTCTTTTAGCCATTTAGTTAATAAATCCTTAGTTCTTCTTTCCCATTTTACAGGCACTTTTATAAAATCGTGTCTTAATAGTGGAAATAACTTTACCAAAATATTAATTGCAGTCCCTTACTTCATCCTGAGATATATTTCAGTCCAGTTAATCTCTTACCTCTGGTATCACAACTCTCTCAGTTATGCCATACAAGTCCGATTGCGCCCAATATTAATATTCCCTAGCTCTACAACTCGCAGTAAACCCTGACAAATCAATCAGTCCACAAGCTTCCTTAGTTTCAACTAATAAAAACAATCTATTCTCGTTCGTTCTGCCTGAACCATTCTAAGACTGCATCTGAAGAATGCACTCATCACTGATATTTCCTTAAAAAACCTGTTTTAAAAAGCTATCTTAAATTCACACAGTGCAAAATAACATTAAACGACAACGGATCTCGATCTGCGGGGAAAAAAAACTAACAAACATTTAACCAGCAACAAACAAGTATGCATACAAACGAGATCACAATGGTTAAATTGTAGAATCGCCCTATCTGTCACACACACAGACACACAAAGACTTTTGGCAAGCCGGAGCTGCTCTCTTTCTCTCTCTCTCTCTCTCTCTCTCTCTCTCTCTCTCTCTCTCTCTCTCTCTCTCTCTCTCTCTCTCACACACACACACACACACACACAACCTAGCAACCTGCCGGCTTTCATATTGATTCAAAATCTCGAGCACTACACAACCGTCGCCGAGCAGACTGCAATGCAGTCGGCGAAACTTGCACACTACTCGTGATGCAGTAACCCCAGGGGCTAACGTGAAGTTTGTCTCAATCTCTTTATTCTATATTTCTCACCCATCCCTCCCCACACAAATTTTCAGAATAATCCTCTGCGCCCCATGAAACGTTCGGAACCCATCTATCTTCTGGTTCCTTTGATCGGAGAGAATCACCAGCAACTTTCTTTGCACTCCTGCGTTCCCAATAATCGCCCTTATTTGGCAGAATACAGACTAAATTCGCAGAAAAACGCTTATCATTTCTTTTCAGGGTGGCCAACCCTTTTAGTATTTCTATCTGAGGAAAGCTATCCGTATAATTGGGAAGTTCAGCCTCTCTTCAATGGAAAAGGTCCCTTCCAGGTCCCATATGGACTGCCAAATTTGTTGTGGAATAACTTCTCAATGTTCTATAAAAATTACTAGGAGATGCAGAAAATCCTACACGAAATTAAACTTTAATCTTGCAAAGTCAAAGCTGTGAGAGTCAGAAAAATGTCTTCTCACAGTCCACACAAGCTCTTTGTTCTTCTCCAAATGACACAGTTGTTCTACCCTCGTTTATCAGAAAACATTATCATAGCCAATAATGCTGTCTTGGTTTGTCCTTCAAACCTTATCATTATCTTCCACAGTGGTTCCTTCCAACATACTTAGCCTATTAAATTATAACGCCATCATCTTCAGCATTTGCTCATCTCCCAAATATTTAATTAACCGATGACAATGCACTACCATTGTTATTGGAGCCCTGTAACGTGATTCCGGGCATATATTGCAACACTAGGTTAACTACATTACTGCCATAATAACTCCCACAGACACTATTCCGATCTCAGCTGGAATACTGTGAACAGTTTTATTGATTGATTGATATGTTTTAGCGTCACATATAACGAAGCACAGTGAAAACTTTGTTTGCAACCAGAATTAGCAGATCATCGGGTGAGATAACATAAAACACTTGGATAGAGAAAGGCATTCAGAAGACAATACACAGGCCGAGTGCGAAGAAGGATCAATATTCGTCAGTCTAATAGCGGCAAGGAAGAAACTATTCCTGAACATTCTCACGAATGTGTTCACATTTCTGTAACTTCTTCCTGATGGAAGATGTTGAAAACTATTACCGGGTGGAAGGGGTATTTGATGAGGTTGGCCGGCTTACCATGCCAGCGAGCCTTGTAAATGGAGTCCAGAGTTGGGAGGTTGGATTATTTGATGATCTGAGATGTGCACACCGATTGCGCTGTTTATTTTCTTTAATGGTCCTTGGCAGAGAAATTGCCATTCCGAGCCATTATGCACTGGACTGTATGCTTTCAGTGATGCATCTTTTAAAGTTGGCGAGGGTAATTTTGGACATGCCGCATTTTCTGAGCCGCCTCAGGAAGAAGCGACGTTATAGTACCTTGTTAACTGTCCCATCTACTTATTATAGGAAAGGCAGTCCAGAGAATGTTCAAGAGGTTGCTCCCTGACATAGGAGAATTTTCTCAAGACATGAAAGAAAACCTTATGGAAAGATACAAATTCGCTGGAGATTCACAGGTTAGACTCGGAGAGATTGTTGTTCTATGTTTGAGAGTCTTGCGCAATCAAAACATAGGACTGGAAACAAAGCCATTCAGCCCATCAAGTCCACTTTGCCATTTAATCATAGCTGATGGGCTTTTCTATTCCACTTACCCGCAGTGTACCCATCGCCCCGAATTGCTTGCGAGACCAAGAATTTATCAATTTCTGCCTTGAAGACACCCAACATCATTCCTCCACTGTGCTCTAAGGCAATGGGTTCCACAGGCCCACTACTCTCTGGCTGAAGAAGTATGTCCTCATTTCCATTCTAAATTGATCCGATCTAATTTGAAGGTCGTGTCTACGGGTCCTGGTCTCCCCGCCTAATGGAAACAACTTCCCAGTGTCCACACGTTCAAAGCCATGGATAATCGTGTAAATTTCTATCAGATCTCCCCTCAACATTCAAAGCTCAAATGAATACAATTACAACGATCATCAGCCTTTCATTGTATATTAGGACAGCTATTCCACGGATCGGGCTTGTGAATCTCCGCTGCACACGCTTCAGTACCAGTACATCCTTTATGAGGTATGGGGCCCACAATTGGACAAACTATTCGAAATAGGGCTTAAGTGGAGTTTTATAAACTCCCCAAAGCACGTCGCTGCTTTCATATTCCAACCCTCTTGAGATAAATCACAATATTACATCTGCTTTCTCAATCACAGACTCAACCTGCGAATCAACGATTAGAGAATCCTGGACTCGAACTCCCAGATCTCTTTGTACTTTGGCTTTATGAATTTTCTAACCCATTAAAAATACTCCATGCCTGTATTCTTTTTTTCAACTTTAAATACCTCGGAGTTGCTGACGTTGCATTTCTTCAGCCATTTACTGGATCACTCTCCTAAACTGTCTGAATCTTTCTGCAGACTCTACACCTACTCATTACGACCTGCCTGTGCGCCTAACTTCATGTCTGCCGCAACCTACGCCAGTATTCCCCCATTCCCTTTATCCTGTACACTAAAATATAAAGTAAACAGTTGTGTCTACAACATTAAAAAAAACTGTAGGTCCCCACTTGTCGCCAGCTGTCATTCTGGAAAAAAGAACCTTTGATTCCAAATCTCTTTTCTTCGTCAGA
The DNA here is from genome assembly GCF_047496795.1 of Chiloscyllium punctatum. Taxonomy (NCBI): domain Eukaryota; kingdom Metazoa; phylum Chordata; class Chondrichthyes; order Orectolobiformes; family Hemiscylliidae; genus Chiloscyllium; species Chiloscyllium punctatum. The sequence goes on from NC_092773.1 coordinate 36,291,058, forward strand.
CGGATAATCCCCAATTCATGCCAGTAGATCCACCTGGAACACCATGGTTCCTTATCTTATTCAGCACCCTCCCGTGAGGCACCTTATCAAAGGCCTTTTGGAAATCTAGATAGATAATATCTACTGTGTTTCCCTGGTCTAATTTACTTGTTACTTCTTCAAAGAATGTCAAGCACAACCTCCCCTTACTTAATCCATGCTGACTTGTTCTAATCCCACCCTGCATTTCCAAGAATTTAGAAATCGCGTCCTTAATAATGGATTCTAGATACTGACTACAGATGTTCGGCGAATCCGTGGATAATTTTCGTTTTTTTCTTGATCCTTTCTTGAACAAGGGGGTTACAAAAGCAATTTTACAATCATCTGGGACTTCCCTTACCACAGTGATTTTAAACAGATCGCAGTCAGCGCCTCGGCTGCAATCTCAGACACTTCGCTCAGAACTCTCGAATCCAGCCAGCGGGGACAGGAGATCTTTTAATCTTTGGACTTTTCAGCTATTCCAGCACTTACTCTTTTTCAATAACTACCACATGCAACTCTGCCCCAGACTCTCCTTAATTGTTGGGCTATTACTCATGTCTTCCATTGTGAAGAATGACGCAAAGTACTTGTTAAGATTTCAGCTATTTCCTTATTTCCCAGCAATAGCATTCCAGCATCAATTTGGAGCGGCGCAATTTCTACTTTTGACTCTCGTTTGTTTCGTATGTATTGAAAGAATCTTCTAATACCATTTCGAAAATCACTGGCTTGCTTATTTGATTCTCCCTATCCTTATTTTTCTCTTTGTTATCCTTTGTTACTTTTTGTAGTATTCTTAATCTTCTGATTTTCCTGTGCTTTTGGCCACTTTATAGGCGATGTCTTTTTCTTTGATACATTTCCTGACTTGCGTTGGCTGTCTAGTGCCTCCCGAATCATCTTTCCTTGCTGTAGGTTGGAACTTTGTACAATGTCCTAAATTACACCCAGAAATTCATGCCATTTTTGCTCTACTCCCTTTCCCACGAGGGTCTGCTTACAGTCGATTTTCTTCAGTTCATCTCTCATGCCCTTGTAATTACTTTATTTTAACTGCAACACCATTGCATCAAATTTTGCCATCTGTCCTTCAAACTGCAGAATGAACTCTATCATATGCTGAACTCTGCCTCCTAGGTGTTCTCTTACTTTAAGATCTTCTATGAAGTTTGGCTCATTACACAGAACTATGACTAGTATAGCCTGCCCCCTGGTAGGTTCCATCACAAGTTATACCAAAAAAAAGGCATCCTGTACGCATTCCATGAATTCCCTTTCTTTAGATCCACTCGCAACATTATTCTCCTGCATATTGAAGTCCCCCATGATTACCGTGATCTTGCCTTTCCGACATACCCCATCTATTTCCTGATACATCTTGCGTCCCTGGTCCAGAGCATTGCTGGGAGGTCTGCATGCAACCCCCTCACTTTTTTGCCTTTCTGATCCCTCAACTCCACCCACACAGACTCGATATCATCTGACCCTATGTTTTTCAGCGCAACGCATTTAATCTCATTCTTAAGTAAAGAGGCAACTCCGCCCTGTTTGCCCGTCTGCCTGTCCTGTTTAACTGCCAGTTCTGAACCAACTCAACCATGTCTCTGTGATGTCAGCTACATCATAATATCCACGATTATTTGTGCCAATAATTCATCTGCTTTGTTACAAATACTATCAATATTTACATAAAGCGACTGAATGCTAATGTCTTTTATTCTCATGACTTCCAATATCTCTAGTAAAATGCCCTACGTTATTGTTCCCTTTTGCTTCATTCCTATTCTGCCTTGAAGTTCAACCTTGCACACATGCCAACCTCCTATCTGTCGTTCTACTTGACTTCAAACTCCCTGTTGCTTTTCCTTTCCCTTCCTACTGAATCACAAGTTTGATGTCCGAGTGACCAACTTATTTATCATTTTCGTCAGAATACTGGTTCCAGATCGGTTCAGGTCGACAACATCACATCAGTACAGCTCTCTCTCATTCCAAAACTGCAGCCAATGTCCCATGAAACGGAATCGCTCTTTCCTACACCAATATCTTAGCCAAGTGTTTCCTTCCCTAATTTGCTTATCCTGTGTCAATTTGCACGTGGCTCGGGCATTAATCCAGAGGTTTTGAGCTTGAGGACCTGATCTTTAATTTCCTACCTGGTGTTTGATAATCCTCAAACAGTTCCTCCTTCCTAGCATTGCCGATATTGTAAGTACCAACGTGGGTCTCAACAACTGGATCCTAATGCCTCCCGCTCCAATATCTTTTCAAACCGGTCGGAGATATCCAAAACCTTGGCACTCGGCGGACAACATTCCACGCTCGACTCGGGAACAATTTGTCTCCCTAATTATGGAATCGCCTAAAAAAACTAATTGAATGTTTGCTCCCTACTTTTGTATGGCCTTCTGCCCCATGGTGCGTGGTCAGCCCGGGTCCTCCTATTCACAGCCCTTTTCCTCATCCATGCAGGGAGTAAAAATCTCATACCTGTTGGACAAGGTCAGTGCCTGACCTCAGAATCGTACACCTACCTCAATTATGGTCACACCCTGCTGTCCCTCATCATGAACTGACTTGGAGATGCCGTTGCTGGACTGGGGTGTACAAAGTTAAAAATCACACAACACCAGGTTATAGTCCAACAGGTTTAATTGGAAGCACTAGCTCCGAAAGCAAGTTTGCTTCCAATTAAACCTGTTGGACGACAACCTGGTGTTGTGTGATTTTTAATCATGAACTGAGTTTGAGTTACTTACATTAGCGAGTGTGACTGCCTTCTGTAAATAAGCATCCAAATAACATTCCCTACTGTGTCGCTGCGTTTGAAACACACATTCCAGAACATCAATCCTGATCAATGATGACCAGAGGACATAATCTCAGGCAAGTAGTCACCTCTCAGCGGAGCAGATAAGGGTTGTTTAGCAGTGGCTGTTTGAAGGCTCGGTGACGTTTAATTAACAGTTTAAAATTAATTTTTTTTTAAAAGTGCGGAGAGGACCTGGAAGCTGGTGTAGCGCAAGCTTACGTGGGTAGGTTTTCTTTCCCTTTTAAAGCGCGCAGCTCCAAGGCCTAGGCCTTACTCTCTCAGCGGAGCAGGTAAGGGCTGTTTGGCAGTGGCTGCTTGAAGGTTCGGTGATGTTTGTTTAACAGTTTAAATTTGAAAGTTTTTTTAAAAAAATGCGCGGAGCGGACCCGGAAGCTGGTGTAGCGCAAGCTTACCTCGGTAGGTTTTCTTTCCCTATAAAAGCGCGCAGGAAAGGAACCCGAGGCACTACAGAGGTAGTGTCTCCCACCCGACCTCCTCCTCTAACCTAATAATAAGACCCGTTGTGGTAAGTAGTTAAGTGCTGCATTTTGCTTGTTCTATTCTTTAGACCTACTTTTTAAAAAAAGGTTACTTTTAGAGGGATGGCAGTGAAGGCAGTGCAATTTTCCTCATGCAACGTGTTTTAGGTAAGGAATGCCATGGACGTCCCTGCTTATTACACTTGCAGGAAGTGCACCCATCTCCAGCTCCTCCAAGACCGTGTTAGGGAACTGGAGCTGGAGTTGGATGAACTTAGGATCATTCGGGAGGCAGAGGGGGTCATAGATCGGAGCTTCAGGGAAGTAGTAACTCCAAAGATTGCCGACAGATGGGTGACAGTGAGGGGGACTGGGAGGAAGCATTCAGTGCAGGGACCCCCTGCGGCCGTTCCCCTCGAGAACATGTATATCGTATTGGATGCTTGCGAGGGGGGACGACTTACCAGGCGTAAGCAATGGGGTTCAGGCCTCTGGCACGGAACCTGTCCTCGTTGCTCAGAAGTGAAGTGTGAAGAGCAGAGCAATAGTTATTGGGGACTCGATAGTTCGGGGCACAGATAGGCGGTTTTGTGGGGGCGCGAGAGACTGACGTTTGGTATGTTGCCTGCAAGGTGCAAGGATACGTGACATCTCTGATCGTGTTTTCCGGGTCCTTAAGGGGGAGGGGGAGCAGCCCGAAGTCGTGGTCTACATTGGCACCAACGACATATGCAGAAAGAGGGCTGAGGATGTTAGGCAGGCTTTCAGGGAGGTAGGTTGGAAGCTCAGAGTTACAACAAAGAGTTGTTGTCTCTGGACTGTTTCCCGTGCCACGTGATAGAGAGTATAGGAAAAGGGGGAGAGAACAGATAAATGCGTGGCTCCAGGGATGGTGCAAGAGGGAGGGATTCTGGTATCTGGATAACTGGGGTTCTTTCTGGGGAAGGTGGGACCTCTATAAACAGGATGGTCTACACTTGAACCTGAGGGGCACTCGTATCCTTGGGAAGGAGGTTAGCTATTGCTCTTTGGGGCGGTTTAAACTAACCCTGCAGGAGCATGGGAACCAAGACTGTAGCTTTAGGGTGCAGGACCTGGAGTGTAGGGAGGTTAGGAACATGGCGTCAATCTCCAAGGAGGGTGCCCGTAAACAGGATAGTGGCTTGAGGTGTGCATACTTCAATGCAAGAAGTATACGAAATAAGGTAGGTGAACTTGCAGCGTGGGTCGGTACCTGGTATTTCGATGTTGTGGCTTTTACGGAGACATGGATACAGCAGAGACAGGATTGAATGTTGCAGGTTTTTGGGTTTAAATGTTTTGGTAGGGTCAGAGGTGGGGGTAAAAGAGGGGGGGTAGCATTGCTTGTCAAAGATAGTATTACTGCAGTAGAAAGGATGATGGATGAAGACTCGCAATCTGAGGTCGTTTGGGCTGAGGTTAGAAATAGGAAAGGTGAGGTCACCGTGTTAGGAGTTTTCTACAGGCCTCCTAATAGTTTAGAGATGTAGAAGAAAGGATAGCGAGGATGATTCAGGAGAAGTATGAAAGTAATAGGCTGGTTGTTATGGGGGACTTTAGCTTTCCAGATATTAACTGGGAAAGCTATAGCTCGAGTAGGGATAGCCCGAGTAACTATAGGCCAGTGAGTCTCACTTCTGTTGTGGGCAAAGTCTTAGAGAGAATTGTCAGGGACAAGATTTATGAACATCTGGATAGGAATAATGTGATCAAGGATAGTCAGCATTGGTTTGTAAATGGCAGGTCGTGCCTCACAAACCTTATTGAATTCTTTGAGAAGGTGACCAAGGAATTGGACGAGGGTAAAGCAGTAGATGTGGTGTATATGGATTTTAGCAAGGCGTTCGATAAGGTACCCCATGGCAGGCAAATGCATAAACTACGGAGGTATGGCATTGAGGGTGCATTAGAGGTTTGGATTAGGAATTGGCTGGCTGGAAGGAGACAGAGGGTAGTAGTTGATGGTATAGGTTCATCTTGGAGCGCAGTTACTAGCGGTGTTCCACAAGGATCTATTTTGGGACCATTGCTGTTTGTCATTTTTATAAATGACCTGGGGGAGGGGCTTGAAGGCTGGGTGAGCAAGTTTGCGGATGACACGAAAGTCGGTGGAGTTGTGGACAGCGAAGAAGGGTGTGGCAGGTTACAGCGGGATATAGATAAGTTGCAGAGCTGGGCAGTAAGGTGGCAAATGGAATTAAATGCAGCTAAGTGTGAAGTCATTCAATTTGGTAGGAGTAACAAGAAGATGGATTACTGGGCTAATGGTAGACTACTTGGTAGTGTGGATAAGCAGAGGGATCTTGGTGTCTATGTACACAGATTCTCAAAGTTGCCACCCATGTCAATAGTGCTGTGAAGAAGGCATATGGTGTACTGGGCTTTATTGGTAGAGGAATTGAGTTCCTGAGTCCTGAGGTCATGTTGCAGTTGTATAAGACTCTGGTGCGGCCACATCTGGAGTATTGTGTGCAGTTTTGGTCGCCATACTTTCGGAAGGATGTGGAGGCATTGGAACGAGTGCTGAGGAGGTTTACCAGGATGTTGCCTGGCATGGTAGCAAGATCGTATGAGGAAAGGCTGAGGCACTTGGGCCTTTTCACATTGGAGAAAAGAAGGTTTAGGGGAGATTTGATAGAAGTGTACAAGATGATTGGAGGATTAGATAGGGTTGACAGTGAGAACCTTTTTCTGCTAATGAAATCAGCTGTTACTAGGGGACACAGCTTTACATTAAGGGGTGGTAGGTATAGGACAGATGTTAGGGGTAGATTTTTTACTCAGCGGGTTGTGAGTTCATGGAATGTCCTGTCAATAGCTGTGGTGGACTCTCCCCCTTTATGGTCATTAAAGCGGGCATTGGACAAGCATATGGAGGTTATTGGGCGAGTGTAGGTTAGGTAGGCTTCGGTCGGCGCAACATCGAGGGCCGAAGGGCCTGGACTGCGCTGTATTTTTCTATGTTCTATGTTCTTTGTTCTATGTACTTTAGATGGGTGGGTGTTTGTCCAGTGTGTGCAGGAGGATTTCCTGACACAATATGTAGACATCCAACAAGAGGTGAGGCCATACTGGATTTCGTTCTGGGTAATGAACGAGGCCAGGTGTTAGAATTGGAGGTAGGTGAGCACTTTGGGGACAGTGACCACAATTCGCTGACTTTTACTCCAGTGATGGAGAGGGATAAGTGCGCACTGCAGGGCAAGAGTTATAGCTGGTGGCAGGCAAATTAAGATGCGGTGAGGCATGACTTCGGATGCGTGACTTGGAAAAGTAGGCTTCAAGGGAAGGGCGCAATCGATATGCGGAGCTTATTCAAGGAGCAACTATTGAGTATCCTTGATCAGTATGTACCTGTCAGGCAGGGAGGAAAAGGTCGTGTGAGGGAGCCGTGGTTTAATAAGGAATTGGAATCCCTTGTGAAAGGGAAGAGGGTGGCCAATGTAAAGATGAGGCATGAAGGTTCAATTAGGCGATTGAGAGTTACAAGGTAGCTAGGAAGGATCTGAAGAGAGCGAAGAGCAGCAAGCAAGGGAAATGAAAAGTCCTTAGTTGGTCGGATAAGGGAAAACCCAAAGACTTTCTATAGGCATGTCAGGAATAAAAGAATGACTAGGGTTGGAATAGGTCCAGTCATTGATAGTATTGGGAATTTGCTTGTGGAGGCTGAATCGATTGGGGAGACACTGAATGTATAGTTTTCTTCAGTATTCACTGAGGAACAGGACATTGTTGCCGATGTGAATATTGAGTCACAATTAATTAGAATGGACGGCTTTGAGGTATGTAGGGAGGAGGTTTTTGGAAATTCTGGAAAGGGTGAAAATAGATAAGTCGCCTGGGCCTGATGGCATTTATCCTAGGATTCTCTGGGAAGCAATGGAGGAGATTGCAGAGCCATTGGCCTTGATTTTTATGTCCTCGTTGTCTACAGGAATAGTGCCAGAAGAGTGGAGGATAGCAACTGTGGTTCCCTTGTTCAAGAAGGGGTAGGGATAATTCTAATATCTATAGGCCGGTGAGTCTCACTTCTGTTGTGGGCAAAGTCTTCGAGAATTGTAAGGGATAGGATTTATGAACATCTGGATAGGAATAATGTGATCAATGATAGTCAGCATGGTTTTGTGAAGGGCAGGTCGTGCCTCACAAACATTATTGAATTCTTCGAGAATGTGACTAAGGTGGTGGACGAGGGTAAAGCGGTAGATGTGGTGTATATGGATTTTAGTAAGGCGTTTCATAAGATTCCCCATGGTAGGCTATTGCAAAGAAATACAGAGGTATGGCATTGAGGATGAGTTGGAGGTTTGGATTAGGAATTGGTTGGCTGGAAGAAGACAAGAGGGTAGTAGTTGATGGCAAGGTTTCATCTTGTAGTGTATTTACTAGCGGTGTTCCGCAAGGATCTGTTTTGGGACCATTGCTGATTGTCATTTTTATAAATGACCTGGAGGAGGGGCTAGAAGGTTGGGTGAGCAAGTTTGTGGATGATACGAAAGTCGGTGGAGTTGTTGACAGTGAGGAAGCATGTGGCAGGTTACAGTGGGATATAGATAAGCTGCAGAGCTGGGCAGAATGGTGGCAAATGGAGTTCAATGTAGGTAAGTGTGGAGTGATTCACTTTTTTGTAAGAGTAGTAAGAAAATGGGGTGCTGGGCTAAAGGTCGGATACTTGGTAGTGTGGATGAGCAGAGGGATCTTAGTGTCCATGTACACAGATCTCTGAAAGTTGCCACTCAGTAAATAGTGCTGTGAAGAAGGCATATGGCGTACTGGCTTTTATTGGTAGAGGAATTGAGTTCCGGAGTCCTGAGATCATGTTGCAGTTGTATAAGAATCTGGTGCGGCCGCATCTGGAGTATAGTGTGCAGTTTTGGTCGCCATCCTATAGGAAGGATGTGGAGGCACTGGAACGGGTGCAGAGGAGATTTACCAGGATGTTGCTTGGTATGGTAGGAAGATGTATGAGGAAAGGCTGAGGCACTTAGGGCTGTTTTCTTTGGAATAAAGAAGGTTTAAGGGTGACTTGATAGAGGTGTACAATATGATTAGGGGTTTAGATAGGGTTGACCATGAGAACCTTTTTCCACGTATGGAGTCAGCTATTACGAGGGGGCACAGCTTTAAATTAAGGGGTCTCAAGTATAGGACAGATGTTAGGAGTAGATTCTTTACTCAGCGAGTCGTGAGTTCATGGAATTCCCTGCCAGTAGCAGTGGTGGACTCTCACTGTTTTTGGGCATTTAAACGGGCATTGAATAGGCATATGGAGAATAGCGGGTTAGTGTAGGTTAGGTGGGCTTGGATCGGTGCAGCATCGAGGGCCAAAGGGCCTGTACTGTGCTGTATTTTTCTATGTTCATTTCCAGCTCAGCGAGCAAACCTACGTCCAAACACTCCAACTGAGGAACAAGGCCTCTCAAAATTCGCGAGAAACGTAACTCTTTTTACAAGTGTATCTTGTTCCATACCGATTTTAAAATTATTAGTTGTGCGTAACAAACTTTGAACTGTTGATCGAATCTCTCTTGACCCTCTGTACCAGATAAAAGCAATGACTGCCGATGAAATGAGAGGCTGAATGGCCTCCCTCTTTCTGTCTGGAACAGACTGGAGAGACGAAATGGCTTCCTCTTGTTCCTCTCACAATCGCAAGCGGTTGTATTACCTCCTCCTGTTCCTCTGTTACATTCCCGAGTCATTAAATGACACAGTAAACCCTGGATGATGTGCAGCCGATAAAAATATCTGTTTGAGAACCCTTCTTCTCAGTTGACCAAACACAGACGACACTAAGTACTCCAGGTGTCCTCTCAGTAATATCTCATACAGCTGCAGAAATGCGTCTCAATGCTTTGAATCATTCTATTTGGGAAATGTTCCAACATTCCAGCTTTCCATATCTTCAAGTGTTATTGGGTTAGTCTCGGATGAATGGACTCCTCCCATTTCATTGTAACAGGCGTATGGGTTCAGAATTGTTTTCCCCTCTTCTTCAGGAGCCGTCCCAGCGTTCTGTCTTAATGTTTTGAAATAATCTGATAACAGCACATTTAAAAACAGGATTAACCTTACACAAAGTGAATTGACAGTAAATATCTTACCTTGGTTAATGAGACTAGGAATTTCCCATGGCAAAGAATTATGCAGCTGGATTGTTACTTTATCACTGTCTCCTTTTATAAACAGCGTGACATAAAAATAAACCTGCAGTCCTCTGGCAACCTCTCAGATAAAGGGAAGAAAGATATAAAAAAATGGAAGATTTATGGTGCATCCTTTATTAAGCCTCATGCATTCCATCCAGAACAAGTAAATGATCCCTTTTATTGCGATATGTAAAGAGATGGTAACGAAGGTGTTACCTGACATTGTTTGTTCAGTGACAGCGTTTAATGTCAATCTCCACAGATTCTAATTTTTGCAGTGAAGCATTTCCATCTTCCATTGATAAAGAGGCTCTGTTAAATATGTTATCGCATAGTATGAGTGGGATCATACCGACAGCACGAACAGGGATCAGCAGCGAGAGGGGGTGTAAGTTTCACAATCTGAGAACATTACACTGGAGTGCGCCAACAATGGATCAAAATCTGAGAACAATGTACTGGAATGTTCCAACAAGAGACAGAAGTTTATTTGCTTATGTTTGGTATCTTTCTACAAATTATGATCAGTTTTCATTATCACGGCGGATCTATTATTCTATTCGTATTATTAAACACTTATATTACCCTATCCTAGCTATCGTCGGTGTCCCTGGTAAGTCTCACTGCTCATCTATTATTTTTATAAGCCAGTTATGATTGCATTGCTCTTCCTTCATAGGATCTACACTTCTTGCCACTACTATCGCTCCTGTTAAGACTCCAAATTCTCGTATTTACTCTGAAGGTCACAACCAACTGCACCAGTGAACTTGTTCCATTATTATTTCCCTTGCTTCTGGCAGTATTGCTCATGGGACTCTATGTTAACCGGCTCAGTTTCAGATGAGAATGACGATTCGTTGTATGATTGCCCTTGTTAATGAAATATTGGCAGCATGAAGGTCATTCTCTCCTGTTCTTTTTTAAAACATCCATTTCCTTCCGGTTTACTCCATCCCCTCGTTGACCAATATCTGAGGCTGAATGAGGCCAGTCAAAAATGTGCTGATCCCTTTGAGCATGAGCCGATCCCTGATAGCATGTGCTGAGCAGTACAACCCCTGCTGAATACATCTCCCAGGCTTTTCACATCTACTGTTTGAAATTGGAGCTATGGATTTTTTTGTAAAGATGACAATCTGCTTCGAGCTGTACCAGCTTTAAACCTGCAGAATCAAATCTGACTCAGACTCACACCAAAATCCTATCCACTTGTCTATACCATGCCAAATGATCTACATTGCTGTTGGGTCTGGCAATGCTTTTATTTTAATATTTTGGATAATTTGATCTCACCTTCCGACACTTCCCTCACTGCCTCACTGTCAATCACACTGACCCCAATATGTTGTTCGGAAATAAACCATTTCACCCACGTGTATTCAATCTCAAATGTTTTTCACACACGCAATCACACGTAAACGCACTCAATCGTTTTCTTGCACACACACAATTTCCATTGTACTGGTGCAATGGCGAAATAGAGATGCAAATTTGTGGGAGCGCCATTTACTGTCACTCTCAACAAGGGCTGCAAAGCTTCCCGTTCAGACAATAATCTCATGCAAGATTGGTCCTAATATGGTCGTAAAGATTTACAATTCTCCCCATGCTGGGCAGATGCTCCAGTTTACTGAGCGACACACTGGCATAGTCTGTGCACCTTTTCAAATTGAGCTGTTACCCTGTTCCAGTTTAAGGTTACTGGGCTTACTCTGTGACGAAAGTTCAGAATTTGATGTCACAAAACATTTCAGTTGATCTTTCAACTATTCAATGGTTTTCTTCTTGTGAACTGTATCTTCAAAGATGTCTCTCTTGCAGTTAGTCCCACTCCCCTTTTCCCCATATTTTCACGATGTGTTTATTGTTAATTAATAATCTGTTTCTGAGTTTAATGCGAATCTTTCTGTCTCTCTCTAACGTTACCCTGACCCTCGAGTTTGACTCCCTAATGTGTTGATCGCTGGTATAGTGAAGCTCAGAAATAATTAAATTGTGTGGTGGGCTGTTATGCACTTCCCTGTGTGTCCCCTGAGGTCCTCCATATTGGACAGGTGAAATTCAGCAGGTGTGAGACACATCTTTGAAACGTGGTCTCCACCTATCCACTGAACGCTTGTCTTTGTCCCTCTCATCTGATTGCGCATTTAATAACGCGAGGAAGCCCCGTGAGTATTACTGTAAAAAACCAGGCAGTTACATTCTGTGACAATGCTCTCACTCTGATAAAAAATGTTATATTCTTCAGGGTTTCTTTTTAGAGATAGGTCTTAAAGGCCGAACTGCCTCATGCAAACGGCTTAAGCGAAGAAATTAGGAGGCTTTTAGGTTACTTTTTAAAATATATTGGTCACAACGGCCGGCTCTCGCCGACTAGGCTTCCTAGTTACTCTCAGCGAGAACAGTTGTCACCACATGCGTAAACCCTCTGCTTAATTTCAACCAGCAATACCGAAATGATATGTCCCATGCAGAAATCTGTGAAAATTCGAGAGCAGAAAAAGTAGAGTTAATAGCAATAACTTTATTGTTTAAACAATGACAGAATATTATTAACCAACAATTATTTACAACTCCTATCTGTACTTGCCCATCTATAATAATGGTCTGATAAAATTCCCGATTGAGAATTAAGAAAACTGAAATTTTAGAAAGCACACAGCCTTCGAATTTTCCCTCTGCATCTTCCTCTGCAGAGATTCTTCTTTTTAGGATTTCTTTCACAGGCATTGATGGATGAAGGTAAATGTGAGAAATCTGTGCTTTGACAGTAAATGTGTTGGTGGCTTGGTAGTTCTGTCTCCCAATGACCAATCTTCCCGCTTTTATATCCTAAAACTTCGCAATGGGTCATTAACGTTTAGTATTGTTCATATACAACATTCAAAAGTGATTGAAATTTGTTAATTTTTGGTGAATAATTTAAACTGATTGCCCGCATTAAAACTTGTTTTATATATGGACACAGTTAGTTGAGCTGCTGAACCGAAGGGTTACATTGTATCTTGTTAAGAACACTTGTTTCAGTATCGGTTAGGGCTTTTCCGCTGGTAAGTCTGTTATGAGCACACCTTGCATTTTCACAAGTCACCAGAAGCTTTCTGTCCGAGAAGGGTTGGAAGTTTCAATAAGTGATCTCTCATTGTTAATCTCTGAAATCTCTTTTGATGCTTTTTCCCGCAGGATTCGAAAACTGCATGAAAAATGTATATTTGAGAATGGTTTTCTTTTTGCCAATGGGTGCGTTTGAGGGATGTTAATCAGAAGGAACAGGTTTCTAGTAGAATGTTCTGGGTATATTATTTGGTTAAGTGTTCCAGTCGTCAAGTTATTCTGAACTGCTCTTTTTGTTTTTAATTTTATTAGCTTTAAAAATGTATTTTAAAGCTGAGTGGCTTGATCAGTCCCATCGCATCTGAAACACCCACTTCACATCTTCCTTTGAAATAAGACAAGGTTTGCGTCCAGTTTAAAAAATTTGAGGCATGCTGGCCTGATCCACAGCAAACTGGGGGCCCTGTCCCGTTCTAAATGCATAATTACGAATTGTATTTCGAGTTTGACTCCTTTCAGTGTGGATACATGCCATTTGACCCAATATGTCCTCACCGATGCGAGGAAGAGTATCCCACCCACAATCATTCCCCATTACTCTGCATTTACCGTTACTCATATATCAAACTGACATATCTCTGAGCACGATGGACAATTTAGCATACATTTCACTTAAACTGCACGTATGTGCGCTGTGAGAAGGAAACTGGAGAACATGGAGGTAACACAGGCAGACATTCTGGAATATGCACAGGGAGGTTCTTGGGATCAAAGGTGGCGTGTTTTTGTACCTTCTGTCGTTTTGTTCTAGGTGCTGCATTCAGTTGGTTTGAACATTGCTTTGTTTCAGAATGGTTTTCCCAGTCACTAAATTTTCTGGAGGTGGAGGAAATGAAGTTTAGAGTTTTTCAAAAGGTGTGCAAGGCAAACATGTTGGAAGTGGCAGGCAAGGTAAATTTGGGTTTGTGTTTGTGAGAAATGAATAACTACTTACAGCAATCGCTCGGCATTTAAATTTTGGTGGAAACGCCATCGGAATCATTGAAAATGGAATTTAATTGCAGGTGAAGCAACTTTAACATGAAGAACAATTGAAACAGTTTGAAATATGATTAAAATTAGAGTTAAAAGGAGAGGAAGAAGAAAAACAGAAAAAAGAAGAAAAACAGAACAAGAGATAGCTTTAAATTAAAAGATAGTGATTGGACAGTAAAGTCGATTTCGAAGGATAGAGACGAAAGTAGAAAGTATGCTGAAATGGAAGGACGGTGAGAATCAGCAAACCCATCGTAGACAAAGGCCTGAATGGGGACCTGTTTAAATATATACAGGAAATGTCAAAATATGATAAGGAGGTAGAAGCCTTTTTAATTTCATTTCAGAATGTGTCGAAACCAATACAGTGGTCAGTGTGCATGTAGATTATTTGAACGAAATAAAGCAGTAAAACAAGTGACACATTTATATCACTGCCACAGGAGGTGTCTGGAGCGTTGAGAGTGTGAAGGAATTCATTTGAAGTGCACACGAGTTGGTGTGAGAAGCCCATAAACACCGTTTGAGAAATCTAAGAAGGGATACTGACTAAATGTACATAGAGTTTGAAAGAATTAAACGAAGTAAATTTGATAGGTAGACAAGGACATTAAGAATAAAGCAAACCTGTGATGCTCTTCAAGAGATTCTTATTTTGGAAAAAATTAAAAATTTGGAAAAGCAGACTCTTAAAATGACAAGGTTAAAAGCTGAAATGACTGACAATTAAAATGTTGTACACAGATCCAAGTTTGTCTTCTGTTGTGGATTGAGAAGAATGATCAATATTTTCTGAAAGCATGTACCTCCAAGACTAAGTTTTACTGGCATAGCGAGGGAGCAGCAGGTAAACAAGTTGAAGTGTTAAGTGATACAGAACACATTAATCTTTGAAAAATGAGGTGCATTATTCAGTATGACGATTGAAGACATGAGAATTGCTCTGTTGGTGTAAAGTGTGGGTGGAGAGTTCGTTGAAGTCTTCAACAGAAATATTCCACAACTGAGAGGATTACCTTGATCTTGGTGTCGACGTTACAACATTTCAGCATTTAAATTCCCAATAAAACAATAAAACAATAAAACTGCAATCGCATTATCTCGACGAGGGCAAAGAAATACAACGGTGTTCTTTGGCAGGATTACAGAGTGAAACAAAATATTCATGAAAGTTTGCATAATTAGTATCAATTTCACATAGATGTGTTGTAGTCTACTAATACAGTAAAAATGAATTATTTACAATGAAGCAATCTTTGTACATTGATGGTTCATTTTCATAAAGAGGTCGATTGATTATACTGTCATTTTTTAAAAAGATTGTTATTTCCTGCTTTTGATTTTGAGGAGAGCAGTTGAAGGCAAGGATACAGAACTGTCGCCTGAAAACGGAGGCATTTATGTTTTACTATAAAGTGAGTAGCAATAGATGGGCAGCGGCCAATTCTCATAGACCAGGTTTTCTGGTTTTATTTTTGGGTACAGCATTCAGAAGCTGTTTGGGTTCCCAGAAGGTTTGGTGTTTCAATTCTTGATCCCTACTTCCTATTTTATCTAAATTATTACTTACGTTAGTTCCTTCTGGATTCGACAACTGCATGTCAGATTCTGTGTTTGAAATTACCTTTTCAACAAAGATTTTCTTCAAGGGATGCTACTGCATTGGAACCCTTAAGTAGTAGATGGTATTGCATCTCTTGCTAAGATTTCCAACAGAGAAATTATCTCAAATTGATCTTCTGTTTGATAGTAGTATTTTAATTAGAGCGTTTAAATAGATTATATTTTGATTAACGTCGAGTGATTTGATCCGTCGTAGTACTGGATGATCTGCAACACAGACTTCACATCTACGTTTTAAATAAGGAAACGTTAAGATCCAGGTTTCCTTTCTTAAAATATTTTCAGGGGGTCTGTTCTGGTCCATAGCAGTTGTCGCTGATGACCCTCTGACTGACTCCTGTTATTGACAGTTATTGGAGATTTTGGAGATGATTTGCTGGAGATTGCGATGTCAGCCACCTCAGACATTCAGGGAGACCTGAGTATTCGGTGACACAGTTGTGGAAGGAGCATGGGGTCCGTAGTTGCACAATCGGGGTGGGCAACATGATCAGAAAATTGAGCAGAGGCTGCAGAGAGGGCAAGGTCTGAAACGACAGAGTACGTGTGTCTGCCACATCCACCTCGGTATTTCCAGCATCAGCTTCCCAAACTACACTTAACCCAGGCTTAGAGAGTGAGGTGACCCTGATTCAACAAGAACCTGGCCACAGAGCAGTGTCAACTAGTTCAACATGTACTCCAGCTTCAGGTCAGCGGAAGGACGATGCTGCCACTGGCGGTTATGTTCATTCAGCTGTATGGTCCAGAATTTTCCAATCAGGAATGGGTGAAATATCCATCATCAAACAGTACGTTGAAATTAATGTTACCACTGATGGAGGATATAGATGGTGGAAGAGGTGAATGCATTGTTTTCTCCTTCAACAGGGTGCTGCCGGATGTATTGTTGTTTTCCCAGTTGAGCGGGATTCCCGATAGTATACAGCGTTCTGCGGGCTTGGGATGTCAATGGGGAGAGGTAGAGGGACCGGTAGAATGCTCACTCCATTAATGTTGCTGTGTGACCATGCATAGTACATCATTTCTGTGAATATCCACTTTTCTGGCAGCGGACTCAGCCTCTTCATTCAGAATCAGTCAGCCATTCTCATCGTCTTCGAGTCTCCACATAGAAATAAAGGCTGGCATCTCGGCTAAAGGCAGCCACTTGTTACACGGTTCAAAGCATCCCTTATCATTCCCCACTGCTAATCAAACTCATCAAAATGTTTTGTGTATACTGAGAGCAATTGGGCTACTGGGAAGATCAGGGTGCAGACAATCAGGGAATTGGAGCAATATTTTCGATGTCTTTGGAAAAGTGTGAACCCTCCAGTACACACTGTATCACTAAGTCCTGTAATCTCTTTGCAAATATGAAATATCCACGGCTTTTCGTCATCCTGAGAGAAAAAAAGTCACAGGTACACAGTTACCCATGTTTTAGAACATAGGACATAGAATATTCCAGAGATGTTCTGGCCTTCAGCCTTGGATGTTGTACCAAACTGTGAAACCAGCCTGCAGCACAGCTGACCTGCACTATTTAATTCCCATCCAGATGCCTATCCAATGACGATTTAAATGCACTTAAAGTTGGCGAGTCTGATACACAGTTCAAAACACCATCCCGCTCACCACACCCCACCGCCAACCAACCAAATCAAAATATCCCGTGAGTACTGAGAGGAATGGAGCCATGGCGAACATCAGGGAGCAGACCAACAGGGAGATGTAGCAACACTTCCAATTTCTGAACAGGTCAGAGTGAATCCTCCAGTCAGAGTGAATCCTCCAGTATATATTGTATCACTGTGTTTGTAATACCTTTTCATTTCTGAAATATAGTGCCTTGAATTCTTCATGAATGAAAATAGGGTATATATCATGTTATATTCTACCAGCCTAACTATCCTCCATCTACTTTACTTGTTTCTACCTATTTGCAAACTCTACAGGTCCTCTTGAGAATTTAGTTGCTTGTTGGCCTTCATCTCGTCCCCAAATATGGTTTCAGTGCATTATTTCCACTCCTGTAAGTCATTGATATAGATTGTGAATAGCTGAGAACCCAGCCCTGCTCACTTTATGACTCCATTGGTTACGTACTGTCAAAATGATCAAGACAGGTTTATCCCGAGTGGCTGCTTCCAGATTGATAAACAGTCCTCCCCCGTTGCTGTGTAGCACATTTGAAGGGCTGAATCAACGTGAACAAATGCGAGGTCTTGCACTTTGGCAAAAAGAATAAAAGCACAGACTACTTTCTAAACGGTGAGAAAATTCGTAAAGCCAAAGTACAAAGGGATCTGGGAGTGCTAGTCGAGGATTCTCTAAAGGTCAACATGCAGGTTGAGTCTGTGATTAAGAAAGCGAATGCGATGTTGTCACTTATCTCAAGAGGGTTGAAATATAAAAACATCATTGTGCTACTGAGAATTTATAAAGCTCTGGTTAGGCCCCATTTGGAGTACTGTGTCCAGTTTTGGTCCCCACACCTCAGGAAGGACATACTGGCACTGGAACGTGTCCAGCGGAGATTCACATGGATGATTCCTGGAATGGTAGGCCTAACATATGACGAACGGCTGAGGATCTTGGGATTGTATTCATTGGAGTTTAGAAGATTAAGGAGAGACTTAAGAGAGACGTACAAGATAATACATGGCTTGGAAAGGGTGGATGCTAGGAAATGGTTTCTGTTAGGTGAGGAGACTAGGAACCGTGGACACAGCCTTAGAATTAGAGGGGGTAAATTCAGAACAGAAATGCGGAGACATTTCTTCAGCCAGAGAGTGGTAGGCCTGTGGAATTCATTGCCGCAGAGTGCAGTGGAGGCCGGGACGCTACATGTCTTCAAGACAGAGATTGATAGATTCTTGTTGTCTCGAGGAATTAAGGGCTATGGGGAGAATGCGGGTAAGTGGAGTTGAAGTGCCCAGCAGCCATGATCGCATGGCGGAGTGGATTCGATGGACCGAATGGCATTACTTCCACTCCTATGTCTTATGATCTTAAGGAGCATCCGTCTGTAATTCAGGCCCTCCAGCCTGTTCCATAGTGCAGTCATGGTTCATGTCATCTCGGCTTCAGCTCCACCTTGCTCCTCAGTCTTCATAGCTCTTTATCTACGCAGTGTCCCAGCATCCACTGCACTCTGGTACAGTAAATTACATAGGTTCACAACATTTCTAGGTAAGTACATTCTCCTCACCTCTGTTTTAAATCTGCTCTGCCTTATCGAAAGGCTATGATCTCTTGTGAAAGATTGCCCCACATGAAGAAATGACCATGCCACGTCTACATTGTCCATCGCCTTTAGCATCATACAGACGTTTATGAGATCTCCTCTCATTCTGTTAAACGTCAGAGAGTACAGGCCTGAACTACTCAATCTTTTGCCATAAGGCAGATTTACCATCTCTAGGATCAGTCGAGTCAAATTCAGTTGAATTGCCTCATATGCCAATATATCCCTCCTGAAGTCAGGGCCATCACACAGTACTCCAGTTACAGTCGCACATATGCCTTGTTTAGATACAGTAACAGTCTCGATAATTAGCCTCCATTCTTTCATACATTTGCACTGAAATTGCAATTGCCTTTTCAATTACCTGCTTGACTTGCATGTGAGTTACCTGTGATATGCACAAGGACACCAAGATCGCTCTGCCCGTAAGCATTCTGAATCTGTCCTTCATTTCAAAAATTTTCTTTTCTTTTACCCTGGCCGACTTGAATAACCTCACAGTAATTGACATGAATTTTCTTTGCTAAATGTTGGCTCATTCACTCAACCTCTCCATATCTATTTTTAAATCTCTTACATCTTCACTGTAAAGCAATATCTCACCATCGTTAGTGTCATCTGAAAATTTGGTGATGGTAAGTTCTGTCCCATCAACCGAGTACGAAGGGGGATTGCAAATAGTTGAGGTCGGAGAACTGAAATCCATGGCATCCCAGAAATTCCATTTTGCCAACCGAAAATGAGCCATTTAGTCTAATTCACTGTGTTTTGCTGATTCACAATTCCTGTATTCAAGCTCATCAATTGCTCGTAAACAGTCTTGAAGGATTAGGAAGCTTCCTGTTGATGTGTAGGACTGCTAGGGCTGAAAGGTCTCCCTGTGTTCCTACATAATATTGTGGAGATATTGAGAGGTGTTCTGCTGCATTCCTGAAATGGGATTGAGAGAGTGATTGGTCTTCTCCTGTTCCCATACAGCAAACAAGTGAACTAACACCTCCTTTCTCATCAAAATGTCTGATAGTTTGTGACCTTCTCCTTTTCCCATGCTACCGCCGCATTGGGATAAATGGTATCCTCTCATCCAAAAGTAACAACCTCCAGTCTCTCTGTGGTCTCTTCTAGTATCTGTGCTTCAGATATGAGGCGGCTGAAACTTCTGATCCTATTGCTGAGTCACAAGACACTGGTGCTGCATGGCCTATTGTCAGTCCAGTGTTATAGGCTCGAAGGTTATTTCCCTCCCATTGTAACTGTATATCAGGCCGCAGGGTAGAATAGCCTTGCCCTGTTTCGGCTTAACAGGGTCGAATGCCTGAACATAATTTTCCCGTGTTACTGGCTGGAGAAGTGGAATGAATTGCTCTATTGGCTTTGTTATTGGCTTCTGTTTTGACTCCTTCCAGTGTAGTATGTTAAAACAAGATCATTTTTCATTCTTGTATAATCCAAAGGGTACTGGATTAACCTCATCATCCTTTCCATATATGCTAACACGTTCATTAAAGTAATCAGTTGAGGGAATCATCTCTGAGCTACTTCCAATATTAGAATATCCTTTCTTCAGTGAGGAGAGTAAGTATGTACACACAGCTACAGATGTGATCTCACTGATACCCTGTGAAGAGGCAGCAATATTTTGCCAGCCTGCTGTAAGGTGCCCATCTAGGTTAGAGCAGTCTCAGCGCTCTGAAAGAATACACGGCATTGCTGAAAGATCATTGTCCTTCTCAAATTCACCAGCGTAAAGGGAGACCTGGTGAAAACTTCACAATGATGCAGGAGAAGAGCGTGTATGATGTGGCGAGATGATCTCAACCTAGCATCTTCCATTAAATGTTCACCACCCGAGCTCACATTTCTTGGATACCACATTTTCACGTGAAGTGGAGCTCAGAAACAGCAAGGACAAGTTAACATTAATAGAACTTACATATAAAAAAAACAAACTGCAACGCAAATCTTGGCATATTATAAGGCAAAAAAAGATATACACGTTTGTCGGTACCGCAGTAATAATGGACTGTGCCCAGGTATATCGAAGTAAATGTTAATACTGGGAAAACGGATATCATGTACAAAGAACATAGAACATAGAAAAATACAGCGCAGTACAGGCCCTTCGGCCCTCGATGTTGCGCCGACCGAAGCCAACCTAACCTACACGAGCCCAATAACCTCCATATGCTTGCCCAATGCCCGCTTAAATGACCATAAAGAGGGAGAGTCCACCACTGCTACTGGCAGGGCATTCCATGAACTCACAACCCGCTGAGTAAAAAATCTACCCTGACATCTGTCCTGTACCTATCACCCCGTAATTTAAAGCTGTGTCCTCTAGTAACAGCTGAATTCATTAGCGGAAAAAGGTTCTCACTGTCAACCCTATCTAAAGCACTAATGTGTGGGCACGAAACGATTTGTTGTAACAATATGTTCAGTAATAGCGGTTATTTAACATAGAAACATAGCAAAAGTACAGCACAGCACAGAACAGTTCTTTAGGCCCAAGATGTTGAGCCGAGATTTAATCCGAATGTAAAATATACTAACTTAACCTCCTCACCCCTCAACTCACTGCTATCCATGTGCATGTGCAGTAATTGCTTAAATGTCCGCGATGACTTTGCTTCCGCCAGCCCAATATCTTCAAGCCATGACGACTCGTACCATCAATCTTGCCCTGGGGAAAAGTCTCTGGCTATTAACTCTATTTATTTCTCTCATTGTTTTGTACACATCGATCAGCTCTCCTGTCTTCCTTCTTCTCTCAAGAGAGAAAAGTCTGAGCTTATTCAACCTTACTTCATAAGCAAGCCCTCCATTCCAGGCAGCATCCTGGTAAACATTCTTTGTAAACTCGCCAAAGCCTCTGTATCTTTCCTATAGTAGGGCGACCAGAACTGGACACAATATTCAAAGTGTGGTCTCATCAAGGACTTGTGGAGCTGCAGCAAAATCTCGCGGCTGTAAAACTCAATACTCCTGTTATCGAAACACAATAATGTGTAAATTGTTCATATATTTATTCCAGGTGCAAAAATTGAAAGATGAGTAAATTTTGGTAAACAAATTAAGCTAAAAATTGAATCAGTTCAAAGTAATTCTGTAATGGTTAACGAAAAAGCTTAGAGTCCACATTAGATCAAAGGAAGCGGCTTAGAACAAAAATGTGGTAAGCCAGTGGATTCAGTGAAATATAGGATATAGAAAAGGTGGATCAAGTCATTGAGAAGATATTCAAACATGGAACTAGAATGCAAACGAGTAAGAAACATCGACTACCAAAAAGCTATCAATATATGAAAGTGAAATAAAAGCAAGTTCAAATGTCAAACAGAGAATGTCTGGATAGCATAATTTATTGTGGATAACAAAGAACTGACAAGGACACTAAACAATTGTTTTGTGTCTGTCTTCATGGAGAAATATCGAGAAAATCTCGCAGAAATACCAAGTAACCGTGGGACTTATTTAACTAACGACTAAAATCATTCATATGAGTCATGAGGTTGTAATTACAAAGAAATCTAGATTGAGTATTGATAACTCTGACCGACCAGATGTACTTCACGCCAGAATTTTTGAGGAAGTAGCAACAGATATCTTTATTGCTTTGTAAATCACTGTTATTTTCTCGTACATTCTGCAAAGGTAGGAAGCCAATCTGGAGAACTGAAAACTTGCAACATTATCCGACGGTTCAAAATGGGATGAATATGGGAATGGCAAACGACAGACCATTTAACTTGTCCTCCGCAGTCGGAAGTCTGTTGGACTCCAAACAAAGAACGTGATATTAGATATTTAGAAGATAATGGAAAAACTGAAGAGGTTGATAATGCATCTTTAAAAGAAAATTCATAGGTAGCATTTTTTCAGAATGGTTTAAAGATTATTCTTGTGTGCACAAAGAGTTGTAGACCAATGGATATGGTACAGCTGGACATTCAGCAGGATGTTTGTTTAACGAATTCACAGATTAAGCTATTAGGAAAAGTTAAAGCGAGAGTTATTAAGAGGAAAGTGTGCAAAGGGAAAGTAAAAAGTAGGTTTATAGTAATGTAAATGAAATTGGAATATACAAGTAAAGATGTCCTGTGCCTGTTACATAGAGAGTTGGTGAGTATGTATCTGCAGTGTTAGGTAGTGTCTGAATAGATTAGATTCCCCTCCAGTGTGGAAACATGCCCTTCGGCCCAACAAGCCCACACCGACACTGTGAAGAGTAACACACCCAGACCCATTTCACTCTGACAAATGCACCTAACACTACAGGTAATTTAGCAACGCCAATTCACCTGAACTGCACATTTTTGGTGTATGGCAGTAAACCGAAGCACCCGGAGGAAACACATGCAGACACTGGGAGAATGTGCAAGCTCCACACAGAGGGTCATGGGAGGCTGGAATCAAACGTGCGTTCCTGGCACTGTGAGGCAGCAGTGATAACCACTGAGCCATCGTGTCGCCCCACTGTCCCGGGGTCCCAATCTAAGAAAGAATGTATTGACTACAGAGGAACTACAGTGGAAATTCTCCAGATTAATCCTTCAAATGGCAAGGTTATCTGATGGGGAAACCTGACCTGTGTTGTCTAGCTTTTCAAAGAATTGAGTTGATCTCAGTGAAACTTAGATAATTCACACAGAGGGTCTGACGAATACAGGGACATGAAGATGTGCAGACAGGCAAGGTTTGAGTGAATCTCAACATATTCTATAAGGACTTCAAGCAGAACAGACTAACCAGGGAACATTTCTGGCCCATGAATAAACATCAAAGGGACAATCTATGTGTGAAGCTGGGAACATTGACAGATTGTGACATGAGAGCTTTACCTCTGTTTTATTTGGGAGAAGGAGACTGCAGGTACAAATTGCAAGAAGGTGTGTCGGACGTTCTTGGGCAGATTTTTTAAGATGTGAGCAGAGATTGTTGGGCTTGGCTGGAATAGGATTTGACCAATTCCGAGCTCTGGATGAGTTGTAACTCAGGCTGCTGTGGGAGACAAGTGAGGAAAGGCCCTAACTATATTTGTTCAGCAGAATCTCACCAAAGGGGATCTGCCAGAGTACTGGAGAAGTGCTAATGTGGTTTCACATCATTGCAAGGGTGGTAGAGGTAGACCAGATTTTTATAGACCAGTGAGCATGAGGTAGGTGCTAGGGAAAGTGTTACAGAAAATAACGAAGGAGAAAATTGATCTCCTCTGATAGGTAATATTTGATAGTCGTCACGACGTTATCAGAGAGAAGTAACACGTGATGAATTTTAATTAATTAGTTTGAGGACGTCGTTTATTTAGTTTTTCAGCAAGGCCTTTGACAAGCCCCACGTGGGAAACTGATAAAGAAAGTAAAATATTTTGGTATTTTGGGTAATGTGGCAAGTTACATGAAAAATTACCCTCTTGGCAGGAGACAGAGAGTGGTGGTAGAGGCAGTTTGTGTGGATGGAGACTTGCTTTTGTTCTGTGTCCCTTCTTATTTGTATTATTAATAAATAATGTAATTGAGAATGTTGGGGGATGTGTGGAGAGTGTGACAAGTAAGATTGGCCGTGTGGTTTGCAATGAGGATGAAGGTATAATTTTGCCGGAATATATAGACGGAATGGTCAGATCAACTGTAGATGGAATGTAACTCTGATAAATATGAGATGATGCATTTTGTAAGAAGGAACCAGACAGGGGTGTACTCAGTGAAAGGCAGCACACTAGAGAGCTCAAAGGGTCCTTCTCCACAGGTCCCTCAATGTGACTCGTCAGGAGAACGGACGAGTTAAGAAGTCATAGGACATGGTGGAGCTAGCGTTTATCCATCCAGCCATAGATTATAAGAGCTATACAGGAGTATGGCTAGGCCGAGGTGGAATACTGTGTGACGTTCTGGGAGCCACATGAAAGGAAACATGTGATTGCACTGGAAGGATTGTAGAGTTTGCTTCCTGGGATGGAGTGAATCAGCTCTAAAGAGAAGTTGGATAAGCTCGGGTTTTTTGCTTTGGAGCAGGGAAGGCTGAGTTGGATTTGATTCTGAAGATAAGACTACGAGGGGCATGGTCAGGTTGGATAGAGAGAAGCGGTTTCTTTTCGTCAACGGGCCAATATCAAGGGAACAGACTTTTAAAATGAAGGTTTGAGGTTTAGAAATGAATTGATTCTTGCTTTTACCCAGACGGGTTTGAGGTCTGGAATGCATTTCCTTAGTTGTTACTTGTCAGGGTAAACATGTAACCGTTAAAAAGTACCTGGAGGAGCACTTGAAATGTCATAAAATTCACGGCGACGGTTGTCTTGTAAGAAAGTGGGACTAATGTCGACCATGCTGTGTTGCTGCTGGTATGGAGTTGAAACTTCTGTAATTGTTTCTTACATTGTGGAATGTCAATCATTCAACAGCTAAAGGCAGGAATGTTTGGGTTATGCTGAGTATATTAACATGGTAGTAAGCGTGGAATGTAAATAGCTTTTAAATGTAAGTCAACGGGAAACGGAACAAAGAACAAGCGCAGGTTCTTTACAGTCTGAAACCAGAGAATGGAAGTGGAGAACTGGGAAATGACAGAACTATGGAGAAACTACTTTAGTTCTGTCTTCACAAAAATAAAAATAAAGTAAAAACAAAACATAAGGTAATAAATCTTCCCAGCACTACGAAGAAGCGTAAGTCTGGTGAGAAAAAGGAAAGTAATAAATAATATGAGTAAATTACAGTGTTGGACAAAAGATTTATATGCACGGAATGTGCAAAATTAAAATCAACGTAGATTTGTGAATTGGGAATCAGATTTGAGAATCAGACTGGTTTGGAGAACATCAGTGAAGGAATAAGTGCAATACATTGTGATTCTCAGAAAGATTTTGATTAAATCCTAAACCTAGAGTGTAAAGTCAAAACTTATTGGATTGAGGGTAATATATGACCGTGGTTTTAAAATGGGAGAGCTGGCAGGAAACATTAAGTATGAATAAATCAATGTTTCTTCACAGTGGAAGGCGCGGGGGATAGAAAAGTGTTCGGTGTTCGGCCCCAGCTCTTTCCGAAATATCAAGCCTGTTTACGGCACTTAATGATGTTGTTTGTCAGTGGGTGAGGTGGATGTAAAAAAGCTCCAAAGTGATACAGAGAAGTGTAGGTAATGGGCAAATATGTGGCAGATGAAGAGCAATGTGGGTACTTGTGACATTGTGCAATTTGGAGGGAGAAGGTAAAACAGTAGCCTGCTATTTGAAGAGGGATTGGTTGGGAAATGTTGTTAATTAAAGGAACTTATGCTGTAGATTTTGTTTCCTACTGTGCAGACCTCCGAGTTCCATGCAGGGCAGTTGCTCAGAATCCAAGCGTCAGTACTGGGATTGGCTTTGGAATGCTGACCAGTGTACACAAACCTACCAAATCGTTAGCTGTAACATTGACAAGGATCTGGATCTACTTGTACATCAGTCATTGAAACGACATTGTCGGAGCAGAAAGCAATTAGGAAGATAAATATTGAGTTGACCATGATTGCAAGGGGATTTGAGACCAGGAGTAAGAGGGGCTTTGTGCAGCTGTGCAAGGCCTCTGTGAAATCCCATCGCGAACCTTGTCCAGTACTGTGTGTGTGTTTTTGTCTCCTTATCTAATAAAGGATAAACCTGACATTGAGGGAGTACAACGAAGGATGACCAGACTAATCTCTGGGATGCCAGGCTGGTTGTGAGAACAGAGTTTGGGGCGAGTGAACCTGTGTCCCATGGACTTAAGGAAAATAGTTAAATATATAAAACTCTGACAGGATGACAGGGGAGCGTAGGACTTCCAAAGCAAGGGGCCACACTATTAGGTACAAACATGCCAATCTGCATTGAGATGACAATAAATGGTTGCGCTCAGAAACTGATGAATCTGGGCAATTTATTCCCACGTAAGGCTGTGGAAGATAAGACACTGAATATGAATACTGATTTCCAGACACGAAAGCCAATAGAAGTGACGCAGCACTACGTTGTGAAGATCAAGAGTCAGACATCATTGTATCGAATTTGTGAACAAAACGATGGATTGAAGGGACTGCTGAGGTTAAAAATTAATTTTGTTCCAAACGGCAGTCACAATTATGGATAAGTCCATTATGTGCGAGAAATACATGATGGCGTTATTCAACCATGAACTAGAATGAGTTAAGTTCAAGGTTTTGAATCGGGAACTCATTTCCTGATGTTTCTGTGCAGGCTGTGGGAAAACTCTAGAAATGTTGTCGCCAGCTGTCCGTTGGTAGGAAGGAGGTGTCTGCAGGATCTACAGTACTGTATTTCCTGTTCCCTTTTTCAATATCGAGGCAGGTGTCGGGTGTTCTGTGCATGTTCATCCTTTCTTTAAGATCTTAGAACAGTTCTATGCAATTGTGTGTCTTGCTTGTCCGTTTCAAAGACCATTGAAGAGTGTATCAAATGCCTATGTGTCTGGCGTCATCTCTCGGCCAGATCAGGAAAGCACAGGAGATTTGTTTCCTGGAAGTAAATTGGAGAAGCAAATCGGTGCTTACAATCAACTTTGGCTTGAAGGTCAGAATCACGGATGCAAGATTTTACAGCTCAATATTCTTTCAGTTGTTCCAAACTTGCATCAGCTGGCAAAGATTTAGCCAAATCTGGATTAGCAATCCAGTGACATTTCCACAACAGCGCCATCTTTTTCAGCGGGGCCTATTGGAAAGCACAATGAGCAGGCTATTTCAGTGCTGTTTGACAGCTCTGTCCAAAATAACCCCAGCCATTTTGATCATTGTGATTGATCTGAGGCCGTGGTAATTTGTAATTATTCTCCTTTTAGGGGACCGGCCATAATTGAGTAATATTCTACAGTGTCAGATAGATGTGAGAGTTGGAGCTGGAATGAAACACGTTCCACAGGTATACGACATGCTGTGCAGCACATTTCTTCAGTCCTATTGCAGGAATGGTGTCAGGGTCCATCGCTTTTGTCATATCTACTGTGGTCAGCTACTTCCTCATGCCACGCGCAGCGAATTGAATAGATTAAAGACTGGCATATCTGAATCTGTGGGCATCGTGAAGAGGGTAAGGTGGATCAACGAACCAACACTTCTGGCTGAACATGGTGCAGAGACTACATCGTTGACATTTACACTGATATGCATGGCTGTTCCAATATTCATGATGAGTATATTTGTGGCGCCCTCTCCTCCAGTGAGTTGTTTATCCGTCCATAACCTTTTTTGACTGATTGTGACAGAACTGCATAACGTGGATCTGATCAAATTTTAGTCCTGCTGTTTGGAATGTAACCAGCCAAGTGCGGGATCTTCACTGGTTTGCAATCAGGTTTAGGTACACATGGTTCTGACCCTGACATGTTCACCCAGAATCGTCACTGAACCAAAATTGGTTGTTGGTGATAGCAGACTGAGGGATTATCTCGGGGCAAAAAGTTACAGACTGTGGTTGAATACAATTCTGCTTCTGCTTCTGTCATAGACTCTTAGAGTCATACAATATGCATATCGACCCTTTGGGCCAAATCGTCTATGCTCACCAGATTTCCTAAACAGAACTCGTCCTACATTTCTTCTTTCTGCACATGCCCCCCAAAAACTTTCCTACTCATGTACCCATCCCATTTTCTTTTAAACATTGTAATTGTACTGGTCATTACAACTTTATTGGACCGCTCATTACATTTGCAGACAACCGTCTGTGAGAAACAACTTCCCACTCCATCCCATATAAATCTCTTGCCTCTCACCTTCAACTTATATTCTCTGATATTGGACATCGCCAAAGTGGGAAAATGACATTGGCTATTCATGATGTCCATGCCCCTAATGATATGATAAACGTCTAAAATATCATACGAAAAAAGAAATCAAAACAACCTAGCCATATATCTCAATACTTCTCGTTTCCATAACGTCATTGTCAATATTTTTCTCCGCTGTCTAGTTTATAACATAGTTCCTACAGCAGAGCGACAAGAAATGTACTCAGTAATCAAAATCTGGCCTTATCATTGTCTTGAACTGCCACAATATGATAGCTGTATTCCTATATTCAATGCTCTGACCGATGAAGGTAAACTTGTCTAATGCCTTCTACACAACACTGTCTACTTCTGACTCCACTTTCAACAAACTATGTACTTGGACTCCTGCGTCTCTCTGTTCAAAGACATTCTGCACAGCCGCACCTTTAACTGAGTAAATCCTGTTCTGTTTTGTCCCACAAAATGCAACACATTCTATTTATCCGCATGAATTCCATCTGCCAGGCCTTGGCCCAATGGTCCAGTTTATCACAATATTATTTTTCGCTTAGTTAACCTTCTTCTCTGTCCATTGGAACACCAATTTTGGTTTCGTCTACAAACTTACTCTACATGCTTCTTTATTCTCTTCCAAGTAATTTGCAAAAGCAATGAACATTAGCAGCTTGGTTCGGTGGCACACCGCTGGTCACAGGTCACCGGTTGGAACAACAAATTTCTGCAAAAACCCTCTATTGTCTCCTATCGTCAAGCCAATATTTCTTATCTAATTGACTATCTCTCCCTGATCTCCTGTGATCTAACCTTATTAACATGTTACCATGCAGAATTTTGTAGGACTCACTAAGGTCGACCTAGACGACGTATGTTCTTTAGCTTCATATGTCGT
This sequence comes from Chiloscyllium punctatum, assembly GCF_047496795.1. Lineage (NCBI taxonomy): Eukaryota > Metazoa > Chordata > Chondrichthyes > Orectolobiformes > Hemiscylliidae > Chiloscyllium > Chiloscyllium punctatum. The sequence goes on from NC_092773.1 coordinate 36,320,152, forward strand.
TTTGGTCCCCTCTTGAATAATTGCAGTCCAGTTTGTGAGACACTTATTTCCACGTACAAAGCCGTGCTGACTGTATATATTCAATCCTTGCCTTTCCAAATGATATGCATCCTGTCTCTCAGAATGTCCTCCAAACATTTACACACTCTTAACATCAAAATCACAGGACAGTACCGCCCTGACTTGTCCTTATTGTGTTCCAGTCCTCCAACATTTCACATGTGGCTGTTGATAGTACATAGAAAACAATGAAAAAAACTTGCTGATCCTTCAAATCAGAAAGGAAGATAAAAGGTGTGGGAAAGCTCAACAGGTATGAAAGTATCTGTGCAGAGAAAACAGAGGCAAAGTTTCGGTCCAATGACACTTTGTCAAAATCCGAAGGAATGATATAAATATTTCAGACATGGGCCATGCGGTTTGTTTCCTGTCTTCCCGCAATGATCTGGGCTACTATTGAACATTTCCTGGGTCGTTATCTAAATTTATTCACTTAATGACCTCCAACACTCCCTCTTCGGTAATGTGGTCTTGTTTCAAAACATATGTCCTCATGTGAGTACATGTGACAATATACCTATTAAAACCAATTCATCTCCTGTGATGTACAAATAGATGGCACTTCGATTTTTAAGCAGCTCTATGCTTTCCCAGTTAATAGTTTGCCCTTGCTATGCTTGTACAATTTCTATCAATTCTCCTCACCTTTATCAGCCAAAGCTATCTGATTTCCCCATTTGTCCTTCCTGATTTCCCTCAGAAGTGTACTCCTACACCCAGTATGATCCTCAAGCGATTCCCTTGATCTCAACTATCTATACCTGACATATAGCTCCTTCGTTTTACTTGACCACTTTTAAGACATTTCCTAATCTCTATCATGAACTTTGCAAATCAGAGTTAGAACAACTGAAGTCATTATCCCCGGTCATGTCCTGTTCACGACTCTTGATACCATTGCCCTTCACACTACCAGGAGCATTTTGTCACAGCACCGTCATTATCTCGCTTTTGAAAGACTCCCACTTGCCTTACGTCCTGTAGTTGCCAACAGATTTCCCCAAATCATGTTGTGAAAGTTCTTGCCTCATGCCGTCGTAATTAGCCTTGACCAAATTTAACTTGTGGACGAGACTTATCCTTTTCCAGGTCTATTTTCAAACTGATATAATTTTGGTCACAGGTCCCAAGTGTTCCTACTCTAACAGATCAGTCACTTATCCTGCCTTATTTTCCAGAAAGGAAGTAAAGTTGTGGTCTAGGTCAGATCAGCCATGGTCTTACTTAATGGCAAGACAAACATAAGGAGCTGAATGTCTCCATGTGTCTGTGTGTTTATGATTGTGTGTGCCTGCGTGTGTATGTCTGTTTCTGTGTTTGGGTCTGTGCGCTTTAGTGTGTTAAGATTAGATTAGATTCCCGACAGTGTGGAAACAGAGCATAGCCTTCAGCCCAACAAGTCGATAACGAGCCTCCGAAGAGCAACCCACCCAGATCCATTCCCATACATTCATCCTTGAGCATTGCACTACGGATGATGTAGTATAGCGGCACGGTGGCGCAGTAGCGCAGTGGTTAGCCCTGCTGCACTCACAGTGCCAGAAAGCCGGGTTCAATTCCTACCTCAAGCGACGGTTTGTTTGGAGTTTGCCCATTGTCCCTGTTTCTGTGGTTGTTTCCTCCCACAGTCCAAAAATGTTCAGGTTTGGTGAATTGTCCATGCTAAATTGAACAACGTGTTAGGTTTAAGGGAATGGGGGGGGGCTGCTCTTTGAAGGGTTGGTGTGGACTTGCTGGGCCGAAGGGCCTGTTTCCGCGCTGTGAGTAATTCTAATCAATTCATCTAATGTGCACATCTTTGATGCTGTGAGAGGAAGCCCTGGCAGTGCTCACCACTGAGCCACGTTCCCACTGGCCCGAGAACATCTTGGTCTGCATATTGCTTTGTGTTGAATGGACAGCTCCTCTGGGTTTATGGCGTGTGGGCTGGTTCTGTGAGGTGGATTGGGAATATGTTAAGATTAACCATTGAAGCTGATCTGTCAATGCCTTTATTTCTCCTTCTTGTCATTGGACCCTGCATCTTTCACTCGATTAATGTTGCAGTCGCCCATTCACAGTACAACATGTTCGGGCATAGCCACTATTGTGGCAGCAGCTACAGCCGCTTCATTCAGAAGCCATCAGCCATTCCCATCATCTTCGGGTGTCCATGGAGGAAGAAAAGCCGGCCTCTCGAATAAAGGCAGTCCCCTTGTCAGACGGCTCAAAATACATTTCCCCTTCCCAATTCCAACCACCAAACAACAGCATGAAAATATCCCGTGTGCACAGAAAGCAACGAGGCCAGTGGCATCGTCAGGGAGCAGACCATCAGGGAGATGGAACAGCCCTTCTGATGATTGAAACGTTCAGAGTAAACTTTCCCGTTTTCACAGTATCAGAATGGCATTTGTGTTGTGATTCTTCATGAAATGATCACTTTGCGAACCCGACAAGCCCCAGAACATTCTATACCCGACACTCCCTGGACATTCTATTATCAATATTTCCTGTAACAATCTGGATCCGTCATTCCCTGGAACATTCAATAACTGACATTCCCCGGAACATTATGTATGCAAAATTTTCTGGAGCATTATTTAACTAAGATTCACCGGAACATTATGTACCCATCACTCTCCGGAACATTATATATCCAACATTCTCTGGAACATTCCATAACTACATTCTCTGGAGCTTTCTTGATATGACATTTCCAGGAACATTCTATAACTGCCATTCTCTGGAACATTCTATAACCGATATACCCTGGAACATTCCACAACTAACATAATCCAGAATATTCCATACCCGACATTCAACCAAACATTCTGTTAATGACATTCTTTAGAGTCTTCTCCAAAACATTCTATCACTGACAGTGTTTGTGAATGGCCGGACGTCAGTGATGGGACAAAATGCAAGATGCTGAAGTAAGATATCCTGTTCCATGGAGAAGGAGACACTGTGCCGGTCGGTCCCTCAGGCTGGTGAAGTGGTGAATACGTTTTTCTGGCATTTTCATTTCGTCACAACACAGAGTCGATCGTAATGTAGGTTGAAAAACAGAAATTTGCTAACTCTGTTGTCTTCAATGAGTTGGTGGATAATATTTCAGGACATCAACTTTTTCATACTGCATATGAAGTGGAAACACGTGACATGTGCCTGTTGTCGAGTAATCCAATGTGTGGGAATGCTCGAGAAACCATTTGTTCTTATGGATATGTCGCTGTGTGTTCGAATTGGAAGGGTACTTGTGTTTGATGACATATCTTTGACAGTAATTCAGAACTTCCCTTTTGTTATTCCAGCTCTAATTATTTGAATACATCTCTGAAGACAGTGACACATTTTAAAATCTGAATGCGTGTTCAATTAAACTGGTCACTTTGCCTCCAGGCTCATGTGTAATGCCTTTGCTTTCCTTCCTCACAGTTAACGTGTTGACGATCTACGTCCTGCTTTATAAAGATTGTGGATTGTCTCCATGTGTCAGACGTTATCTGGGAGCCATGGCAGTGGCGGATCTACTGGTCATTATCCTCGATTTGATATTGAGACACATTCCCGTTGTTTATCCGGGACAGTTTTATTTTCTGAAGTCCATCCCCGTGTGTAATATCCACGCTAGTCTGCTTTGTGCAGCCACTGACTGTTCTGTCTGGTTCACTGTCACCTTCACCTTCGATCGGTTTGTGGCCATTTGTTGCCAGATACTGAAAAGTAAATATTGCAGTGAGAAAACGGCAGCGGTGGTTCTTGGATCCGTAACTGTGCTGAGCTGTTTAAAGAACATCATTTGGTATTTTATGCACACACCTAAGTATTGGCTGCGTAACTCCCCCTGGTTTTGTGTGATAACAGGTACTATTCAAACATCTCGTTCCTGGGGCACAATTGAGCTCCTTCACCACATCCTAACACCGGTTCTTCCATTTCTTCTGATTCTGCTGCTCAATGTTTTCACCGTCAGACACATTTTAGTAACGAGCAGAGCCCGCAGGAGACTCCGGGCTCATACCACTGTGGACGCTCAGTCTGACACAGAAATGAGCAATCGGAAAAAATCCATCATTTTACTGTTCGTGATCTCGGTCAATTTTATCCTGCTTTGGTCAACGTACATGATATTTTTTATGTGGCACCGGATGGCGTGGACTGGGTATGTGCACGGGTATCCAAATAGCTTTGTGCAGGAGTTAGGCTTCATGCTGCAGCTCCTCAGTTGCTGCACAAACACCGTGATTTATGCCGTGACCCAGACGAAGTTCAGACAGCAGCTGAAGAACGTGCTGAAATATCCCTTTATCCAAATTCATCAATCAGTTAAATTCACTCATTAATCAATCCATCTGGAATTATCTCATTTCCGTTGAAGTTTTCAGCGAAGAAGTAGCCCATCACTGTTTTACGAGACTGAAGGAAGCGTTGGTTTGTCCAAGCTTATCCCACAAGGTGTTAGCGAGACACATTTTAATGTTTCTTTCAGCTCAGGTGCAACTGACAAAAGGCAATATCCTACTGGATGTATCGATTATTTCAATTTGTTAACGATTAAAATGTTTATTAAAAAGTGCTGAGCCACAGAGTGAACAATGTTTTTGTTTGTCTTTGTGTTGACGAAGCTGAGCTGGAGAGTGACACAAGAAGGCTCCAATCCTGGTTCACAGGGAAGTAGAGGTGACCGGGAAATAAGCTCACAGTTTAAGTAACTCTGTCCTTGCTTTCACCTCACCAACCTAGACGTCGGCGAAATTCATCTCTCTCCATTTGACCCTCTCCCTCCATATTTCGCCCCGACTCTCAAACTGCGGCTGTGCCTCGCAGTCCCAGCTCAGACTTGCACACTCAATTTAACTGGCACTCCCTTCACCATTCTCCATCACTCTCTTTCCGTACTGAACTCAACACCCACTAAACTCACTCTCTCCAATCCTTCTTTCATTGAATCCTGTCCCACCTTATTTTGCTGTGGTAACAGAGGAGGCATTTGGATCTTCAGTACGGTGTTCCGGGAAAAAGTTATTAGTTTGGTGCTTCTGGTGATTGCTAGGATAACAGACTTGAGCTTGGGCCAAACATTGTTGCTTGTGGCAAAAGTGGGTGTGAGTACATTAGTCATTATGATGGGGTAAGTGAGCGAGCGGGAGCATAGGCTGTGTCTGGGGTTAAAGTGTGGAGGTTTGACACAAGGCTATTGCACAGGGATCGGACTGTGTGTGACACAAAGTCTGTTAAACAGAGAATAATGTGTGGATGTGGTCAAAGACCATTTCTTGGGAATGAAATGAGCCGGGTGTCACAGGCCCATTCTCAGCATAGGGTGTGCGCGGTAGAGTGAGCATAACAGTGGTGGCGTGTCTGGGGGAGTGAGCATTACCGACGGGGAGTGTAGGGGCGAATGATTGTGACGGTGAGGGATTACACCAGCTAGTGGACGGGACAGTGGGCTAGTGGCCATTGCAGTGCTGGAGTGTGCGATGGTGTGAGTGTGACAGTGGGGAAGTGTGCGAGAAAGGGAGCGTGATGACGAGGAAGCATGTGGGAAAGTGAGCATGACGGCGTGTATGCAGGGGTATGAGGTGATGGTGAGGTTATAAGCGGGGGGGGATCATTATATTGGGGGAGTGTCGGAGTGTGAACGTGGTGGTGGGATCGTGTGTGGAATATTTAGCGTGACAGAGGGGAAGTCAGCGTGATGGTGCGGTGTTTGGGGACACTGAGTGTTACGGCGGGGAGAGATAGTCAGAGTGAATGTAATGGTGGCGAATGAGGGGGGAGTGAGCGTGATGATGGTGGAATTTCCTGGAGTGAGAGCAACTTTGGGAGCGAGAGCAGGTAAGTGATGATGACGGGAGTACTGCGTGGGCAAAAGTACATTATGGTGGTGGAGTGTGCTGGGGAGTATGCATGCCACTGGGGGTGTATGCAGGGCTGAGAGTGGAGAGTGTGAAAATTTTCCAAATATGTGTGTGACGGAAGGGGTGCACGTGGCAGGGAGTATTCCTGTTGGTTAGTTGAGCTGGGCAGTGGGCGTGACAGTGAAGGAGTATCAGGGAGTGAGTGTGACAATGTTTGGGTGTTCACGGGACTAAGTGTGACGGTGGGTAAGTGTGCGGGGAGTTTGTGTGATGGTGGGAGGGTGAGCGGGTTAGTGATCACTGCGACGTGGGAGTGCGTGTGATACTTAGCATGATGGTGAGGGAGTGTGTAGGGCATTAAGTGTGACGGTGAGAAAAAGTGTGGGGAAACAAGTGTGTTGTTGGGGGCGTGTGTGCTGGTATGTGTGTGATAATGTGGACTGTGCGAGAGAGTGAGTGTAACAGAGGGAGAGGGCGTGGAGGTGTTAGTGTGATGGTAATTGAGTGTGCAGGCGTGTGTGTGCGGAGGGACTGACTGTGATGGTGGGGGAGTGAGCGGGGGAGTGTTCTCAATGATCGGACAGTGTGTAGCAGAGTGAGTGGGATGGTCAGGCAGTGTGGGAGGAGTGAGCATGACGCTGGGGGAGATCGCAGTGGAGACAATGTGATGGTGAGCGAATGTGGGAGGAGTGAGCGTAATGGTGCAAGAATATGTGCACGACGGAGTGGCCGGGGGAGGGGGTGTGACGGTGGTCGAGTGAGCGGGGTATGAGCTCGATGGTGTGAGTGTGTGAGCGTGAGGTTGGAGAGTGTGCTGGACTGAGTGTGATGCACAGCAGATCAGGCAGTTTGACTCTAATCTTGATTCTAATCTCTGTCACCATGACCGCCTTACACTCACTCTGTCACCGACACCCTCACTCTCTCATACTCAGTCCATCATGATTATCCTGTCCCGGTTCAGCATGACAGTGACAAAGTGAGGGTGCAGATGTCAGGATGATGGAGTGAGTGAGAAGTGGTTAGAATGACAGTGATGGAGTGAGTGTGAGGGAGACAGGATGACAGAGTGAGCGTGATGGGGTCAGGAGGACGCTGACAGAGTGAGAGTGAGTGAGGTGACAGTGAGAGAGTGAGTGTGAATATGGAAGGGTGATGGTGACGGAGTGAGTATGATGGGGTCAGGTTGGTTGTGATGGAGTGAGTATGAAGGTGTTAGGTTGACAGTAAGGGTGAGTGTGAGGGGGTCAGCAAGATGATGATGGAGTGAGTGACCGTAGTTAGAATGATGGTGAGGGAATGTGAATGTGGGGGGCAGTGTAACAGTGAGAGAGTGAGTTTGAGTGTGAGGTGTTTCTGGGAGCTTCAGGGTAATGGTGAAGCAGTGAATGTGAGGGCCACAAGGTGATGGTGAGCGATTTTGTCGGGCATTTAGGGTAACTATGTTGGAATGACTGTAAGGGCGTAAGGGAGACAGTGATGGAGTGAGTATGAGGGGGTCAGGGCTATGGTGATTGTAGTGATTGTGAGAGTTTTCAAAGTGACACTGGCAGAGTGAGTGTGACGGGCCACCGTGAGAGGATCTAAGTGATGGAAGGAGTGTGTGGGGGTCAGGGAAACGGCGACAGAATGAGAGTGAGGATGTTGATGTGATGGAGTGACTGTTACGGGGTCAGGGCGACCGTTATTTAGTGAGTGTGAATGTGTCAGGGTGATGCACTGCGTGTGAGGGGGCCAGGGTGACAGTGACGGAGTGTGTGTGTGGATTTCAGGGTGATGGCAATGGAGTCAGTGTAAGGGGCTCAGAGTGGCAGTGAGAGAGTGAGTGCGAGATTTGAAGGTGACGGAGTGTGCGAGATGCCAGCGTGAGGGAGTGAGTGTGAGGGTGTCAGTGTGATGGTGAAGGAGTGAGTGTAAAGTTGTCAGTGTGATGGTTCACCATGCGAGTGTAAATGCATCAGCGTGACAGTGATGGAGTGAATATCAATGTGTCCGTGTAATGGGGAGGGTGTGAGTGTGAAGATGTTCGGGTGACAGTGGAGAAGTGAGTATGAGAGGGTCAAGGTGACGGTAAGACCGTGACTATGAGTGGTCAGAGTGACCATGGGGAGTGAGAATGAGCGGTGGCAGCGTGAGTGTGAGCGAGTGATTGTGAGAGGGTCAGGGTGATGTTGAAAAATGAGTGTGATGGGGTTAGGGTGACGGAGAGCGAGTGAATGCAACGGCGTCAGAGTGACGGTACTGGAATGAGAATGAGGGGTAGCATGTCCGTGAGTGAGTAAATGTGAGGGCGTCTTGGTGATGGTGAGCGAGGGAGGGTAACGTTGTCATGGTGATCGTAAAAGAGTGAGAGTGTGGGGCTCAGGGAGACGGTAACAACGTGAGTTTGAGGTTGCTTGGGTGACAATGAGGGAGAGACTATGAGGGATTCAGAGTGAGCGCGGTGGAGTGAGTGTGACGGGTCAGAGTGACGGTGAGGGAGTGATAATGACGATGAGGGAAATAAATCCTTGGTGGTGGGGTCCGTTTGGATGTGGCGGAAATGACGAAGGATGATCCGATGGATCTGGAGTTTGGTGGGGTGATGGGTGATGACCAGGGGGGTTCTGTCCTGGTGGCGATTGGAGGGGCAGGCTTCAAGGAGCGGGAAGTGGAGGAGATGCGTTGGAGAGCATCGTCAACCACGCCTGAGGGGAAATTGTTGTCTTTGAAGAAGGAGGCCATCTGGGTTGTTCAGTATTGGAATTGGTCCTCCTGGGAGCAGATGCGGTGAAGGCGAATGAATTGGGAATATGGGATGGCGTTTTTACAGGGCGGAGGGTGGGAGGAGCTGTAATCTCGGGAGCTGTGGTAGTCAGCTGGTTTATAGTAAACGTCCGTGTTGAGTTCAGGTAAATTTGAAGTCGGGGTGGAAGACGTTCGTAAAGTGCATGAGTGATTCAACCTCCTCGTGGGAGCACGAGGTAGCGCCAATACAGTCATCGATGAGGTTGAACAGTTCATCCACTTTACTAACACCGTCTCAGACTCCTCCCATCTCTTCCGAGACCCCTCCATCTCTGTCTTGGACGACCGACTCAACACAAATGTTCACTACAAACCGACTGACTCCACAGCTACCTAGATGACACATACTCCCACCCTGCCCGCTGTAAAAACGCCATCTCTGGACTCATAGCAGAAGCACAAATGCAAAAGTTAGAACAAATTCCGCAATTACCGCAAATTCAACCCAAACTCTGGGACAGATATGTTGATGACACCTTTGTAATAATTAAAAGCACAGAAATAGAGAACACACACCAGATCATCAACGCCACATTCACAGGAATCCGATTCACTAGAGAGGAAGAAAAGGACAACCAACTCCCATTCCTAGACGTGATGGTACAGAAAACACCGAACGGAGAATTCACCACAAAGGTTTACAGGAAAGCCACACACAGACCAAGTCCTAAACTATGAAAGCAACCACCTCAACACACACAAACGAATTTTCATCAAGAGACTATTCAAAAGGGCCACAACACACTGCAGCACACCAGAACTGCAAATAGAGGAAGAGGAACACCTATGCAAGGTATTCGCCAAAAACGGATACCCTCGCAATTTCATCAACAGATGCCTAAGGGAGAGACAACGGATCGAGGACATGCCGCAACCCAAAGGATTAGCCAAACTACCATACATCAGGAGCATTTCAGAACTGACAGCCAGACTAATGCGACCACAAGGACTAATCACAGCACACAAACGAACAGCCACTCTCAGACAACAACTCACCAGAATGAAGGCCCCGATACCCAACACGAGCAAAACAAATGTAGTGTACAAAATCCCATGCAATGACTGCACAAAACACTACATATGACAAACAGGAAGACAGCTAACGATCCGTATCCACGAACACCAACTAGCCACGAAACTACACGACCAGCTATCCTTAGTAGCCACACACGCAGAAGACAAGCAACATGAATTCGACTGGGACAACACTACCATTATAGGGCAAGCCAAACAGAGAACAGCCAGGGAATTCCTAGAGGCATGGCACTCATCCACAGGCTCTATCAACAAACACCTCGACCTGGACCCAATATACCGGCCACTTGAGCAGACAGCTGGAACTGACAACCGGAAGCGGCAGAGACAGGCCACTATAAATGCCGGAGGAACCAGCACAGAAGCGCTTCAGAGGAGGCTGCCAAGCACTGAGGATGTACCCTAGACAGGGGATGAAACGTTTGCAAGAAATGTTCCCAGCTCGGTGAACAGAACCACAATGCCATCGCATATTCCCAAGTCCATCGCCTTCGCCGCATCTGCTCTCCATCTCTATCTAGCATGTCCGACTGGTCGTCATCTACCACCCCACAAACCTCCAGATACATCGGATTATCCATCGTCATTTCCGCCACCTCTTAACGGACACCTCCCCACCCCTACCAGCGTTTCGGAAAGACCTCTCCCTCCGCGACTCACTCGTCAGATCCACACCAATCCAAGCTCCACTCCAAGCACCTTCCCCTGCAACCACAAGAAATGCAAAACTTACGCCCTCACCACCAACCTCACTTCCCTACAAGGCCACAAGGGATCCTTCTGTATCTATCAGAAATTCACCTGCACCTCCACTCACAAAATTTACTGCATTCGCTGCACCCGATGTTGCCTCCTATACATTGGGGAGATGAGCCATCTACTTGCGGAATGTTTAAGAGAACACCTCTGGGACACCCGCACCAATCAACCCAATCGCCCCGTGGCTGAACACTTCACGCCCCCACTCCGTCAAGGACATGCAGGTCCTTGGCCTCTTCCATAGCCAAATCATGGCAACGCAATGCCTGGAGGACGAGCGCCTAGTCTTCCGCCTAGGAACCTCCAGCCACAAGGAATGAATGCAGATTTCTCCAGCTTTCTCATTTCCCCTCCCTCCACCTTTTCTCAATCCCAACCCGCAGACTCAGCACCGCCTTCTTGATCAGCAATCTTCTCTCCGAAATCACCGCCCTCACCCCCTCTCCCGCCTATGACCCTCACCTTAACCTCCTTCCACCTACCGCATTCCCAACGCCCCTCCCCCAAGTCCCCCATCCCTACCTTTTATCTTCGCCTGCTTGGCATACCCTCATCATTCCTGAAGAAGGGCTTATGCTCGAAACGTCGATTCTCCTGCTCCTTTGATGCTGCCTGACCTGCTGCGCTTTTCCAGCAACGCATTTAAAGATAACATATGTTGTGTGCCCAACCCTTTATAAAGCTAACGCTGCAGGCATCATCAATGCAATATTCAACTCGACAATCGGCTGACAATGTTGTTTCGGTGCCCCATTGCTCTTATGGAAGCCCGTTTGCCTAACTATCACTATCACTGCACTCTGTAAATGCTGTGGAGTGACAACCTTACAGTGCCACTACTCGCCGAAGACGTTACTCTGAACCTTGTTAAAAATCACTGTACAATGTAGCTCAGACTAGGGTGGCTCAGCCAAAGACAGGATGCTAAATCTTCTTTCCCCCAGTATTTACCAGTTTTGCAAGTATTACCATCTATGTCGCCTGTCCAATATACCTAGCCCTTCCTGGCGTCCTGCAACATCAACTGAGAATTCGCATAATCTACATTAAATCCCTTTTTAGTACACTCCAATTCTAATTCTAACTTCATTAAAGCGTCCCTACCTAACAAATTAATCGGTGTCTCCTTAAAGAATAATAAAGTTGAAATGACTATTTAACTACTAAGTGTAAACTTACTGGAGCTCTAAAAATTGTCAATTTTGGTTTTCCTACGAACCCTACAGTTTCAATAAATTTAATTGAAATGGGAAGGTGAGAGGCACATTGCGGTTGAACACAAGTATAGCTAGCTCCAGTATTCATCACCGTGTTACTGAACAGTCCTTTTACACTAATCTCTACAATAGGTACCTGTTCAGCCTCCCGATTCTCCATAAGATATTGCCCCTTCCCACTTGGATTCTCTGGGCACCCCGAACAGATTATGTATGGATTTAAAGGCTCAGTTGGCTTGTCGGGAATTGTGGGGGAACAACCAGACGTTTTTGACTCATAAGTCTAACCTGGGGATGGAGCGCCAGGGTTAATGTGGACAATATCTCCTCAAGTGGGTTGGTAGATAACACACTAACACACTATTCCTGATGCTTTTTGAATCTGAGTTCCGACCAAACCCTGTGCCCCCTCCACACCTCTTTTTCCCTGTCCCTGTCCTTGGTGACACCGGTTCTGTCGAGGCTGTTAGTTAATTTCATATTGGCTTGGAATGTTATCTGTGTAAAGGAACCTCCAAAACAAACTATCCTTGGCATAACCTTGCCTGGCCCGTGACAGCTGTCGATAGACAGCTCTGCCTGCACCAGCATGTCATTCTTTTAATTAGTTCCAATCAACCGAATCGTCACTGGCAACGGCATTTTGGATTTTACTCTCTGTGCCTTTTTAAGTTAGCCGAGCTGCATTTGTGTCAACTGCCTTTGCCCCTCCTCCTTTTGTTCAGCCAGCTTCTTTTGGACTTTCTACTGTCTTACGACCGCGTGGTGTACATGACGTCTGAAGTTCTGGCTGGCCACGGACGTTACACCCACTACCTCTTCAAGCTTAGATTTGACATGAGGGGCATTGCTTCGACAGTAGCTGTTTGGAACATTGTGGTTAACAGGTGAGTACCTTCCACAACTTTGTTTCAAGTCTCCACCATTTCAACTGATTTTCCGAATAGGCTGCTGGGTTTTCAGTATTTCCCAATGGAACCCTTCTCAGGGCTTTTCGATTTACCTTAAGTGGTAACAGCCTAACAGTCAATCATACCCTTTGTATTACTTGATCAAAACCAGCACCATCAATCGTCGGATTGTCCACAACATTCTTCAGGTGGTTGAGTCCGTTATGTTTCTTAATTTCAGGAATCCCACCAAAAGTATTAGCAGTGTCTTAAAACCCCCATGGCCAACAACTGCCCCGTAGTTTCGTCTTCAAAGACTCTAATCCACTTTCCTACTCCATCATGAAAACTGGGCAGCACATTCCTCAGCCCTTCCAAACCCTGGGTTCCCCAAGGAATGTAGTGCGGCTGTCTCCCCGCTTTGTAAACAATGGCAGTATCTCCCATAAATGAGCTTCATTCCCTGATTCAAATTGCTCCATTGTGATCCAGCATCAGATTTCAATTCCAACCAAACTTGCACTTCTTCCGATCTTCCTTCCTGTGTAATACCTCATCTGCTCCCCTCCCCTCATCACTCTCTGCCTGTCTCAGCATTGCATTCCTGGAATAACTTAGAAGTGCCCAGTAATCGCTTTGTTCTCTTAACATGTGTAACATCTGATTTTCACCTCGCAATCTTTATTTGTCCAGTTGTAAAGTTTCTAATTCTGTTTGCCTCGTCGCCTGTCCCGCCTCTCATTTTATTCTTAACACATTCTGCTCTGGGTCAGCTACTTTCCATTTCAGCTCCCCTCTATCTCTACTCTTCCCCTTGTTACATGACTTTGTGCGATATTCTCTTCACCCGAATTGGGGACGGGGGTGTTGGATGAGGTTGTGAGGCTTTTCCAATATCGAAATCTATGTTTCATAGGTGATTTCTCTTGCTGAGCATTCACACCCAAAGGCTCTTTGTTATGCTTTGTTTCCAAAAGCTGCTCGTTCTGCTCTCTGGCACCCTCCAGTCATAACTGGTGACTGAAAAGGTTTTTGTTCTCAACCTCCCCTACAATTCCAAACAGCCATAAAATTTCTATCTCTTGTTCACTGTTCAATGTTTTATTTTATGATTTATACTTAAGTCTGTAATTCTTAATTAATCCTTCTATTTTATGGCACACATTTGCGTCAAAAATACCCTCTTTTGGCCATTTAGTTCATAAATTATTGTTCTTCTTTCCCATTTTGCAGGCATTTTTACAAAATCGTGTCTTAATAATGGAAATTACTCCACCAAAATTTCAACTGCAGTCCCTTAATTCATCCTGACGTACTGTTCTGTCCAATTAATCTATTACCTCTTGTCTCACAACTCTCTCCGTTATGCCATACAAGTCCGATGGCACTTAATATTAATATTCCCTAAATCTGCAACTCGTTGCAAACCCTGACAAAGCGAACAGTCCATAAACTTCCTTCGTTTCAACTAACTAACAAAAACAATCTATTCTCTTTCGTTCTGCCTGAACCATTCTACGACTGTATCTGAATAATGCACTAATCACTGATAGTTCCTTGAAAACTTTTTTTAAAAATGTTTTCTTAAATTCGTACAGTGCAAAATAAAATCAAAACACCACGGATATCGAACTCTGGGAAAAGGAAAACAAACATTTAACCACCAACAAACACGTATGCATAAAAACAAGATCACAATGATTAAATTGGAATATCACCCGAACTCTCTCACACACAGACAGACACAAAGACCGTTGCAAGCCAGAACTGCTCTCTCTCTCTCTCTCTCTCTCTCTCTGTCACACACACACATACACACAAAGCCTTGATAACAGACCCTTTGTTCGTTTCTAAAATAAAGTCTAATCCAGGCTTTATCCTAAACATTCAACATCAAGGAACACTTTAACACAATGACTATTCTCGCCTATTTCACTTTTAATCATATAATTACCAATCTGCTGGCATTCAATTTCGTTCAAAATCTCTCGCACTGCACAACCCTGCCGGAGCAGACCGCCATGCAATCTGCAAAACCATCGCGTAACACATGACGCAATAACCACAGGGGATAGCTTGAAATTTTGTTTCAATCTCTTTATTCTATATTCCTCCCCATCCCTCCACACGCAGATTTTCTGAACAATTCTCTGCGTCTGCTGAAACGTTGGGAAACCATTGACCTTCTGGTTCTTTGGAATCAGAGAGACTCACCAGCAGCTTTCTTTACATTCTTGCGCTCCCAGAAATCTCCCTTATTTGACAGAATGCAGTCTAAATTCGCAGCCCAACGCTTATTCTTTCTTTGCTGGGTGGCCAACCCTGCATCCTCTGTTCAGAGGAAAATGTTTCTTCCAGTTCCCATCTGGAGTGCTAATTTTGTTGTAGAATAACTATTAAATGTTCTATAAAAGATCTCCAGGAGTGGCAGAAATTCTTTCACGAAATGAAAATTTAATCTTGCAAAATCAAAGCTGGGTGAGCCAGAAAAATGTCTTCTCTGACTCCCCACAAGCTCTTTGCTCTTCTTTAACTTACACAGTTGTTTTTCCCGCTTTTATCAGAAAACAGCTCGCCAATGATGCTGGATTGCTTTGTCTTTCTAAACTTATCGTCATACGCCACACCGGTTCCCTCCACCACACTTAGCCTATTATATAATAGCGCTGTCATCTTCAGCATTCGCTCATCGACAAGATATTTAATTAACCGATCACAATGCACTACCATTATCTGTTACTGGAGGCCTGTACCATGATCCCGGGCATTCATTGCAACATTAAGTTATCTATATTAATGCCATGATAACTACCAAAGACAATATTCCGATCTCAGCTGGAATATTGTGAACAGTTTTATTGATTAATAGACATGATTTAGTGTCACATATGACGAAGTACAGTGAAAAACCTTGTTTGCAAGCAGGATTGACCAATCATCGGGTATGAAAAAGCAATAAACTTGGACAGAGAAAGACATTCATAAGACAATACACAGGCCGAGTGCTATGTAGAATCAATATTAACAAAATCAGCATTACTTGAAAGAAGAGAGTCCATTCGGCACTCTAACAGCAGCAAGGAAGAAGCTATTCCTGAACATTCTGGTGAATGTGTTCACATTCCTGCAACTTATTCCTAATGGAAGAGGATTTTGGAGACCATTACTGTGGTGGAGGGGGTCTTTGATGATGATGGCAGCCTTACCGTGCCAATGAGCCTTGTAAATGGAGTCCAGCGATGGGAGGCTGGATTATTTGATGGTCTGGGCTGTGCACACCACCTGCGGTGCTTTTTTTTCAGTCCTGTGCAGAGCAGTTGTCATACCGAGCCATAATGCACTGGACTGTATGCTTTCAGTGATACATCTGTTAAAGTTGGCGAAGGGCATTGTGGACATGCTGCATTTGCTGAGCTGCCTCAGAAAGAAGATAGAAAATTGGATCCTACCCCCTCCCGCTCCAACATCTATCCAAGCCGATCAAAGACATCCAAAACTTTGGCACTCAGCAGGCAACATACTACGCGGGACCTCCGAATCAGTTTGCAAAGGATACCAGCTGATCCGCTAATTATAGAATCTCCTAAAGCAACTACTTGAATTTTTGATCCCCACTCTTGTATGGCCTTCTGCCCCATGGTGAGTGGTCAGCCGGGTCTTCCTTTCCACAGCCCTTTTCCTCATCCATGCAGGGAGTAAAATCTCATACCTGTTGAAAAAGGTCAGTGCCTGATCTCAGAAACCCATACCTGCCTCAATTGCAGTCACACCCTGCTTTCCCTGATCATAAACTGAGTTTGAGTTACTTACACGAGTGAGTGTGACTGCCTCCTGAAACAAAACGTCCAAGTAAATTTCCCCGCTGTGTCGCTGTGTTTGAAACACAGATTCAAAAACATCAATTCTGATCAATTATGACCAGTGGACATGATCTCAAAGCAAGGAGTCACCTCTGTTGGATTGAGATGAGGAGGAATTCCTTCTCTCAGTTGGTGCTAAATCTGTGTAATTCTTCACTGTAGAGGGCTGTAGCGGCGGCTGTTCAGTGTATCCGAGGCAGAGATAAACAGTTTTTTTTAATTAGTACAGGAATCAAAGTTATATGTTCAGACAGAAAAGTGAACTTAAGGATTTTCAAGTCAGACTTGATGAATTGAATCGTGTACTGCTGTTCCTATGTGTTATGACTCTTTTTTGTGTTTCTGCTCACTTTTTTTCCACTTCCAACACATTTCACAGAGTAAAGAATGGGAAGATTTGCAACGACAAGATTTGAAACCAAACATCAGTTCATCATATGACGGAGTTGCCGAGCTTATTATCGACTGAATATGATTGGATTTTGAACATGGAAGTAAATCGCATCATTCCCGGTGGGGTGAAACTGTACACTTATAGTACGCGTGGACAACGCTTCAGCAGATCATCTGCCCTGTCACAACATGAATGCAGTCGCATTAGGGGAGGCCATTCAGCATGTTGACAAAGAGAACTGTTTAATTGTCCACATTGTGGGGAGTGCTCCGAAGTGTAACAAAGTTGAAAGTGTACAGTCAGTAAAATATAAGTTTTCTTTTAAATTTCTGAATTTAAATTACAACGGCGGCATCCAGAGAGCAGAACAACGAAGAGACAGGCTGTTTCACCATTGATACATGTGACAATTGGCAGTTAAATAAATTCCCGAGTTTTGATTGTTGATAACCAATTAATTTAAGGTATGCCCAGGATATCAAAATCAAATTAAATTTGAATTTATTCTATTCACAACACTGAAAAAAATGAGAGGGTACAATGCTGGGAGTCCAAACTATCAAGAAAACATGAGAATTGGGCTAACTGCCCATCAAACTGGAGAGCAGGTGCAATCCCAAGAAATAAACATTTTATTCTCAAAGACGTCTAGAAGGCACTACCTATCATAAGGTACCTTCTCCTGAGAAAGCAGCAAAAGGTAAGCAGTTGACCCAGGTAGAAGACAGTGGAATAATTAGGCCAGAAGGAAGACATCATTCGAGACTGTATGAGATTTCTAAGATTAAGATGACTTAATGTTTAATAATTGTTTTATTGAAGCAGTATTTCAACAGAGTGGGAGTCAGATAATAATTAGTTAAGACGAAGGGAGCGAGGATTTGTTAAAACTTTTTGTGTAGATTTCACTGTTTTCGGTAGAATACTTATATTGTCTTTTAAAATGGGAACAAGGGGTGTTCTTTCACTCACTCAAACTTCCAGCAGATTCTGAGGTGAGGCGAACTTTTCTGCGTGTTTTGGTTTTACTTAGCAGATGGGATCGATCTCTGCATGGGAAAGATCTGTGATCCTCATGGCACATCAATGTGTTCAAAGAGACAAAGGACAGTTCAGGTGCTCTCACTGTGGGGCTGGGTTCAAATGGTGATTCCAATTCACTGCGATCTCACACTGGGGAGAAGCTGGACACCTGAATTGAGTGTAAGGAGTAATTCACTTCGGAATCCAACCTTCTGAAGTACCAGCGACTGGGGAGAGGTTGTACACCTGAACCTGAGTGTGGGAAGGGATTCCCTGTGAAAGCCAACGAGCTGAAAAGCCAGCGATCACAAACGGGAAGAGGCTGAACATCTGAACTGAGTGTGGGAATAGATTCACTGTGAAATCCAAAATGAGAAAACACCAGCGAGCTCATGACCGATAAGGTTTCTTTTTATTGTGAACATATTGAAGCTTCATAGTCTCCCTCCATCTCTGGCGGAAGGTCTGGACGACAATGAGAAAAATCCACTTTGTGTTAAATGTATTGCCATTATTATTTTCGAAATCTCCAACATATGGTTATGTTTCTACAGGTGATCTGTTTCTGACTGCAGGATCAAGAGTTTGCTGTGAATCATGTCCAGGGCACAACTGCATTCATTGGGAACTTTTTCTTTAGATCATTATAAATTCAATGTGTTAATAAAATGACAATATGCAGTTATATCAGGTTTGTGGTAAACACACAGCTTGCTGAGGCTCGCTAGTATCCTCAACATCTTAATTTGAAGTATTTTCCCTTTCTCCCCCCTCTCTCTTGGGAGATAATCATGAAGTTTCTTTCACATTCAGCTTGAGTCTATCTGAGCAGCTGCCTCTGTACTTCCCTCCTTTCCCTGTATCATTCTCTGAAGTTTAATTTTATCTGAGCCCTGAACTCTTATTTTTCTCAAGTTTCTGTCCTATCTCCACATCTCCTCACGTCCTTTGGAACCATCTCCTCGTCCAAGGACCCTCTTCCACTAATTTGCTTCAGCAGATAACCTCCCCCTCTTTATTTTTGCGTGTCTCTTAGAAGAGCTTTGTTTCAACGTGGATATAATAGATGTGAGTGCATAACCCACATGGGGCAAGCGGACAGACAACCTGACTTGGAGCTGATGTACTAGTGATACCACCAGAGACGCTGTGTTTGGCCAGTCTACTAGCAGCGCCAGGCGGAAGGTGCTCCGGATCTCCCGAATAGACAGGGTCTGTCATTGGTTGCAATGAACCAGATGGGTGTCCTCAGCAGGCAGGCGCTCGGATATATCATCAAAAACGGGTTGGCGATACTCAAAGCCTTGGGGTGATGCCTGTTCACTGATATTGTTAACATTGCATGCTTTCAGCTATTACAATACCTTTCACTTCAAATCTTTCTCCTGAAAACATATCCCTTAAATTTGCCCCACAAGTTGATAGGGTTGCGAAAAGGTGCATTTTTTCTGCTTTCTGCAGCAGGGGATTGAGTTTAAGTGTTGCGAGGTTGTGCTGCATCTGTGTAGAGCCCTGGTTTGACGCCATTTGGAACATCCTGTTCAGTTCTGACCACACCACCCCCTTCTGTGGGTACAGTGTCGGATCTGCAGAGACGATCCGAAGGTATTTACCAGTATGCTGCCTAGTCTGTAGGCCATGCCTTATGAAGAAAGGCTGAGGGAATTAGGGCTTTTCCCATTGGAGTAAAGAAAGATTAGTGGTGACTTGCTCGTGCTAAGGGGTGACAAACTGTTCTCAACTTTGTGTGATCCTCAGTGGCCATATCCATTTCTGGTTTGATTATTGGGAAAGGCATTGATGAAGCAGCTGAAACTGTTTATGCTGAGGAAACTACCCTGATTATCTCCTTTACAGATGTCCAAGGATTCAGATGATGGACTACCACGAACCACAAATATCTTCCTTTGTGCTACGAGTGACTCCAACGGGTGTGGGAGTTGCATTGAATACCATTATGTCCAATATTGTTCAGCGCCCTGACGTCATTCATAGCCAAACAGTGCCTTGATATCTGGGTCACTTACTTTTACCTGAGCCTTTAGTGCTCACCTTTTTTCTTCATATCAGCAGATGTAGGAGCAGGGAATGTTTTCTTCAAACTGTGGTTACTGAATTCCAGGAATTCTTTATTCCAGAGTATGAGTGCAGCGAGATTACTAGAAGTACTTAAAAAGGAGTGAGATGAACTGTCACCTGTCAGAGAGTTGACGGCGATGAAGCATTGGGCATTAAAGAGAATTGAGATGGAAGGAAAATTAGGCATGATCGTAAAGAAATGCAAGGCAGGCTTGGCGGGGCGAATGACCTGCTCCTGTTTCCTATGTTCTCACAATCAGTTGTTGGAAAATTGGAGCCTATTATTTACCTAAAGGCTCTGTAACTGAATGTTGCAGGCAGGGTGGACAAAGGATTCTGTGAGACATCTTTGCGTGAGTTATGGGGACTGTATTCACAGTCAATAAAATGACCAACAATCAAAGCACAATTTGCAGCAAGGGGAAAGTCTACAACGAGAGAGATAATGAGCCTCATTCGTACCAGCTTGGATTTTTCAATTGCATTTTAAAAACGTCCCCGAACTGTTTGTGACAGTCTTGAAGGTCTGAATGGTCCACCCTGTTTCTATGCACCAGGTTATAGAAGTAAGTAGCCTCCAACTGCTCATGTCGAGCAGGTTTAAGGGACTGAATGCAACGTAGGAACATAGTTCTGAGAGGCCAAAGTGGGTTTTTATACACTTTGAGCTTTCTCCATCAGGCTCGAAATTGTGAAGAAAGCAATGAGGATGATAACTGATGTGTTGACCTTCATTGTCAACAACCTGCCACTACCACCTTCGTTTCTTACCTTCGAGCTAATGACATCCAGCTCTTCACGGATTCCATATAATCTAACTTTTCTAACAGACTATCATGTGAAAAATTGTCGAACACCTTACTGAGCTCCATTTCGCCAACATCCGCTGCTGCGCCTTCATCATTCTTCTTCATCCTTTCTTTAAAAAAAATCAATGAATTTAGTGACACACGATTTCCCACGCACAAAACCCTGTTGACTACCTCTACTCAGTCCTTTGTTTTCCAAATACAAGTATTTCCAGTCCCCGAGAATATCCTCCAAGAGCCTGCCCACACTGACCTCAGAATCACCGTTGTGTTATTCCCTGGCGTTTCCTTATCACCTTTCCGAAATAATGGTACGACATTAGCCAACCTCCAATCTTCTGCACCGCATCTGTGGATATCCATGATGCAGATATCTCATTAAGATGCACAAACAATCACTTCCTTAGCATTACACGGAGTTTAGGGTCATAACTGATCCGGTCCCCGGGCTATATCCGCCTTTGTGCATTTTAATATTTCAATTCTTCCTCTTCTCTAGTACAGACACTTCCCAAAATAACGATATGTGTTTCCACAATTTCTCTAGATTCCATAAACTTATCCATAACAAATATTGATATGAAGTATTCATATAGTATCTCACCCAACATCTGTGGTTGCACAGATAGGTGGCCTTGCAGTTCTCTCCCTAACTGCTCTCTTACTGAATTGGTAGAATCCCTTTGGATTCTCCATGACACTAGTTACTGAAGAGTTCTCCTCTCCCCATTTTGGCCCCCTGATTTGCCTCTTGTGTATAAATCTGCTGTCGTGTACCCCTCAGTGGATTCATGTGATCATTGCTCTCCATACCTATCCTATACTTTCTTCTGTTTCTTCAGGAGACTCACCATCTACCCAACCAAAATACGTTCCAACTGCCAACATTGCCCGACTTATGAACAGGAATATACTGCTGTTAGACTCGTTTCTGAAGGTATCCCACTATTATGTGAATAATCTCTCTTAAGTAGTTTTTCAAAGTTCTTTGCTAAAACGTTCTTTATTGGAAATACCAAATTCAGAACTTTAATATTTATGTCAGGACAGTCCTTCTGCACATCTCTTTCAGAACTAACAGTTACGGCATAACAAGCTCAAGAATTCTTGTAACAGGCACGAAAGGCTGAATGGTCTCCTCCTGTCACTTTCTTACAGACAAAATGGTGACAGATTTCGACCCCCTGTTCCGGACAAGCCCACCGAATGCTCTTAATGATGACCAAATGTTAGGACACGATTTGAAAACACTTCATTTCAATATAGGTGCAGCATTACATGAAGTCAATAAGCCATAAATATTAGTACCCTGATTTATGATCTCTATTAATTTCCCCATCAGTCACCTTCCGCGGTTGGTTTCTTATAAACAGGGTGGAATGTGTACAACTCTGCAGTGGCATGGCACTATTCCCACATACAATGAAGAAAAATTAAAAACATTGAAAGATTTATGGTCCATCCTTCAAAAACCCTCTTCCATTTCAACCATACCCCCTGAGTAAATGTTCCCTTTTATTAGGACATGAAAAGTGATGAATGGAAGGGGTTAACTGAAACTCTTTTTCCAGTGACTGTGATTAATGAGATTCTCCATTGGATTCTAATTATCCCAGTGGAGGGTTTGAATCATTTTCATGAAAAATGCGCTCCATTCACTGTGTTATACCAAAGCATGAGTGGCAGCCTCTGAATCATTAGCAGGAATCAGCAGCTCCAGAGAGAGGGGGAGAACAGATCAGAATCTGACTGCATTGTACTGGGGTGTTCCAACAATGGATCTGAATCTGAGTACATTATACCGGAATGTTTCAACAGTGGACAGGGATTTATCCTGGAATATTTGGGTTCTCACTACATATTACGATTATTTGCCATTGTCAGGGCGGATTGGATATGTACTTTACATTATTCAATATATTTATTATCCAATCCTGGCTATCATCGGTGTCCCTGGTAAGTCTTACTTTTCAATTATTAATTTTACAACGTTTTTGAACACAATACTGTTATTTTCATTTACTCGATTCTTCTTGGTCCTGCTATTGTCCCAGGTGAGAGTCTGAATCCAGACATTCATTCCACAAACCACTACTACCAACATCAGTCAACATGTTGATGCACTCTCTCTCCCTCTTTCCTTCAAGCAGAGTCTCTTGTGTGTCTCTATGTTGACCTATTCAGTTTCAGCTGTGAACCATAATTCATTGTATCACTGCCTTTGTTATTTGAATATTGGGAGTGTGGAGGTAGTCTCTCAGGTTCTGGTTTCAAACCTCATTTCCTTCCTCTCACTCCATCTGATTGCGACCCAATATCTGAGCCTGAATGAGACAAAGTGCAGCTGTTTTGGTCGCTTTGGCCATGAATTGATTCCTGTCACCATAACTGACTATTCCGTTTGTCATTCGTAACAACTCAAGAATACTTTTCACTGACTCAGCCCACCTTGACCTATAATCTTACTGATGTCAATAATTTCCTGTTGACAATTCCAGCATCAAACCTGCAGAAGCAAATTTGGGTTGATACTCCATGACTCGTATCTGAAATCACACCGAAATCTGATCCATCCAGCATTCCTGTGTGCAGTGATGTATATTGCTATTGAGCCTCGTAATGCCATTATTTTAATATTCACAAATACGACATCATATCTGTTCGTCAATATCTCCCCTGCCCATTACCCAAAAACCTGCCAGTTGCTCATATTCAAAATGACTTGCTCCATGTGTGCTCTGTCCGACAATTACTTTCACAACAACCACCGCCTCAGACACAGACATGCAAGCACACATGAAACACCGTACAGATCTGGTACGTTTAGATACAGACATAAATTTGAGGGAACCCCAATTACTGTCACTCGCAATATGGGATGCAAATCTTCCCGTGTTTGCAAATATCTAGTCCACGTATCACAGCAATGTACTGACAAATCTTTGCAATACTCCCAATGTAGGGTTCATAGCTTGGTTTGCTGACCAATGCACTAGCACCGTCTGCATAGCTCTTGTGCTTGTCTGTTACCTTGTGTCGGATTCGACTGCCTGTGCTGGTTCTGAGAGGCAGTTTCAGAATGTGATGTAACGTGCCATATCAGTTGACCTGGCAAAGCCTTTTTATATATATACTCATTCTTTTGAATTAAACCCCTCAAAGCGTAAAACCTCTACCTTTTCTTTCCGCTATATTTCCACAACATGTACTCAGTTAATGAATTATCTGTTTCTATCTATTTGTGAGTCTCTCTGTCCATCTATATCTTTCCCTGGTCATGTGATTCCCTGAATCACATCTTTGAAACTTGTTATGTGTCAGTCCTCTGAACGCCTTTTGTTTGGCCCTTTCAGCTGATCGTGCGGTCAGTAACACGGGCAAGAGCCCAAATATTATTGTATCGGACCAGGCATCTAACGTGAAGCTGACGGGCTTCTCACTGACTCTTCTTGTTGAAACGTTAATGGAGTTGCTGGGGATGGTTTGATCGAGGTTGTGCTATAATCCATCTCAGACAATCACGGGACAATGAGGACTTTGTAACTCAATTCTGGACAGAGCATGGGGGCCGTACCAACTGGGTCTACAACATGAAGAAGTGAAGCAGAGGCGTAGGGAGGCGAAGCTCTGAAACAATGGAATGAGAGCATGTCGGGAGAGGGATCTGCTCTATCTACTTGTGTCTAAAATGGACACACTCTCGCTCTCCCCCTTACACACACTCACATTTACACTCTCTTGCACATGCACGCATATTTAAATATTTGTTGTGAAAGTGCATTTGAAAATTTGTATTTGCAGATTGATTATATTTTGTTCAAAACCATAAAATGTATTGGTATCAGATAATGTGACATTTTATACACTCCTACTTCGGAAACAAAACGAGTCTGACACTAATGGAAGACACAGGCAGACTCAAAACCAGTCCTCACGCCTAATATACATTGTATAACCAGAGGAGTCCCCTCCTTTACATCGATAATACATTAAGTTATCTCCCGGCAGTGACTTCGCATAAAGTTAAGATTTGCATATTGATGTATCAAGACCGACACCTCCATTCTCACTGAATAAAGATGTAAGAGCCATCTTAAATGTATTGAATCCATGTGCATATGTTGCATGACCCTTTGATCTTTTCCTCATAAATTATCTTTATCTGGTCTTCTTTTTCACTAACACCTGCGGAATGAGAAGTGCTCAAAAAGCCAGTGTTTTCAAAAAACTCCCTTTGGACTATAACCTAGTGTCATGTGATTTTTTTGGCATTATTCAGGCCAATCCAACACAGGTACATCCATAGCATGGCATTCATTGGTTTGCCAATCATCTCTCCAAGCAAATAATATTTTTTTACAAAACCGGTGGGCACTTGTATTGCATGGTCATTTTTGTAGGGTATCTTAACCAATGCCGTCTGGATATCCAGTTGCAATATATACATAGGATGCCCTTTATCCACTTTGATTGACACATGTATACATACACTCCAGCAAACAATTCATACTCGATTTGTCCTTCTTGAAATAATATTGATTGTAATGGATTTTATTTGAACTTTGATAATCCACTTTTATTAGTCTCTTAATAACAGGTTTCAACAACAGCTTCAATTCCGACAGGTTGCGCACTGCTTTATATTCCCTTGTAGAGCTGGTTATTCTAAGTTCTTCCTTTTCTATAACCTCTGCGTTCCCAATTCATTTCCCGTGTAACAGACACAAAACGTTCAAAGATCTTCTCTGATCGCTGTGTATTGGCATGACTGGCTGAGTCGATTCATTTGTGACCTGGTTTACTTCATTGGCTGAATGTACTCTGGGTTTTCCGACTTTCGAGTCTCGATGCTCTGAATGTCCTGTTCCTGTTCCTGACCAAGCCGCTCTAGATCTGAATGTTCTCCTCGTGATGCTATGGAGACGTTTGGGGGCTTACAGAATCTTCCTGCTGTGGTGCAACATTTCAAGGTGCTCAAGTGACTTCTCAAATACTTCCACAATAGGCTCCAGATTCTGAACAGTCTCCTCCTACATCGCTGAAATGAGTTTCAGAAAGTGACTGTTTTGCTTCTGTTCCAAGTCAACAGAAATGGGATTGAATTACCTCGTTATGTTTACGTAAAAACAAACTCAGAGGGCTTCACGTCTTTCTGCTGTTCTCGTGCAACACACTCAGTGGGAAAAATAGCCTTGCCTTAAGCTGACAATTTCACCTCACTTTGTGGCTCCTTCCAGTTCATGTCTTGCACCATTGAGAAGGCTGAATGGTCTCATTTTTCTGTTGTGTAACAGGATACAAGTGCTGCCTGGTCTATTATGGGTCCTCTGTTGTAGTGCGGATTAGCTAATTGGCTTCTATCTGAAACAGTGTATGAGGATACAAGAATTGAACAGCATCCTCCCTATCTGGTAATACAGGGTTGAAGAAGTTTCTCTTGCGGTTCAAATGTTCCAGGTTCGATATCTGAATTGGACCTCCTCAATTTGCTGTGCAATTGCCTTCTATTGGTGAGCTTTAAAACAAAATTTTGTACATTTGAATAGATATTGCATCAACTTGCACATCCCTCTCTCATCCGTTAACGTGACATTGTGGCTTAGTTGGTTAATGTGCCATCTCGTTAAACACAGATATCCGGGGTTTAAACCTTAGCTATGCCGACACCTCACAAGGATGAGTTCTTACTTAAATTTCTCTCAACCCCATCTTGCTGTTCCATCAGTATGTTGATTCCACTTGGCGATGTAGAAGGAGACAGATATTGACTGAAAGTGATTCCCGTGTTTAAAGGAAACAGTGCTCCCACTCCTGTAACCTGGGTTTGCTCCCAGACAGAGAATTTCGTGTTAAGTATTAAATGGTGGCTCACTGGTTTAATCACTTCCCTGTGCAGCGAAATACGTAGCAATACCCTCAATAGCTGGTTGCAAATCTCTCTCATGGATTCAGTTCAACGTGGTAGCATGGCTGAGTTGGCTACGGTGCTGGATTTAGGCGTTGGTGTCAAAGTAGTTGTGGGTCAAAGTTTGTATCCCTTTGCTACCACTTATTCTGTTAAGTTGCATCTTGTTGCAGGTGAATTCTGTTCAAGTTGAACGCTACAAAATATAACCTGTTTCGTGCAAATGGCTCCATGATGCGTGACAGCACAGAAGCGTCTGTTGTCAGCAGCCACACTGTGTTTCTATGGTGTAGCGCTTGTCACATTCAATTCATATAGGAATGCTTTCCTTTCCGATACTGGGCAGAAACAAGGCTTTGCTGATGCTTCATTGTGCAGGAGCGTTCCTTCGTCCACGCAGTGTTGCTCAGTGGTTAGCTCTACTATTTCGCAATGTCAAAGAGTGGAGTTCAGTTCCAGTCAGGGGTCGCTGTTTGAGTAGATTTTGCAAATTCTTGCCTTGCCTGTGTGGGTTTCCGCAAGTTATTCCACCTTCCCCACACAGTCCCAAGATAACCAGCGCATGTGGATTGGTCAAGCCAAGTTATCTGCAATATCCGGGGACGTGCAGGCTGGGTGAATTAACGATGGAAAATGCAAAGTGACAGAGATTTGGTAGGGTGTGAGTGTGCATGGAATTGCCTGTGGAGGATTAGTGTGAAGTATGTGTGTCAAATATCCTGCTTCCAAACTGTAATGATTCTATGATGAAAAGCGTTGTTTCAGAAATACTCTGAGGGAATAATCTCTGAGTTAATTCAAATGCCCTTCCCTCAGTTAAATCTGTACAAACTGCTCGAAATGTGACTTCAATAAGATCCTGTGCAGCAGGAGCAATATTTTGCCAGCGTACTGAAAGGTTCCCACCAGACATGTTAGAGCAATGGCAGCTCTCTGGGGGGAACACACAGCGTTGTTGAAAGGTCATTGTCCTTGCCGGCTCCACCAGAATAACAGCAGATCTGGTAAACGTTTCAAATGGACATTTGAGAAAAGAGATATGATGTTGCAACATGATATCAATGCTGAGGTCAGACTTGCCAATCACCTTCCCTCTATCGACTGTCAATCTCCGAGAGCTCACGTCACTCAGACTCCACTGAATCTGATAAGGTGGAGATTAGAAACAGCAAAAGGTAGCAAATATTGAGGGGAGTTGCATAGTAAAACCAAAAGCTGCAATGCGAAAGTTGGGCATGGTATAAATCAGGAACTTAGATAAACTAGTTTGTGTGTACAACAGAAATGAAGAAGCAATTCAATTTGCGTCAAACCTGTATTAAACCATGGGAATGCGAATTCAGGGAGAAATGGATATCATGAGCATGAATGAAATAGTTCCCTTTAATAGTCTGTTAAACACAAAATTTCAGATCAGGCTGTTTTGGAATTGCTGTTCAGTGATGAAAAGAGCGAATTGAAAACGTTGACATATTGATTGCCTGGGATATCATGCATTTTTCCACTTTAAAACTGGAAGTATAGAATTGCATTCGAATAGCTTTGCAATGGAAGAAAAGGTTGAGTCGAGAACTAGAGACCAGTTGCCTTGTCATCCACACGAGGGAATGTGTTGGAATTTACTATAAAAAATGTAATTTGCACACTTAGAAAGTGCTAGTAGAACTGTGTGGCGCGGCAAAAGCACAAGAGGTCATGCAGTATCCAAGTAGGAGGAGAGACGATGCTTCGGCCATATTCACTCAATCAGTCATGTTGGTGCAGTGGTGTCAAGAGGCTGAGAGATCAATACGGCTTGGGGTGAAGCTGGGGCAAGATTCTGGGAAGGTGATGGGTAGATACAGATGAGAATTTACAATGACAGGTCGGAGGGGATTGAGGAGCAGATAGGTGGGAAAGAAGATGGATGCTGCGACAGGTAAAGAGGACCTTTTAGCCTCGTTCCCCCTCCACCCCATATTCCTGATGAAGTATTTTGCCCGAAACGTATACTCACCTCCTCTTTGGTAATTGTCTGACCAGCTGTGCTTTTCCAGTGCCACACTTTTCGACTCTGACCCTCAAGCATCTGCAGTCCTGAATTTCACCTGGAAAGTAAAAGCAAACTTCAAGAGAATGACTGTTTTTTTATGAAAGGGAAGTCATTGTTTATATTATTATTTCTTGAAGATATATGATGTAGACATCAACAGTTGGGAACTGGTGGATGTGGTATAGTTTGATTTTCAGGAGGCATATATTTGGAGAACTCAGACAGTTAGTTGGTAGAAGGATTGCATGGTGGCACAGTGGTTAACACCGCTGCCTCACAGCACCAGAGACCCGGGTGCAGTTCCCACCTCAGGCGATTGACTGTGTGGTATTTGCACATTCTCCCCATGTCTTCGTGGGTTTCTTCCCACCGCCCAAAAATGTGCCAATTAGGTGAATTGACCATGCTAAATGGCCCGTAGTGTTAAGTGCAGGTGCAAATGTAGGGTCTGGGTGAGTGTGCTTTGGCGGGTCGGTGTGGACGTATTAGGCCAAAGGGCCTGTTTCCACACTGTAAGCAATCTAATGTAAACAATGTGTTTGACTCTGAATTTCCCTCTTGTCAGTTAGATATGGGCAGCAAATTATGGTGCAACCAATGATATCGTAAACCACTGAGTAGTAAAAAACGACATGGACGCCTGTTCTCCAGTCAGATGTTACATAGTCCATCTCCATTTATGGCTGTACGTGGCATCACGGCACAGCTTCGATCTGATCAGATTTTTAAAAATGAGGTCATTCCCCATTGCTTATCCATACAAATGACTGAAAAGCCCTGCACAACAGATGTTGGTTTTGCGTCTTGGAATGCAAGCAATCAAGTGCGTTACTTGTTCCGAACTGTCAATATTTTTAAGTACATATGGTTCTGACACATGCATGTTCACCACACTCATCATTGAAGAATAGATCAGTTGATGTTAGGCTGAGGAATTATCCCGGGGGAAACAGTTACAGATTGTGATTGAATACAATTCTGCTGCTGCTGCTGATGGCTTCTACAGCAGCACATGAATGCCGAGTTCTGAGCTGCAATAGCTGTAATACCATTGTATTCGCTGTCCCGCAGTTTAGACCAAGAGCCCTTCACCCATTAATCCTGAGCTCATTGACCTACTCTGGACTGTGATGTGGTAATTTTAATATTCACATTCTGTTAGCGTCTCGCCATGGTGTCACGCATCCAGTTTGGCTCATTCCTCAAAACCATTTGACATATCATCTGAACCTTTTCCCTTCGAGGAGGCACATCTTCTGTATTTAATGTGAATGTTCAAAGTTTGTGAGAAAATTAATATGAATGTACTTCCCTCTGTTTCTCTTCTCGTCCGTGGTTAAGAGCTCTGTGCTGTCAGTGATACCAAATTCAGAATCAATGAATTTGTGCACCTTGTGTTATCGCTCACTTTCCATAGTATGACACTCCATGTCGAACAGGGTGTTTTTGGAGCTCTGACACACGCCTTTGAAACTTGTTCAACAGCAGCAATTGGTGGAGAACCGAAGCAAGTTTGGCCGCATCTGTGGA